>NC_090830.1:60552633-61238958 GCF_028021215.1 Eschrichtius robustus | reverse complement strand
AACAATGCCATTTGCAGCACCATAGATGAGTCTAGACGTAATCACGCCACCTGTAGTAAGTAAGAAAGCAAAAGACACATATCCTATCATATCACTTTTAGGAGTTACTTAAAAATTGATACCAATGAAGATATTTCCACAGAGAAAGGCAATCACAGATTCATTAAAAAAACTTAGGTTCACCAAATAGAAAGGGATGAGGATTGGATATATTACCATATTGGGGTTAACAGAGATATACAAACCATGTGAAATATATAATCACCAAAGGCGTACGGAAGACCAGGAGAAGACTACTCAACATTGTGCCATAACCTACATGGGAAAAGGATGCGAGGAAAAATAGATACCTGTATATGTGTGAAAGAACCACATCTTGCACACCTAGAGCAAACAAACCATTGTAATCAAATTTGCTGGGATAAAAAATAAAAAGTAAATTACAAATATGAACAAGAAGTAATGAGACATAAACTTAAAGGGCTTTTTCCTGGCACATTCCATTTTAATTTACAACCTAGAACACCACTTCCATTAAGGCTCTGTTTCCCTAGTAACCAAATTTGGTAAAGGAGAAATGCTGCCACCTTGTGGCCGTTTCCTGCAAGAGCAGCTTTAAAGTCACAGCTAATGGTCACTTAACATTCACAAGGACTCAGGGCTGTAAGGACACCTGCCCTAAAAAATTGTGCTGAAGTAGGGAATGGACAAAAAATTTCAAAACAGGCAAATGTTTGAAGAAGAGAATATGAAGAGTTACGTTTTACTGACGCTCTTTTAAAAAAAAAGGAAAATGGATAAAAGCTCAACCTCAGGGAGTGTTAGACCCATGCAATCTAATCTACAAAAAGTTTTCAACTTACACCAATCGACTGACCATCAGCAAAAAGTCTACGAACAATAAATGCTGAAGGGGTTTTAGAGAACTGTGAACCCTCTACCTGCTGTTGAGACGTAAAAGGGTAACAGCCAATAATGAGAATAGAAAGGAGCTGTGTTTAAAAGTAAAAATGGAGGTACCATTCAATCCAGCAGGCACACCATTGGACCTCTCACCTGAGAAGACAAGAATCGAGAAGACACAGGCCGCAAAAGCTGCAGTGCAGCCTTATTCACAATAGCCAAGACCGTGAAGCAATCAAAATATCCAACAAGAGGTGAATGGATAAAGAAGAAGTGGTCCATGTACACAATGGAATATTAGCCATGGAAAACAATGAGCCATTGCTCCCTGAGGCACCACAAATGAGTCTGGAGATAATCACGAAACATGAGGTAAGTCCAAAAGCAAAAGACCTATATTCTATGATATCACTTATAGGCGTTATCTAATAACTGACACAAATGAACATATTTCCACAGAGAAAGACACTCACAGACTTAGAAAACAAACTATGCTCATCTAAAAGGAAAGGTGGGGGGAATGGATAAATTAAGATTAGTGTTACTATATGTATACAAACACATATTATACACATATCTCAAAAAGACCGACCATATAGCAAGGGAGGTCTGCGGAACATTCTGTAACATTTTACATGGGAAGAGGATCTGTACTTGAATAGACATATATAATCTACAAATGAACCAGATTGTGTACACCTAGGACAAACAATATTCTAAGCTTTACCACAATTAAAAAATTTTTAAAACCAAGAAGAAATAATGAGACATAAACTTATGGGGGTTTCTCCATGCACATTCCAATGTAATTTACAACCTAGGAACACGACTTCCAGAAAGGCTCTGCTGCCCTAGAAACCAGATTTGGGAATGGAGAAATGCTGCCTGCTTGAGGCCACTTCCCACAACAGCAGCTTTAAACCCATTTCTAAAGGTCAATAAATATTCACCAAACTTGCAGTTCGGGAAATGACACCTGCTCTCTAAAAAAACTCTGAGGTGGAAAATCGACCAAAAAATTCAAAAGAGGGCAACCTTCTAAGAAGACAATTTCAAGAGTTATAATGTACTCCCATTTGTTTCCTTTTTGTAACAGAAAAGAAAACGGCGCAGAAAAATAATGAGTTTTACGAATTTTCAAAGACATGCAAACCCAAATTACAAAAACCGATCAGCTCACAGCAGCCAGTAGGGCCATTAGCATAAATGCTGCAAACAATAAATGCTGAAGCGATTGTGGAGAAATGCGTACCCTCGATTCTAAGGGGGACGTGGTAAGAGCCACTAATGAAAACACAAAGGAGGTGCTTTGAAAAGGGAAACACGGTGCTACCAGTCAATGAATCACACCCACTGCTGGGCCTATCACCTGAGAAAATGAGAATCAAAAAGTCACAGGCTGGCAATCCTGCACTCCAACAATATTTACCATAGCCAAGACTTGGAAGAAATGAAAATGTCCATCAACCGAGGAATGCACAAAGTAGAAGTGGTCCACGTACACAGTGGAAAATTACTCCAATAAAAAATAAAAATTACATTTAAAAATCCAACAGAAGTAAGGAGACATCAGCTTGTGTGGGTTTCTCCAGGCACACTCCACTCTAATTTTTAACCGAGATACACCACAGGCCGCAAGGGCTTTTCCCTAGTTACCAGGGTGGGGAACATAGAAAGGCTGCTGCCCTCTGGCAGTTACCTGCAAAAGCAGCTTTAAAGCCCGTGCTAATGGTCATTTCATAGGAACAAGTACTGCAGAACTGTAAATGAAACTTGCCCTCAAAATGTCTTGAGGGAGGTAATGGCCAAAATATTTCAAATGGTGACACATACTTTAAGAAAACACTATGAAGAAATAAGCTCTAATCATAGCTGGAAAAATAAAAAGGACATGTCTAAAAGCTCAATTTCAACGCATTATGAGACACATGCATATTCAACCACAAAGAGGTATCAGCTCACACCACTCAGAATAACCATCAGCAAAAACTGCAAAGAATAAATGCTGAAGGTGCTGGGAAGAAATGCATACCCTCAACTTTATGTGGGACGTAACCTGGAAAGAGCCACTAAAGAGAGCAGAATAGAGGTGCCTTTAAAAGGTAAACATTGAGCTACCATAGGATCCAGCAGACCTATTCCTGGACCTATAAACTAAGAAGACAGAATTGGAAGGACACAGGTATGCAAATCTGCATTGCATAGTATTACAATAGCCAAGATACGGAAGTAACCAAAAAGTCCACCGACAGATGGGCGGACAAAGAAGAACTGCTACCTGTACAGATGGAATATGAGCTAGTGAAAAAATGAAACAATGCCATTTGCAGCACCATAGATGAGTCTAGACGTAATCACGCCACCTGTAGTAAGTGAGAAAGCAAAAGACACATATCCTATCATATCACTTTTAGGAGTTACTTAAAAATCGATACCAATGAAGATATTTCCACAGAGAGAGGCAATCGCAGATTCATTAAAAAACTTATGGTTCACCAAATAGAAAGGGATGAGGATTGGATACATTACCATATTGGGGTTAACAGAGATATACAAACCATGTGAAATATATAATCACCAAAGACGTACGGAAGACCAGGAGAAGACTACTCAACTTTCTGTCATAACGTACATGAGAAAAGGATGTGAGGAAGAATAGATACCTGTATATGTGTGAAAGAACCACATCTTGCACACCTAGAGCAAACAAACCATTGTAATCAAATTTGCTGGGATAAAAAGTAAAAAGTAAATTACAAATATGAACAAGAAGTAATGAGACATAAACTTAAACGGCTTTTTCCTGGCATATTCCATTCTAATATACAACCTAGAACACCACTTCCATTAAGGCTCTGTTTCCCTCGTAACCAAATTTGGTAAAGGAGAAATGCTGCCACCTTGTGGCCGTTTCCTGCAAGAGCAGCTTTAAACTCACAGCTAATGGTCACTTAACATTCACAAAGACTCAGGGTTGTAAAGGACACCTGCCCTAAAAAATTGTGCTGAAGTAGGGAATGAACAAAAAAATTCAAAACAGGCATATGTTTCAAGAAGAGATTATGAAGAGTTAAGTTTTACTCACACTCTTTTTAAAAAAAAGGTAAATGGATAAAAGCTCAACCTCAGGGAGTGTTAGACACCTGCAATCTAATCTACAAAAAGTTTCAACTTACACCAGTCGACTGACCATCAGCAAAAAGTCTACGAACAATAAAAGCTGAAGGGGTTTTACAGAACTGTGTACCCTCTACCTGCTGGTGAGACGTAAAAGGGTAACAGCCAATAATGAGAACAGAAAGGAGCTGTGTTTAAAAGTAAAAATGGAGGTACCATTCAATCCAGCAGGCACACCATTGGACCTCTCACCTGAGAAGACAAGAATCGAGAAGACACAGGCCGCAAAAGCTGCAGTGCAGCCTTATTCACAATAGCCAAGACAGTGAAGCAATCAAAATATCCAACAAGAGGTGAATGGATAAAGAAGAAGTGGTCCATGTACACAATGGAATATTAGCCATGGAAAACAATGAACCATTGCTCTCTGAGGCACCACAAATGAGTCTGGAGATAATCATGAAACATGAGGTAAGTCGGAAAGCAAAAGACCTATATTCTATGATATCACTTATAGGCGTTATCTAATAACTGACACAAATGAACATATTTCCACAGAGAAAGACACTCACAGACTTAGAAAACAAACTATGCTCATCTAAAAGGAACGGTGGGGGGAATGGATAAATTAAGATTAGTGTTACTATATGTATACAAACACATATTATATACATATCTCAAAAAGACTGACCATATAGCAAGGGAGGTCTGCGGAACCCTGTGTAACATTTTACATGGGAAGAGGATCTGTACTTGAATAGACATATATAATCTACAAATGAACCAGATTGTGTACACCTAGGACAAACAATATTCTAAGCTTTACTCCAATTTAAAAAAATTTTTATACCAATAAGAAGTAATGAGACATAAACTTAGGGGCGTTTCTCCATGCACATTCCAACGTAATTTACAACCTAGGAACACGACTTCCAGAAAGGCTCTGCTGCCCTAGTACCCAGATTTGGGAATGGAGAAATGCTGCCTGCTTGAGGCCACTTCCCACAAATCAGCTTTAAACTCATTGCTAAAGGTCACTAAATATTCACCAAACTTGCAGTTCGGTAAATGACACCTGCTCTCTAAAAAAATTCTGGGGTGGAAAATTGACCAAAAAATTCAAAAGAGGGCAACCTTCCAAGAAGACCATATCAAGAGTTATATTGTACTCCCAATTGTTTCCTTTTTTTAACAGAAAAGAAAACGGCGGAGAAAAATGATGAGTTTTACGAATTTTCAGAGACATGCAAACCCAAATTACAAAAACCTATCAGCTCACAGCAGCCAGAAGGGCCATTAGCATAAATGCTGCAAACAATAAATGCTGAAACGATTGTGGAGAAATGTGTACCCTCGATTCTAAAGGGGACGTGGTAAGTGCCACTAATGAAAACACAAAGAAGGTGCATTGAAAAGGGAAATACGGTGCTACCAGTCAGTCAATCACACCCACTGCTGGGCCTATCACCAGAGAAAATGAGAATCAAAAAGTCACAGGCTGGCAATCCTGCACTAAAACAATATTTACCATAGCCAACACTTGGAAGCAATGAAAATGTCCATCAACCGAGGAATGCACAAAGTAGAAGTGGTCCACGCACACAGTCGAAAATTACTCCAATAAAAAATAAAAATTACATTTAAAAATCCAACAAAAATAAGGAGACATCAGCTTGTGTGGGTTTGTCCAGGCACACTCCACTCTAATTTATAACCGAGAAACCCCACCGGCCGTAAGGGCTTTTCCCTAGTTACCAGGGTGGGGAAAATAGAAAGGCTGCTGCCCTCTGGCAGTTACCTGCAAAAGCAGCTTTAAAGCCTGTGCTAATGGTCATTTCATAGGAACAAATACTGCAGAACTGTAAATGAAAACTGCCCTCAAAATGTCTTGAGGGAGGTAATGGCCAAAACATTTCAAAATGTGACACATACTTTAAGAGAACACTTTGAAGTACTAAGGGGTAATCACAGCTTGAAAAATAAAAAGGACATGCCTTAAAGCTCAGTTTCAATGGATTTTGAGGCACATGCGAATTCAACCACAAAGAGGTATCAGCTCACAATTGCAAGAGTAACCATCAGCAAGAAAACTACAAACAATAAGTGCTGAAGGTGTTGTGGAGAAGTGTATACCCTCAACTGCAAGTGGGACGTAAGTTGGAAAGGGCCACAGATGAGAACAGAAAGGAGGTGCCTTAAAAAGGTAAACATTGAGCTACCATATGACCTAACAGGCCCACTCCTCCACCTATAATCTAAGAAGACAGAATTGGAAAGACACAGGCAGGCAAATCTGCATTGCACAGTATCACAATAGCCAAGATATGGAAGTAACCAAAAAGTCCACCAACAGATGGGTGGACACAGAAGAACTCCTCCATGTACAGATGGAATATTCGCTACTGAAAAAAATGAAACAATGCCATTTGCAGCACCATAGATGAGTCTAGACGTAATCACGCCACCTGTAGTAAGTAAGAAAGCAAAAGACACATATCCTATCATATCACTTTTAGGAGTTACTTAAAAATTGATACCAATGAAGATATTTCCACAGAGAAAGGCAATCACAGATTCATTAAAAAAAACTTAGGTTCACCAAATAGAAAGGGATGAGGATTGGATACATTACCATATTGGGGTTAACAGAGATATACAAACCATGTGAAATATATAATCACCAAAGGCGTACGGAAGACCAGGAGAAGACTACTCAACATTCTGTCATAACCTAAATGGGAAAAGGATGCGAGGAAGAATAGATACACAAATATGTGTGAAAGAACCACATCTTGCACACCAAGAAGAAACATACCATTGTAATCAAATTTGCTGGGATAAAAAATAAAAAGTAAATTACAAATATGAACAAGAAGTAATGAGACATAAACTTAAAGGGCTTTTTCCTGGCACATTCCATTTTAATTTACAACCTAGAACACCACTTCCATTAAGGCTCTGTTTCCCTAGTAACCAAATTTGGTAAAGGAGAAATGCTGCCACCTTGTGGCCGTTTCCTGCAAGAGCAGCTTTAAAGTCACAGCTAATGGTCACTTAACATTCACAAGGACTCAGGGCTGTAAGGACACCTGCCCTAAAAAATTGTGCTGAAGTAGGGAATGGACAAAAAATTTCAAAACAGGCAAATGTTTCAAGAAGAGAATATGAAGAGTTACGTTTTACTGACGCTCTTTAAAAAAAAAGGAAAATGGATAAAAGCTCAACCTCAGGGAGTGTTAGACCCATGCAATCTAATCTACAAAAAGTTTTCAACTTACACCAATCGACTGACCATCAGCAAAAAGTCTACGAACAATAAATGCTGAAGGGGTTTTAGAGAACTGTGAACCCTCTACCTGCTGTTGAGACGTAAAAGGGTAACAGCCAATAATGAGAATAGAAAGGAGCTGTGTTTAAAAGTAAAAATGGAGGTACCATTCAATCCAGCAGGCACACCATTGGACCTCTCACCTGAGAAGACAAGAATCGAGAAGACACAGGCCGCAAAAGCTGCAGTGCAGCCTTATTCACAATAGCCAAGACCGTGAAGCAATCAAAATATCCAACAAGAGGTGAATGGATAAAGAAGAAGTGGTCCATGTACACAATGGAATATTAGCCATGGAAAACAATGAGCCATTGCTCCCTGAGGCACCACAAATGAGTCTGGAGATAATCACGAAACATGAGGTAAGTCCAAAAGCAAAAGACCTATATTCTATGATATCACTTATAGGCGTTATCTAATAACTGACACAAATGAACATATTTCCACAGAGAAAGACACTCACAGACTTAGAAAACAAACTATGCTCATCTAAAAGGAAAGGTGGGGGGAATGGATAAATTAAGATTAGTGTTACTATATGTATACAAACACATATTATACACATATCTCAAAAAGACCGACCATATAGCAAGGGAGGTCTGCGGAACATTCTGTAACATTTTACATGGGAAGAGGATCTGTACTTGAATAGACATATATAATCTACAAATGAACCAGATTGTGTACACCTAGGACAAACAATATTCTAAGCTTTACCACAATTAAAAAATTTTTAAAACCAAGAAGAAATAATGAGACATAAACTTATGGGGGTTTCTCCATGCACATTCCAATGTAATTTACAACCTAGGAACACGACTTCCAGAAAGGCTCTGCTGCCCTAGAAACCAGATTTGGGAATGGAGAAATGCTGCCTGCTTGAGGCCACTTCCCACAACAGCAGCTTTAAACCCATTTCTAAAGGTCAATAAATATTCACCAAACTTGCAGTTCGGGAAATGACACCTGCTCTCTAAAAAAACTCTGAGGTGGAAAATCGACCAAAAAATTCAAAAGAGGGCAACCTTCTAAGAAGACAATTTCAAGAGTTATAATGTACTCCCATTTGTTTCCTTTTAGTAACAGAAAAGAAAACGGCGCAGAAAAATAATGAGTTTTACGAATTTTCAAATACATGCAAACCCAAATTACAAAAACCTATCAGCTCACAGCAGCCAGTAGGGCCATTAGCATAAATGCTGCAAACAATAAATGCTGAAGCGATTGTGGAGAAATGCGTACCCTCGATTCTAAGGGGGACGTGGTAAGAGCCACTAATGAAAACACAAAGGAGGTGCTTTGAAAAGGGAAACACGGTGCTACCAGTCAATGAATCACACCCACTGCTGGGCCTATCACCTGAGAAAATGAGAATCAAAAAGTCACAGGCTGGCAATCCTGCACTCCAACAATATTTACCATAGCCAAGACTTGGAAGAAATGAAAATGTCCATCAACCGAGGAATGCACAAAGCAGAAGTGGTCCACGTACACAGTGGAAAATTACTCCAATAAAAAATAAAAATTACATTTAAAAATCCAACAAAAGTAAGGAGACATCAGCTTGTGTGGGTTTCTCCAGGCACACTCCACTCTAATGTTTTAACCGAGAAACACCACAGGCCGCAATGGCTTTTCCCTAGTTACCAGGGTGGGGAACATAGAAAGGCTGCTGCCCTCTGGCAGTTACCTGCAAAAGCAGCTTTAAAGCCCGTGCTAATGGTCATTTCATAGGAACAAGTACTGCAGAACTGTAAATGAAACTTGCCCTCAAAATGTCTTGAGGGAGGTAATGGCCAAAATATTTCAAATGGTGACACATACTTTAAGAAAACACTATGAAGAAATAAGCTCTAATCATAGCTGGAAAAATAAAAAGGACATGTCTAAAAGCTCAATTTCAACGCATTATGAGACACATGCATATTCAACCACAAAGAGGTATCAGCTCACACCACTCAGAATAACCATCAGCAAAAACTGCAAAGAATAAATGCTGAAGGTGCTGGGAAGAAATGCATACCCTCAACTTTATGTGGGACGTAACCTGGAAAGAGCCACTAAAGAGAACAGAATAGAGGTGCCTTTAAAAGGTAAATATTGAGCTACCATAGGATCCAGCAGACCTATTCCTGGACCTATAAACTAAGAAGACAGAATTGGAAGGACACAGGTATGCAAATCTGCATTGCATAGTATTACAATAGCCAAGATACGGAAGTAACCAAAAAGTCCACCGACAGATGGGCGGAGAAAGAAGAACTGCTACCTGTACAGATGGAATATGAGCTAGTGAAAAAATGAAACAATGCCATTTGCAGCACCATAGATGAGTCTAGACGTAATCACGCCACCTGTAGTAAGTGAGAAAGCAAAAGACACATATCCTATCATATCACTTTTAGGAGTTACTTAAAAATTGATACCAATGAAGATATTTCCACAAAGAGAGGCAATCGCAGATTCATTTAAAAACTTATGGTTCACCAAATAGAAAGGGATGAGGATTGGATACATTACCATATTGGGGTTAACAGAGATATACAAACCATGTGAAATATATAATCACCAAAGGCGTACGGAAGACCAGGAGAAGACTACTCAACATTCCGTCATAACCTACATGAGAAAAGGATGCGAGGAAGAATAGATACCTGTATATGTGTGAAAGAACCACATCTTGCACACCTAGAGCAAACAAACCATTGTAATCAAATTTGCTGGGATAAAAAATAAAACGTAAATTACAAATATGAACAAGAAGTAATGAGACATAAACTTAAAGGGCTTTTTCCTGGCATATTCCATTCTAATATACAACCTAGAACACCACTTCCATTAAGGCTCTGTTTCCCTCGTAACCAAATTTGGTAAAGGAGAAATGATGCCACCTTGTGGCCGTTACCTGCAAGAGCAGCTTTAAACTCACAGCTAATGGTCACTTAAAATTCACAAAGACTCAGGGCTGTAAAGAACACCTGCCCTAAAATATTGTGCTGAAGTAGGGAGTGGACAATAAAATTCAAAACAGGCAAATGTTTCAAGAAGAGATTATGAAGAGTTAAGTTTTAATCACACTGTTTTTTTTAAAAAAAAGGAACATGGATAAAAGCTCAACCTCAGGGATTGTTAGACGCATGCAATCTAATCTACAAAAGTTTCAACTTACACCAGTCGACTGACCATCAGCAAAAAGTCTACAAAAAATAAATGCTGAAGGGGTTTTACAGAACTGTGTACCCTCAACCTGCTGGTGAGACGTAAAAGGATAACAGCCAATAATGAGAACAGAAAGGAGCTGTGTTTAAAAGTAAAAATGTAGGTACCATTCAATCCAGCAGGCACACCATTGGACCTCTCACCTGAGAAGACAAGAATCGAGAAGACACAGGCCGCAAAAGCTGCAGTGCAGCCTTATTCACAATAGCCAAGACAGTGAAGCAATCAAAATATCCAACAAGAGGTGAATGGATAAAGACGAAGTGGTCCATGTACACAATGGAATATTGGCCATGGAAAACAATGAACCATTGCTCACTGAGGCACCACAAATGAGTCTGGAGATAATCATGAATCATGAGGTAAGTCGGAAAGCAAAAGACCTATATTCTATGATATCACTTATAGGCGTTATCTAATAACTGACACAAATGAACATATTTCCACAGAGATAGACACTCACAGACTTAGAAAACAAACTATGCTCATCTAAAAGGAAAGGTGGGGGTATGGATAAATTAAGATTAGTGTTACTATATGTACACAAACACATATTATATACATATCTCAAAACTACCGACCATATAGCAAGGGAGGTCTGCAGAACCCTGTGTAACATTTTACATGGGAAGAGGATCTGTACTTGAATAGACATATATAATCTACAAATGAACCAGATTGTGTACACCTAGGAGAAACAATATTCTAAGCTTTACCCCAATTAAAAAAAATTTTAAAACCAAGAAGAAATAATGAGACATAAACTTATGGGGGTTTCTCCATGCACATTCCAATGTAATTTACAACCTAGGAACATGACTTCCAGAAAGGCTCTGCTGCCCTAGTACCCAGATTTGGGAATGGAGAAATGCTGCCTTCTTGAGGCCACTTCCCACAAATCAGCTTTAAACCCATTGCTAAAGGTCACTAAATATTCACCAAACTTGCAGTTCGGTAAATGACACCTGCTCTCTAAAAAAATTCTGGGGTGGAAAATTGACCAAAAAATTCAAAAGAGGGCAACCTTCCAAGAAGACCATATCAAGAGTTATATTGTACTCCCAATTGTTTCCTTTTTTTAACAGAAAAGAAAACGGCGGAGAAAAATGATGAGTTTTACGAATTTTCAGAGACATGCAAACCCAAATTACAAAAACCTATCAGCTCACAGCAGCCAGAAGGGCCATTAGCATAAATGCTGCAAACAATAAATGCTGAAACGATTGTGGAGAAATGTGTACCCTCGATTCTAAAGGGGACGTGGTAAGTGCCACTAATGAAAACACAAAGAAGGTGCATTGAAAAGGGAAATACGGTGCTACCAGTCAGTCAATCACACCCACTGCTGGGCCTATCACCAGAGAAAATGAGAATCAAAAAGTCACAGGCTGGCAATCCTGCACTAAAACAATATTTACCATAGCCAACACTTGGAAGCAATGAAAATGTCCATCAACCGAGGAATGCACAAAGTAGAAGTGGTCCACGCACACAGTCGAAAATTACTCCAATAAAAAATAAAAATTACATTTAAAAATCCAACAAAAATAAGGAGACATCAGCTTGTGTGGGTTTGTCCAGGCACACTCCACTCTAATTTATAACCGAGAAACCCCACCGGCCGTAAGGGCTTTTCCCTAGTTAACAGGGTGGGGAAAATAGAAAGGCTGCTGCCCTCTGGCAGTTACCTGCAAAAGCAGCTTTAAAGCCTGTGCTAATGGTCATTTCATAGGAACAAATACTGCAGAACTGTAAATGAAAACTGCCCTCAAAATGTCTTGAGGGAGGTAATGGCCAAAACATTTCAAAATGTGACACATACTTTAAGAGAACACTTTGAAGTACTAAGGGGTAATCACAGCTTGAAAAATAAAAAGGACATGCCTTAAAGCTCAGTTTCAATGGATTTTGAGGCACATGCGAATTCAACCACAAAGAGGTATCAGCTCACAATTGCAAGAGTAACCATCAGCAAGAAAACTACAAACAATAAGTGCTGAAGGTGTTGTGGAGAAGTGTATACCCTCAACTGCAAGTGGGACGTAAGTTGGAAAGGGCCACAGATGAGAACAGAAAGGAGGTGCCTTAAAAAGGTAAACATTGAGCTACCATATGACCTAACAGGCCCACTCCTCCACCTATAATCTAAGAAGACAGAATTGGAAAGACACAGGCAGGCAAATCTGCATTGCACAGTATCACAATAGCCAAGATATGGAAGTAACCAAAAAGTCCACCAACAGATGGGTGGACACAGAAGAACTCCTCCATGTACAGATGGAATATTCGCTACTGAAAAAAATGAAACAATGCCATTTGCAGCACCATAGATGAGTCTAGACGTAATCACGCCACCTGTAGTAAGTAAGAAAGCAAAAGACACATATCCTATCATATCACTTTTAGGAGTTACTTAAAAATTGATACCAATGAAGATATTTCCACAGAGAAAGGCAATCACAGATTCATTAAAAAAAACTTAGGTTCACCAAATAGAAAGGGATGAGGATTGGATACATTACCATATTGGGGTTAACAGAGATATACAAACCATGTGAAATATATAATCACCAAAGGCGTACGGAAGACCAGGAGAAGACTACTCAACATTCTGTCATAACCTAAATGGGAAAAGGATGCGAGGAAGAATACACAAATATGTGTGAAAGAACCACATCTTGCACACCAAGAAGAAACATACCATTGTAATCAAATTTGCTGGGATAAAAAATAAAAAGTAAATTACAAATATGAACAAGAAGTAATGAGACATAAACTTAAAGGGCTTTTTCCTGGCACATTCCATTTTAATTTACAACCTAGAACACCACTTCCATTAAGGCTCTGTTTCCCTAGTAACCAAATTTGGTAAAGGAGAAATGCTGCCACCTTGTGGCCGTTTCCTGCAAGAGCAGCTTTAAAGTCACAGCTAATGGTCACTTAACATTCACAAGGACTCAGGGCTGTAAGGACACCTGCCCTAAAAAATTGTGCTGAAGTAGGGAATGGACAAAAAATTTCAAAACAGGCAAATGTTTCAAGAAGAGAATATGAAGAGTTACGTTTTACTGACGCTCTTTTAAAAAAAAGGAAAATGGATAAAAGCTCAACCTCAGGGAGTGTTAGACCCATGCAATCTAATCTACAAAAAGTTTTCAACTTACACCAATCGACTGACCATCAGCAAAAAGTCTACGAACAATAAATGCTGAAGGGGTTTTAGAGAACTGTGAACCCTCTACCTGCTGTTGAGACGTAAAAGGGTAACAGCCAATAATGAGAATAGAAAGGAGCTGTGTTTAAAAGTAAAAATGGAGGTACCATTCAATCCAGCAGGCACACCATTGGACCTCTCACCTGAGAAGACAAGAATCGAGAAGACACAGGCCGCAAAAGCTGCAGTGCAGCCTTATTCACAATAGCCAAGACCGTGAAGCAATCAAAATATCCAACAAGAGGTGAATGGATAAAGAAGAAGTGGTCCATGTACACAATGGAATATTAGCCATGGAAAACAATGAGCCATTGCTCCCTGAGGCACCACAAATGAGTCTGGAGATAATCACGAAACATGAGGTAAGTCCAAAAGCAAAAGACCTATATTCTATGATATCACTTATAGGCGTTATCTAATAACTGACACAAATGAACATATTTCCACAGAGAAAGACACTCACAGACTTAGAAAACAAACTATGCTCATCTAAAAGGAAAGGTGGGGGGAATGGATAAATTAAGATTAGTGTTACTATATGTATACAAACACATATTATACACATATCTCAAAAAGACCGACCATATAGCAAGGGAGGTCTGCGGAACATTCTGTAACATTTTACATGGGAAGAGGATCTGTACTTGAATAGACATATATAATCTACAAATGAACCAGATTGTGTACACCTAGGACAAACAATATTCTAAGCTTTACCACAATTAAAAAATTTTTAAAACCAAGAAGAAATAATGAGACATAAACTTATGGGGGTTTCTCCATGCACATTCCAATGTAATTTACAACCTAGGAACACGACTTCCAGAAAGGCTCTGCTGCCCTAGAAACCAGATTTGGGAATGGAGAAATGCTGCCTGCTTGAGGCCACTTCCCACAACAGCAGCTTTAAACCCATTTCTAAAGGTCAATAAATATTTACCAAACTTGCAGTTCGGGAAATGACACCTGCTCTCTAAAAAAACTCTGAGGTGGAAAATCGACCAAAAAATTCAAAAGAGGGCAACCTTCTAAGAAGACAATTTCAAGAGTTATAATGTACTCCCATTTGTTTCCTTTTAGTAACAGAAAAGAAAACGGCGCAGAAAAATAATGAGTTTTACGAATTTTCAAATACATGCAAACCCAAATTACAAAAACCTATCAGCTCACAGCAGCCAGTAGGGCCATTAGCATAAATGCTGCAAACAATAAATGCTGAAGCGATTGTGGAGAAATGCGTACCCTCGATTCTAAGGGGGACGTGGTAAGAGCCACTAATGAAAACACAAAGGAGGTGCTTTGAAAAGGGAAACACGGTGCTACCAGTCAATGAATCACACCCACTGCTGGGCCTATCACCTGAGAAAATGAGAATCAAAAAGTCACAGGCTGGCAATCCTGCACTCCAACAATATTTACCATAGCCAACACTTGGAAGAAATGAAAATGTCCATCAACCGAGGAATGCACAAAGCAGAAGTGGTCCACGTACACAGTGGAAAATTACTCCAATAAAAAATAAAAATTACATTTAAAAATCCAACAAAAGTAAGGAGACATCAGCTTGTGTGGGTTTCTCCAGGCACACTCCACTCTAATGTTTTAACCGAGAAACACCACAGGCCGCAAGGGCTTTTCCCTAGTTACCAGGGTGGGGAACATAGAAAGGCTGCTGCCCTCTGGCAGTTACCTGCAAAAGCAGCTTTAAAGCCCGTGCTAATGGTCATTTCATAGGAACAAGTACTGCAGAACTGTAAATGAAACTTGCCCTCAAAATGTCTTGAGGGAGGTAATGGCCAAAATATTTCAAATGGTGACACATACTTTAAGAAAACACTATGAAGAAATAAGCTCTAATCATAGCTGGAAAAATAAAAAGGACATGTCTAAAAGCTCAATTTCAACGCATTATGAGACACATGCATATTCAACCACAAAGAGGTATCAGCTCACACCACTCAGAATAACCATCAGCAAAAACTGCAAAGAATAAATGCTGAAGGTGCTGGGAAGAAATGCATACCCTCAACTTTATGTGGGACGTAACCTGGAAAGAGCCACTAAAGAGAACAGAATAGAGGTGCCTTTAAAAGGTAAATATTGAGCTACCATAGGATCCAGCAGACCTATTCCTGGACCTATAAACTAAGAAGACAGAATTGGAAGGACACAGGTATGCAAATCTGCATTGCATAGTATTACAATAGCCAAGATACGGAAGTAACCAAAAAGTCCACCGACAGATGGGCGGAGAAAGAAGAACTGCTACCTGTACAGATGGAATATGAGCTAGTGAAAAAATGAAACAATGCCATTTGCAGCACCATAGATGAGTCTAGACGTAATCACGCCACCTGTAGTAAGTGAGAAAGCAAAAGACACATATCCTATCATATCACTTTTAGGAGTTACTTAAAAATTGATACCAATGAAGATATTTCCACAAAGAGAGGCAATCGCAGATTCATTTAAAAACTTATGGTTCACCAAATAGAAAGGGATGAGGATTGGATACATTACCATATTGGGGTTAACAGAGATATACAAACCATGTGAAATATATAATCACCAAAGGCGTACGGAAGACCAGGAGAAGACTACTCAACATTCCGTCATAACCTACATGAGAAAAGGATGCGAGGAAGAATAGATACCTGTATATGTGTGAAAGAACCACATCTTGCACACCTAGAGCAAACAAACCATTGTAATCAAATTTGCTGGGATAAAAAATAAAACGTAAATTACAAATATGAACAAGAAGTAATGAGACATAAACTTAAAGGGCTTTTTCCTGGCATATTCCATTCTAATATACAACCTAGAACACCACTTCCATTAAGGCTCTGTTTCCCTCGTAACCAAATTTGGTAAAGGAGAAATGATGCCACCTTGTGGCCGTTACCTGCAAGAGCAGCTTTAAACTCACAGCTAATGGTCACTTAAAATTCACAAAGACTCAGGGCTGTAAAGAACACCTGCCCTAAAATATTGTGCTGAAGTAGGGAGTGGACAATAAAATTCAAAACAGGCAAATGTTTCAAGAAGAGATTATGAAGAGTTAAGTTTTAATCACACTGTTTTTTTTAAAAAAAAGGAACATGGATAAAAGCTCAACCTCAGGGATTGTTAGACGCATGCAATCTAATCTACAAAAGTTTCAACTTACACCAGTCGACTGACCATCAGCAAAAAGTCTACAAAAAATAAATGCTGAAGGGGTTTTACAGAACTGTGTACCCTCAACCTGCTGGTGAGACGTAAAAGGATAACAGCCAATAATGAGAACAGAAAGGAGCTGTGTTTAAAAGTAAAAATGTAGGTACCATTCAATCCAGCAGGCACACCATTGGACCTCTCACCTGAGAAGACAAGAATCGAGAAGACACAGGCCGCAAAAGCTGCAGTGCAGCCTTATTCACAATAGCCAAGACAGTGAAGCAATCAAAATATCCAACAAGAGGTGAATGGATAAAGACGAAGTGGTCCATGTACACAATGGAATATTGGCCATGGAAAACAATGAACCATTGCTCACTGAGGCACCACAAATGAGTCTGGAGATAATCATGAATCATGAGGTAAGTCGGAAAGCAAAAGACCTATATTCTATGATATCACTTATAGGCGTTATCTAATAACTGACACAAATGAACATATTTCCACAGAGATAGACACTCACAGACTTAGAAAACAAACTATGCTCATCTAAAAGGAAAGGTGGGGGTATGGATAAATTAAGATTAGTGTTACTATATGTACACAAACACATATTATATACATATCTCAAAACTACCGACCATATAGCAAGGGAGGTCTGCAGAACCCTGTGTAACATTTTACATGGGAAGAGGATCTGTACTTGAATAGACATATATAATCTACAAATGAACCAGATTGTGTACACCTAGGAGAAACAATATTCTAAGCTTTACCCCAATTAAAAAAAATTTTAAAACCAAGAAGAAATAATGAGACATAAACTTATGGGGGTTTCTCCATGCACATTCCAATGTAATTTACAACCTAGGAACATGACTTCCAGAAAGGCTCTGCTGCCCTAGTACCCAGATTTGGGAATGGAGAAATGCTGCCTTCTTGAGGCCACTTCCCACAAATCAGCTTTAAACCCATTGCTAAAGGTCACTAAATATTCACCAAACTTGCAGTTCGGTAAATGACACCTGCTCTCTAAAAAAATTCTGGGGTGGAAAATTGACCAAAAAATTCAAAAGAGGGCAACCTTCCAAGAAGACCATATCAAGAGTTATATTGTACTCCCAATTGTTTCCTTTTTTTAACAGAAAAGAAAACGGCGGAGAAAAATGATGAGTTTTACGAATTTTCAGAGACATGCAAACCCAAATTACAAAAACCTATCAGCTCACAGCAGCCAGAAGGGCCATTAGCATAAATGCTGCAAACAATAAATGCTGAAACGATTGTGGAGAAATGTGTACCCTCGATTCTAAAGGGGACGTGGTAAGTGCCACTAATGAAAACACAAAGAAGGTGCATTGAAAAGGGAAATACGGTGCTACCAGTCAGTCAATCACACCCACTGCTGGGCCTATCACCTGAGAAAATGAGAATCAAAAAGTCACAGGCTGGCAATCCTGCACTAAAACAATATTTACCATAGCCAACACTTGGAAGCAATGAAAATGTCCATCAACCGAGGAATGCACAAAGTAGAAGTGGTCCACGCACACAGTCGAAAATTACTCCAATAAAAAATAAAAATTACATTTAAAAATCCAACAAAAATAAGGAGACATCAGCTTGTGTGGGTTTGTCCAGGCACACTCCACTCTAATTTATAACCGAGAAACCCCACCGGCCGTAAGGGCTTTTCCCTAGTTAACAGGGTGGGGAAAATAGAAAGGCTGCTGCCCTCTGGCAGTTACCTGCAAAAGCAGCTTTAAAGCCTGTGCTAATGGTCATTTCATAGGAACAAATACTGCAGAACTGTAAATGAAAACTGCCCTCAAAATGTCTTGAGGGAGGTAATGGCCAAAACATTTCAAAATGTGACACATACTTTAAGAGAACACTTTGAAGTACTAAGGGGTAATCACAGCTTGAAAAATAAAAAGGACATGCCTTAAAGCTCAGTTTCAATGGATTTTGAGGCACATGCGAATTCAACCACAAAGAGGTATCAGCTCACAATTGCAAGAGTAACCATCAGCAAGAAAACTACAAACAATAAGTGCTGAAGGTGTTGTGGAGAAGTGTATACCCTCAACTGCAAGTGGGACGTAAGTTGGAAAGGGCCACAGATGAGAACAGAAAGGAGGTGCCTTAAAAAGGTAAACATTGAGCTACCATATGACCTAACAGGCCCACTCCTCCACCTATAATCTAAGAAGACAGAATTGGAAAGACACAGGCAGGCAAATCTGCATTGCACAGTATCACAATAGCCAAGATATGGAAGTAACCAAAAAGTCCACCAACAGATGGGTGGACACAGAAGAACTCCTCCATGTACAGATGGAATATTCGCTACTGAAAAAAATGAAACAATGCCATTTGCAGCACCATAGATGAGTCTAGACGTAATCACGCCACCTGTAGTAAGTAAGAAAGCAAAAGACACATATCCTATCATATCACTTTTAGGAGTTACTTAAAAATTGATACCAATGAAGATATTTCCACAGAGAAAGGCAATCACAGATTCATTAAAAAAAACTTAGGTTCACCAAATAGAAAGGGATGAGGATTGGATACATTACCATATTGGGGTTAACAGAGATATACAAACCATGTGAAATATATAATCACCAAAGGCGTACGGAAGACCAGGAGAAGACTACTCAACATTCTGTCATAACCTAAATGGGAAAAGGATGCGAGGAAGAATAGATACACAAATATGTGTGAAAGAACCACATCTTGCACACCAAGAAGAAACATACCATTGTAATCAAATTTGCTGGGATAAAAAATAAAAAGTAAATTACAAATATGAACAAGAAGTAATGAGACATAAACTTAAAGGGCTTTTTCCTGGCACATTCCATTTTAATTTACAACCTAGAACACCACTTCCATTAAGGCTCTGTTTCCCTAGTAACCAAATTTGGTAAAGGAGAAATGCTGCCACCTTGTGGCCGTTTCCTGCAAGAGCAGCTTTAAAGTCACAGCTAATGGTCACTTAACATTCACAAGGACTCAGGGCTGTAAGGACACCTGCCCTAAAAAATTGTGCTGAAGTAGGGAATGGACAAAAAATTTCAAAACAGGCAAATGTTTCAAGAAGAGAATATGAAGAGTTACGTTTTACTGACGCTCTTTTAAAAAAAAGGAAAATGGATAAAAGCTCAACCTCAGGGAGTGTTAGACCCATGCAATCTAATCTACAAAAAGTTTTCAACTTACACCAATCGACTGACCATCAGCAAAAAGTCTACGAACAATAAATGCTGAAGGGGTTTTAGAGAACTGTGAACCCTCTACCTGCTGTTGAGACGTAAAAGGGTAACAGCCAATAATGAGAATAGAAAGGAGCTGTGTTTAAAAGTAAAAATGGAGGTACCATTCAATCCAGCAGGCACACCATTGGACCTCTCACCTGAGAAGACAAGAATCGAGAAGACACAGGCCGCAAAAGCTGCAGTGCAGCCTTATTCACAATAGCCAAGACCGTGAAGCAATCAAAATATCCAACAAGAGGTGAATGGATAAAGAAGAAGTGGTCCATGTACACAATGGAATATTAGCCATGGAAAACAATGAGCCATTGCTCCCTGAGGCACCACAAATGAGTCTGGAGATAATCACGAAACATGAGGTAAGTCCAAAAGCAAAAGACCTATATTCTATGATATCACTTATAGGCGTTATCTAATAACTGACACAAATGAACATATTTCCACAGAGAAAGACACTCACAGACTTAGAAAACAAACTATGCTCATCTAAAAGGAAAGGTGGGGGGAATGGATAAATTAAGATTAGTGTTACTATATGTATACAAACACATATTATACACATATCTCAAAAAGACCGACCATATAGCAAGGGAGGTCTGCGGAACATTCTGTAACATTTTACATGGGAAGAGGATCTGTACTTGAATAGACATATATAATCTACAAATGAACCAGATTGTGTACACCTAGGACAAACAATATTCTAAGCTTTACCACAATTAAAAAATTTTTAAAACCAAGAAGAAATAATGAGACATAAACTTATGGGGGTTTCTCCATGCACATTCCAATGTAATTTACAACCTAGGAACACGACTTCCAGAAAGGCTCTGCTGCCCTAGAAACCAGATTTGGGAATGGAGAAATGCTGCCTGCTTGAGGCCACTTCCCACAACAGCAGCTTTAAACCCATTTCTAAAGGTCAATAAATATTCACCAAACTTGCAGTTCGGGAAATGACACCTGCTCTCTAAAAAAACTCTGAGGTGGAAAATCGACCAAAAAATTCAAAAGAGGGCAACCTTCTAAGAAGACAATTTCAAGAGTTATAATGTACTCCCATTTGTTTCCTTTTAGTAACAGAAAAGAAAACGGCGCAGAAAAATAATGAGTTTTACGAATTTTCAAATACATGCAAACCCAAATTACAAAAACCTATCAGCTCACAGCAGCCAGTAGGGCCATTAGCATAAATGCTGCAAACAATAAATGCTGAAGCGATTGTGGAGAAATGCGTACCCTCGATTCTAAGGGGGACGTGGTAAGAGCCACTAATGAAAACACAAAGGAGGTGCTTTGAAAAGGGAAACACGGTGCTACCAGTCAATGAATCACACCCACTGCTGGGCCTATCACCTGAGAAAATGAGAATCAAAAAGTCACAGGCTGGCAATCCTGCACTCCAACAATATTTACCATAGCCAACACTTGGAAGAAATGAAAATGTCCATCAACCGAGGAATGCACAAAGCAGAAGTGGTCCACGTACACAGTGGAAAATTACTCCAATAAAAAATAAAAATTACATTTAAAAATCCAACAAAAGTAAGGAGACATCAGCTTGTGTGGGTTTCTCCAGGCACACTCCACTCTAATGTTTTAACCGAGAAACACCACAGGCCGCAAGGGCTTTTCCCTAGTTACCAGGGTGGGGAACATAGAAAGGCTGCTGCCCTCTGGCAGTTACCTGCAAAAGCAGCTTTAAAGCCCGTGCTAATGGTCATTTCATAGGAACAAGTACTGCAGAACTGTAAATGAAACTTGCCCTCAAAATGTCTTGAGGGAGGTAATGGCCAAAATATTTCAAATGGTGACACATACTTTAAGAAAACACTATGAAGAAATAAGCTCTAATCATAGCTGGAAAAATAAAAAGGACATGTCTAAAAGCTCAATTTCAACGCATTATGAGACACATGCATATTCAACCACAAAGAGGTATCAGCTCACACCACTCAGAATAACCATCAGCAAAAACTGCAAAGAATAAATGCTGAAGGTGCTGGGAAGAAATGCATACCCTCAACTTTATGTGGGACGTAACCTGGAAAGAGCCACTAAAGAGAACAGAATAGAGGTGCCTTTAAAAGGTAAATATTGAGCTACCATAGGATCCAGCAGACCTATTCCTGGACCTATAAACTAAGAAGACAGAATTGGAAGGACACAGGTATGCAAATCTGCATTGCATAGTATTACAATAGCCAAGATACGGAAGTAACCAAAAAGTCCACCGACAGATGGGCGGAGAAAGAAGAACTGCTACCTGTACAGATGGAATATGAGCTAGTGAAAAAATGAAACAATGCCATTTGCAGCACCATAGATGAGTCTAGACGTAATCACGCCACCTGTAGTAAGTGAGAAAGCAAAAGACACATATCCTATCATATCACTTTTAGGAGTTACTTAAAAATTGATACCAATGAAGATATTTCCACAAAGAGAGGCAATCGCAGATTCATTTAAAAACTTATGGTTCACCAAATAGAAAGGGATGAGGATTGGATACATTACCATATTGGGGTTAACAGAGATATACAAACCATGTGAAATATATAATCACCAAAGGCGTACGGAAGACCAGGAGAAGACTACTCAACATTCCGTCATAACCTACATGAGAAAAGGATGCGAGGAAGAATAGATACCTGTATATGTGTGAAAGAACCACATCTTGCACACCTAGAGCAAACAAACCATTGTAATCAAATTTGCTGGGATAAAAAATAAAACGTAAATTACAAATATGAACAAGAAGTAATGAGACATAAACTTAAAGGGCTTTTTCCTGGCATATTCCATTCTAATATACAACCTAGAACACCACTTCCATTAAGGCTCTGTTTCCCTCGTAACCAAATTTGGTAAAGGAGAAATGCTGCCACCTTGTGGCCGTTTCCTGCAAGAGCAGCTTTAAACTCACAGCTAATGGTCACTTAACATTCACAAAGACTCAGGGTTGTAAAGGACACCTGCCCTAAAAAATTGTGCTGAAGTAGGGAATGAACAAAAAAATTCAAAACAGGCAAATGTTTCAAGAAGAGATTATGAAGAGTTAAGTTTTACTCACACTCTTTTTAAAAAAAAGGTAAATGGATAAAAGCTCAACCTCAGGGAGTGTTAGACACCTGCAATCTAATCTACAAAAAGTTTCAACTTACACCAGTCGACTGACCATCAGCAAAAAGTCTACGAACAATAAAAGCTGAAGGGGTTTTACAGAACTGTGTACCCTCTACCTGCTGGTGAGACGTAAAAGGGTAACAGCCAATAATGAGAACAGAAAGGAGCTGTGTTTAAAAGTAAAAATGGAGGTACCATTCAATCCAGCAGGCACACCATTGGACCTCTCACCTGAGAAGACAAGAATCGAGAAGACACAGGCCGCAAAAGCTGCAGTGCAGCCTTATTCACAATAGCCAAGACAGTGAAGCAATCAAAATATCCAACAAGAGGTGAATGGATAAAGAAGAAGTGGTCCATGTACACAATGGAATATTAGCCATGGAAAACAATGAACCATTGCTCTCTGAGGCACCACAAATGAGTCTGGAGATAATCATGAAACATGAGGTAAGTCGGAAAGCAAAAGACCTATATTCTATGATATCACTTATAGGCGTTATCTAATAACTGACACAAATGAACATATTTCCACAGAGAAAGACACTCACAGACTTAGAAAACAAACCCTGCTCATCTAAAAGGAACGGTGGGGGGAATGGATAAATTAAGATTAGTGTTACTATATGTATACAAACACATATTATATACATATCTCAAAAAGACTGACCATATAGCAAGGGAGGTCTGCGGAACCCTGTGTAACATTTTACATGGGAAGAGGATCTGTACTTGAATAGACATATATAATCTACAAATGAACCAGATTGTGTACACCTAGGACAAACAATATTCTAAGCTTTACTCCAATTTAAAAAATTTTTTATACCAAGAAGAAATAATGAGACATAAACTTAGGGGCGTTTCTCCATGCACATTCCAACGTAATTTACAACCTAGGAACACGACTTCCAGAAAGGCTCTGCTGCCCTAGTACCCAGATTTGGGAATGGAGAAATGCTGCCTTCTTGAGGCCACTTCCCACAAATCAGCTTTAAACCCATTGCTAAAGGTCACTAAATATTCACCAAACTTGCAGTTCGGTAAATGACACCTGCTCTCTAAAAAAATTCTGGGGTGGAAAATTGACCAAAAAATTCAAAAGAGGGCAACCTTCCAAGAAGACCATATCAAGAGTTATATTGTACTCCCAATTGTTTCCTTTTTTTAACAGAAAAGAAAACGGCGGAGAAAAATGATGAGTTTTACGAATTTTCAGAGACATGCAAACCCAAATTACAAAAACCTATCAGCTCACAGCAGACAGAAGGGCCATTAGCATAAATGCTGCAAACAATAAATGCTGAAACGATTGTGGAGAAATGTGTACCCTCGATTCTAAAGGGGACGTGGTAAGTGCCACTAATGAAAACACAAAGAAGGTGCATTGAAAAGGGAAATACGGTGCTACCAGTCAGTCAATCACACCCACTGCTGGGCCTATCACCAGAGAAAATGAGAATCAAAAAGTCACAGGCTGGCAATCCTGCACTAAAACAATATTTACCATAGCCAACACTTGGAAGCAATGAAATGTCCATCAACCGAGGAATGCACAAAGTAGAAGTGGTCCACGCACACAGTCGAAAATTACTCCAATAAAAAATAAAAATTACATTTAAAACTCCAACAAAATAAGGAGACATCAGCTTGTGTGGGTTTGTCCAGGCACACTCCACTCTAATTTATAACCGAGAAACCCCACCGGCCGTAAGGGCTTTTCCCTAGTTACCAGGGTGGGGAAAATAGAAAGGCTGCTGCCCTCTGGCAGTTACCTGCAAAAGCAGCTTTAAAGCCTGTGCTAATGGTCATTTCATAGGAACAAATACTGCAGAACTGTAAATGAAAACTGCCCTCAAAATGTCTTGAGGGAGGTAATGGCCAAAACATTTCAAAATGTGACACATACTTTAAGAGAACACTTTGAAGTACTAAGGGGTAATCACAGCTTGAAAAATAAAAAGGACATGCCTTAAAGCTCAGTTTCAATGGATTTTGAGGCACATGCGAATTCAACCACAAAGAGGTATCAGCTCACAATTGCAAGAGTAACCATCAGCAAGAAAACTACAAACAATAAGTGCTGAAGGTGTTGTGGAGAAGTGTATACCCTCAACTTCAAGTGGGACGTAAGTTGGAAAGGGCCACAGATGAGAACAGAAAGGAGGTGCCTTAAAAAGGTAAACATTGAGCTACTATATGACCTAACAGGCCCACTCCTCGACCTATAATCTAAGAACACAGATTTGGAAAGACACAGGCAGGCAAATCTGCATTGCACAGTATCACAATAGCCAAGATATGGAAGTAACCAAAAAGTCCACCAACAGATGGGTGGACACAGAAGAACTCCTCCATGTACAGATGGAATATTCGCTACTGAAAAAAATGAAACAATGCCATTTGCAGCACCATAGATGAGTCTAGACGTAATCACGCCACCTGAAGTAAGTAAGAAAGCAAAAGACACATATCCTATCATATCACTTTTAGGAGTTACTTAAAAATTGATACCAATGAAGATATTTCCACAGAGAAAGGCAATCACAGATTCATTAAAAAAACTTAGGTTCACCAAATAGAAAGGGAAGAGGATTGGATACATTACCATATTGGGGTTAACAGAGATATACAAACCATGTGAAATATATAATCACCAAAGGCGTACGGAAGACCAGGAGAAGACTACTCAACATTCTGTCATAACCTAAATGGGAAAAGGATGCGAGGAAGAATAGATACACAAATATGTGTGAAAGAACCACATCTTGCACACCAAGAAGAAACAAACCATTGTAATCAAATTTGCTGGGATAAAAAATAAAAAGTAAATTACAAATATGAACAAAAAGTAATGAGACATAAACTTAAAGGGCTTTTTCCTGGCACATTCCATTTTAATTTACAACCTAGAACACCACTTCCATTAAGGCTCTGTTTCCCTAGTAACCAAATTTGGTAAAGGAGAAATGCTGCCACCTTGTGGCCGTTTCCTGCAAGAGCAGCTTTAAAGTCACAGCTAATGGTCACTTAACATTCACAAGGACTCAGGGCTGTAAGGACACCTGCCCTAAAAAATTGTGCTGAAGTAGGGAATGGACAAAAAATTTCAAAACAGGCAAATGTTTCAAGAAGAGAATATGAAGAGTTACGTTTTACTGACGCTCTTTTAAAAAAAAAAGGAAAATGGATAAAAGCTCAACCTCAGGGAGTGTTAGACCCATGCAATCTAATCTACAAAAAGTTTTCAACTTACACCAATCGACTGACCATCAGCAAAAAGTCTACGAACAATAAATGCTGAAGGGGTTTTAGAGAACTGTGAACCCTCTACCTGCTGTTGAGACGTAAAAGGGTAACAGCCAATAATGAGAATAGAAAGGAGCTGTGTTTAAAAGTAAAAATGGAGGTACCATTCAATCCAGCAGGCACACCATTGGACCTCTCACCTGAGAAGACAAGAATCGAGAAGACACAGGCCGCAAAAGCTGCAGTGCAGCCTTATTCACAATAGCCAAGACCGTGAAGCAATCAAAATATCCAACAAGAGGTGAATGGATAAAGAAGAAGTGGTCCATGTACACAATGGAATATTAGCCATGGAAAACAATGAGCCATTGCTCCCTGAGGCACCACAAATGAGTCTGGAGATAATCACGAAACATGAGGTAAGTCCAAAAGCAAAAGACCTATATTCTATGATATCACTTATAGGCGTTATCTAATAACTGACACAAATGAACATATTTCCACAGAGAAAGACACTCACAGACTTAGAAAACAAACTATGCTCATCTAAAAGGAAAGGTGGGGGGAATGGATAAATTAAGATTAGTGTTACTATATGTATACAAACACATATTATACACATATCTCAAAAAGACCGACCATATAGCAAGGGAGGTCTGCGGAACATTCTGTAACATTTTACATGGGAAGAGGATCTGTACTTGAATAGACATATATAATCTACAAATGAACCAGATTGTGTACACCTAGGACAAACAATATTCTAAGCTTTACCACAATTAAAAAATTTTTAAAACCAAGAAGAAATAATGAGACATAAACTTATGGGGGTTTCTCCATGCACATTCCAATGTAATTTACAACCTAGGAACACGACTTCCAGAAAGGCTCTGCTGCCCTAGAAACCAGATTTGGGAATGGAGAAATGCTGCCTGCTTGAGGCCACTTCCCACAACAGCAGCTTTAAACCCATTTCTAAAGGTCAATAAATATTCACCAAACTTGCAGTTCGGGAAATGACACCTGCTCTCTAAAAAAACTCTGAGGTGGAAAATCGACCAAAAAATTCAAAAGAGGGCAACCTTCTAAGAAGACAATTTCAAGAGTTATAATGTACTCCCATTTGTTTCCTTTTAGTAACAGAAAAGAAAACGGCGCAGAAAAATAATGAGTTTTACGAATTTTCAAATACATGCAAACCCAAATTACAAAAACCTATCAGCTCACAGCAGCCAGTAGGGCCATTAGCATAAATGCTGCAAACAATAAATGCTGAAGCGATTGTGGAGAAATGCGTACCCTCGATTCTAAGGGGGACGTGGTAAGAGCCACTAATGAAAACACAAAGGAGGTGCTTTGAAAAGGGAAACACGGTGCTACCAGTCAATGAATCACACCCACTGCTGGGCCTATCACCTGAGAAAATGAGAATCAAAAAGTCACAGGCTGGCAATCCTGCACTCCAACAATATTTACCATAGCCAAGACTTGGAAGAAATGAAAATGTCCATCAACCGAGGAATGCACAAAGTAGAAGTGGTCCACGTACACAGTGGAAAATTACTCCAATAAAAAATAAAAATTACATTTAAAAATCCAACAGAAGTAAGGAGACATCAGCTTGTGTGGGTTTCTCCAGGCACACTCCACTCTAATTTTTAACCGAGAAACACCACAGGCCGCAAGGGCTTTTCCCTAGTTACCAGGGTGGGGAACATAGAAAGGCTGCTGCCCTCTGGCAGTTACCTGCAAAAGCAGCTTTAAAGCCCGTGCTAATGGTCATTTCATAGGAACAAGTACTGCAGAACTGTAAATGAAACTTGCCCTCAAAATGTCTTGAGGGAGGTAATGGCCAAAATATTTCAAATGGTGACACATACTTTAAGAAAACACTATGAAGAAATAAGCTCTAATCATAGCTGGAAAAATAAAAAGGACATGTCTAAAAGCTCAATTTCAACGCATTATGAGACACATGCAAATTCAACCACAAAGAGGTATCAGCTCACACCACTCAGAATAACCATCAGCAAAAACTGCAAAGAATAAATGCTGAAGGTGCTGGGAAGAAATGCATACCCTCAACTTTATGTGGGACGTAACCTGGAAAGAGCCACTAAAGAGAGCAGAATAGAGGTGCCTTTAAAAGGTAAACATTGAGCTACCATAGGATCCAGCAGACCTATTCCTGGACCTATAAACTAAGAAGACAGAATTGGAAGGACACAGGTATGCAAATCTGCATTGCATAGTATTACAATAGCCAAGATACGGAAGTAACCAAAAAGTCCACCGACAGATGGGCGGACAAAGAAGAACTGCTACCTGTACAGATGGAATATGAGCTAGTGAAAAAATGAAACAATGCCATTTGCAGCACCATAGATGAGTCTAGACGTAATCACGCCACCTGTAGTAAGTGAGAAAGCAAAAGACACATATTCTATCATATCACTTTTAGGAGTTACTTAAAAATCGATACCAATGAAGATATTTCCACAGAGAGAGGCAATCGCAGATTCATTAAAAAACTTATGGTTCACCAAATAGAAAGGGATGAGGATTGGATACATTACCATATTGGGGTTAACAGAGATATACAAACCATGTGAAATATATAATCACCAAAGACGTACGGAAGACCAGGAGAAGACTACTCAACATTCTGTCATAACGTACATGAGAAAAGGATGTGAGGAAGAATAGATACCTGTATATGTGTGAAAGAACCACATCTTGCACACCTAGAGCAAACAAACCATTGTAATCAAATTTGCTGGGATAAAAAGTAAAAAGTAAATTACAAATATGAACAAGAAGTAATGAGACATAAACTTAAACGGCTTTTTCCTGGCATATTCCATTCTAATATACAACCTAGAACACCACTTCCATTAAGGCTCTGTTTCCCTCGTAACCAAATTTGGTAAAGGAGAAATGCTGCCACCTTGTGGCCGTTTCCTGCAAGAGCAGCTTTAAACTCACAGCTAATGGTCACTTAACATTCACAAAGACTCAGGGTTGTAAAGGACACCTGCCCTAAAAAATTGTGCTGAAGTAGGGAATGAACAAAAAAATTCAAAACAGGCAAATGTTTCAAGAAGAGATTATGAAGAGTTAAGTTTTACTCACACTCTTTTTAAAAAAAAGGTAAATGGATAAAAGCTCAACCTCAGGGAGTGTTAGACACCTGCAATCTAATCTACAAAAAGTTTCAACTTACACCAGTCGACTGACCATCAGCAAAAAGTCTACGAACAATAAAAGCTGAAGGGGTTTTACAGAACTGTGTACCCTCTACCTGCTGGTGAGACGTAAAAGGGTAACAGCCAATAATGAGAACAGAAAGGAGCTGTGTTTAAAAGTAAAAATGGAGGTACCATTCAATCCAGCAGGCACACCATTGGACCTCTCACCTGAGAAGACAAGAATCGAGAAGACACAGGCCGCAAAAGCTGCAGTGCAGCCTTATTCACAATAGCCAAGACAGTGAAGCAATCAAAATATCCAACAAGAGGTGAATGGATAAAGAAGAAGTGGTCCATGTACACAATGGAATATTAGCCATGGAAAACAATGAACCATTGCTCTCTGAGGCACCACAAATGAGTCTGGAGATAATCATGAAACATGAGGTAAGTCGGAAAGCAAAAGACCTATATTCTATGATATCACTTATAGGCGTTATCTAATAACTGACACAAATGAACATATTTCCACAGAGAAAGACACTCACAGACTTAGAAAACAAACTATGCTCATCTAAAAGGAACGGTGGGGGGAATGGATAAATTAAGATTAGTGTTACTATATGTATACAAACACATATTATATACATATCTCAAAAAGACTGACCATATAGCAAGGGAGGTCTGCGGAACCCTGTGTAACATTTTACATGGGAAGAGGATCTGTACTTGAATAGACATATATAATCTACAAATGAACCAGATTGTGTACACCTAGGACAAACAATATTCTAAGCTTTACTCCAATTTAAAAAATTTTTTATACCAAGAAGAAATAATGAGACATAAACTTAGGGGCGTTTCTCCATGCACATTCCAACGTAATTTACAACCTAGGAACACGACTTCCAGAAAGGCTCTGCTGCCCTAGTACCCAGATTTGGGAATGGAGAAATGCTGCCTTCTTGAGGCCACTTCCCACAAATCAGCTTTAAACCCATTGCTAAAGGTCACTAAATATTCACCAAACTTGCAGTTCGGTAAATGACACCTGCTCTCTAAAAAAATTCTGGGGTGGAAAATTGACCAAAAAATTCAAAAGAGGGCAACCTTCCAAGAAGACCATATCAAGAGTTATATTGTACTCCCAATTGTTTCCTTTTTTTAACAGAAAAGAAAACGGCGGAGAAAAATGATGAGTTTTACGAATTTTCAGAGACATGCAAACCCAAATTACAAAAACCTATCAGCTCACAGCAGCCAGTAGGGCCATTAGCATAAATGCTGCAAACAATAAATGCTGAAGCGATTGTGGAGAAATGCGTACCCTCGATTCTAAGGGGGACGTGGTAAGAGCCACTAATGAAAACACAAAGGAGGTGCTTTGAAAAGGGAAACACGGTGCTACCAGTCAATGAATCACACCCACTGCTGGGCCTATCACCTGAGAAAATGAGAATCAAAAAGTCACAGGCTGGCAATCCTGCACTCCAACAATATTTACCATAGCCAAGACTTGGAAGAAATGAAAATGTCCATCAACCGAGGAATGCACAAAGTAGAAGTGGTCCACGTACACAGTGGAAAATTACTCCAATAAAAAATAAAAATTACATTTAAAAATCCAACAGAAGTAAGGAGACATCAGCTTGTGTGGGTTTCTCCAGGCACACTCCACTCTAATTTTTAACCGAGAAACACCACAGGCCGCAAGGGCTTTTCCCTAGTTACCAGGGTGGGGAACATAGAAAGGCTGCTGCCCTCTGGCAGTTACCTGCAAAAGCAGCTTTAAAGCCCGTGCTAATGGTCATTTCATAGGAACAAGTACTGCAGAACTGTAAATGAAACTTGCCCTCAAAATGTCTTGAGGGAGGTAATGGCCAAAATATTTCAAATGGTGACACATACTTTAAGAAAACACTATGAAGAAATAAGCTCTAATCATAGCTGGAAAAATAAAAAGGACATGTCTAAAAGCTCAATTTCAACGCATTATGAGACACATGCAAATTCAACCACAAAGAGGTATCAGCTCACACCACTCAGAATAACCATCAGCAAAAACTGCAAAGAATAAATGCTGAAGGTGCTGGGAAGAAATGCATACCCTCAACTTTATGTGGGACGTAACCTGGAAAGAGCCACTAAAGAGAGCAGAATAGAGGTGCCTTTAAAAGGTAAACATTGAGCTACCATAGGATCCAGCAGACCTATTCCTGGACCTATAAACTAAGAAGACAGAATTGGAAGGACACAGGTATGCAAATCTGCATTGCATAGTATTACAATAGCCAAGATACGGAAGTAACCAAAAAGTCCACCGACAGATGGGCGGACAAAGAAGAACTGCTACCTGTACAGATGGAATATGAGCTAGTGAAAAAATGAAACAATGCCATTTGCAGCACCATAGATGAGTCTAGACGTAATCACGCCACCTGTAGTAAGTGAGAAAGCAAAAGACACATATTCTATCATATCACTTTTAGGAGTTACTTAAAAATCGATACCAATGAAGATATTTCCACAGAGAGAGGCAATCGCAGATTCATTAAAAAACTTATGGTTCACCAAATAGAAAGGGATGAGGATTGGATACATTACCATATTGGGGTTAACAGAGATATACAAACCATGTGAAATATATAATCACCAAAGACGTACGGAAGACCAGGAGAAGACTACTCAACATTCTGTCATAACGTACATGAGAAAAGGATGTGAGGAAGAATAGATACCTGTATATGTGTGAAAGAACCACATCTTGCACACCTAGAGCAAACAAACCATTGTAATCAAATTTGCTGGGATAAAAAGTAAAAAGTAAATTACAAATATGAACAAGAAGTAATGAGACATAAACTTAAACGGCTTTTTCCTGGCATATTCCATTCTAATATACAACCTAGAACACCACTTCCATTAAGGCTCTGTTTCCCTCGTAACCAAATTTGGTAAAGGAGAAATGCTGCCACCTTGTGGCCGTTTCCTGCAAGAGCAGCTTTAAACTCACAGCTAATGGTCACTTAACATTCACAAAGACTCAGGGTTGTAAAGGACACCTGCCCTAAAAAATTGTGCTGAAGTAGGGAATGAACAAAAAAATTCAAAACAGGCAAATGTTTCAAGAAGAGATTATGAAGAGTTAAGTTTTACTCACACTCTTTTTAAAAAAAAGGTAAATGGATAAAAGCTCAACCTCAGGGAGTGTTAGACACCTGCAATCTAATCTACAAAAAGTTTCAACTTACACCAGTCGACTGACCATCAGCAAAAAGTCTACGAACAATAAAAGCTGAAGGGGTTTTACAGAACTGTGTACCCTCTACCTGCTGGTGAGACGTAAAAGGGTAACAGCCAATAATGAGAACAGAAAGGAGCTGTGTTTAAAAGTAAAAATGGAGGTACCATTCAATCCAGCAGGCACACCATTGGACCTCTCACCTGAGAAGACAAGAATCGAGAAGACACAGGCCGCAAAAGCTGCAGTGCAGCCTTATTCACAATAGCCAAGACAGTGAAGCAATCAAAATATCCAACAAGAGGTGAATGGATAAAGAAGAAGTGGTCCATGTACACAATGGAATATTAGCCATGGAAAACAATGAACCATTGCTCTCTGAGGCACCACAAATGAGTCTGGAGATAATCATGAAACATGAGGTAAGTCGGAAAGCAAAAGACCTATATTCTATGATATCACTTATAGGCGTTATCTAATAACTGACACAAATGAACATATTTCCACAGAGAAAGACACTCACAGACTTAGAAAACAAACTATGCTCATCTAAAAGGAACGGTGGGGGGAATGGATAAATTAAGATTAGTGTTACTATATGTATACAAACACATATTATATACATATCTCAAAAAGACTGACCATATAGCAAGGGAGGTCTGCGGAACCCTGTGTAACATTTTACATGGGAAGAGGATCTGTACTTGAATAGACATATATAATCTACAAATGAACCAGATTGTGTACACCTAGGACAAACAATATTCTAAGCTTTACTCCAATTTAAAAAATTTTTTATACCAAGAAGAAATAATGAGACATAAACTTAGGGGCGTTTCTCCATGCACATTCCAACGTAATTTACAACCTAGGAACACGACTTCCAGAAAGGCTCTGCTGCCCTAGTACCCAGATTTGGGAATGGAGAAATGCTGCCTTCTTGAGGCCACTTCCCACAAATCAGCTTTAAACCCATTGCTAAAGGTCACTAAATATTCACCAAACTTGCAGTTCGGTAAATGACACCTGCTCTCTAAAAAAATTCTGGGGTGGAAAATTGACCAAAAAATTCAAAAGAGGGCAACCTTCCAAGAAGACCATATCAAGAGTTATATTGTACTCCCAATTGTTTCCTTTTTTTAACAGAAAAGAAAACGGCGGAGAAAAATGATGAGTTTTACGAATTTTCAGAGACATGCAAACCCAAATTACAAAAACCTATCAGCTCACAGCAGCCAGAAGGGCCATTAGCATAAATGCTGCAAACAATAAATGCTGAAACGATTGTGGAGAAATGTGTACCCTCGATTCTAAAGGGGACGTGGTAAGTGCCACTAATGAAAACACAAAGAAGGTGCATTGAAAAGGGAAATACGGTGCTACCAGTCAGTCAATCACACCCACTGCTGGGCCTATCACCAGAGAAAATGAGAATCAAAAAGTCACAGGCTGGCAATCCTGCACTAAAACAATATTTACCATAGCCAACACTTGGAAGCAATGAAAATGTCCATCAACCGAGGAATGCACAAAGTAGAAGTGGTCCACGCACACAGTCGAAAATTACTCCAATAAAAAATAAAAATTACATTTAAAAATCCAACAAAAATAAGGAGACATCAGCTTGTGTGGGTTTGTCCAGGCACACTCCACTCTAATTTATAACCGAGAAACCCCACCGGCCGTAAGGGCTTTTCCCTAGTTACCAGGGTGGGGAAAATAGAAAGGCTGCTGCCCTCTGGCAGTTACCTGCAAAAGCAGCTTTAAAGCCTGTGCTAATGGTCATTTCATAGGAACAAATACTGCAGAACTGTAAATGAAAACTGCCCTCAAAATGTCTTGAGGGAGGTAATGGCCAAAACATTTCAAAATGTGACACATACTTTAAGAGAACACTTTGAAGTACTAAGGGGTAATCACAGCTTGAAAAATAAAAAGGACATGCCTTAAAGCTCAGTTTCAATGGATTTTGAGGCACATGCGAATTCAACCACAAAGAGGTATCAGCTCACAATTGCAAGAGTAACCATCAGCAAGAAAACTACAAACAATAAGTGCTGAAGGTGTTGTGGAGAAGTGTATACCCTCAACTGCAAGTGGGACGTAAGTTGGAAAGGGCCACAGATGAGAACAGAAAGGAGGTGCCTTAAAAAGGTAAACATTGAGCTACCATATGACCTAACAGGCCCACTCCTCCACCTATAATCTAAGAAGACAGAATTGGAAAGACACAGGCAGGCAAATCTGCATTGCACAGTATCACAATAGCCAAGATATGGAAGTAACCAAAAAGTCCACCAACAGATGGGTGGACACAGAAGAACTCCTCCATGTACAGATGGAATATTCGCTACTGAAAAAAATGAAACAATGCCATTTGCAGCACCATAGATGAGTCTAGACGTAATCACGCCACCTGTAGTAAGTAAGAAAGCAAAAGACACATATCCTATCATATCACTTTTAGGAGTTACTTAAAAATTGATACCAATGAAGATATTTCCACAGAGAAAGGCAATCACAGATTCATTAAAAAAAACTTAGGTTCACCAAATAGAAAGGGATGAGGATTGGATACATTACCATATTGGGGTTAACAGAGATATACAAACCATGTGAAATATATAATCACCAAAGGCGTACGGAAGACCAGGAGAAGACTACTCAACATTCTGTCATAACCTAAATGGGAAAAGGATGCGAGGAAGAATAGATACACAAATATGTGTGAAAGAACCACATCTTGCACACCAAGAAGAAACATACCATTGTAATCAAATTTGCTGGGATAAAAAATAAAAAGTAAATTACAAATATGAACAAGAAGTAATGAGACATAAACTTAAAGGGCTTTTTCCTGGCACATTCCATTTTAATTTACAACCTAGAACACCACTTCCATTAAGGCTCTGTTTCCCTAGTAACCAAATTTGGTAAAGGAGAAATGCTGCCACCTTGTGGCCGTTTCCTGCAAGAGCAGCTTTAAAGTCACAGCTAATGGTCACTTAACATTCACAAGGACTCAGGGCTGTAAGGACACCTGCCCTAAAAAATTGTGCTGAAGTAGGTAATGGACAAAAAATTTCAAAACAGGCAAATGTTTCAAGAAGAGAATATGAAGAGTTACGTTTTACTGACGCTCTTTTAAAAAAAAGGAAAATGGATAAAAGCTCAACCTCAGGGAGTGTTAGACCCATGCAATCTAATCTACAAAAAGTTTTCAACTTACACCAATCGACTGACCATCAGCAAAAAGTCTACGAACAATAAATGCTGAAGGGGTTTTAGAGAACTGTGAACCCTCTACCTGCTGTTGAGACGTAAAAGGGTAACAGCCAATAATGAGAATAGAAAGGAGCTGTGTTTAAAAGTAAAAATGGAGGTACCATTCAATCCAGCAGGCACACCATTGGACCTCTCACCTGAGAAGACAAGAATCGAGAAGACACAGGCCGCAAAAGCTGCAGTGCAGCCTTATTCACAATAGCCAAGACCGTGAAGCAATCAAAATATCCAACAAGAGGTGAATGGATAAAGAAGAAGTGGTCCATGTACACAATGGAATATTAGCCATGGAAAACAATGAGCCATTGCTCCCTGAGGCACCACAAATGAGTCTGGAGATAATCACGAAACATGAGGTAAGTCCAAAAGCAAAAGACCTATATTCTATGATATCACTTATAGGCGTTATCTAATAACTGACACAAATGAACATATTTCCACAGAGAAAGACACTCACAGACTTAGAAAACAAACTATGCTCATCTAAAAGGAAAGGTGGGGGGAATGGATAAATTAAGATTAGTGTTACTATATGTATACAAACACATATTATACACATATCTCAAAAAGACCGACCATATAGCAAGGGAGGTCTGCGGAACATTCTGTAACATTTTACATGGGAAGAGGATCTGTACTTGAATAGACATATATAATCTACAAATGAACCAGATTGTGTACACCTAGGACAAACAATATTCTAAGCTTTACCACAATTAAAAAATTTTTAAAACCAAGAAGAAATAATGAGACATAAACTTATGGGGGTTTCTCCATGCACATTCCAATGTAATTTACAACCTAGGAACACGACTTCCAGAAAGGCTCTGCTGCCCTAGAAACCAGATTTGGGAATGGAGAAATGCTGCCTGCTTGAGGCCACTTCCCACAACAGCAGCTTTAAACCCATTTCTAAAGGTCAATAAATATTCACCAAACTTGCAGTTCGGGAAATGACACCTGCTCTCTAAAAAAACTCTGAGGTGGAAAATCGACCAAAAAATTCAAAAGAGGGCAACCTTCTAAGAAGACAATTTCAAGAGTTATAATGTACTCCCATTTGTTTCCTTTTAGTAACAGAAAAGAAAACGGCGCAGAAAAATAATGAGTTTTACGAATTTTCAAATACATGCAAACCCAAATTACAAAAACCTATCAGCTCACAGCAGCCAGTAGGGCCATTAGCATAAATGCTGCAAACAATAAATGCTGAAGCGATTGTGGAGAAATGCGTACCCTCGATTCTAAGGGGGACGTGGTAAGAGCCACTAATGAAAACACAAAGGAGGTGCTTTGAAAAGGGAAACACGGTGCTACCAGTCAATGAATCACACCCACTGCTGGGCCTATCACCTGAGAAAATGAGAATCAAAAAGTCACAGGCTGGCAATCCTGCACTCCAACAATATTTACCATAGCCAACACTTGGAAGAAATGAAAATGTCCATCAACCGAGGAATGCACAAAGCAGAAGTGGTCCACGTACACAGTGGAAAATTACTCCAATAAAAAATAAAAATTACATTTAAAAATCCAACAAAAGTAAGGAGACATCAGCTTGTGTGGGTTTCTCCAGGCACACTCCACTCTAATGTTTTAACCGAGAAACACCACAGGCCGCAAGGGCTTTTCCCTAGTTACCAGGGTGGGGAACATAGAAAGGCTGCTGCCCTCTGGCAGTTACCTGCAAAAGCAGCTTTAAAGCCCGTGCTAATGGTCATTTCATAGGAACAAGTACTGCAGAACTGTAAATGAAACTTGCCCTCAAAATGTCTTGAGGGAGGTAATGGCCAAAATATTTCAAATGGTGACACATACTTTAAGAAAACACTATGAAGAAATAAGCTCTAATCATAGCTGGAAAAATAAAAAGGACATGTCTAAAAGCTCAATTTCAACGCATTATGAGACACATGCATATTCAACCACAAAGAGGTATCAGCTCACACCACTCAGAATAACCATCAGCAAAAACTGCAAAGAATAAATGCTGAAGGTGCTGGGAAGAAATGCATACCCTCAACTTTATGTGGGACGTAACCTGGAAAGAGCCACTAAAGAGAACAGAATAGAGGTGCCTTTAAAAGGTAAATATTGAGCTACCATAGGATCCAGCAGACCTATTCCTGGACCTATAAACTAAGAAGACAGAATTGGAAGGACACAGGTATGCAAATCTGCATTGCATAGTATTACAATAGCCAAGATACGGAAGTAACCAAAAAGTCCACCGACAGATGGGCGGAGAAAGAAGAACTGCTACCTGTACAGATGGAATATGAGCTAGTGAAAAAATGAAACAATGCCATTTGCAGCACCATAGATGAGTCTAGACGTAATCACGCCACCTGTAGTAAGTGAGAAAGCAAAAGACACATATCCTATCATATCACTTTTAGGAGTTACTTAAAAATTGATACCAATGAAGATATTTCCACAAAGAGAGGCAATCGCAGATTCATTTAAAAACTTATGGTTCACCAAATAGAAAGGGATGAGGATTGGATACATTACCATATTGGGGTTAACAGAGATATACAAACCATGTGAAATATATAATCACCAAAGGCGTACGGAAGACCAGGAGAAGACTACTCAACATTCCGTCATAACCTACATGAGAAAAGGATGCGAGGAAGAATAGATACCTGTATATGTGTGAAAGAACCACATCTTGCACACCTAGAGCAAACAAACCATTGTAATCAAATTTGCTGGGATAAAAAATAAAACGTAAATTACAAATATGAACAAGAAGTAATGAGACATAAACTTAAAGGGCTTTTTCCTGGCATATTCCATTCTAATATACAACCTAGAACACCACTTCCATTAAGGCTCTGTTTCCCTCGTAACCAAATTTGGTAAAGGAGAAATGATGCCACCTTGTGGCCGTTACCTGCAAGAGCAGCTTTAAACTCACAGCTAATGGTCACTTAAAATTCACAAAGACTCAGGGCTGTAAAGAACACCTGCCCTAAAATATTGTGCTGAAGTAGGGAGTGGACAATAAAATTCAAAACAGGCAAATGTTTCAAGAAGAGATTATGAAGAGTTAAGTTTTAATCACACTGTTTTTTTTAAAAAAAAGGAACATGGATAAAAGCTCAACCTCAGGGATTGTTAGACGCATGCAATCTAATCTACAAAAGTTTCAACTTACACCAGTCGACTGACCATCAGCAAAAAGTCTACAAAAAATAAATGCTGAAGGGGTTTTACAGAACTGTGTACCCTCAACCTGCTGGTGAGACGTAAAAGGATAACAGCCAATAATGAGAACAGAAAGGAGCTGTGTTTAAAAGTAAAAATGTAGGTACCATTCAATCCAGCAGGCACACCATTGGACCTCTCACCTGAGAAGACAAGAATCGAGAAGACACAGGCCGCAAAAGCTGCAGTGCAGCCTTATTCACAATAGCCAAGACAGTGAAGCAATCAAAATATCCAACAAGAGGTGAATGGATAAAGACGAAGTGGTCCATGTACACAATGGAATATTGGCCATGGAAAACAATGAACCATTGCTCACTGAGGCACCACAAATGAGTCTGGAGATAATCATGAATCATGAGGTAAGTCGGAAAGCAAAAGACCTATATTCTATGATATCACTTATAGGCGTTATCTAATAACTGACACAAATGAACATATTTCCACAGAGATAGACACTCACAGACTTAGAAAACAAACTATGCTCATCTAAAAGGAAAGGTGGGGGTATGGATAAATTAAGATTAGTGTTACTATATGTACACAAACACATATTATATACATATCTCAAAACTACCGACCATATAGCAAGGGAGGTCTGCAGAACCCTGTGTAACATTTTACATGGGAAGAGGATCTGTACTTGAATAGACATATATAATCTACAAATGAACCAGATTGTGTACACCTAGGAGAAACAATATTCTAAGCTTTACCCCAATTAAAAAAAAATTTAAAACCAAGAAGAAATAATGAGACATAAACTTATGGGGGTTTCTCCATGCACATTCCAATGTAATTTACAACCTAGGAACATGACTTCCAGAAAGGCTCTGCTGCCCTAGTACCCAGATTTGGGAATGGAGAAATGCTGCCTTCTTGAGGCCACTTCCCACAAATCAGCTTTAAACCCATTGCTAAAGGTCACTAAATATTCACCAAACTTGCAGTTCGGTAAATGACACCTGCTCTCTAAAAAAATTCTGGGGTGGAAAATTGACCAAAAAATTCAAAAGAGGGCAACCTTCCAAGAAGACCATATCAAGAGTTATATTGTACTCCCAATTGTTTCCTTTTTTTAACAGAAAAGAAAACGGCGGAGAAAAATGATGAGTTTTACGAATTTTCAGAGACATGCAAACCCAAATTACAAAAACCTATCAGCTCACAGCAGCCAGAAGGGCCATTAGCATAAATGCTGCAAACAATAAATGCTGAAACGATTGTGGAGAAATGTGTACCCTCGATTCTAAAGGGGACGTGGTAAGTGCCACTAATGAAAACACAAAGAAGGTGCATTGAAAAGGGAAATACGGTGCTACCAGTCAGTCAATCACACCCACTGCTGGGCCTATCACCTGAGAAAATGAGAATCAAAAAGTCACAGGCTGGCAATCCTGCACTAAAACAATATTTACCATAGCCAACACTTGGAAGCAATGAAAATGTCCATCAACCGAGGAATGCACAAAGTAGAAGTGGTCCACGCACACAGTCGAAAATTACTCCAATAAAAAATAAAAATTACATTTAAAAATCCAACAAAAATAAGGAGACATCAGCTTGTGTGGGTTTGTCCAGGCACACTCCACTCTAATTTATAACCGAGAAACCCCACCGGCCGTAAGGGCTTTTCCCTAGTTAACAGGGTGGGGAAAATAGAAAGGCTGCTGCCCTCTGGCAGTTACCTGCAAAAGCAGCTTTAAAGCCTGTGCTAATGGTCATTTCATAGGAACAAATACTGCAGAACTGTAAATGAAAACTGCCCTCAAAATGTCTTGAGGGAGGTAATGGCCAAAACATTTCAAAATGTGACACATACTTTAAGAGAACACTTTGAAGTACTAAGGGGTAATCACAGCTTGAAAAATAAAAAGGACATGCCTTAAAGCTCAGTTTCAATGGATTTTGAGGCACATGCGAATTCAACCACAAAGAGGTATCAGCTCACAATTGCAAGAGTAACCATCAGCAAGAAAACTACAAACAATAAGTGCTGAAGGTGTTGTGGAGAAGTGTATACCCTCAACTGCAAGTGGGACGTAAGTTGGAAAGGGCCACAGATGAGAACAGAAAGGAGGTGCCTTAAAAAGGTAAACATTGAGCTACCATATGACCTAACAGGCCCACTCCTCCACCTATAATCTAAGAAGACAGAATTGGAAAGACACAGGCAGGCAAATCTGCATTGCACAGTATCACAATAGCCAAGATATGGAAGTAACCAAAAAGTCCACCAACAGATGGGTGGACACAGAAGAACTCCTCCATGTACAGATGGAATATTCGCTACTGAAAAAAATGAAACAATGCCATTTGCAGCACCATAGATGAGTCTAGACGTAATCACGCCACCTGTAGTAAGTAAGAAAGCAAAAGACACATATCCTATCATATCACTTTTAGGAGTTACTTAAAAATTGATACCAATGAAGATATTTCCACAGAGAAAGGCAATCACAGATTCATTAAAAAAAACTTAGGTTCACCAAATAGAAAGGGATGAGGATTGGATACATTACCATATTGGGGTTAACAGAGATATACAAACCATGTGAAATATATAATCACCAAAGGCGTACAGAAGACCAGGAGAAGACTACTCAACATTCTGTCATAACCTAAATGGGAAAAGGATGCGAGGAAGAATAGATACACAAATATGTGTGAAAGAACCACATCTTGCACACCAAGAAGAAACATACCATTGTAATCAAATTTGCTGGGATAAAAAATAAAAAGTAAATTACAAATATGAACAAGAAGTAATGAGACATAAACTTAAAGGGCTTTTTCCTGGCACATTCCATTTTAATTTACAACCTAGAACACCACTTCCATTAAGGCTCTGTTTCCCTAGTAACCAAATTTGGTAAAGGAGAAATGCTGCCACCTTGTGGCCGTTTCCTGCAAGAGCAGCTTTAAAGTCACAGCTAATGGTCACTTAACATTCACAAGGACTCAGGGCTGTAAGGACACCTGCCCTAAAAAATTGTGCTGAAGTAGGTAATGGACAAAAAATTTCAAAACAGGCAAATGTTTCAAGAAGAGAATATGAAGAGTTACGTTTTACTGACGCTCTTTTAAAAAAAAGGAAAATGGATAAAAGCTCAACCTCAGGGAGTGTTAGACCCATGCAATCTAATCTACAAAAAGTTTTCAACTTACACCAATCGACTGACCATCAGCAAAAAGTCTACGAACAATAAATGCTGAAGGGGTTTTAGAGAACTGTGAACCCTCTACCTGCTGTTGAGACGTAAAAGGGTAACAGCCAATAATGAGAATAGAAAGGAGCTGTGTTTAAAAGTAAAAATGGAGGTACCATTCAATCCAGCAGGCACACCATTGGACCTCTCACCTGAGAAGACAAGAATCGAGAAGACACAGGCCGCAAAAGCTGCAGTGCAGCCTTATTCACAATAGCCAAGACCGTGAAGCAATCAAAATATCCAACAAGAGGTGAATGGATAAAGAAGAAGTGGTCCATGTACACAATGGAATATTAGCCATGGAAAACAATGAGCCATTGCTCCCTGAGGCACCACAAATGAGTCTGGAGATAATCACGAAACATGAGGTAAGTCCAAAAGCAAAAGACCTATATTCTATGATATCACTTATAGGCGTTATCTAATAACTGACACAAATGAACATATTTCCACAGAGAAAGACACTCACAGACTTAGAAAACAAACTATGCTCATCTAAAAGGAAAGGTGGGGGGAATGGATAAATTAAGATTAGTGTTACTATATGTATACAAACACATATTATACACATATCTCAAAAAGACCGACCATATAGCAAGGGAGGTCTGCGGAACATTCTGTAACATTTTACATGGGAAGAGGATCTGTACTTGAATAGACATATATAATCTACAAATGAACCAGATTGTGTACACCTAGGACAAACAATATTCTAAGCTTTACCACAATTAAAAAATTTTTAAAACCAAGAAGAAATAATGAGACATAAACTTATGGGGGTTTCTCCATGCACATTCCAATGTAATTTACAACCTAGGAACACGACTTCCAGAAAGGCTCTGCTGCCCTAGAAACCAGATTTGGGAATGGAGAAATGCTGCCTGCTTGAGGCCACTTCCCACAACAGCAGCTTTAAACCCATTTCTAAAGGTCAATAAATATTCACCAAACTTGCAGTTCGGGAAATGACACCTGCTCTCTAAAAAAACTCTGAGGTGGAAAATCGACCAAAAAATTCAAAAGAGGGCAACCTTCTAAGAAGACAATTTCAAGAGTTATAATGTACTCCCATTTGTTTCCTTTTAGTAACAGAAAAGAAAACGGCGCAGAAAAATAATGAGTTTTACGAATTTTCAAATACATGCAAACCCAAATTACAAAAACCTATCAGCTCACAGCAGCCAGTAGGGCCATTAGCATAAATGCTGCAAACAATAAATGCTGAAGCGATTGTGGAGAAATGCGTACCCTCGATTCTAAGGGGGACGTGGTAAGAGCCACTAATGAAAACACAAAGGAGGTGCTTTGAAAAGGGAAACACGGTGCTACCAGTCAATGAATCACACCCACTGCTGGGCCTATCACCTGAGAAAATGAGAATCAAAAAGTCACAGGCTGGCAATCCTGCACTCCAACAATATTTACCATAGCCAACACTTGGAAGAAATGAAAATGTCCATCAACCGAGGAATGCACAAAGCAGAAGTGGTCCACGTACACAGTGGAAAATTACTCCAATAAAAAATAAAAATTACATTTAAAAATCCAACAAAAGTAAGGAGACATCAGCTTGTGTGGGTTTCTCCAGGCACACTCCACTCTAATGTTTTAACCGAGAAACACCACAGGCCGCAAGGGCTTTTCCCTAGTTACCAGGGTGGGGAACATAGAAAGGCTGCTGCCCTCTGGCAGTTACCTGCAAAAGCAGCTTTAAAGCCCGTGCTAATGGTCATTTCATAGGAACAAGTACTGCAGAACTGTAAATGAAACTTGCCCTCAAAATGTCTTGAGGGAGGTAATGGCCAAAATATTTCAAATGGTGACACATACTTTAAGAAAACACTATGAAGAAATAAGCTCTAATCATAGCTGGAAAAATAAAAAGGACATGTCTAAAAGCTCAATTTCAACGCATTATGAGACACATGCATATTCAACCACAAAGAGGTATCAGCTCACACCACTCAGAATAACCATCAGCAAAAACTGCAAAGAATAAATGCTGAAGGTGCTGGGAAGAAATGCATACCCTCAACTTTATGTGGGACGTAACCTGGAAAGAGCCACTAAAGAGAACAGAATAGAGGTGCCTTTAAAAGGTAAATATTGAGCTACCATAGGATCCAGCAGACCTATTCCTGGACCTATAAACTAAGAAGACAGAATTGGAAGGACACAGGTATGCAAATCTGCATTGCATAGTATTACAATAGCCAAGATACGGAAGTAACCAAAAAGTCCACCGACAGATGGGCGGAGAAAGAAGAACTGCTACCTGTACAGATGGAATATGAGCTAGTGAAAAAATGAAACAATGCCATTTGCAGCACCATAGATGAGTCTAGACGTAATCACGCCACCTGTAGTAAGTGAGAAAGCAAAAGACACATATCCTATCATATCACTTTTAGGAGTTACTTAAAAATTGATACCAATGAAGATATTTCCACAAAGAGAGGCAATCGCAGATTCATTTAAAAACTTATGGTTCACCAAATAGAAAGGGATGAGGATTGGATACATTACCATATTGGGGTTAACAGAGATATACAAACCATGTGAAATATATAATCACCAAAGGCGTACGGAAGACCAGGAGAAGACTACTCAACATTCCGTCATAACCTACATGAGAAAAGGATGCGAGGAAGAATAGATACCTGTATATGTGTGAAAGAACCACATCTTGCACACCTAGAGCAAACAAACCATTGTAATCAAATTTGCTGGGATAAAAAATAAAACGTAAATTACAAATATGAACAAGAAGTAATGAGACATAAACTTAAAGGGCTTTTTCCTGGCATATTCCATTCTAATATACAACCTAGAACACCACTTCCATTAAGGCTCTGTTTCCCTCGTAACCAAATTTGGTAAAGGAGAAATGATGCCACCTTGTGGCCGTTACCTGCAAGAGCAGCTTTAAACTCACAGCTAATGGTCACTTAAAATTCACAAAGACTCAGGGCTGTAAAGAACACCTGCCCTAAAATATTGTGCTGAAGTAGGGAGTGGACAATAAAATTCAAAACAGGCAAATGTTTCAAGAAGAGATTATGAAGAGTTAAGTTTTAATCACACTGTTTTTTTTAAAAAAAAGGAACATGGATAAAAGCTCAACCTCAGGGATTGTTAGACGCATGCAATCTAATCTACAAAAGTTTCAACTTACACCAGTCGACTGACCATCAGCAAAAAGTCTACAAAAAATAAATGCTGAAGGGGTTTTACAGAACTGTGTACCCTCAACCTGCTGGTGAGACGTAAAAGGATAACAGCCAATAATGAGAACAGAAAGGAGCTGTGTTTAAAAGTAAAAATGTAGGTACCATTCAATCCAGCAGGCACACCATTGGACCTCTCACCTGAGAAGACAAGAATCGAGAAGACACAGGCCGCAAAAGCTGCAGTGCAGCCTTATTCACAATAGCCAAGACAGTGAAGCAATCAAAATATCCAACAAGAGGTGAATGGATAAAGACGAAGTGGTCCATGTACACAATGGAATATTGGCCATGGAAAACAATGAACCATTGCTCACTGAGGCACCACAAATGAGTCTGGAGATAATCATGAATCATGAGGTAAGTCGGAAAGCAAAAGACCTATATTCTATGATATCACTTATAGGCGTTATCTAATAACTGACACAAATGAACATATTTCCACAGAGATAGACACTCACAGACTTAGAAAACAAACTATGCTCATCTAAAAGGAAAGGTGGGGGTATGGATAAATTAAGATTAGTGTTACTATATGTACACAAACACATATTATATACATATCTCAAAACTACCGACCATATAGCAAGGGAGGTCTGCAGAACCCTGTGTAACATTTTACATGGGAAGAGGATCTGTACTTGAATAGACATATATAATCTACAAATGAACCAGATTGTGTACACCTAGGAGAAACAATATTCTAAGCTTTACCCCAATTAAAAAAAATTTTAAAACCAAGAAGAAATAATGAGACATAAACTTATGGGGGTTTCTCCATGCACATTCCAATGTAATTTACAACCTAGGAACATGACTTCCAGAAAGGCTCTGCTGCCCTAGTACCCAGATTTGGGAATGGAGAAATGCTGCCTTCTTGAGGCCACTTCCCACAAATCAGCTTTAAACCCATTGCTAAAGGTCACTAAATATTCACCAAACTTGCAGTTCGGTAAATGACACCTGCTCTCTAAAAAAATTCTGGGGTGGAAAATTGACCAAAAAATTCAAAAGAGGGCAACCTTCCAAGAAGACCATATCAAGAGTTATATTGTACTCCCAATTGTTTCCTTTTTTTAACAGAAAAGAAAACGGCGGAGAAAAATGATGAGTTTTACGAATTTTCAGAGACATGCAAACCCAAATTACAAAAACCTATCAGCTCACAGCAGCCAGAAGGGCCATTAGCATAAATGCTGCAAACAATAAATGCTGAAACGATTGTGGAGAAATGTGTACCCTCGATTCTAAAGGGGACGTGGTAAGTGCCACTAATGAAAACACAAAGAAGGTGCATTGAAAAGGGAAATACGGTGCTACCAGTCAGTCAATCACACCCACTGCTGGGCCTATCACCTGAGAAAATGAGAATCAAAAAGTCACAGGCTGGCAATCCTGCACTAAAACAATATTTACCATAGCCAACACTTGGAAGCAATGAAAATGTCCATCAACCGAGGAATGCACAAAGTAGAAGTGGTCCACGCACACAGTCGAAAATTACTCCAATAAAAAATAAAAATTACATTTAAAAATCCAACAAAAATAAGGAGACATCAGCTTGTGTGGGTTTGTCCAGGCACACTCCACTCTAATTTATAACCGAGAAACCCCACCGGCCGTAAGGGCTTTTCCCTAGTTACCAGGGTGGGGAAAATAGAAAGGCTGCTGCCCTCTGGCAGTTACCTGCAAAAGCAGCTTTAAAGCCTGTGCTAATGGTCATTTCATAGGAACAAATACTGCAGAACTGTAAATGAAAACTGCCCTCAAAATGTCTTGAGGGAGGTAATGGCCAAAACATTTCAAAATGTGACACATACTTTAAGAGAACACTTTGAAGTACTAAGGGGTAATCACAGCTTGAAAAATAAAAAGGACATGCCTTAAAGCTCAGTTTCAATGGATTTTGAGGCACATGCGAATTCAACCACAAAGAGGTATCAGCTCACAATTGCAAGAGTAACCATCAGCAAGAAAACTACAAACAATAAGTGCTGAAGGTGTTGTGGAGAAGTGTATACCCTCAACTGCAAGTGGGACGTAAGTTGGAAAGGGCCACAGATGAGAACAGAAAGGAGGTGCCTTAAAAAGGTAAACATTGAGCTACCATATGACCTAACAGGCCCACTCCTCCACCTATAATCTAAGAAGACAGAATTGGAAAGACACAGGCAGGCAAATCTGCATTGCACAGTATCACAATAGCCAAGATATGGAAGTAACCAAAAAGTCCACCAACAGATGGGTGGACACAGAAGAACTCCTCCATGTACAGATGGAATATTCGCTACTGAAAAAAATGAAACAATGCCATTTGCAGCACCATAGATGAGTCTAGACGTAATCACGCCACCTGTAGTAAGTAAGAAAGCAAAAGACACATATCCTATCATATCACTTTTAGGAGTTACTTAAAAATTGATACCAATGAAGATATTTCCACAGAGAAAGGCAATCACAGATTCATTAAAAAAAACTTAGGTTCACCAAATAGAAAGGGATGAGGATTGGATACATTACCATATTGGGGTTAACAGAGATATACAAACCATGTGAAATATATAATCACCAAAGGCGTACGGAAGACCAGGAGAAGACTACTCAACATTCTGTCATAACCTAAATGGGAAAAGGATGCGAGGAAGAATAGATACACAAATATGTGTGAAAGAACCACATCTTGCACACCAAGAAGAAACATACCATTGTAATCAAATTTGCTGGGATAAAAAATAAAAAGTAAATTACAAATATGAACAAGAAGTAATGAGACATAAACTTAAAGGGCTTTTTCCTGGCACATTCCATTTTAATTTACAACCTAGAACACCACTTCCATTAAGGCTCTGTTTCCCTAGTAACCAAATTTGGTAAAGGAGAAATGCTGCCACCTTGTGGCCGTTTCCTGCAAGAGCAGCTTTAAAGTCACAGCTAATGGTCACTTAACATTCACAAGGACTCAGGGCTGTAAGGACACCTGCCCTAAAAAATTGTGCTGAAGTAGGGAATGGACAAAAAATTTCAAAACAGGCAAATGTTTCAAGAAGAGAATATGAAGAGTTACGTTTTACTGACGCTCTTTTAAAAAAAAGGAAAATGGATAAAAGCTCAACCTCAGGGAGTGTTAGACCCATGCAATCTAATCTACAAAAAGTTTTCAACTTATACCAATCGACTGACCATCAGCAAAAAGTCTACGAACAATAAATGCTGAAGGGGTTTTAGAGAACTGTGAACCCTCTACCTGCTGTTGAGACGTAAAAGGGTAACAGCCAATAATGAGAATAGAAAGGAGCTGTGTTTAAAAGTAAAAATGGAGGTACCATTCAATCCAGCAGGCACACCATTGGACCTCTCACCTGAGAAGACAAGAATCGAGAAGACACAGGCCGCAAAAGCTGCAGTGCAGCCTTATTCACAATAGCCAAGACCGTGAAGCAATCAAAATATCCAACAAGAGGTGAATGGATAAAGAAGAAGTGGTCCATGTACACAATGGAATATTAGCCATGGAAAACAATGAGCCATTGCTCCCTGAGGCACCACAAATGAGTCTGGAGATAATCACGAAACATGAGGTAAGTCCAAAAGCAAAAGACCTATATTCTATGATATCACTTATAGGCGTTATCTAATAACTGACACAAATGAACATATTTCCACAGAGAAAGACACTCACAGACTTAGAAAACAAACTATGCTCATCTAAAAGGAAAGGTGGGGGGAATGGATAAATTAAGATTAGTGTTACTATATGTATACAAACACATATTATACACATATCTCAAAAAGACCGACCATATAGCAAGGGAGGTCTGCGGAACATTCTGTAACATTTTACATGGGAAGAGGATCTGTACTTGAATAGACATATATAATCTACAAATGAACCAGATTGTGTACACCTAGGACAAACAATATTCTAAGCTTTACCACAATTAAAAAATTTTTAAAACCAAGAAGAAATAATGAGACATAAACTTATGGGGGTTTCTCCATGCACATTCCAATGTAATTTACAACCTAGGAACACGACTTCCAGAAAGGCTCTGCTGCCCTAGAAACCAGATTTGGGAATGGAGAAATGCTGCCTGCTTGAGGCCACTTCCCACAACAGCAGCTTTAAACCCATTTCTAAAGGTCAATAAATATTCACCAAACTTGCAGTTCGGGAAATGACACCTGCTCTCTAAAAAAACTCTGAGGTGGAAAATCGACCAAAAAATTCAAAAGAGGGCAACCTTCTAAGAAGACAATTTCAAGAGTTATAATGTACTCCCATTTGTTTCCTTTTAGTAACAGAAAAGAAAACGGCGCAGAAAAATAATGAGTTTTACGAATTTTCAAATACATGCAAACCCAAATTACAAAAACCTATCAGCTCACAGCAGCCAGTAGGGCCATTAGCATAAATGCTGCAAACAATAAATGCTGAAGCGATTGTGGAGAAATGCGTACCCTCGATTCTAAGGGGGACGTGGTAAGAGCCACTAATGAAAACACAAAGGAGGTGCTTTGAAAAGGGAAACACGGTGCTACCAGTCAATGAATCACACCCACTGCTGGGCCTATCACCTGAGAAAATGAGAATCAAAAAGTCACAGGCTGGCAATCCTGCACTCCAACAATATTTACCATAGCCAACACTTGGAAGAAATGAAAATGTCCATCAACCGAGGAATGCACAAAGCAGAAGTGGTCCACGTACACAGTGGAAAATTACTCCAATAAAAAATAAAAATTACATTTAAAAATCCAACAAAAGTAAGGAGACATCAGCTTGTGTGGGTTTCTCCAGGCACACTCCACTCTAATGTTTTAACCGAGAAACACCACAGGCCGCAAGGGCTTTTCCCTAGTTACCAGGGTGGGGAACATAGAAAGGCTGCTGCCCTCTGGCAGTTACCTGCAAAAGCAGCTTTAAAGCCCGTGCTAATGGTCATTTCATAGGAACAAGTACTGCAGAACTGTAAATGAAACTTGCCCTCAAAATGTCTTGAGGGAGGTAATGGCCAAAATATTTCAAATGGTGACACATACTTTAAGAAAACACTATGAAGAAATAAGCTCTAATCATAGCTGGAAAAATAAAAAGGACATGTCTAAAAGCTCAATTTCAACGCATTATGAGACACATGCATATTCAACCACAAAGAGGTATCAGCTCACACCACTCAGAATAACCATCAGCAAAAACTGCAAAGAATAAATGCTGAAGGTGCTGGGAAGAAATGCATACCCTCAACTTTATGTGGGACGTAACCTGGAAAGAGCCACTAAAGAGAACAGAATAGAGGTGCCTTTAAAAGGTAAATATTGAGCTACCATAGGATCCAGCAGACCTATTCCTGGACCTATAAACTAAGAAGACAGAATTGGAAGGACACAGGTATGCAAATCTGCATTGCATAGTATTACAATAGCCAAGATACGGAAGTAACCAAAAAGTCCACCGACAGATGGGCGGAGAAAGAAGAACTGCTACCTGTACAGATGGAATATGAGCTAGTGAAAAAATGAAACAATGCCATTTGCAGCACCATAGATGAGTCTAGACGTAATCACGCCACCTGTAGTAAGTGAGAAAGCAAAAGACACATATCCTATCATATCACTTTTAGGAGTTACTTAAAAATTGATACCAATGAAGATATTTCCACAAAGAGAGGCAATCGCAGATTCATTTAAAAACTTATGGTTCACCAAATAGAAAGGGATGAGGATTGGATACATTACCATATTGGGGTTAACAGAGATATACAAACCATGTGAAATATATAATCACCAAAGGCGTACGGAAGACCAGGAGAAGACTACTCAACATTCCGTCATAACCTACATGAGAAAAGGATGCGAGGAAGAATAGATACCTGTATATGTGTGAAAGAACCACATCTTGCACACCTAGAGGAAACAAACCATTGTAATCAAATTTGCTGGGATAAAAAATAAAACGTAAATTACAAATATGAACAAGAAGTAATGAGACATAAACTTAAAGGGCTTTTTCCTGGCATATTCCATTCTAATATACAACCTAGAACACCACTTCCATTAAGGCTCTGTTTCCCTCGTAACCAAATTTGGTAAAGGAGAAATGCTGCCACCTTGTGGCCGTTTCCTGCAAGAGCAGCTTTAAACTCACAGCTAATGGTCACTTAACATTCACAAAGACTCAGGGTTGTAAAGGACACCTGCCCTAAAAAATTGTGCTGAAGTAGGGAATGAACAAAAAAATTCAAAACAGGCAAATGTTTCAAGAAGAGATTATGAAGAGTTAAGTTTTACTCACACTCTTTTTAAAAAAAAGGTAAATGGATAAAAGCTCAACCTCAGGGAGTGTTAGACACCTGCAATCTAATCTACAAAAAGTTTCAACTTACACCAGTCGACTGACCATCAGCAAAAAGTCTACGAACAATAAAAGCTGAAGGGGTTTTACAGAACTGTGTACCCTCTACCTGCTGGTGAGACGTAAAAGGGTAACAGCCAATAATGAGAACAGAAAGGAGCTGTGTTTAAAAGTAAAAATGGAGGTACCATTCAATCCAGCAGGCACACCATTGGACCTCTCACCTGAGAAGACAAGAATCGAGAAGACACAGGCCGCAAAAGCTGCAGTGCAGCCTTATTCACAATAGCCAAGACAGTGAAGCAATCAAAATATCCAACAAGAGGTGAATGGATAAAGAAGAAGTGGTCCATGTACACAATGGAATATTAGCCATGGAAAACAATGAACCATTGCTCTCTGAGGCACCACAAATGAGTCTCGAGATAATCATGAAACATGAGGTAAGTCGGAAAGCAAAAGACCTATATTCTATGATATCACTTATAGGCGTTATCTAATAACTGACACAAATGAACATATTTCCACAGAGAAAGACACTCACAGACTTAGAAAACAAACTCTGCTCATCTAAAAGGAACGGTGGGGGGAATGGATAAATTAAGATTAGTGTTACTATATGTATACAAACACATATTATATACATATCTCAAAAAGACTGACCATATAGCAAGGGAGGTCTGCGGAACCCTGTGTAACATTTTACATGGGAAGAGGATCTGTACTTGAATAGACATATATAATCTACAAATGAACCAGATTGTGTACACCTAGGACAAACAATATTCTAAGCTTTACTCCAATTTAAAAAATTTTTTATACCAAGAAGAAATAATGAGACATAAACTTAGGGGCGTTTCTCCATGCACATTCCAACGTAATTTACAACCTAGGAACACGACTTCCAGAAAGGCTCTGCTGCCCTAGTACCCAGATTTGGGAATGGAGAAATGCTGCCTTCTTGAGGCCACTTCCCACAAATCAGCTTTAAACCCATTGCTAAAGGTCACTAAATATTCACCAAACTTGCAGTTCGGTAAATGACACCTGCTCTCTAAAAAAATTCTGGGGTGGAAAATTGACCAAAAAATTCAAAAGAGGGCAACCTTCCAAGAAGACCATATCAAGAGTTATATTGTACTCCCAATTGTTTCCTTTTTTTAACAGAAAAGAAAACGGCGGAGAAAAATGATGAGTTTTACGAATTTTCAGAGACATGCAAACCCAAATTACAAAAACCTATCAGCTCACAGCAGACAGAAGGGCCATTAGCATAAATGCTGCAAACAATAAATGCTGAAACGATTGTGGAGAAATGTGTACCCTCGATTCTAAAGGGGACGTGGTAAGTGCCACTAATGAAAACACAAAGAAGGTGCATTGAAAAGGGAAATACGGTGCTACCAGTCAGTCAATCACACCCACTGCTGGGCCTATCACCAGAGAAAATGAGAATCAAAAAGTCACAGGCTGGCAATCCTGCACTAAAACAATATTTACCATAGCCAACACTTGGAAGCAATGAAATGTCCATCAACCGAGGAATGCACAAAGTAGAAGTGGTCCACGCACACAGTCGAAAATTACTCCAATAAAAAATAAAAATTACATTTAAAAATCCAACAAAATAAGGAGACATCAGCTTGTGTGGGTTTGTCCAGGCACACTCCACTCTAATTTATAACCGAGAAACCCCACCGGCCGTAAGGGCTTTTCCCTAGTTACCAGGGTGGGGAAAATAGAAAGGCTGCTGCCCTCTGGCAGTTACCTGCAAAAGCAGCTTTAAAGCCTGTGCTAATGGTCATTTCATAGGAACAAATACTGCAGAACTGTAAATGAAAACTGCCCTCAAAATGTCTTGAGGGAGGTAATGGCCAAAACATTTCAAAATGTGACACATACTTTAAGAGAACACTTTGAAGTACTAAGGGGTAATCACAGCTTGAAAAATAAAAAGGACATGCCTTAAAGCTCAGTTTCAATGGATTTTGAGGCACATGCGAATTCAACCACAAAGAGGTATCAGCTCACATTTGCAAGAGTAACCATCAGCAAGAAAACTACAAACAATAAGTGCTGAAGGTGTTGTGGAGAAGTGTATACCCTCAACTTCAAGTGGGACGTAAGTTGGAAAGGGCCACAGATGAGAACAGAAAGGAGGTGCCTTAAAAAGGTAAACATTGAGCTACTATATGACCTAACAGGCCCACTCCTCGACCTATAATCTAAGAACACAGAATTGGAAAGACACAGGCAGGCAAATCTGCATTGCACAGTATCACAATAGCCAAGATATGGAAGTAACCAAAAAGTCCACCAACAGATGGGTGGACACAGAAGAACTCCTCCATGTACAGATGGAATATTCGCTACTGAAAAAAATGAAACAATGCCATTTGCAGCACCATAGATGAGTCTAGACGTAATCACGCCACCTGAAGTAAGTAAGAAAGCAAAAGACACATATCCTATCATATCACTTTTAGGAGTTACTTAAAAATTGATACCAATGAAGATATTTCCACAGAGAAAGGCAATCACAGATTCATTAAAAAAACTTAGGTTCACCAAATAGAAAGGGAAGAGGATTGGATACATTACCATATTGGGGTTAACAGAGATATACAAACCATGTGAAATATATAATCACCAAAGGCGTACGGAAGACCAGGAGAAGACTACTCAACATTCTGTCATAACCTAAATGGGAAAAGGATGCGAGGAAGAATAGATACACAAATATGTGTGAAAGAACCACATCTTGCACACCAAGAAGAAACAAACCATTGTAATCAAATTTGCTGGGATAAAAAATAAAAAGTAAATTACAAATATGAACAAAAAGTAATGAGACATAAACTTAAAGGGCTTTTTCCTGGCACATTCCATTTTAATTTACAACCTAGAACACCACTTCCATTAAGGCTCTGTTTCCCTAGTAACCAAATTTGGTAAAGGAGAAATGCTGCCACCTTGTGGCCGTTTCCTGCAAGAGCAGCTTTAAAGTCACAGCTAATGGTCACTTAACATTCACAAGGACTCAGGGCTGTAAGGACACCTGCCCTAAAAAATTGTGCTGAAGTAGGGAATGGACAAAAAATTTCAAAACAGGCAAATGTTTCAAGAAGAGAATATGAAGAGTTACGTTTTACTGACGCTCTTTTAAAAAAAAAAGGAAAATGGATAAAAGCTCAACCTCAGGGAGTGTTAGACCCATGCAATCTAATCTACAAAAAGTTTTCAACTTACACCAATCGACTGACCATCAGCAAAAAGTCTACGAACAATAAATGCTGAAGGGGTTTTAGAGAACTGTGAACCCTCTACCTGCTGTTGAGACGTAAAAGGGTAACAGCCAATAATGAGAATAGAAAGGAGCTGTGTTTAAAAGTAAAAATGGAGGTACCATTCAATCCAGCAGGCACACCATTGGACCTCTCACCTGAGAAGACAAGAATCGAGAAGACACAGGCCGCAAAAGCTGCAGTGCAGCCTTATTCACAATAGCCAAGACCGTGAAGCAATCAAAATATCCAACAAGAGGTGAATGGATAAAGAAGAAGTGGTCCATGTACACAATGGAATATTAGCCATGGAAAACAATGAGCCATTGCTCCCTGAGGCACCACAAATGAGTCTGGAGATAATCACGAAACATGAGGTAAGTCCAAAAGCAAAAGACCTATATTCTATGATATCACTTATAGGCGTTATCTAATAACTGACACAAATGAACATATTTCCACAGAGAAAGACACTCACAGACTTAGAAAACAAACTATGCTCATCTAAAAGGAAAGGTGGGGGGAATGGATAAATTAAGATTAGTGTTACTATATGTATACAAACACATATTATACACATATCTCAAAAAGACCGACCATATAGCAAGGGAGGTCTGCGGAACATTCTGTAACATTTTACATGGGAAGAGGATCTGTACTTGAATAGACATATATAATCTACAAATGAACCAGATTGTGTACACCTAGGACAAACAATATTCTAAGCTTTACCACAATTAAAAAATTTTTAAAACCAAGAAGAAATAATGAGACATAAACTTATGGGGGTTTCTCCATGCACATTCCAATGTAATTTACAACCTAGGAACACGACTTCCAGAAAGGCTCTGCTGCCCTAGAAACCAGATTTGGGAATGGAGAAATGCTGCCTGCTTGAGGCCACTTCCCACAACAGCAGCTTTAAACCCATTTCTAAAGGTCAATAAATATTCACCAAACTTGCAGTTCGGGAAATGACACCTGCTCTCTAAAAAAACTCTGAGGTGGAAAATCGACCAAAAAATTCAAAAGAGGGCAACCTTCTAAGAAGACAATTTCAAGAGTTATAATGTACTCCCATTTGTTTCCTTTTAGTAACAGAAAAGAAAACGGCGCAGAAAAATAATGAGTTTTACGAATTTTCAAATACATGCAAACCCAAATTACAAAAACCTATCAGCTCACAGCAGCCAGTAGGGCCATTAGCATAAATGCTGCAAACAATAAATGCTGAAGCGATTGTGGAGAAATGCGTACCCTCGATTCTAAGGGGGACGTGGTAAGAGCCACTAATGAAAACACAAAGGAGGTGCTTTGAAAAGGGAAACACGGTGCTACCAGTCAATGAATCACACCCACTGCTGGGCCTATCACCTGAGAAAATGAGAATCAAAAAGTCACAGGCTGGCAATCCTGCACTCCAACAATATTTACCATAGCCAAGACTTGGAAGAAATGAAAATGTCCATCAACCGAGGAATGCACAAAGTAGAAGTGGTCCACGTACACAGTGGAAAATTACTCCAATAAAAAATAAAAATTACATTTAAAAATCCAACAGAAGTAAGGAGACATCAGCTTGTGTGGGTTTCTCCAGGCACACTCCACTCTAATTTTTAACCGAGAAACACCACAGGCCGCAAGGGCTTTTCCCTAGTTACCAGGGTGGGGAACATAGAAAGGCTGCTGCCCTCTGGCAGTTACCTGCAAAAGCAGCTTTAAAGCCCGTGCTAATGGTCATTTCATAGGAACAAGTACTGCAGAACTGTAAATGAAACTTGCCCTCAAAATGTCTTGAGGGAGGTAATGGCCAAAATATTTCAAATGGTGACACATACTTTAAGAAAACACTATGAAGAAATAAGCTCTAATCATAGCTGGAAAAATAAAAAGGACATGTCTAAAAGCTCAATTTCAACGCATTATGAGACACATGCAAATTCAACCACAAAGAGGTATCAGCTCACACCACTCAGAATAACCATCAGCAAAAACTGCAAAGAATAAATGCTGAAGGTGCTGGGAAGAAATGCATACCCTCAACTTTATGTGGGACGTAACCTGGAAAGAGCCACTAAAGAGAGCAGAATAGAGGTGCCTTTAAAAGGTAAACATTGAGCTACCATAGGATCCAGCAGACCTATTCCTGGACCTATAAACTAAGAAGACAGAATTGGAAGGACACAGGTATGCAAATCTGCATTGCATAGTATTACAATAGCCAAGATACGGAAGTAACCAAAAAGTCCACCGACAGATGGGCGGACAAAGAAGAACTGCTACCTGTACAGATGGAATATGAGCTAGTGAAAAAATGAAACAATGCCATTTGCAGCACCATAGATGAGTCTAGACGTAATCACGCCACCTGTAGTAAGTGAGAAAGCAAAAGACACATATTCTATCATATCACTTTTAGGAGTTACTTAAAAATCGATACCAATGAAGATATTTCCACAGAGAGAGGCAATCGCAGATTCATTAAAAAACTTATGGTTCACCAAATAGAAAGGGATGAGGATTGGATACATTACCATATTGGGGTTAACAGAGATATACAAACCATGTGAAATATATAATCACCAAAGACGTACGGAAGACCAGGAGAAGACTACTCAACATTCTGTCATAACGTACATGAGAAAAGGATGTGAGGAAGAATAGATACCTGTATATGTGTGAAAGAACCACATCTTGCACACCTAGAGCAAACAAACCATTGTAATCAAATTTGCTGGGATAAAAAGTAAAAAGTAAATTACAAATATGAACAAGAAGTAATGAGACATAAACTTAAACGGCTTTTTCCTGGCATATTCCATTCTAATATACAACCTAGAACACCACTTCCATTAAGGCTCTGTTTCCCTCGTAACCAAATTTGGTAAAGGAGAAATGCTGCCACCTTGTGGCCGTTTCCTGCAAGAGCAGCTTTAAACTCACAGCTAATGGTCACTTAACATTCACAAAGACTCAGGGTTGTAAAGGACACCTGCCCTAAAAAATTGTGCTGAAGTAGGGAATGAACAAAAAAATTCAAAACAGGCAAATGTTTCAAGAAGAGATTATGAAGAGTTAAGTTTTACTCACACTCTTTTTAAAAAAAAGGTAAATGGATAAAAGCTCAACCTCAGGGAGTGTTAGACACCTGCAATCTAATCTACAAAAAGTTTCAACTTACACCAGTCGACTGACCATCAGCAAAAAGTCTACGAACAATAAAAGCTGAAGGGGTTTTACAGAACTGTGTACCCTCTACCTGCTGGTGAGACGTAAAAGGGTAACAGCCAATAATGAGAACAGAAAGGAGCTGTGTTTAAAAGTAAAAATGGAGGTACCATTCAATCCAGCAGGCACACCATTGGACCTCTCACCTGAGAAGACAAGAATCGAGAAGACACAGGCCGCAAAAGCTGCAGTGCAGCCTTATTCACAATAGCCAAGACAGTGAAGCAATCAAAATATCCAACAAGAGGTGAATGGATAAAGAAGAAGTGGTCCATGTACACAATGGAATATTAGCCATGGAAAACAATGAACCATTGCTCTCTGAGGCACCACAAATGAGTCTCGAGATAATCATGAAACATGAGGTAAGTCGGAAAGCAAAAGACCTATATTCTATGATATCACTTATAGGCGTTATCTAATAACTGACACAAATGAACATATTTCCACAGAGAAAGACACTCACAGACTTAGAAAACAAACTATGCTCATCTAAAAGGAACGGTGGGGGGAATGGATAAATTAAGATTAGTGTTACTATATGTATACAAACACATATTATATACATATCTCAAAAAGACTGACCATATAGCAAGGGAGGTCTGCGGAACCCTGTGTAACATTTTACATGGGAAGAGGATCTGTACTTGAATAGACATATATAATCTACAAATGAACCAGATTGTGTACACCTAGGACAAACAATATTCTAAGCTTTACTCCAATTTAAAAAATTTCTTATACCAAGAAGAAATAATGAGACATAAACTTAGGGGCGTTTCTCCATGCACATTCCAACGTAATTTACAACCTAGGAACACGACTTCCAGAAAGGCTCTGCTGCCCTAGTACCCAGATTTGGGAATGGAGAAATGCTGCCTTCTTGAGGCCACTTCCCACAAATCAGCTTTAAACCCATTGCTAAAGGTCACTAAATATTCACCAAACTTGCAGTTCGGTAAATGACACCTGCTCTCTAAAAAAATTCTGGGGTGGAAAATTGACCAAAAAATTCAAAAGAGGGCAACCTTCCAAGAAGACCATATCAAGAGTTATATTGTACTCCCAATTGTTTCCTTTTTTTAACAGAAAAGAAAACGGCGGAGAAAAATGATGAGTTTTACGAATTTTCAGAGACATGCAAACCCAAATTACAAAAACCTATCAGCTCACAGCAGACAGAAGGGCTATTAGCATAAATGCTGCAAACAATAAATGCTGAAACGATTGTGGAGAAATGTGTACCCTCGATTCTAAAGGGGACGTGGTAAGTGCCACTAATGAAAACACAAAGAAGGTGCATTGAAAAGGGAAATACGGTGCTACCAGTCAGTCAATCACACCCACTGCTGGGCCTATCACCAGAGAAAATGAGAATCAAAAAGTCACAGGCTGGCAATCCTGCACTAAAACAATATTTACCATAGCCAACACTTGGAAGCAATGAAAATGTCCATCAACCGAGGAATGCACAAAGTAGAAGTGGTCCACGCACACAGTCGAAAATTACTCCAATAAAAAATAAAAATTACATTTAAAAATCCAACAAAATAAGGAGACATCAGCTTGTGTGGGTTTGTCCAGGCACACTCCACTCTAATTTATAACCGAGAAACCCCACCGGCCGTAAGGGCTTTTCCCTAGTTACCAGGGTGGGGAAAATAGAAAGGCTGCTGCCCTCTGGCAGTTACCTGCAAAAGCAGCTTTAAAGCCTGTGCTAATGGTCATTTCATAGGAACAAATACTGCAGAACTGTAAATGAAAACTGCCCTCAAAATGTCTTGAGGGAGGTAATGGCCAAAACATTTCAAAATGTGACACATACTTTAAGAGAACACTTTGAAGTACTAAGGGGTAATCACAGCTTGAAAAATAAAAAGGACATGCCTTAAAGCTCAGTTTCAATGGATTTTGAGGCACATGCGAATTCAACCACAAAGAGGTATCAGCTCACAATTGCAAGAGTAACCATCAGCAAGAAAACTACAAACAATAAGTGCTGAAGGTGTTGTGGAGAAGTGTATACTCTCAACTTCAAGTGGGACGTAAGTTGGAAAGGGCCACAGATGAGAACAGAAAGGAGGTGCCATAAAAAGGTAAACATTGAGCTACCATATGACCTAACAGGCCCACTCCTCGACCTATAATCTAAGAAGACAGAATTGGAAAGACACAGGCAGGCAAATCTGCATTGCACAGTATCACAATAGCCAAGATATGGAAGTAACCAAAAAGTCCACCAACAGATGGGTGGACACAGAAGAACTCCTCCATGTACAGATGGAATATTCGCTACTGAAAAAAATGAAACAATGCCATTTGCAGCACCATAGATGAGTCTAGACGTAATCACGCCACCTGTAGTAAGTAAGAAAGCAAAAGACACATATCCTATCATATCACTTTTAGGAGTTACTTAAAAATTGATACCAATGAAGATATTTCCACAGAGAAAGGCAATCACAGATTCATTAAAAAAACTTAGGTTCACCAAATAGAAAGGGATGAGGATTGGATACATTACCATATTGGGGTTAACAGAGATATACAAACCATGTGAAATATATAATCACCAAAGGCGTACGGAAGACCAGGAGAAGACTACTCAACATTCTGTCATAACCTAAATGGGAAAAGGATGCGAGGAAGAATAGATACACAAATATGTGTGAAAGAACCACATCTTGCACACCAAGAAGAAACAAACCATTGTAATCAAATTTGCTGGGATAAAAAATAAAAAGTAAATTACAAATATGAACAAGAAGTAATGAGACATAAACTTAAAGGGCTTTTTCCTGGCACATTCCATTTTAATTTACAACCTAGAACACCACTTCCATTAAGGCTCTGTTTCCCTAGTAACCAAATTTGGTAAAGGAGAAATGCTGCCACCTTGTGGCCGTTTCCTGCAAGAGCAGCTTTAAAGTCACAGCTAATGGTCACTTAACATTCACAAGGACTCAGGGCTGTAAGGACACCTGCCCTAAAAAATTGTGCTGAAGTAGGGAATGGACAAAAAATTTCAAAACAGGCAAATGTTTCAAGAAGAGAATATGAAGAGTTACGTTTTACTGACGCTCTTTTAAAAAAAAAGGAAAATGGATAAAAGCTCAACCTCAGGGAGTGTTAGACCCATGCAATCTAATCTACAAAAAGTTTTCAACTTACACCAATCGACTGACCATCAGCAAAAAGTCTACGAACAATAAATGCTGAAGGGGTTTTAGAGAACTGTGAACCCTCTACCTGCTGTTGAGACGTAAAAGGGTAACAGCCAATAATGAGAATAGAAAGGAGCTGTGTTTAAAAGTAAAAATGGAGGTACCATTCAATCCAGCAGGCACACCATTGGACCTCTCACCTGAGAAGACAAGAATCGAGAAGACACAGGCCGCAAAAGCTGCAGTGCAGCCTTATTCACAATAGCCAAGACCGTGAAGCAATCAAAATATCCAACAAGAGGTGAATGGATAAAGAAGAAGTGGTCCATGTACACAATGGAATATTAGCCATGGAAAACAATGAGCCATTGCTCCCTGAGGCACCACAAATGAGTCTGGAGATAATCACGAAACATGAGGTAAGTCCAAAAGCAAAAGACCTATATTCTATGATATCACTTATAGGCGTTATCTAATAACTGACACAAATGAACATATTTCCACAGAGAAAGACACTCACAGACTTAGAAAACAAACTATGCTCATCTAAAAGGAAAGGTGGGGGGAATGGATAAATTAAGATTAGTGTTACTATATGTATACAAACACATATTATACACATATCTCAAAAAGACCGACCATATAGCAAGGGAGGTCTGCGGAACATTCTGTAACATTTTACATGGGAAGAGGATCTGTACTTGAATAGACATATATAATCTACAAATGAACCAGATTGTGTACACCTAGGACAAACAATATTCTAAGCTTTACCACAATTAAAAAATTTTTAAAACCAAGAAGAAATAATGAGACATAAACTTATGGGGGTTTCTCCATGCACATTCCAATGTAATTTACAACCTAGGAACACGACTTCCAGAAAGGCTCTGCTGCCCTAGAAACCAGATTTGGGAATGGAGAAATGCTGCCTGCTTGAGGCCACTTCCCACAACAGCAGCTTTAAACCCATTGCTAAAGGTCAATAAATATTCACCAAACTTGCAGTTCGGGAAATGACACCTGCTCTCTAAAAAAACTCTGGGGTGGAAAATCGACCAAAAAATTCAAAAGAGGGCAACCTTCTAAGAAGACAATTTCAAGAGTTATAATGTACTCCCATTTGTTTCCTTTTTGTAACAGAAAAGAAAACGGCGGAGAAAAATAATGAGTTTTACGAATTTTCAAATACATGCAAACCCAAATTACAAAAACCTATCAGCTCACAGCAGCCAGTAGGGCCATTAGCATAAATGCTGCAAACAATAAATGCTGAAGCGATTGTGGAGAAATGCGTACCCTCGATTCTAAGGGGGACGTGGTAAGAGCCACTAATGAAAACACAAAGGAGGTGCTTTGAAAAGGGAAACACGGTGCTACCAGTCAATGAATCACACCCACTGCTGGGCCTATCACCTGAGAAAATGAGAATCAAAAAGTCACAGGCTGGCAATCCTGCACTCCAACAATATTTACCATAGCCAAGACTTGGAAGAAATGAAAATGTCCATCAACCGAGGAATGCACAAAGTAGAAGTGGTCCACGTACACAGTGGAAAATTACTCCAATAAAAAATAAAAATTACATTTAAAAATCCAACAGAAGTAAGGAGACATCAGCTTGTGTGGGTTTCTCCAGGCACACTCCACTCTAATTTTTAACCGAGAAACACCACAGGCCGCAAGGGCTTTTCCCTATTTACCAGGGTGGGGAACATAGAAAGGCTGCTGCCCTCTGGCAGTTACCTGCAAAAGCAGCTTTAAAGCCCGTGCTAATGGTCATTTCATAGGAACAAGTACTGCAGAACTGTAAATGAAACTTGCCCTCAAAATGTCTTGAGGGAGGTAATGGCCAAAATATTTCAAATGGTGACACATACTTTAAGAAAACACTATGAAGAAATAAGCTCTAATCATAGCTGGAAAAATAAAAAGGACATGTCTAAAAGCTCAATTTCAACGCATTATGAGACACATGCATATTCAACCACAAAGAGGTATCAGCTCACACCACTCAGAATAACCATCAGCAAAAACTGCAAAGAATAAATGCTGAAGGTGCTGGGAAGAAATGCATACCCTCAACTTTATGTGGGACGTAACCTGGAAAGAGCCACTAAAGAGAGCAGAATAGAGGTGCCTTTAAAAGGTAAACATTGAGCTACCATAGGATCCAGCAGACCTATTCCTGGACCTATAAACTAAGAAGACAGAATTGGAAGGACACAGGTATGCAAATCTGCATTGCATAGTATTACAATAGCCAAGATACGGAAGTAACCAAAAAGTCCACCGACAGATGGGCGGACAAAGAAGAACTGCTACCTGTACAGATGGAATATGAGCTAGTGAAAAAATGAAACAATGCCATTTGCAGCACCATAGATGAGTCTAGACGTAATCACGCCACCTGTAGTAAGTGAGAAAGCAAAAGACACATATCCTATCATATCACTTTTAGGAGTTACTTAAAAATCGATACCAATGAAGATATTTCCACAGAGAGAGACAATCGCAGATTCATTAAAAAACTTATGGTTCACCAAATAGAAAGGGATGAGGATTGGATACATTACCATATTGGGGTTAACAGAGATATACAAACCATGTGAAATATATAATCACCAAAGACGTACGGAAGACCAGGAGAAGACTACTCAACATTCTGTCATAACGTACATGAGAAAAGGATGTGAGGAAGAATAGATACCTGTATATGTGTGAAAGAACCATATCTTGCACACCTAGAGCAAACAAACCATTGTAATCAAATTTGCTGGGATAAAAAGTAAAAAGTAAATTACAAATATGAACAAGAAGTAATGAGACATAAACTTAAACGGCTTTTTCCTGGCATATTCCATTCTAATATACAACCTAGAACACCACTTCCATTAAGGCTCTGTTTCCCTCGTAACCAAATTTGGTAAAGGAGAAATGCTGCCACCTTGTGGCCGTTTCCTGCAAGAGCAGCTTTAAACTCACAGCTAATGGTCACTTAACATTCACAAAGACTCAGGGTTGTAAAGGACACCTGCCCTAAAAAATTGTGCTGAAGTAGGGAATGAACAAAAAAATTCAAAACAGGCAAATGTTTCAAGAAGAGATTATGAAGAGTTAAGTTTTACTCACACTCTTTTTAAAAAAAAGGTAAATGGATAAAAGCTCAACCTCAGGGAGTGTTAGACACCTGCAATCTAATCTACAAAAAGTTTCAACTTACACCAGTCGACTGACCATCAGCAAAAAGTCTACGAACAATAAAAGCTGAAGGGGTTTTACAGAACTGTGTACCCTCTACCTGCTGGTGAGACGTAAAAGGGTAACAGCCAATAATGAGAACAGAAAGGAGCTGTGTTTAAAAGTAAAAATGGAGGTACCATTCAATCCAGCAGGCACACCATTGGACCTCTCACCTGAGAAGACAAGAATCGAGAAGACACAGGCCGCAAAAGCTGCAGTGCAGCCTTATTCACAATAGCCAAGACAGTGAAGCAATCAAAATATCCAACAAGAGGTGAATGGATAAAGAAGAAGTGGTCCATGTACACAATGGAATATTAGCCATGGAAAACAATGAACCATTGCTCTCTGAGGCACCACAAATGAGTCTGGAGATAATCATGAAACATGAGGTAAGTCGGAAAGCAAAAGACCTATATTCTATGATATCACTTATAGGCGTTATCTAATAACTGACACAAATGAACATATTTCCACAGAGAAAGACACTCACAGACTTAGAAAACAAACTATGCTCATCTAAAAGGAACGGTGGGGGGAATGGATAAATTAAGATTAGTGTTACTATATGTATACAAACACATATTATATACATATCTCAAAAAGACTGACCATATAGCAAGGGAGGTCTGCGGAACCCTGTGTAGCATTTTACATGGGAAGAGGATCTGTACTTGAATAGACATATATAATCTACAAATGAACCAGATTGTGTACACCTAGGACAAACAATATTCTAAGCTTTACTCCAATTTAAAAAAATTTTTATACCAAGAAGAAATAATGAGACATAAACTTAGGGGCGTTTCTCCATGCACATTCCAACGTAATTTACAACCTAGGAACACGACTTCCAGAAAGGCTCTGCTGCCCTAGTACCCAGATTTGGGAATGGAGAAATGCTGCCTTCTTGAGGCCACTTCCCACAAATCAGCTTTAAACCCATTGCTAAAGGTCACTAAATATTCACCAAACTTGCAGTTCGGTAAATGACACCTGCTCTCTAAAAAAATTCTGGGGTGGAAAATTGACCAAAAAATTCAAAAGAGGGCAACCTTCCAAGAAGACCATATCAAGAGTTATATTGTACTCCCAATTGTTTCCTTTTTTTAACAGAAAAGAAAACGGCGGAGAAAAATGATGAGTTTTACGAATTTTCAGAGACATGCAAACCCAAATTACAAAAACCTATCAGCTCACAGCAGACAGAAGGGCCATTAGCATAAATGCTGCAAACAATAAATGCTGAAACGATTGTGGAGAAATGTGTACCCTCGATTCTAAAGGGGACGTGGTAAGTGCCACTAATGAAAACACAAAGAAGGTGCATTGAAAAGGGAAATACGGTGCTACCAGTCAGTCAATCACACCCACTGCTGGGCCTATCACCAGAGAAAATGAGAATCAAAAAGTCACAGGCTGGCAATCCTGCACTAAAACAATATTTACCATAGCCAACACTTGGAAGCAATGAAAATGTCCATCAACCGAGGAATGCACAAAGTAGAAGTGGTCCACGCACACAGTCGAAAATTACTCCAATAAAAAATAAAAATTACATTTAAAAATCCAACAAAATAAGGAGACATCAGCTTGTGTGGGTTTGTCCAGGCACACTCCACTCTAATTTATAACCGAGAAACCCCACCGGCCGTAAGGGCTTTTCCCTAGTTACCAGGGTGGGGAAAATAGAAAGGCTGCTGCCCTCTGGCAGTTACCTGCAAAAGCAGCTTTAAAGCCTGTGCTAATGGTCATTTCATAGGAACAAATACTGCAGAACTGTAAATGAAAACTGCCCTCAAAATGTCTTGAGGGAGGTAATGGCCAAAACATTTCAAAATGTGACACATACTTTAAGAGAACACTTTGAAGTACTAAGGGGTAATCACAGCTTGAAAAATAAAAAGGACATGCCTTAAAGCTCAGTTTCAATGGATTTTGAGGCACATGCAAATTCAACCACAAAGAGGTATCAGCTCACAATTGCAAGAGTAACCATCAGCAAGAAAACTACAAACAATAAGTGCTGAAGGTGTTGTGGAGAAGTGTATACTCTCAACTTCAAGTGGGACGTAAGTTGGAAAGGGCCACAGATGAGAACAGAAAGGAGGTGCCATAAAAAGGTAAACATTGAGCTACCATATGACCTAACAGGCCCACTCCTCGACCTATAATCTAAGAAGACAGAATTGGAAAGACACAGGCAGGCAAATCTGCATTGCACAGTATCACAATAGCCAAGATATGGAAGTAACCAAAAAGTCCACCAACAGATGGGTGGACACAGAAGAACTCCTCCATGTACAGATGGAATATTCGCTACTGAAAAAAATGAAACAATGCCATTTGCAGCACCATAGATGAGTCTAGACGTAATCACGCCACCTGTAGTAAGTAAGAAAGCAAAAGACACATATCCTATCATATCACTTTTAGGAGTTACTTAAAAATTGATACCAATGAAGATATTTCCACAGAGAAAGGCAATCACAGATTCATTAAAAAAACTTAGGTTCACCAAATAGAAAGGGATGAGGATTGGATACATTACCATATTGGGGTTAACAGAGATATACAAACCATGTGAAATATATAATCACCAAAGGCGTACGGAAGACCAGGGGAAGACTACTCAACATTCTGTCATAACCTAAATGGGAAAAGGATGCGAGGAAGAATAGATACACAAATATGTGTGAAAGAACCACATCTTGCACACCAAGAAGAAACAAACCATTGTAATCAAATTTGCTGGGATAAAAAATAAAAAGTAAATTACAAATATGAACAAGAAGTAATGAGACATAAACTTAAAGGGCTTTTTCCTGGCACATTCCATTTTAATTTACAACCTAGAACACCACTTCCATTAAGGCTCTGTTTCCCTAGTAACCAAATTTGGTAAAGGAGAAATGCTGCCACCTTGTGGCCGTTTCCTGCAAGAGCAGCTTTAAAGTCACAGCTAATGGTCACTTAACATTCACAAGGACTCAGGGCTGTAAGGACACCTGCCCTAAAAAATTGTGCTGAAGTAGGGAATGGACAAAAAATTTCAAAACAGGCAAATGTTTGAAGAAGAGAATATGAAGAGTTACGTTTTACTGACGCTCTTTTAAAAAAAAAGGAAAATGGATAAAAGCTCAACCTCAGGGAGTGTTAGACCCATGCAATCTAATCTACAAAAAGTTTTCAACTTACACCAATCGACTGACCATCAGCAAAAAGTCTACGAACAATAAATGCTGAAGGGGTTTTAGAGAACTGTGAACCCTCTACCTGCTGTTGAGACGTAAAAGGGTAACAGCCAATAATGAGAATAGAAAGGAGCTGTGTTTAAAAGTAAAAATGGAGGTACCATTCAATCCAGCAGGCACACCATTGGACCTCTCACCTGAGAAGACAAGAATCGAGAAGACACAGGCCGCAAAAGCTGCAGTGCAGCCTTATTCACAATAGCCAAGACCGTGAAGCAATCAAAATATCCAACAAGAGGTGAATGGATAAAGAAGAAGTGGTCCATGTACACAATGGAATATTAGCCATGGAAAACAATGAGCCATTGCTCCCTGAGGCACCACAAATGAGTCTGGAGATAATCACGAAACATGAGGTAAGTCCAAAAGCAAAAGACCTATATTCTATGATATCACTTATAGGCGTTATCTAATAACTGACACAAATGAACATATTTCCACAGAGAAAGACACTCACAGACTTAGAAAACAAACTATGCTCATCTAAAAGGAAAGGTGGGGGGAATGGATAAATTAAGATTAGTGTTACTATATGTATACAAACACATATTATACACATATCTCAAAAAGACCGACCATATAGCAAGGGAGGTCTGCGGAACATTCTGTAACATTTTACATGGGAAGAGGATCTGTACTTGAATAGACATATATAATCTACAAATGAACCAGATTGTGTACACCTAGGACAAACAATATTCTAAGCTTTACCACAATTAAAAAATTTTTAAAACCAAGAAGAAATAATGAGACATAAACTTATGGGGGTTTCTCCATGCACATTCCAATGTAATTTACAACCTAGGAACACGACTTCCAGAAAGGCTCTGCTGCCCTAGAAACCAGATTTGGGAATGGAGAAATGCTGCCTGCTTGAGGCCACTTCCCACAACAGCAGCTTTAAACCCATTGCTAAAGGTCAATAAATATTCACCAAACTTGCAGTTCGGGAAATGACACCTGCTCTCTAAAAAAACTCTGGGGTGGAAAATCGACCAAAAAATTCAAAAGAGGGCAACCTTCTAAGAAGACAATTTCAAGAGTTATAATGTACTCCCATTTGTTTCCTTTTTGTAACAGAAAAGAAAACGGCGGAGAAAAATAATGAGTTTTACGAATTTTCAAATACATGCAAACCCAAATTACAAAAACCTATCAGCTCACAGCAGCCAGTAGGGCCATTAGCATAAATGCTGCAAACAATAAATGCTGAAGCGATTGTGGAGAAATGCGTACCCTCGATTCTAAGGGGGACGTGGTAAGAGCCACTAATGAAAACACAAAGGAGGTGCTTTGAAAAGGGAAACACGGTGCTACCAGTCAATGAATCACACCCACTGCTGGGCCTATCACCTGAGAAAATGAGAATCAAAAAGTCACAGGCTGGCAATCCTGCACTCCAACAATATTTACCATAGCCAAGACTTGGAAGAAATGAAAATGTCCATCAACCGAGGAATGCACAAAGTAGAAGTGGTCCACGTACACAGTGGAAAATTACTCCAATAAAAAATAAAAATTACATTTAAAAATCCAACAGAAGTAAGGAGACATCAGCTTGTGTGGGTTTCTCCAGGCACACTCCACTCTAATTTTTAACCGAGAAACACCACAGGCCGCAAGGGCTTTTCCCTAGTTACCAGGGTGGGGAACATAGAAAGGCTGCTGCCCTCTGGCAGTTACCTGCAAAAGCAGCTTTAAAGCCCGTGCTAATGGTCATTTCATAGGAACAAGTACTGCAGAACTGTAAATGAAACTTGCCCTCAAAATGTCTTGAGGGAGGTAATGGCCAAAATATTTCAAATGGTGACACATACTTTAAGAAAACACTATGAAGAAATAAGCTCTAATCATAGCTGGAAAAATAAAAAGGACATGTCTAAAAGCTCAATTTCAACGCATTATGAGACACATGCATATTCAACCACAAAGAGGTATCAGCTCACACCACTCAGAATAACCATCAGCAAAAACTGCAAAGAATAAATGCTGAAGGTGCTGGGAAGAAATGCATACCCTCAACTTTATGTGGGACGTAACCTGGAAAGAGCCACTAAAGAGAGCAGAATAGAGGTGCCTTTAAAAGGTAAACATTGAGCTACCATAGGATCCAGCAGACCTATTCCTGGACCTATAAACTAAGAAGACAGAATTGGAAGGACACAGGTATGCAAATCTGCATTGCATAGTATTACAATAGCCAAGATACGGAAGTAACCAAAAAGTCCACCGACAGATGGGCGGACAAAGAAGAACTGCTACCTGTACAGATGGAATATGAGCTAGTGAAAAAATGAAACAATGCCATTTGCAGCACCATAGATGAGTCTAGACGTAATCACGCCACCTGTAGTAAGTGAGAAAGCAAAAGACACATATCCTATCATATCACTTTTAGGAGTTACTTAAAAATCGATACCAATGAAGATATTTCCACAGAGAGAGGCAATCGCAGATTCATTAAAAAACTTATGGTTCACCAAATAGAAAGGGATGAGGATTGGATACATTACCATATTGGGGTTAACAGAGATATACAAACCATGTGAAATATATAATCACCAAAGACGTACGGAAGACCAGGAGAAGACTACTCAACATTCTGTCATAACGTACATGAGAAAAGGATGTGAGGAAGAATAGATACCTGTATATGTGTGAAAGAACCACATCTTGCACACCTAGAGCAAACAAACCATTGTAATCAAATTTGCTGGGATAAAAAGTAAAAAGTAAATTACAAATATGAACAAGAAGTAATGAGACATAAACTTAAACGGCTTTTTCCTGGCATATTCCATTCTAATATACAACCTAGAACACCACTTCCATTAAGGCTCTGTTTCCCTCGTAACCAAATTTGGTAAAGGAGAAATGCTGCCACCTTGTGGCCGTTTCCTGCAAGAGCAGCTTTAAACTCACAGCTAATGGTCACTTAACATTCACAAAGACTCAGGGTTGTAAAGGACACCTGCCCTAAAAAATTGTGCTGAAGTAGGGAATGAACAAAAAAATTCAAAACAGGCAAATGTTTCAAGAAGAGATTATGAAGAGTTAAGTTTTACTCACACTCTTTTTAAAAAAAAGGTAAATGGATAAAAGCTCAACCTCAGGGAGTGTTAGACACCTGCAATCTAATCTACAAAAAGTTTCAACTTACACCAGTCGACTGACCATCAGCAAAAAGTCTACGAACAATAAAAGCTGAAGGGGTTTTACAGAACTGTGTACCCTCTACCTGCTGGTGAGACGTAAAAGGGTAACAGCCAATAATGAGAACAGAAAGGAGCTGTGTTTAAAAGTAAAAATGGAGGTACCATTCAATCCAGCAGGCACACCATTGGACCTCTCACCTGAGAAGACAAGAATCGAGAAGACACAGGCCGCAAAAGCTGCAGTGCAGCCTTATTCACAATAGCCAAGACAGTGAAGCAATCAAAATATCCAACAAGAGGTGAATGGATAAAGAAGAAGTGGTCCATGTACACAATGGAATATTAGCCATGGAAAACAATGAACCATTGCTCTCTGAGGCACCACAAATGAGTCTGGAGATAATCATGAAACATGAGGTAAGTCGGAAAGCAAAAGACCTATATTCTATGATATCACTTATAGGCGTTATCTAATAACTGACACAAATGAACATATTTCCACAGAGAAAGACACTCACAGACTTAGAAAACAAACTATGCTCATCTAAAAGGAACGGTGGGGGGAATGGATAAATTAAGATTAGTGTTACTATATGTATACAAACACATATTATATACATATCTCAAAAAGACTGACCATATAGCAAGGGAGGTCTGCGGAACCCTGTGTAGCATTTTACATGGGAAGAGGATCTGTACTTGAATAGACATATATAATCTACAAATGAACCAGATTGTGTACACCTAGGACAAACAATATTCTAAGCTTTACTCCAATTTAAAAAAATTTTTATACCAAGAAGAAATAATGAGACATAAACTTAGGGGCGTTTCTCCATGCACATTCCAACGTAATTTACAACCTAGGAACACGACTTCCAGAAAGGCTCTGCTGCCCTAGTACCCAGATTTGGGAATGGAGAAATGCTGCCTTCTTGAGGCCACTTCCCACAAATCAGCTTTAAACCCATTGCTAAAGGTCACTAAATATTCACCAAACTTGCAGTTCGGTAAATGACACCTGCTCTCTAAAAAAATTCTGGGGTGGAAAATTGACCAAAAAATTCAAAAGAGGGCAACCTTCCAAGAAGACCATATCAAGAGTTATATTGTACTCCCAATTGTTTCCTTTTTTTAACAGAAAAGAAAACGGCGGAGAAAAATGATGAGTTTTACGAATTTTCAGAGACATGCAAACCCAAATTACAAAAACCTATCAGCTCACAGCAGACAGAAGGGCCATTAGCATAAATGCTGCAAACAATAAATGCTGAAACGATTGTGGAGAAATGTGTACCCTCGATTCTAAAGGGGACGTGGTAAGTGCCACTAATGAAAACACAAAGAAGGTGCATTGAAAAGGGAAATACGGTGCTACCAGTCAGTCAATCACACCCACTGCTGGGCCTATCACCAGAGAAAATGAGAATCAAAAAGTCACAGGCTGGCAATCCTGCACTAAAACAATATTTACCATAGCCAACACTTGGAAGCAATGAAAATGTCCATCAACCGAGGAATGCACAAAGTAGAAGTGGTCCACGCACACAGTCGAAAATTACTCCAATAAAAAATAAAAATTACATTTAAAAATCCAACAAAATAAGGAGACATCAGCTTGTGTGGGTTTGTCCAGGCACACTCCACTCTAATTTATAACCGAGAAACCCCACCGGCCGTAAGGGCTTTTCCCTAGTTACCAGGGTGGGGAAAATAGAAAGGCTGCTGCCCTCTGGCAGTTACCTGCAAAAGCAGCTTTAAAGCCTGTGCTAATGGTCATTTCATAGGAACAAATACTGCAGAACTGTAAATGAAAACTGCCCTCAAAATGTCTTGAGGGAGGTAATGGCCAAAACATTTCAAAATGTGACACATACTTTAAGAGAACACTTTGAAGTACTAAGGGGTAATCACAGCTTGAAAAATAAAAAGGACATGCCTTAAAGCTCAGTTTCAATGGATTTTGAGGCACATGCAAATTCAACCACAAAGAGGTATCAGCTCACAATTGCAAGAGTAACCATCAGCAAGAAAACTACAAACAATAAGTGCTGAAGGTGTTGTGGAGAAGTGTATACTCTCAACTTCAAGTGGGACGTAAGTTGGAAAGGGCCACAGATGAGAACAGAAAGGAGGTGCCATAAAAAGGTAAACATTGAGCTACCATATGACCTAACAGGCCCACTCCTCGACCTATAATCTAAGAAGACAGAATTGGAAAGACACAGGCAGGCAAATCTGCATTGCACAGTATCACAATAGCCAAGATATGGAAGTAACCAAAAAGTCCACCAACAGATGGGTGGACACAGAAGAACTCCTCCATGTACAGATGGAATATTCGCTACTGAAAAAAATGAAACAATGCCATTTGCAGCACCATAGATGAGTCTAGACGTAATCACGCCACCTGTAGTAAGTAAGAAAGCAAAAGACACATATCCTATCATATCACTTTTAGGAGTTACTTAAAAATTGATACCAATGAAGATATTTCCACAGAGAAAGGCAATCACAGATTCATTAAAAAAACTTAGGTTCACCAAATAGAAAGGGATGAGGATTGGATACATTACCATATTGGGGTTAACAGAGATATACAAACCATGTGAAATATATAATCACCAAAGGCGTACGGAAGACCAGGAGAAGACTACTCAACATTCTGTCATAACCTAAATGGGAAAAGGATGCGAGGAAGAATAGATACACAAATATGTGTGAAAGAACCACATCTTGCACACCAAGAAGAAACAAACCATTGTAATCAAATTTGCTGGGATAAAAAATAAAAAGTAAATTACAAATATGAACAAGAAGTAATGAGACATAAACTTAAAGGGCTTTTTCCTGGCACATTCCATTTTAATTTACAACCTAGAACACCACTTCCATTAAGGCTCTGTTTCCCTAGTAACCAAATTTGGTAAAGGAGAAATGCTGCCACCTTGTGGCCGTTTCCTGCAAGAGCAGCTTTAAAGTCACAGCTAATGGTCACTTAACATTCACAAGGACTCAGGGCTGTAAGGACACCTGCCCTAAAAAATTGTGCTGAAGTAGGGAATGGACAAAAAATTTCAAAACAGGCAAATGTTTGAAGAAGAGAATATGAAGAGTTACGTTTTACTGACGCTCTTTTAAAAAAAAAGGAAAATGGATAAAAGCTCAACCTCAGGGAGTGTTAGACCCATGCAATCTAATCTACAAAAAGTTTTCAACTTACACCAATCGACTGACCATCAGCAAAAAGTCTACGAACAATAAATGCTGAAGGGGTTTTAGAGAACTGTGAACCCTCTACCTGCTGTTGAGACGTAAAAGGGTAACAGCCAATAATGAGAATAGAAAGGAGCTGTGTTTAAAAGTAAAAATGGAGGTACCATTCAATCCAGCAGGCACACCATTGGACCTCTCACCTGAGAAGACAAGAATCGAGAAGACACAGGCCGCAAAAGCTGCAGTGCAGCCTTATTCACAATAGCCAAGACCGTGAAGCAATCAAAATATCCAACAAGAGGTGAATGGATAAAGAAGAAGTGGTCCATGTACACAATGGAATATTAGCCATGGAAAACAATGAGCCATTGCTCCCTGAGGCACCACAAATGAGTCTGGAGATAATCACGAAACATGAGGTAAGTCCAAAAGCAAAAGACCTATATTCTATGATATCACTTATAGGCGTTATCTAATAACTGACACAAATGAACATATTTCCACAGAGAAAGACACTCACAGACTTAGAAAACAAACTATGCTCATCTAAAAGGAAAGGTGGGGGGATTGGATAAATTAAGATTAGTGTTACTATATGTATACAAACACATATTATACACATATCTCAAAAAGACCGACCATATAGCAAGGGAGGTCTGCGGAACATTCTGTAACATTTTACATGGGAAGAGGATCTGTACTTGAATAGACATATATAATCTACAAATGAACCAGATTGTGTACACCTAGGACAAACAATATTCTAAGCTTTACCACAATTAAAAAATTTTTAAAACCAAGAAGAAATAATGAGACATAAACTTATGGGGGTTTCTCCATGCACATTCCAATGTAATTTACAACCTAGGAACACGACTTCCAGAAAGGCTCTGCTGCCCTAGAAACCAGATTTGGGAATGGAGAAATGCTGCCTGCTTGAGGCCACTTCCCACAACAGCAGCTTTAAACCCATTTCTAAAGGTCAATAAATATTCACCAAACTTGCAGTTCGGGAAATGACACCTGCTCTCTAAAAAAACTCTGCGGTGGAAAATCGACCAAAAAATTCAAAAGAGGGCAACCTTCTAAGAAGACAATTTCAAGAGTTATAATGTACTCCCATTTGTTTCCTTTTTGTAACAGAAAAGAAAACGGCGCAGAAAAATAATGAGTTTTACGAATTTTCAAATACATGCAAACCCAAATTACAAAAACCTATCAGCTCACAGCAGCCAGTAGGGCCATTAGCATAAATGCTGCAAACAATAAATGCTGAAGCGATTGTGGAGAAATGCGTACCCTCGATTCTAAGGGGGACGTGGTAAGAGCCACTAATGAAAACACAAAGGAGGTGCTTTGAAAAGGGAAACACGGTGCTACCAGTCAATGAATCACACCCACTGCTGGGCCTATCACCTGAGAAAATGAGAATCAAAAAGTCACAGGCTGGCAATCCTGCACTCCAACAATATTTACCATAGCCAAGACTTGGAAGAAATGAAAATGTCCATCAACCGAGGAATGCACAAAGTAGAAGTGGTCCACGTACACAGTGGAAAATTACTCCAATAAAAAATAAAAATTACATTTAAAAATCCAACAGAAGTAAGGAGACATCAGCTTGTGTGGGTTTCTCCAGGCACACTCCACTCTAATTTTTAACCGAGAAACACCACAGGCCGCAAGGGCTTTTCCCTAGTTACCAGGGTGGGGAACATAGAAAGGCTGCTGCCCTCTGGCAGTTACCTGCAAAAGCAGCTTTAAAGCCCGTGCTAATGGTCATTTCATAGGAACAAGTACTGCAGAACTGTAAATGAAACTTGCCCTCAAAATGTCTTGAGGGAGGTAATGGCCAAAATATTTCAAATGGTGACACATACTTTAAGAAAACACTTTGAAGAAATAAGCTCTAATCATAGCTGGAAAAATAAAAAGGACATGTCTAAAAGCTCAATTTCAACGCATTATGAGACACATGCAAATTGAACCACAAAGAGGTATCAGCTCACACCACTCAGAATAACCATCAGCAAAAACTGCAAAGAATAAATGCTGAAGGTGCTGGGAAGAAATGCATACCCTCAACTTTATGTGGGACGTAACCTGGAAAGAGCCACTAAAGAGAACAGAATAGAGGTGCCTTTAAAAGGTAAACCTTGAGCTACCATAGGATCCAGCAGACCTATTCCTGGACCTATAAACTAAGAAGACAGAATTGGAAGGACACAGGTATGCAAATCTGCATTGCATAGTATTACAATAGCCAAGATACGGAAGTAACCAAAAAGTCCACCGACAGATGGGCAGACAAAGAAGAACTGCTACCTGTACAGATGGAATATGAGCTAGTGAAAAAATGAAACAATGCCATTTGCAGCACCATAGATGAGTCTAGACGTAATCACGCCACCTGTAGTAAGTGAGAAAGCAAAAGACACATATCCTATCATATCACTTTTAGGAGTTACTTAAAAATCGATACCAATGAAGATATTTCCACAGAGAGAGGCAATCGCAGATTCATTAAAAAACTTATGGTTCACCAAATAGAAAGGGATGAGGATTGGATACATTACCATATTGGGGTTAACAGAGATATACAAACCATGTGAAATATATAATCACCAAAGACGTACGGAAGACCAGGAGAAGACTACTCAACATTCTGTCATAACGTACATGAGAAAAGGATGTGAGGAAGAATAGATACCTGTATATGTGTGAAAGAACCACATCTTGCACACCTAGAGCAAACAAACCATTGTAATCAAATTTGCTGGGATAAAAAATAAAACGTAAATTAGAAATATGAACAAGAAGTAATGAGACATAAACTTAAACGGCTTTTTCCTGGCATATTCCATTCTAATATACAACCTAGAACACCACTTCCATTAAGGCTCTGTTTCCCTCGTAACCAAATTTGGTAAAGGAGAAATGCTGCCACCTTGTGGCCGTTTCCTGCAAGAGCAGCTTTAAACTCACAGCTAATGGTCACTTAACATTCACAAAGACTCAGGGTTGTAAAGGACACCTGCCCTAAAAAATTGTGCTGAAGTAGGGAATGAACAAAAAAATTCAAAACAGGCAAATGTTTCAAGAAGAGATTATGAAGAGTTAAGTTTTACTCACACTCTTTTTAAAAAAAAGGTAAATGGATAAATCTCAACCTCAGGGAGTGTTAGACACCTGCAATCTAATCTACAAAAAGTTTCAACTTACACCAGTCGACTGACCATCAGCAAAAAGTCTACGAACAATAAAAGCTGAAGGGGTTTTACAGAACTGTGTACCCTCTACCTGCTGGTGAGACGTAAAAGGGTAACAGCCAATAATGAGAACAGAAAGGAGCTGTGTTTAAAAGTAAAAATGGAGGTACCATTCAATCCAGCAGGCACACCATTGGACCTCTCACCTGAGAAGACAAGAATCGAGAAGACACAGGCCGCAAAAGCTGCAGTGCAGCCTTATTCACAATAGCCAAGACAGTGAAGCAATCAAAATATCCAACAAGAGGTGAATGGATAAAGAAGAAGTGGTCCATGTACACAATGGAATATTAGCCATGGAAAACAATGAACCATTGCTCTCTGAGGCACCACAAATGAGTCTGGAGATAATCATGAAACATGAGGTAAGTCGGAAAGCAAAAGACCTATATTCTATGATATCACTTATAGGCGTTATCTAATAACTGACACAAATGAACATATTTCCACAGAGAAAGACACTCACAGACTTAGAAAACAAACTCTGCTCATCTAAAAGGAACGGTGGGGGGAATGGATAAATTAAGATTAGTGTTACTATATGTATACAAACACATATTATATACATATCTCAAAAAGACTGACCATATAGCAAGGGAGGTCTGCGGAACCCTGTGTAACATTTTACATGGGAAGAGGATCTGTACTTGAATAGACATATATAATCTACAAATGAACCAGATTGTGTACACCTAGGACAAACAATATTCTAAGCTTTACTCCAATTTAAAAAATTTTTTATACCAAGAAGAAATAATGAGACATAAACTTAGGGGCGTTTCTCCATGCACATTCCAACGTAATTTACAACCTAGGAACTCGACTTCCAGAAAGGCTCTGCTGCCCTAGTACCCAGATTTGGGAATGGAGAAATGCTGCCTTCTTGAGGCCACTTCCCACAAATCAGCTTTAAACCCATTGCTAAAGGTCACTAAATATTCACCAAACTTGCAGTTCGGTAAATGACACCTGCTCTCTAAAAAAATTCTGGGGTGGAAAATTGACCAAAAAATTCAAAAGAGGGCAACCTTCCAAGAAGACCATATCAAGAGTTATATTGTACTCCCAATTGTTTCCTTTTTTTAACAGAAAAGAAAACGGCGGAGAAAAATGATGAGTTTTACGAATTTTCAGAGACATGCAAACCCAAATTACAAAAACCTATCAGCTCACAGCAGACAGAAGGGCCATTAGCATAAATGCTGCAAACAATAAATGCTGAAACGATTGTGGAGAAATGTGTACCCTCGATTCTAAAGGGGACGTGGTAAGTGCCACTAATGAAAACACAAAGAAGGTGCATTGAAAAGGGAAATACGGTGCTACCAGTCAGTCAATCACACCCACTGCTGGGCCTATCACCAGAGAAAATGAGAATCAAAAAGTCACAGGCTGGCAATCCTGCACTAAAACAATATTTACCATAGCCAACACTTGGAAGCAATGAAAATGTCCATCAACCGAGGAATGCACAAAGTAGAAGTGGTCCACGCACACAGTCGAAAATTACTCCAATAAAAAATAAAAATTACATTTAAAAATCCAACAAAATAAGGAGACATCAGCTTGTGTGGGTTTGTCCAGGCACACTCCACTCTAATTTATAACCGAGAAACCCCACCGGCCGTAAGGGCTTTTCCTAGTTACCAGGGTGGGGAAAATAGAAAGGCTGCTGCCCTCTGGCAGTTACCTGCAAAAGCAGCTTTAAAGCCTGTGCTAATGGTCATTTCATAGGAACAAATACTGCAGAACTGTAAATGAAAACTGCCCTCAAAATGTCTTGAGGGAGGTAATGGCCAAAACATTTCAAAATGTGACACATACTTTAAGAGAACACTTTGAAGTACTAAGGGGTAATCACAGCTTGAAAAATAAAAAGGACATGCCTTAAAGCTCAGTTTCAATGGATTTTGAGGCACATGCGAATTCAACCACAAAGAGGTATCAGCTCACAATTGCAAGAGTAACCATCAGCAAGAAAACTACAAACAATAAGTGCTGAAGGTGTTGTGGAGAAGTGTATACCCTCAACTTCAAGTGGGACGTAAGTTGGAAAGGGCCACAGATGAGAACAGAAAGGAGGTGCCTTAAAAAGGTAAACATTGAGCTACCATATGACCTAACAGGCCCACTCCTCGACCTATAATCTAAGAAGACAGAATTGGAAAGACACAGGCAGGCAAATCTGCATTGCACAGTATCACAATAGCCAAGATATGGAAGTAACCAAAAAGTCCACCAACAGATGGGTGGACACAGAAGAACTCCTCCATGTACAGATGGAATATTCGCTACTGAAAAAAATGAAACAATGCCATTTGCAGCACCATAGATGAGTCTAGACGTAATCATGCCACCTGTAGTAAGTAAGAAAGCAAAAGACACATATCCTATCATATCACTTTTAGGAGTTACTTAAAAATTGATACCAATGAAGATATTTCCACAGAGAAAGGCAATCACAGATTCATTAAAAAAACTTAGGTTCACCAAATAGAAAGGGATGAGGATTGGATATATTACCATATTGGGGTTAACAGAGATATACAAACCATGTGAAATATATAATCACCAAAGGCGTACGGAAGACCAGGAGAAGACTACTCAACATTGTGCCATAACCTACATGGGAAAAGGATGCGAGGAAAAATAGATACCTGTATATGTGTGAAAGAACCACATCTTGCACACCTAGAGCAAACAAACCATTGTAATCAAATTTGCTGGGATAAAAAATAAAAAGTAAATTACAAATATGAACAAGAAGTAATGAGACATAAACTTAAAGGGCTTTTTCCTGGCACATTCCATTTTAATTTACAACCTAGAACACCACTTCCATTAAGGCTCTGTTTCCCTAGTAACCAAATTTGGTAAAGGAGAAATGCTGCCACCTTGTGGCCGTTTCCTGCAAGAGCAGCTTTAAAGTCACAGCTAATGGTCACTTAACATTCACAAGGACTCAGGGCTGTAAGGACACCTGCCCTAAAAAATTGTGCTGAAGTAGGGAATGGACAAAAAATTTCAAAACAGGCAAATGTTTCAAGAAGAGAATATGAAGAGTTACGTTTTACTGACGCTCTTTTAAAAAAAAAGGAAAATGGATAAAAGCTCAACCTCAGGGAGTGTTAGACCCATGCAATCTAATCTACAAAAAGTTTTCAACTTACACCAATCGACTGACCATCAGCAAAAAGTCTACGAACAATAAATGCTGAAGGGGTTTTAGAGAACTGTGAACCCTCTACCTGCTGTTGAGACGTAAAAGGGTAACAGCCAATAATGAGAATAGAAAGGAGCTGTGTTTAAAAGAAAAAATGGAGGTACCATTCAATCCAGCAGGCACACCATTGGACCTCTCACCTGAGAAGACAAGAATCGAGAAGACACAGGCCGCAAAAGCTGCAGTGCAGCCTTATTCACAATAGCCAAGACCGTGAAGCAATCAAAATATCCAACAAGAGGTGAATGGATAAAGAAGAAGTGGTCCATGTACACAATGGAATATTAGCCATGGAAAACAATGAGCCATTGCTCCCTGAGGCACCACAAATGAGTCTGGAGATAATCACGAAACATGAGGTAAGTCCAAAAGCAAAAGACCTATATTCTATGATATCACTTATAGGCGTTATCTAATAACTGACACAAATGAACATATTTCCACAGAGAAAGACACTCACAGACTTAGAAAACAAACTATGCTCATCTAAAAGGAAAGGTGGGGGGAATGGATAAATTAAGATTAGTGTTACTATATGTATACAAACACATATTATACACATATCTCAAAAAGACCGACCATATAGCAAGGGAGGTCTGCGGAACATTCTGTAACATTTTACATGGGAAGAGGATCTGTACTTGAATAGACATATATAATCTACAAATGAACCAGATTGTGTACACCTAGGACAAACAATATTCTAAGCTTTACCACAATTAAAAAATTTTTAAAACCAAGAAGAAATAATGAGACATAAACTTATGGGGGTTTCTCCATGCACATTCCAATGTAATTTACAACCTAGGAACACGACTTCCAGAAAGGCTCTGCTGCCCTAGAAACCAGATTTGGGAATGGAGAAATGCTGCCTGCTTGAGGCCACTTCCCACAACAGCAGCTTTAAACCCATTTCTAAAGGTCAATAAATATTCACCAAACTTGCAGTTCGGGAAATGACACCTGCTCTCTAAAAAAACTCTGAGGTGGAAAATCGACCAAAAAATTCAAAAGAGGGCAACCTTCTAAGAAGACAATTTCAAGAGTTATAATGTACTCCCATTTGTTTCCTTTTTGTAACAGAAAAGAAAACGGCGCAGAAAAATAATGAGTTTTACGAATTTTCAAAGACATGCAAACCCAAATTACAAAAACCGATCAGCTCACAGCAGCCAGTAGGGCCATTAGCATAAATGCTGCAAACAATAAAAGCTGAAGCGATTGTGGAGAAATGCGTACCCTCGATTCTAAGGGGGACGTGGTAAGAGCCACTAATGAAAACACAAAGGAGGTGCTTTGAAAAGGGAAACACGGTGCTACCAGTCAATGAATCACACCCACTGCTGGGCCTATCACCTGAGAAAATGAGAATCAAAAAGTCACAGGCTGGCAATCCTGCACTCCAACAATATTTACCATAGCCAAGACTTGGAAGAAATGAAAATGTCCATCAACCGAGGAATGCACAAAGTAGAAGTGGTCCACGTACACAGTGGAAAATTACTCCAATAAAAAATAAAAATTACATTTAAAAATCCAACAGAAGTAAGGAGACATCAGCTTGTGTGGGTTTCTCCAGGCACACTCCACTCTAATTTTTAACCGAGAAACACCACAGGCCGCAAGGGCTTTTCCCTAGTTACCAGGGTGGGGAACATAGAAAGGCTGCTGCCCTCTGGCAGTTACCTGCAAAAGCAGCTTTAAAGCCCGTGCTAATGGTCATTTCATAGGAACAAGTACTGCAGAACTGTAAATGAAACTTGCCCTCAAAATGTCTTGAGGGAGGTAATGGCCAAAATATTTCAAATGGTGACACATACTTTAAGAAAACACTATGAAGAAATAAGCTCTAATCATAGCTGGAAAAATAAAAAGGACATGTCTAAAAGCTCAATTTCAACGCATTATGAGACACATGCATATTCAACCACAAAGAGGTATCAGCTCACACCACTCAGAATAACCATCAGCAAAAACTGCAAAGAATAAATGCTGAAGGTGCTGGGAAGAAATGCATACCCTCAACTTTATGTGGGACGTAACCTGGAAAGAGCCACTAAAGAGAGCAGAATAGAGGTGCCTTTAAAAGGTAAACATTGAGCTACCATAGGATCCAGCAGACCTATTCCTGGACCTATAAACTAAGAAGACAGAATTGGAAGGACACAGGTATGCAAATCTGCATTGCATAGTATTACAATAGCCAAGATACGGAAGTAACCAAAAAGTCCACCGACAGATGGGCGGACAAAGAAGAACTGCTACCTGTACAGATGGAATATGAGCTAGTGAAAAAATGAAACAATGCCATTTGCAGCACCATAGATGAGTCTAGACGTAATCACGCCACCTGTAGTAAGTGAGAAAGCAAAAGACACATATCCTATCATATCACTTTTAGGAGTTACTTAAAAATCGATACCAATGAAGATATTTCCACAGAGAGAGGCAATCGCAGATTCATTAAAAAACTTATGGTTCACCAAATAGAAAGGGATGAGGATTGGATACATTACCATATTGGGGTTAACAGAGATATACAAACCATGTGAAATATATAATCACCAAAGACGTACGGAAGACCAGGAGAAGACTACTCAACTTTCTGTCATAACGTACATGAGAAAAGGATGTGAGGAAGAATAGATACCTGTATATGTGTGAAAGAACCACATCTTGCACACCTAGAGCAAACAAACCATTGTAATCAAATTTGCTGGGATAAAAAGTAAAAAGTAAATTACAAATATGAACAAGAAGTAATGAGACATAAACTTAAACGGCTTTTTCCTGGCATATTCCATTCTAATATACAACCTAGAACACCACTTCCATTAAGGCTCTGTTTCCCTCGTAACCAAATTTGGTAAAGGAGAAATGCTGCCACCTTGTGGCCGTTTCCTGCAAGAGCAGCTTTAAACTCACAGCTAATGGTCACTTAACATTCACAAAGACTCAGGGTTGTAAAGGACACCTGCCCTAAAAAATTGTGCTGAAGTAGGGAATGAACAAAAAAATTCAAAACAGGCAAATGTTTCAAGAAGAGATTATGAAGAGTTAAGTTTTACTCACACTCTTTTTAAAAAAAAGGTAAATGGATAAAAGCTCAACCTCAGGGAGTGTTAGACACCTGCAATCTAATCTACAAAAAGTTTCAACTTACACCAGTCGACTGACCATCAGCAAAAAGTCTACGAACAATAAAAGCTGAAGGGGTTTTACAGAACTGTGTACCCTCTACCTGCTGGTGAGACGTAAAAGGGTAACAGCCAATAATGAGAACAGAAAGGAGCTGTGTTTAAAAGAAAAAATGGAGGTACCATTCAATCCAGCAGGCACACCATTGGACCTCTCACCTGAGAAGACAAGAATCGAGAAGACACAGGCCGCAAAAGCTGCAGTGCAGCCTTATTCACAATAGCCAAGACAGTGAAGCAATCAAAATATCCAACAAGAGGTGAATGGATAAAGAAGAAGTGGTCCATGTACACAATGGAATATTAGCCATGGAAAACAATGAACCATTGCTCTCTGAGGCACCACAAATGAGTCTGGAGATAATCATGAAACATGAGGTAAGTCGGAAAGCAAAAGACCTATATTCTATGATATCACTTATAGGCGTTATCTAATAACTGACACAAATGAACATATTTCCACAGAGAAAGACACTCACAGACTTAGAAAACAAACTATGCTCATCTAAAAGGAACGGTGGGGGGAATGGATAAATTAAGATTAGTGTTACTATATGTATACAAACACATATTATATACATATCTCAAAAAGACTGACCATATAGCAAGGGAGGTCTGCGGAACCCTGTGTAACATTTTACATGGGAAGAGGATCTGTACTTGAATAGACATATATAATCTACAAATGAACCAGATTGTGTACACCTAGGACAAACAATATTCTAAGCTTTACTCCAATTTAAAAAAATTTTTATACCAATAAGAAGTAATGAGACATAAACTTAGGGGCGTTTCTCCATGCACATTCCAACGTAATTTACAACCTAGGAACACGACTTCCAGAAAGGCTCTGCTGCCCTAGTACCCAGATTTGGGAATGGAGAAATGCTGCCTGCTTGAGGCCACTTCCCACAAATCAGCTTTAAACTCATTGCTAAAGGTCACTAAATATTCACCAAACTTGCAGTTCGGTAAATGACACCTGCTCTCTAAAAAAATTCTGGGGTGGAAAATTGACCAAAAAATTCAAAAGAGGGCAACCTTCCAAGAAGACCATATCAAGAGTTATATTGTACTCCCAATTGTTTCCTTTTTTTAACAGAAAAGAAAACGGCGGAGAAAAATGATGAGTTTTACGAATTTTCAGAGACATGCAAACCCAAATTACAAAAACCTATCAGCTCACAGCAGCCAGAAGGGCCATTAGCATAAATGCTGCAAACAATAAATGCTGAAACGATTGTGGAGAAATGTGTACCCTCGATTCTAAAGGGGACGTGGTAAGTGCCACTAATGAAAACACAAAGAAGGTGCATTGAAAAGGGAAATACGGTGCTACCAGTCAGTCAATCACACCCACTGCTGGGCCTATCACCAGAGAAAATGAGAATCAAAAAGTCACAGGCTGGCAATCCTGCACTAAAACAATATTTACCATAGCCAACACTTGGAAGCAATGAAAATGTCCATCAACCGAGGAATGCACAAAGTAGAAGTGGTCCACGCACACAGTCGAAAATTACTCCAATAAAAAATAAAAATTACATTTAAAAATCCAACAAAAATAAGGAGACATCAGCTTGTGTGGGTTTGTCCAGGCACACTCCACTCTAATTTATAACCGAGAAACCCCACCGGCCGTAAGGGCTTTTCCCTAGTTACCAGGGTGGGGAAAATAGAAAGGCTGCTGCCCTCTGGCAGTTACCTGCAAAAGCAGCTTTAAAGCCTGTGCTAATGGTCATTTCATAGGAACAAATACTGCAGAACTGTAAATGAAAACTGCCCTCAAAATGTCTTGAGGGAGGTAATGGCCAAAACATTTCAAAATGTGACACATACTTTAAGAGAACACTTTGAAGTACTAAGGGGTAATCACAGCTTGAAAAATAAAAAGGACATGCCTTAAAGCTCAGTTTCAATGGATTTTGAGGCACATGCGAATTCAACCACAAAGAGGTATCAGCTCACAATTGCAAGAGTAACCATCAGCAAGAAAACTACAAACAATAAGTGCTGAAGGTGTTGTGGAGAAGTGTATACCCTCAACTGCAAGTGGGACGTAAGTTGGAAAGGGCCACAGATGAGAACAGAAAGGAGGTGCCTTAAAAAGGTAAACATTGAGCTACCATATGACCTAACAGGCCCACTCCTCCACCTATAATCTAAGAAGACAGAATTGGAAAGACACAGGCAGGCAAATCTGCATTGCACAGTATCACAATAGCCAAGATATGGAAGTAACCAAAAAGTCCACCAACAGATGGGTGGACACAGAAGAACTCCTCCATGTACAGATGGAATATTCGCTACTGAAAAAAATGAAACAATGCCATTTGCAGCACCATAGATGAGTCTAGACGTAATCACGCCACCTGTAGTAAGTAAGAAAGCAAAAGACACATATCCTATCATATCACTTTTAGGAGTTACTTAAAAATTGATACCAATGAAGATATTTCCACAGAGAAAGGCAATCACAGATTCATTAAAAAAAACTTAGGTTCACCAAATAGAAAGGGATGAGGATTGGATACATTACCATATTGGGGTTAACAGAGATATACAAACCATGTGAAATATATAATCACCAAAGGCGTACGGAAGACCAGGAGAAGACTACTCAACATTCTGTCATAACCTAAATGGGAAAAGGATGCGAGGAAGAATACACAAATATGTGTGAAAGAACCACATCTTGCACACCAAGAAGAAACATACCATTGTAATCAAATTTGCTGGGATAAAAAATAAAAAGTAAATTACAAATATGAACAAGAAGTAATGAGACATAAACTTAAAGGGCTTTTTCCTGGCACATTCCATTTTAATTTACAACCTAGAACACCACTTCCATTAAGGCTCTGTTTCCCTAGTAACCAAATTTGGTAAAGGAGAAATGCTGCCACCTTGTGGCCGTTTCCTGCAAGAGCAGCTTTAAAGTCACAGCTAATGGTCACTTAACATTCACAAGGACTCAGGGCTGTAAGGACACCTGCCCTAAAAAATTGTGCTGAAGTAGGGAATGGACAAAAAATTTCAAAACAGGCAAATGTTTCAAGAAGAGAATATGAAGAGTTACGTTTTACTGACGCTCTTTTAAAAAAAAGGAAAATGGATAAAAGCTCAACCTCAGGGAGTGTTAGACCCATGCAATCTAATCTACAAAAAGTTTTCAACTTACACCAATCGACTGACCATCAGCAAAAAGTCTACGAACAATAAATGCTGAAGGGGTTTTAGAGAACTGTGAACCCTCTACCTGCTGTTGAGACGTAAAAGGGTAACAGCCAATAATGAGAATAGAAAGGAGCTGTGTTTAAAAGTAAAAATGGAGGTACCATTCAATCCAGCAGGCACACCATTGGACCTCTCACCTGAGAAGACAAGAATCGAGAAGACACAGGCCGCAAAAGCTGCAGTGCAGCCTTATTCACAATAGCCAAGACCGTGAAGCAATCAAAATATCCAACAAGAGGTGAATGGATAAAGAAGAAGTGGTCCATGTACACAATGGAATATTAGCCATGGAAAACAATGAGCCATTGCTCCCTGAGGCACCACAAATGAGTCTGGAGATAATCACGAAACATGAGGTAAGTCCAAAAGCAAAAGACCTATATTCTATGATATCACTTATAGGCGTTATCTAATAACTGACACAAATGAACATATTTCCACAGAGAAAGACACTCACAGACTTAGAAAACAAACTATGCTCATCTAAAAGGAAAGGTGGGGGGAATGGATAAATTAAGATTAGTGTTACTATATGTATACAAACACATATTATACACATATCTCAAAAAGACCGACCATATAGCAAGGGAGGTCTGCGGAACATTCTGTAACATTTTACATGGGAAGAGGATCTGTACTTGAATAGACATATATAATCTACAAATGAACCAGATTGTGTACACCTAGGACAAACAATATTCTAAGCTTTACCACAATTAAAAAATTTTTAAAACCAAGAAGAAATAATGAGACATAAACTTATGGGGGTTTCTCCATGCACATTCCAATGTAATTTACAACCTAGGAACACGACTTCCAGAAAGGCTCTGCTGCCCTAGAAACCAGATTTGGGAATGGAGAAATGCTGCCTGCTTGAGGCCACTTCCCACAACAGCAGCTTTAAACCCATTTCTAAAGGTCAATAAATATTCACCAAACTTGCAGTTCGGGAAATGACACCTGCTCTCTAAAAAAACTCTGAGGTGGAAAATCGACCAAAAAATTCAAAAGAGGGCAACCTTCTAAGAAGACAATTTCAAGAGTTATAATGTACTCCCATTTGTTTCCTTTTAGTAACAGAAAAGAAAACGGCGCAGAAAAATAATGAGTTTTACGAATTTTCAAATACATGCAAACCCAAATTACAAAAACCTATCAGCTCACAGCAGCCAGTAGGGCCATTAGCATAAATGCTGCAAACAATAAATGCTGAAGCGATTGTGGAGAAATGCGTACCCTCGATTCTAAGGGGGACGTGGTAAGAGCCACTAATGAAAACACAAAGGAGGTGCTTTGAAAAGGGAAACACGGTGCTACCAGTCAATGAATCACACCCACTGCTGGGCCTATCACCTGAGAAAATGAGAATCAAAAAGTCACAGGCTGGCAATCCTGCACTCCAACAATATTTACCATAGCCAACACTTGGAAGAAATGAAAATGTCCATCAACCGAGGAATGCACAAAGCAGAAGTGGTCCACGTACACAGTGGAAAATTACTCCAATAAAAAATAAAAATTACATTTAAAAATCCAACAAAAGTAAGGAGACATCAGCTTGTGTGGGTTTCTCCAGGCACACTCCACTCTAATGTTTTAACCGAGAAACACCACAGGCCGCAAGGGCTTTTCCCTAGTTACCAGGGTGGGGAACATAGAAAGGCTGCTGCCCTCTGGCAGTTACCTGCAAAAGCAGCTTTAAAGCCCGTGCTAATGGTCATTTCATAGGAACAAGTACTGCAGAACTGTAAATGAAACTTGCCCTCAAAATGTCTTGAGGGAGGTAATGGCCAAAATATTTCAAATGGTGACACATACTTTAAGAAAACACTATGAAGAAATAAGCTCTAATCATAGCTGGAAAAATAAAAAGGACATGTCTAAAAGCTCAATTTCAACGCATTATGAGACACATGCATATTCAACCACAAAGAGGTATCAGCTCACACCACTCAGAATAACCATCAGCAAAAACTGCAAAGAATAAATGCTGAAGGTGCTGGGAAGAAATGCATACCCTCAACTTTATGTGGGACGTAACCTGGAAAGAGCCACTAAAGAGAACAGAATAGAGGTGCCTTTAAAAGGTAAATATTGAGCTACCATAGGATCCAGCAGACCTATTCCTGGACCTATAAACTAAGAAGACAGAATTGGAAGGACACAGGTATGCAAATCTGCATTGCATAGTATTACAATAGCCAAGATACGGAAGTAACCAAAAAGTCCACCGACAGATGGGCGGAGAAAGAAGAACTGCTACCTGTACAGATGGAATATGAGCTAGTGAAAAAATGAAACAATGCCATTTGCAGCACCATAGATGAGTCTAGACGTAATCACGCCACCTGTAGTAAGTGAGAAAGCAAAAGACACATATCCTATCATATCACTTTTAGGAGTTACTTAAAAATTGATACCAATGAAGATATTTCCACAAAGAGAGGCAATCGCAGATTCATTTAAAAACTTATGGTTCACCAAATAGAAAGGGATGAGGATTGGATACATTACCATATTGGGGTTAACAGAGATATACAAACCATGTGAAATATATAATCACCAAAGGCGTACGGAAGACCAGGAGAAGACTACTCAACATTCCGTCATAACCTACATGAGAAAAGGATGCGAGGAAGAATAGATACCTGTATATGTGTGAAAGAACCACATCTTGCACACCTAGAGCAAACAAACCATTGTAATCAAATTTGCTGGGATAAAAAATAAAACGTAAATTACAAATATGAACAAGAAGTAATGAGACATAAACTTAAAGGGCTTTTTCCTGGCATATTCCATTCTAATATACAACCTAGAACACCACTTCCATTAAGGCTCTGTTTCCCTCGTAACCAAATTTGGTAAAGGAGAAATGATGCCACCTTGTGGCCGTTACCTGCAAGAGCAGCTTTAAACTCACAGCTAATGGTCACTTAAAATTCACAAAGACTCAGGGCTGTAAAGAACACCTGCCCTAAAATATTGTGCTGAAGTAGGGAGTGGACAATAAAATTCAAAACAGGCAAATGTTTCAAGAAGAGATTATGAAGAGTTAAGTTTTAATCACACTGTTTTTTTTAAAAAAAAGGAACATGGATAAAAGCTCAACCTCAGGGATTGTTAGACGCATGCAATCTAATCTACAAAAGTTTCAACTTACACCAGTCGACTGACCATCAGCAAAAAGTCTACAAAAAATAAATGCTGAAGGGGTTTTACAGAACTGTGTACCCTCAACCTGCTGGTGAGACGTAAAAGGATAACAGCCAATAATGAGAACAGAAAGGAGCTGTGTTTAAAAGTAAAAATGTAGGTACCATTCAATCCAGCAGGCACACCATTGGACCTCTCACCTGAGAAGACAAGAATCGAGAAGACACAGGCCGCAAAAGCTGCAGTGCAGCCTTATTCACAATAGCCAAGACAGTGAAGCAATCAAAATATCCAACAAGAGGTGAATGGATAAAGACGAAGTGGTCCATGTACACAATGGAATATTGGCCATGGAAAACAATGAACCATTGCTCACTGAGGCACCACAAATGAGTCTGGAGATAATCATGAATCATGAGGTAAGTCGGAAAGCAAAAGACCTATATTCTATGATATCACTTATAGGCGTTATCTAATAACTGACACAAATGAACATATTTCCACAGAGATAGACACTCACGGACTTAGAAAACAAACTATGCTCATCTAAAAGGAAAGGTGGGGGTATGGATAAATTAAGATTAGTGTTACTATATGTACACAAACACATATTATATACATATCTCAAAACTACCGACCATATAGCAAGGGAGGTCTGCAGAACCCTGTGTAACATTTTACATGGGAAGAGGATCTGTACTTGAATAGACATATATAATCTACAAATGAACCAGATTGTGTACACCTAGGAGAAACAATATTCTAAGCTTTACCCCAATTAAAAAAAATTTTAAAACCAAGAAGAAATAATGAGACATAAACTTATGGGGGTTTATCCATGCACATTCCAATGTAATTTACAACCTAGGAACATGACTTCCAGAAAGGCTCTGCTGCCCTAGTACCCAGATTTGGGAATGGAGAAATGCTGCCTTCTTGAGGCCACTTCCCACAAATCAGCTTTAAACCCATTGCTAAAGGTCACTAAATATTCACCAAACTTGCAGTTCGGTAAATGACACCTGCTCTCTAAAAAAATTCTGGGGTGGAAAATTGACCAAAAAATTCAAAAGAGGGCAACCTTCCAAGAAGACCATATCAAGAGTTATATTGTACTCCCAATTGTTTCCTTTTTTTAACAGAAAAGAAAACGGCGGAGAAAAATGATGAGTTTTACGAATTTTCAGAGACATGCAAACCCAAATTACAAAAACCTATCAGCTCACAGCAGCCAGAAGGGCCATTAGCATAAATGCTGCAAACAATAAATGCTGAAACGATTGTGGAGAAATGTGTACCCTCGATTCTAAAGGGGACGTGGTAAGTGCCACTAATGAAAACACAAAGAAGGTGCATTGAAAAGGGAAATACGGTGCTACCAGTCAGTCAATCACACCCACTGCTGGGCCTATCACCAGAGAAAATGAGAATCAAAAAGTCACAGGCTGGCAATCCTGCACTAAAACAATATTTACCATAGCCAACACTTGGAAGCAATGAAAATGTCCATCAACCGAGGAATGCACAAAGTAGAAGTGGTCCACGCACACAGTCGAAAATTACTCCAATAAAAAATAAAAATTACATTTAAAAATCCAACAAAATAAGGAGACATCAGCTTGTGTGGGTTTGTCCAGGCACACTCCACTCTAATTTATAACCGAGAAACCCCACCGGCCGTAAGGGCTTTTCCCTAGTTACCAGGGTGGGGAAAATAGAAAGGCTGCTGCCCTCTGGCAGTTACCTGCAAAAGCAGCTTTAAAGCCTGTGCTAATGGTCATTTCATAGGAACAAATACTGCAGAACTGTAAATGAAAACTGCCCTCAAAATGTCTTGAGGGAGGTAATGGCCAAAACATTTCAAAATGTGACACATACTTTAAGAGAACACTTTGAAGTACTAAGGGGTAATCACAGCTTGAAAAATAAAAAGGACATGCCTTAAAGCTCAGTTTCAATGGATTTTGAGGCACATGCAAATTCAACCACAAAGAGGTATCAGCTCACAATTGCAAGAGTAACCATCAGCAAGAAAACTACAAACAATAAGTGCTGAAGGTGTTGTGGAGAAGTGTATACTCTCAACTTCAAGTGGGACGTAAGTTGGAAAGGGCCACAGATGAGAACAGAAAGGAGGTGCCATAAAAAGGTAAACATTGAGCTACCATATGACCTAACAGGCCCACTCCTCGACCTATAATCTAAGAAGACAGAATTGGAAAGACACAGGCAGGCAAATCTGCATTGCACAGTATCACAATAGCCAAGATATGGAAGTAACCAAAAAGTCCACCAACAGATGGGTGGACACAGAAGAACTCCTCCATGTACAGATGGAATATTCGCTACTGAAAAAAATGAAACAATGCCATTTGCAGCACCATAGATGAGTCTAGACGTAATCACGCCACCTGTAGTAAGTAAGAAAGCAAAAGACACATATCCTATCATATCACTTTTAGGAGTTACTTAAAAATTGATACCAATGAAGATATTTCCACAGAGAAAGGCAATCACAGATTCATTAAAAAAACTTAGGTTCACCAAATAGAAAGGGATGAGGATTGGATACATTACCATATTGGGGTTAACAGAGATATACAAACCATGTGAAATATATAATCACCAAAGGCGTACGGAAGACCAGGAGAAGACTACTCAACATTCTGTCATAACCTAAATGGGAAAAGGATGCGAGGAAGAATAGATACACAAATATGTGTGAAAGAACCACATCTTGCACACCAAGAAGAAACAAACCATTGTAATCAAATTTGCTGGGATAAAAAATAAAAAGTAAATTACAAATATGAACAAGAAGTAATGAGACATAAACTTAAAGGGCTTTTTCCTGGCACATTCCATTTTAATTTACAACCTAGAACACCACTTCCATTAAGGCTCTGTTTCCCTAGTAACCAAATTTGGTAAAGGAGAAATGCTGCCACCTTGTGGCCGTTTCCTGCAAGAGCAGCTTTAAAGTCACAGCTAATGGTCACTTAACATTCACAAGGACTCAGGGCTGTAAGGACACCTGCCCTAAAAAATTGTGCTGAAGTAGGGAATGGACAAAAAATTTCAAAACAGGCAAATGTTTGAAGAAGAGAATATGAAGAGTTACGTTTTACTGACGCTCTTTTAAAAAAAAAGGAAAATGGATAAAAGCTCAACCTCAGGGAGTGTTAGACCCATGCAATCTAATCTACAAAAAGTTTTCAACTTACACCAATCGACTGACCATCAGCAAAAAGTCTACGAACAATAAATGCTGAAGGGGTTTTAGAGAACTGTGAACCCTCTACCTGCTGTTGAGACGTAAAAGGGTAACAGCCAATAATGAGAATAGAAAGGAGCTGTGTTTAAAAGTAAAAATGGAGGTACCATTCAATCCAGCAGGCACACCATTGGACCTCTCACCTGAGAAGACAAGAATCGAGAAGACACAGGCCGCAAAAGCTGCAGTGCAGCCTTATTCACAATAGCCAAGACCGTGAAGCAATCAAAATATCCAACAAGAGGTGAATGGATAAAGAAGAAGTGGTCCATGTACACAATGGAATATTAGCCATGGAAAACAATGAGCCATTGCTCCCTGAGGCACCACAAATGAGTCTGGAGATAATCACGAAACATGAGGTAAGTCCAAAAGCAAAAGACCTATATTCTATGATATCACTTATAGGCGTTATCTAATAACTGACACAAATGAACATATTTCCACAGAGAAAGACACTCACAGACTTAGAAAACAAACTATGCTCATCTAAAAGGAAAGGTGGGGGGATTGGATAAATTAAGATTAGTGTTACTATATGTATACAAACACATATTATACACATATCTCAAAAAGACCGACCATATAGCAAGGGAGGTCTGCGGAACATTCTGTAACATTTTACATGGGAAGAGGATCTGTACTTGAATAGACATATATAATCTACAAATGAACCAGATTGTGTACACCTAGGACAAACAATATTCTAAGCTTTACCACAATTAAAAAATTTTTAAAACCAAGAAGAAATAATGAGACATAAACTTATGGGGGTTTCTCCATGCACATTCCAATGTAATTTACAACCTAGGAACACGACTTCCAGAAAGGCTCTGCTGCCCTAGAAACCAGATTTGGGAATGGAGAAATGCTGCCTGCTTGAGGCCACTTCCCACAACAGCAGCTTTAAACCCATTTCTAAAGGTCAATAAATATTCACCAAACTTGCAGTTCGGGAAATGACACCTGCTCTCTAAAAAAACTCTGCGGTGGAAAATCGACCAAAAAATTCAAAAGAGGGCAACCTTCTAAGAAGACAATTTCAAGAGTTATAATGTACTCCCATTTGTTTCCTTTTTGTAACAGAAAAGAAAACGGCGCAGAAAAATAATGAGTTTTACGAATTTTCAAATACATGCAAACCCAAATTACAAAAACCTATCAGCTCACAGCAGCCAGTAGGGCCATTAGCATAAATGCTGCAAACAATAAATGCTGAAGCGATTGTGGAGAAATGCGTACCCTCGATTCTAAGGGGGACGTGGTAAGAGCCACTAATGAAAACACAAAGGAGGTGCTTTGAAAAGGGAAACACGGTGCTACCAGTCAATGAATCACACCCACTGCTGGGCCTATCACCTGAGAAAATGAGAATCAAAAAGTCACAGGCTGGCAATCCTGCACTCCAACAATATTTACCATAGCCAAGACTTGGAAGAAATGAAAATGTCCATCAACCGAGGAATGCACAAAGTAGAAGTGGTCCACGTACACAGTGGAAAATTACTCCAATAAAAAATAAAAATTACATTTAAAAATCCAACAGAAGTAAGGAGACATCAGCTTGTGTGGGTTTCTCCAGGCACACTCCACTCTAATTTTTAACCGAGAAACACCACAGGCCGCAAGGGCTTTTCCCTAGTTACCAGGGTGGGGAACATAGAAAGGCTGCTGCCCTCTGGCAGTTACCTGCAAAAGCAGCTTTAAAGCCCGTGCTAATGGTCATTTCATAGGAACAAGTACTGCAGAACTGTAAATGAAACTTGCCCTCAAAATGTCTTGAGGGAGGTAATGGCCAAAATATTTCAAATGGTGACACATACTTTAAGAAAACACTTTGAAGAAATAAGCTCTAATCATAGCTGGAAAAATAAAAAGGACATGTCTAAAAGCTCAATTTCAACGCATTATGAGACACATGCAAATTGAACCACAAAGAGGTATCAGCTCACACCACTCAGAATAACCATCAGCAAAAACTGCAAAGAATAAATGCTGATGGTGCTGGGAAGAAATGCATACCCTCAACTTTATGTGGGACGTAACCTGGAAAGAGCCACTAAAGAGAACAGAATAGAGGTGCCTTTAAAAGGTAAACCTTGAGCTACCATAGGATCCAGCAGACCTATTCCTGGACCTATAAACTAAGAAGACAGAATTGGAAGGACACAGGTATGCAAATCTGCATTGCATAGTATTACAATAGCCAAGATACGGAAGTAACCAAAAAGTCCACCGACAGATGGGCAGACAAAGAAGAACTGCTACCTGTACAGATGGAATATGAGCTAGTGAAAAAATGAAACAATGCCATTTGCAGCACCATAGATGAGTCTAGACGTAATCACGCCACCTGTAGTAAGTGAGAAAGCAAAAGACACATATCCTATCATATCACTTTTAGGAGTTACTTAAAAATCGATACCAATGAAGATATTTCCACAGAGAGAGGCAATCGCAGATTCATTAAAAAACTTATGGTTCACCAAATAGAAAGGGATGAGGATTGGATACATTACCATATTGGGGTTAACAGAGATATACAAACCATGTGAAATATATAATCACCAAAGACGTACGGAAGACCAGGAGAAGACTACTCAACATTCTGTCATAACGTACATGAGAAAAGGATGTGAGGAAGAATAGATACCTGTATATGTGTGAAAGAACCACATCTTGCACACCTAGAGCAAACAAACCATTGTAATCAAATTTGCTGGGATAAAAAATAAAACGTAAATTAGAAATATGAACAAGAAGTAATGAGACATAAACTTAAACGGCTTTTTCCTGGCATATTCCATTCTAATATACAACCTAGAACACCACTTCCATTAAGGCTCTGTTTCCCTCGTAACCAAATTTGGTAAAGGAGAAATGCTGCCACCTTGTGGCCGTTTCCTGCAAGAGCAGCTTTAAACTCACAGCTAATGGTCACTTAACATTCACAAAGACTCAGGGTTGTAAAGGACACCTGCCCTAAAAAATTGTGCTGAAGTAGGGAATGAACAAAAAAATTCAAAACAGGCAAATGTTTCAAGAAGAGATTATGAAGAGTTAAGTTTTACTCACACTCTTTTTAAAAAAAAGGTAAATGGATAAAAGCTCAACCTCAGGGAGTGTTAGACACCTGCAATCTAATCTACAAAAAGTTTCAACTTACACCAGTCGACTGACCATCAGCAAAAAGTCTACGAACAATAAAAGCTGAAGGGGTTTTACAGAACTGTGTACCCTCTACCTGCTGGTGAGACGTAAAAGGGTAACAGCCAATAATGAGAACAGAAAGGAGCTGTGTTTAAAAGTAAAAATGGAGGTACCATTCAATCCAGCAGGCACACCATTGGACCTCTCACCTGAGAAGACAAGAATCGAGAAGACACAGGCCGCAAAAGCTGCAGTGCAGCCTTATTCACAATAGCCAAGACAGTGAAGCAATCAAAATATCCAACAAGAGGTGAATGGATAAAGAAGAAGTGGTCCATGTACACAATGGAATATTAGCCATGGAAAACAATGAACCATTGCTCTCTGAGGCACCACAAATGAGTCTGGAGATAATCATGAAACATGAGGTAAGTCGGAAAGCAAAAGACCTATATTCTATGATATCACTTATAGGCGTTATCTAATAACTGACACAAATGAACATATTTCCACAGAGAAAGACACTCACAGACTTAGAAAACAAACTCTGCTCATCTAAAAGGAACGGTGGGGGGAATGGAGAAATTAAGATTAGTGTTACTATATGTATACAAACACATATTATATACATATCTCAAAAAGACTGACCATATAGCAAGGGAGGTCTGCGGAACCCTGTGTAACATTTTACATGGGAAGAGGATCTGTACTTGAATAGACATATATAATCTACAAATGAACCAGATTGTGTACACCTAGGACAAACAATATTCTAAGCTTTACTCCAATTTAAAAATTTTTTTATACCAAGAAGAAATAATGAGACATAAACTTAGGGGCGTTTCTCCATGCACATTCCAACGTAATTTACAACCTAGGAACTCGACTTCCAGAAAGGCTCTGCTGCCCTAGTACCCAGATTTGGGAATGGAGAAATGCTGCCTTCTTGAGGCCACTTCCCACAAATCAGCTTTAAACCCATTGCTAAAGGTCACTAAATATTCACCAAACTTGCAGTTCGGTAAATGACACCTGCTCTCTAAAAAAATTCTGGGGTGGAAAATTGACCAAAAAATTCAAAAGAGGGCAACCTTCCAAGAAGACCATATCAAGAGTTATATTGTACTCCCAATTGTTTCCTTTTTTTAACAGAAAAGAAAACGGCGGAGAAAAATGATGAGTTTTACGAATTTTCAGAGACATGCAAACCCAAATTACAAAAACCTATCAGCTCACAGCAGACAGAAGGGCCATTAGCATAAATGCTGCAAACAATAAATGCTGAAACGATTGTGGAGAAATGTGTACCCTCGATTCTAAAGGGGACGTGGTAAGTGCCACTAATGAAAACACAAAGAAGGTGCATTGAAAAGGGAAATACGGTGCTACCAGTCAGTCAATCACACCCACTGCTGGGCCTATCACCAGAGAAAATGAGAATCAAAAAGTCACAGGCTGGCAATCCTGCACTAAAACAATATTTACCATAGCCAACACTTGGAAGCAATGAAAATGTCCATCAACCGAGGAATGCACAAAGTAGAAGTGGTCCACGCACACAGTCGAAAATTACTCCAATAAAAAATAAAAATTACATTTAAAAATCCAACAAAATAAGGAGACATCAGCTTGTGTGGGTTTGTCCAGGCACACTCCACTCTAATTTATAACCGAGAAACCCCACCGGCCGTAAGGGCTTTTCCTAGTTACCAGGGTGGGGAAAATAGAAAGGCTGCTGCCCTCTGGCAGTTACCTGCAAAAGCAGCTTTAAAGCCTGTGCTAATGGTCATTTCATAGGAACAAATACTGCAGAACTGTAAATGAAAACTGCCCTCAAAATGTCTTGAGGGAGGTAATGGCCAAAACATTTCAAAATGTGACACATACTTTAAGAGAACACTTTGAAGTACTAAGGGGTAATCACAGCTTGAAAAATAAAAAGGACATGCCTTAAAGCTCAGTTTCAATGGATTTTGAGGCACATGCGAATTCAACCACAAAGAGGTATCAGCTCACAATTGCAAGAGTAACCATCAGCAAGAAAACTACAAACAATAAGTGCTGAAGGTGTTGTGGAGAAGTGTATACCCTCAACTTCAAGTGGGACGTAAGTTGGAAAGGGCCACAGATGAGAACAGAAAGGAGGTGCCTTAAAAAGGTAAACATTGAGCTACCATATGACCTAACAGGCCCACTCCTCGACCTATAATCTAAGAAGACAGAATTGGAAAGACACAGGCAGGCAAATCTGCATTGCACAGTATCACAATAGCCAAGATATGGAAGTAACCAAAAAGTCCACCAACAGATGGGTGGACACAGAAGAACTCCTCCATGTACAGATGGAATATTCGCTACTGAAAAAAATGAAACAATGCCATTTGCAGCACCATAGATGAGTCTAGACGTAATCATGCCACCTGTAGTAAGTAAGAAAGCAAAAGACACATATCCTATCATATCACTTTTAGGAGTTACTTAAAAATTGATACCAATGAAGATATTTCCACAGAGAAAGGCAATCACAGATTCATTAAAAAAACTTAGGTTCACCAAATAGAAAGGGATGAGGATTGGATATATTACCATATTGGGGTTAACAGAGATATACAAACCATGTGAAATATATAATCACCAAAGGCGTACGGAAGACCAGGAGAAGACTACTCAACATTGTGCCATAACCTACATGGGAAAAGGATGCGAGGAAAAATAGATACCTGTATATGTGTGAAAGAACCACATCTTGCACACCTAGAGCAAACAAACCATTGTAATCAAATTTGCTGGGATAAAAAATAAAAAGTAAATTACAAATATGAACAAGAAGTAATGAGACATAAACTTAAAGGGCTTTTTCCTGGCACATTCCATTTTAATTTACAACCTAGAACACCACTTCCATTAAGGCTCTGTTTCCCTAGTAACCAAATTTGGTAAAGGAGAAATGCTGCCACCTTGTGGCCGTTTCCTGCAAGAGCAGCTTTAAAGTCACAGCTAATGGTCACTTAACATTCACAAGGACTCAGGGCTGTAAGGACACCTGCCCTAAAAAATTGTGCTGAAGTAGGGAATGGACAAAAAATTTCAAAACAGGCAAATGTTTCAAGAAGAGAATATGAAGAGTTACGTTTTACTGACGCTCTTTTAAAAAAAAAGGAAAATGGATAAAAGCTCAACCTCAGGGAGTGTTAGACCCATGCAATCTAATCTACAAAAAGTTTTCAACTTACACCAATCGACTGACCATCAGCAAAAAGTCTACGAACAATAAATGCTGAAGGGGTTTTAGAGAACTGTGAACCCTCTACCTGCTGTTGAGACGTAAAAGGGTAACAGCCAATAATGAGAATAGAAAGGAGCTGTGTTTAAAAGTAAAAATGGAGGTACCATTCAATCCAGCAGGCACACCATTGGACCTCTCACCTGAGAAGACAAGAATCGAGAAGACACAGGCCGCAAAAGCTGCAGTGCAGCCTTATTCACAATAGCCAAGACCGTGAAGCAATCAAAATATCCAACAAGAGGTGAATGGATAAAGAAGAAGTGGTCCATGTACACAATGGAATATTAGCCATGGAAAACAATGAGCCATTGCTCCCTGAGGCACCACAAATGAGTCTGGAGATAATCACGAAACATGAGGTAAGTCCAAAAGCAAAAGACCTATATTCTATGATATCACTTATAGGCGTTATCTAATAACTGACACAAATGAACATATTTCCACAGAGAAAGACACTCACAGACTTAGAAAACAAACTATGCTCATCTAAAAGGAAAGGTGGGGGGAATGGATAAATTAAGATTAGTGTTACTATATGTATACAAACACATATTATACACATATCTCAAAAAGACCGACCATATAGCAAGGGAGGTCTGCGGAACATTCTGTAACATTTTACATGGGAAGAGGATCTGTACTTGAATAGACATATATAATCTACAAATGAACCAGATTGTGTACACCTAGGACAAACAATATTCTAAGCTTTACCACAATTAAAAAATTTTTAAAACCAAGAAGAAATAATGAGACATAAACTTATGGGGGTTTCTCCATGCACATTCCAATGTAATTTACAACCTAGGAACACGACTTCCAGAAAGGCTCTGCTGCCCTAGAAACCAGATTTGGGAATGGAGAAATGCTGCCTGCTTGAGGCCACTTCCCACAACAGCAGCTTTAAACCCATTTCTAAAGGTCAATAAATATTCACCAAACTTGCAGTTCGGGACATGACACCTGCTCTCTAAAAAAACTCTGAGGTGGAAAATCGACCAAAAAATTCAAAAGAGGGCAACCTTCTAAGAAGACAATTTCAAGAGTTATAATGTACTCCCATTTGTTTCCTTTTTGTAACAGAAAAGAAAACGGCGCAGAAAAATAATGAGTTTTACGAATTTTCAAAGACATGCAAACCCAAATTACAAAAACCGATCAGCTCACAGCAGCCAGTAGGGCCATTAGCATAAATGCTGCAAACAATAAATGCTGAAGCGATTGTGGAGAAATGCGTACCCTCGATTCTAAGGGGGACGTGGTAAGAGCCACTAATGAAAACACAAAGGAGGTGCTTTGAAAAGGGAAACACGGTGCTACCAGTCAATGAATCACACCCACTGCTGGGCCTATCACCTGAGAAAATGAGAATCAAAAAGTCACAGGCTGGCAATCCTGCACTCCAACAATATTTACCATAGCCAACACTTGGAAGAAATGAAAATGTCCATCAACCGAGGAATGCACAAAGTAGAAGTGGTCCACGTACACAGTGGAAAATTACTCCAATAAAAAATAAAAATTACATTTAAAAATCCAACAGAAGTAAGGAGACATCAGCTTGTGTGGGTTTCTCCAGGCACACTCCACTCTAATTTTTAACCGAGAAACACCACAGGCCGCAAGGGCTTTTCCCTAGTTACCAGGGTGGGGAACATAGAAAGGCTGCTGCCCTCTGGCAGTTACCTGCAAAAGCAGCTTTAAAGCCCGTGCTAATGGTCATTTCATAGGAACAAGTACTGCAGAACTGTAAATGAAACTTGCCCTCAAAATGTCTTGAGGGAGGTAATGGCCAAAATATTTCAAATGGTGACACATACTTTAAGAAAACACTATGAAGAAATAAGCTCTAATCATAGCTGGAAAAATAAAAAGGACATGTCTAAAAGCTCAATTTCAACGCATTATGAGACACATGCATATTCAACCACAAAGAGGTATCAGCTCACACCACTCAGAATAACCATCAGCAAAAACTGCAAAGAATAAATGCTGAAGGTGCTGGGAAGAAATGCATACCCTCAACTTTATGTGGGACGTAACCTGGAAAGAGCCACTAAAGAGAGCAGAATAGAGGTGCCTTTAAAAGGTAAACATTGAGCTACCATAGGATCCAGCAGACCTATTCCTGGACCTATAAACTAAGAAGACAGAATTGGAAGGACACAGGTATGCAAATCTGCATTGCATAGTATTACAATAGCCAAGATACGGAAGTAACCAAAAAGTCCACCGACAGATGGGCGGAGAAAGAAGAACTGCTACCTGTACAGATGGAATATGAGCTAGTGAAAAAATGAAACAATGCCATTTGCAGCACCATAGATGAGTCTAGACGTAATCACGCCACCTGTAGTAAGTGAGAAAGCAAAAGACACATATCCTATCATATCACTTTTAGGAGTTACTTAAAAATCGATACCAATGAAGATATTTCCACAGAGAGAGGCAATCGCAGATTCATTAAAAAACTTATGGTTCACCAAATAGAAAGGGATGAGGATTGGATACATTACCATATTGGGGTTAACAGAGATATACAAACCATGTGAAATATATAATCACCAAAGACGTACGGAAGACCAGGAGAAGACTACTCAACTTTCTGTCATAACGTACATGAGAAAAGGATGTGAGGAAGAATAGATACCTGTATATGTGTGAAAGAACCACATCTTGCACACCTAGAGCAAACAAACCATTGTAATCAAATTTGCTGGGATAAAAAGTAAAAAGTAAATTACAAATATGAACAAGAAGTAATGAGACATAAACTTAAACGGCTTTTTCCTGGCATATTCCATTCTAATATACAACCTAGAACACCACTTCCATTAAGGCTCTGTTTCCCTCGTAACCAAATTTGGTAAAGGAGAAATGCTGCCACCTTGTGGCCGTTTCCTGCAAGAGCAGCTTTAAACTCACAGCTAATGGTCACTTAACATTCACAAAGACTCAGGGTTGTAAAGGACACCTGCCCTAAAAAATTGTGCTGAAGTAGGGAATGAACAAAAAAATTCAAAACAGGCAAATGTTTCAAGAAGAGATTATGAAGAGTTAAGTTTTACTCACACTCTTTTTAAAAAAAAGGTAAATGGATAAAAGCTCAACCTCAGGGAGTGTTAGACACCTGCAATCTAATCTACAAAAAGTTTCAACTTACACCAGTCGACTGACCATCAGCAAAAAGTCTACGAACAATAAAAGCTGAAGGGGTTTTACAGAACTGTGTACCCTCTACCTGCTGGTGAGACGTAAAAGGGTAACAGCCAATAATGAGAACAGAAAGGAGCTGTGTTTAAAAGTAAAAATGGAGGTACCATTCAATCCAGCAGGCACACCATTGGACCTCTCACCTGAGAAGACAAGAATCGAGAAGACACAGGCCGCAAAAGCTGCAGTGCAGCCTTATTCACAATAGCCAAGACAGTGAAGCAATCAAAATATCCAACAAGAGGTGAATGGATAAAGAAGAAGTGGTCCATGTACACAATGGAATATTAGCCATGGAAAACAATGAACCATTGCTCTCTGAGGCACCACAAATGAGTCTGGAGATAATCATGAAACATGAGGTAAGTCGGAAAGCAAAAGACCTATATTCTATGATATCACTTATAGGCGTTATCTAATAACTGACACAAATGAACATATTTCCACAGAGAAAGACACTCACAGACTTAGAAAACAAACTATGCTCATCTAAAAGGAACGGTGGGGGGAATGGATAAATTAAGATTAGTGTTACTATATGTATACAAACACATATTATATACATATCTCAAAAAGACTGACCATATAGCAAGGGAGGTCTGCGGAACCCTGTGTAACATTTTACATGGGAAGAGGATCTGTACTTGAATAGACATATATAATCTACAAATGAACCAGATTGTGTACACCTAGGACAAACAATATTCTAAGCTTTACTCCAATTTAAAAAAATTTTTATACCAATAAGAAGTAATGAGACATAAACTTAGGGGCGTTTCTCCATGCACATTCCAACGTAATTTACAACCTAGGAACACGACTTCCAGAAAGGCTCTGCTGCCCTAGTACCCAGATTTGGGAATGGAGAAATGCTGCCTGCTTGAGGCCACTTCCCACAAATCAGCTTTAAACTCATTGCTAAAGGTCACTAAATATTCACCAAACTTGCAGTTCGGTAAATGACACCTGCTCTCTAAAAAAATTCTGGGGTGGAAAATTGACCAAAAAATTCAAAAGAGGGCAACCTTCCAAGAAGACCATATCAAGAGTTATATTGTACTCCCAATTGTTTCCTTTTTTTAACAGAAAAGAAAACGGCGGAGAAAAATGATGAGTTTTACGAATTTTCAGAGACATGCAAACCCAAATTACAAAAACCTATCAGCTCACAGCAGCCAGAAGGGCCATTAGCATAAATGCTGCAAACAATAAATGCTGAAACGATTGTGGAGAAATGTGTACCCTCGATTCTAAAGGGGACGTGGTAAGTGCCACTAATGAAAACACAAAGAAGGTGCATTGAAAAGGGAAATACGGTGCTACCAGTCAGTCAATCACACCCACTGCTGGGCCTATCACCAGAGAAAATGAGAATCAAAAAGTCACAGGCTGGCAATCCTGCACTAAAACAATATTTACCATAGCCAACACTTGGAAGCAATGAAAATGTCCATCAACCGAGGAATGCACAAAGTAGAAGTGGTCCACGCACACAGTCGAAAATTACTCCAATAAAAAATAAAAATTACATTTAAAAATCCAACAAAAATAAGGAGACATCAGCTTGTGTGGGTTTGTCCAGGCACACTCCACTCTAATTTATAACCGAGAAACCCCACCGGCCGTAAGGGCTTTTCCCTAGTTACCAGGGTGGGGAAAATAGAAAGGCTGCTGCCCTCTGGCAGTTACCTGCAAAAGCAGCTTTAAAGCCTGTGCTAATGGTCATTTCATAGGAACAAATACTGCAGAACTGTAAATGAAAACTGCCCTCAAAATGTCTTGAGGGAGGTAATGGCCAAAACATTTCAAAATGTGACACATACTTTAAGAGAACACTTTGAAGTACTAAGGGGTAATCACAGCTTGAAAAATAAAAAGGACATGCCTTAAAGCTCAGTTTCAATGGATTTTGAGGCACATGCGAATTCAACCACAAAGAGGTATCAGCTCACAATTGCAAGAGTAACCATCAGCAAGAAAACTACAAACAATAAGTGCTGAAGGTGTTGTGGAGAAGTGTATACCCTCAACTGCAAGTGGGACGTAAGTTGGAAAGGGCCACAGATGAGAACAGAAAGGAGGTGCCTTAAAAAGGTAAACATTGAGCTACCATATGACCTAACAGGCCCACTCCTCCACCTATAATCTAAGAAGACAGAATTGGAAAGACACAGGCAGGCAAATCTGCATTGCACAGTATCACAATAGCCAAGATATGGAAGTAACCAAAAAGTCCACCAACAGATGGGTGGACACAGAAGAACTCCTCCATGTACAGATGGAATATTCGCTACTGAAAAAAATGAAACAATGCCATTTGCAGCACCATAGATGAGTCTAGACGTAATCACGCCACCTGTAGTAAGTAAGAAAGCAAAAGACACATATCCTATCATATCACTTTTAGGAGTTACTTAAAAATTGATACCAATGAAGATATTTCCACAGAGAAAGGCAATCACAGATTCATTAAAAAAAACTTAGGTTCACCAAATAGAAAGGGATGAGGATTGGATACATTACCATATTGGGGTTAACAGAGATATACAAACCATGTGAAATATATAATCACCAAAGGCGTACGGAAGACCAGGAGAAGACTACTCAACATTCTGTCATAACCTAAATGGGAAAAGGATGCGAGGAAGAATAGATACACAAATATGTGTGAAAGAACCACATCTTGCACACCAAGAAGAAACATACCATTGTAATCAAATTTGCTGGGATAAAAAATAAAAAGTAAATTACAAATATGAACAAGAAGTAATGAGACATAAACTTAAAGGGCTTTTTCCTGGCACATTCCATTTTAATTTACAACCTAGAACACCACTTCCATTAAGGCTCTGTTTCCCTAGTAACCAAATTTGGTAAAGGAGAAATGCTGCCACCTTGTGGCCGTTTCCTGCAAGAGCAGCTTTAAAGTCACAGCTAATGGTCACTTAACATTCACAAGGACTCAGGGCTGTAAGGACACCTGCCCTAAAAAATTGTGCTGAAGTAGGGAATGGACAAAAAATTTCAAAACAGGCAAATGTTTCAAGAAGAGAATATGAAGAGTTACGTTTTACTGACGCTCTTTTAAAAAAAAAGGAAAATGGATAAAAGCTCAACCTCAGGGAGTGTTAGACCCATGCAATCTAATCTACAAAAAGTTTTCAACTTACACCAATCGACTGACCATCAGCAAAAAGTCTACGAACAATAAATGCTGAAGGGGTTTTAGAGAACTGTGAACCCTCTACCTGCTGTTGAGACGTAAAAGGGTAACAGCCAATAATGAGAATAGAAAGGAGCTGTGTTTAAAAGTAAAAATGGAGGTACCATTCAATCCAGCAGGCACACCATTGGACCTCTCACCTGAGAAGACAAGAATCGAGAAGACACAGGCCGCAAAAGCTGCAGTGCAGCCTTATTCACAATAGCCAAGACCGTGAAGCAATCAAAATATCCAACAAGAGGTGAATGGATAAAGAAGAAGTGGTCCATGTACACAATGGAATATTAGCCATGGAAAACAATGAGCCATTGCTCCCTGAGGCACCACAAATGAGTCTGGAGATAATCACGAAACATGAGGTAAGTCCAAAAGCAAAAGACCTATATTCTATGATATCACTTATAGGCGTTATCTAATAACTGACACAAATGAACATATTTCCACAGAGAAAGACACTCACAGACTTAGAAAACAAACTATGCTCATCTAAAAGGAAAGGTGGGGGGAATGGATAAATTAAGATTAGTGTTACTATATGTATACAAACACATATTATACACATATCTCAAAAAGACCGACCATATAGCAAGGGAGGTCTGCGGAACATTCTGTAACATTTTACATGGGAAGAGGATCTGTACTTGAATAGACATATATAATCTACAAATGAACCAGATTGTGTACACCTAGGACAAACAATATTCTAAGCTTTACCACAATTAAAAAATTTTTAAAACCAAGAAGAAATAATGAGACATAAACTTATGGGGGTTTCTCCATGCACATTCCAATGTAATTTACAACCTAGGAACACGACTTCCAGAAAGGCTCTGCTGCCCTAGAAACCAGATTTGGGAATGGAGAAATGCTGCCTGCTTGAGGCCACTTCCCACAACAGCAGCTTTAAACCCATTTCTAAAGGTCAATAAATATTCACCAAACTTGCAGTTCGGGACATGACACCTGCTCTCTAAAAAAACTCTGAGGTGGAAAATCGACCAAAAAATTCAAAAGAGGGCAACCTTCTAAGAAGACAATTTCAAGAGTTATAATGTACTCCCATTTGTTTCCTTTTTGTAACAGAAAAGAAAACGGCGCAGAAAAATAATGAGTTTTACGAATTTTCAAAGACATGCAAACCCAAATTACAAAAACCGATCAGCTCACAGCAGCCAGTAGGGCCATTAGCATAAATGCTGCAAACAATAAATGCTGAAGCGATTGTGGAGAAATGCGTACCCTCGATTCTAAGGGGGACGTGGTAAGAGCCACTAATGAAAACACAAAGGAGGTGCTTTGAAAAGGGAAACACGGTGCTACCAGTCAATGAATCACACCCACTGCTGGGCCTATCACCTGAGAAAATGAGAATCAAAAAGTCACAGGCTGGCAATCCTGCACTCCAACAATATTTACCATAGCCAACACTTGGAAGAAATGAAAATGTCCATCAACCGAGGAATGCACAAAGTAGAAGTGGTCCACGTACACAGTGGAAAATTACTCCAATAAAAAATAAAAATTACATTTAAAAATCCAACAGAAGTAAGGAGACATCAGCTTGTGTGGGTTTCTCCAGGCACACTCCACTCTAATTTTTAACCGAGAAACACCACAGGCCGCAAGGGCTTTTCCCTAGTTACCAGGGTGGGGAACATAGAAAGGCTGCTGCCCTCTGGCAGTTACCTGCAAAAGCAGCTTTAAAGCCCGTGCTAATGGTCATTTCATAGGAACAAGTACTGCAGAACTGTAAATGAAACTTGCCCTCAAAATGTCTTGAGGGAGGTAATGGCCAAAATATTTCAAATGGTGACACATACTTTAAGAAAACACTATGAAGAAATAAGCTCTAATCATAGCTGGAAAAATAAAAAGGACATGTCTAAAAGCTCAATTTCAACGCATTATGAGACACATGCATATTCAACCACAAAGAGGTATCAGCTCACACCACTCAGAATAACCATCAGCAAAAACTGCAAAGAATAAATGCTGAAGGTGCTGGGAAGAAATGCATACCCTCAACTTTATGTGGGACGTAACCTGGAAAGAGCCACTAAAGAGAGCAGAATAGAGGTGCCTTTAAAAGGTAAACATTGAGCTACCATAGGATCCAGCAGACCTATTCCTGGACCTATAAACTAAGAAGACAGAATTGGAAGGACACAGGTATGCAAATCTGCATTGCATAGTATTACAATAGCCAAGATACGGAAGTAACCAAAAAGTCCACCGACAGATGGGCGGAGAAAGAAGAACTGCTACCTGTACAGATGGAATATGAGCTAGTGAAAAAATGAAACAATGCCATTTGCAGCACCATAGATGAGTCTAGACGTAATCACGCCACCTGTAGTAAGTGAGAAAGCAAAAGACACATATCCTATCATATCACTTTTAGGAGTTACTTAAAAATCGATACCAATGAAGATATTTCCACAGAGAGAGGCAATCGCAGATTCATTAAAAAACTTATGGTTCACCAAATAGAAAGGGATGAGGATTGGATACATTACCATATTGGGGTTAACAGAGATATACAAACCATGTGAAATATATAATCACCAAAGACGTACGGAAGACCAGGAGAAGACTACTCAACTTTCTGTCATAACGTACATGAGAAAAGGATGTGAGGAAGAATAGATACCTGTATATGTGTGAAAGAACCACATCTTGCACACCTAGAGCAAACAAACCATTGTAATCAAATTTGCTGGGATAAAAAGTAAAAAGTAAATTACAAATATGAACAAGAAGTAATGAGACATAAACTTAAACGGCTTTTTCCTGGCATATTCCATTCTAATATACAACCTAGAACACCACTTCCATTAAGGCTCTGTTTCCCTCGTAACCAAATTTGGTAAAGGAGAAATGCTGCCACCTTGTGGCCGTTTCCTGCAAGAGCAGCTTTAAACTCACAGCTAATGGTCACTTAACATTCACAAAGACTCAGGGTTGTAAAGGACACCTGCCCTAAAAAATTGTGCTGAAGTAGGGAATGAACAAAAAAATTCAAAACAGGCAAATGTTTCAAGAAGAGATTATGAAGAGTTAAGTTTTACTCACACTCTTTTTAAAAAAAAGGTAAATGGATAAAAGCTCAACCTCAGGGAGTGTTAGACACCTGCAATCTAATCTACAAAAAGTTTCAACTTACACCAGTCGACTGACCATCAGCAAAAAGTCTACGAACAATAAAAGCTGAAGGGGTTTTACAGAACTGTGTACCCTCTACCTGCTGGTGAGACGTAAAAGGGTAACAGCCAATAATGAGAACAGAAAGGAGCTGTGTTTAAAAGTAAAAATGGAGGTACCATTCAATCCAGCAGGCACACCATTGGACCTCTCACCTGAGAAGACAAGAATCGAGAAGACACAGGCCGCAAAAGCTGCAGTGCAGCCTTATTCACAATAGCCAAGACAGTGAAGCAATCAAAATATCCAACAAGAGGTGAATGGATAAAGAAGAAGTGGTCCATGTACACAATGGAATATTAGCCATGGAAAACAATGAACCATTGCTCTCTGAGGCACCACAAATGAGTCTGGAGATAATCATGAAACATGAGGTAAGTCGGAAAGCAAAAGACCTATATTCTATGATATCACTTATAGGCGTTATCTAATAACTGACACAAATGAACATATTTCCACAGAGAAAGACACTCACAGACTTAGAAAACAAACTATGCTCATCTAAAAGGAACGGTGGGGGGAATGGATAAATTAAGATTAGTGTTACTATATGTATACAAACACATATTATATACATATCTCAAAAAGACTGACCATATAGCAAGGGAGGTCTGCGGAACCCTGTGTAACATTTTACATGGGAAGAGGATCTGTACTTGAATAGACATATATAATCTACAAATGAACCAGATTGTGTACACCTAGGACAAACAATATTCTAAGCTTTACTCCAATTTAAAAAAATTTTTATACCAATAAGAAGTAATGAGACATAAACTTAGGGGCGTTTCTCCATGCACATTCCAACGTAATTTACAACCTAGGAACACGACTTCCAGAAAGGCTCTGCTGCCCTAGTACCCAGATTTGGGAATGGAGAAATGCTGCCTGCTTGAGGCCACTTCCCACAAATCAGCTTTAAACTCATTGCTAAAGGTCACTAAATATTCACCAAACTTGCAGTTCGGTAAATGACACCTGCTCTCTAAAAAAATTCTGGGGTGGAAAATTGACCAAAAAATTCAAAAGAGGGCAACCTTCCAAGAAGACCATATCAAGAGTTATATTGTACTCCCAATTGTTTCCTTTTTTTAACAGAAAAGAAAACGGCGGAGAAAAATGATGAGTTTTACGAATTTTCAGAGACATGCAAACCCAAATTACAAAAACCTATCAGCTCACAGCAGCCAGAAGGGCCATTAGCATAAATGCTGCAAACAATAAATGCTGAAACGATTGTGGAGAAATGTGTACCCTCGATTCTAAAGGGGACGTGGTAAGTGCCACTAATGAAAACACAAAGAAGGTGCATTGAAAAGGGAAATACGGTGCTACCAGTCAGTCAATCACACCCACTGCTGGGCCTATCACCAGAGAAAATGAGAATCAAAAAGTCACAGGCTGGCAATCCTGCACTAAAACAATATTTACCATAGCCAACACTTGGAAGCAATGAAAATGTCCATCAACCGAGGAATGCACAAAGTAGAAGTGGTCCACGCACACAGTCGAAAATTACTCCAATAAAAAATAAAAATTACATTTAAAAATCCAACAAAAATAAGGAGACATCAGCTTGTGTGGGTTTGTCCAGGCACACTCCACTCTAATTTATAACCGAGAAACCCCACCGGCCGTAAGGGCTTTTCCCTAGTTACCAGGGTGGGGAAAATAGAAAGGCTGCTGCCCTCTGGCAGTTACCTGCAAAAGCAGCTTTAAAGCCTGTGCTAATGGTCATTTCATAGGAACAAATACTGCAGAACTGTAAATGAAAACTGCCCTCAAAATGTCTTGAGGGAGGTAATGGCCAAAACATTTCAAAATGTGACACATACTTTAAGAGAACACTTTGAAGTACTAAGGGGTAATCACAGCTTGAAAAATAAAAAGGACATGCCTTAAAGCTCAGTTTCAATGGATTTTGAGGCACATGCGAATTCAACCACAAAGAGGTATCAGCTCACAATTGCAAGAGTAACCATCAGCAAGAAAACTACAAACAATAAGTGCTGAAGGTGTTGTGGAGAAGTGTATACCCTCAACTGCAAGTGGGACGTAAGTTGGAAAGGGCCACAGATGAGAACAGAAAGGAGGTGCCTTAAAAAGGTAAACATTGAGCTACCATATGACCTAACAGGCCCACTCCTCCACCTATAATCTAAGAAGACAGAATTGGAAAGACACAGGCAGGCAAATCTGCATTGCACAGTATCACAATAGCCAAGATATGGAAGTAACCAAAAAGTCCACCAACAGATGGGTGGACACAGAAGAACTCCTCCATGTACAGATGGAATATTCGCTACTGAAAAAAATGAAACAATGCCATTTGCAGCACCATAGATGAGTCTAGACGTAATCACGCCACCTGTAGTAAGTAAGAAAGCAAAAGACACATATCCTATCATATCACTTTTAGGAGTTACTTAAAAATTGATACCAATGAAGATATTTCCACAGAGAAAGGCAATCACAGATTCATTAAAAAAAACTTAGGTTCACCAAATAGAAAGGGATGAGGATTGGATACATTACCATATTGGGGTTAACAGAGATATACAAACCATGTGAAATATATAATCACCAAAGGCGTACGGAAGACCAGGAGAAGACTACTCAACATTCTGTCATAACCTAAATGGGAAAAGGATGCGAGGAAGAATACACAAATATGTGTGAAAGAACCACATCTTGCACACCAAGAAGAAACATACCATTGTAATCAAATTTGCTGGGATAAAAAATAAAAAGTAAATTACAAATATGAACAAGAAGTAATGAGACATAAACTTAAAGGGCTTTTTCCTGGCACATTCCATTTTAATTTACAACCTAGAACACCACTTCCATTAAGGCTCTGTTTCCCTAGTAACCAAATTTGGTAAAGGAGAAATGCTGCCACCTTGTGGCCGTTTCCTGCAAGAGCAGCTTTAAAGTCACAGCTAATGGTCACTTAACATTCACAAGGACTCAGGGCTGTAAGGACACCTGCCCTAAAAAATTGTGCTGAAGTAGGGAATGGACAAAAAATTTCAAAACAGGCAAATGTTTCAAGAAGAGAATATGAAGAGTTACGTTTTACTGACGCTCTTTTAAAAAAAAGGAAAATGGATAAAAGCTCAACCTCAGGGAGTGTTAGACCCATGCAATCTAATCTACAAAAAGTTTTCAACTTACACCAATCGACTGACCATCAGCAAAAAGTCTACGAACAATAAATGCTGAAGGGGTTTTAGAGAACTGTGAACCCTCTACCTGCTGTTGAGACGTAAAAGGGTAACAGCCAATAATGAGAATAGAAAGGAGCTGTGTTTAAAAGTAAAAATGGAGGTACCATTCAATCCAGCAGGCACACCATTGGACCTCTCACCTGAGAAGACAAGAATCGAGAAGACACAGGCCGCAAAAGCTGCAGTGCAGCCTTATTCACAATAGCCAAGACCGTGAAGCAATCAAAATATCCAACAAGAGGTGAATGGATAAAGAAGAAGTGGTCCATGTACACAATGGAATATTAGCCATGGAAAACAATGAGCCATTGCTCCCTGAGGCACCACAAATGAGTCTGGAGATAATCACGAAACATGAGGTAAGTCCAAAAGCAAAAGACCTATATTCTATGATATCACTTATAGGCGTTATCTAATAACTGACACAAATGAACATATTTCCACAGAGAAAGACACTCACAGACTTAGAAAACAAACTATGCTCATCTAAAAGGAAAGGTGGGGGGAATGGATAAATTAAGATTAGTGTTACTATATGTATACAAACACATATTATACACATATCTCAAAAAGACCGACCATATAGCAAGGGAGGTCTGCGGAACATTCTGTAACATTTTACATGGGAAGAGGATCTGTACTTGAATAGACATATATAATCTACAAATGAACCAGATTGTGTACACCTAGGACAAACAATATTCTAAGCTTTACCACAATTAAAAAATTTTTAAAACCAAGAAGAAATAATGAGACATAAACTTATGGGGGTTTCTCCATGCACATTCCAATGTAATTTACAACCTAGGAACACGACTTCCAGAAAGGCTCTGCTGCCCTAGAAACCAGATTTGGGAATGGAGAAATGCTGCCTGCTTGAGGCCACTTCCCACAACAGCAGCTTTAAACCCATTTCTAAAGGTCAATAAATATTCACCAAACTTGCAGTTCGGGAAATGACACCTGCTCTCTAAAAAAACTCTGAGGTGGAAAATCGACCAAAAAATTCAAAAGAGGGCAACCTTCTAAGAAGACAATTTCAAGAGTTATAATGTACTCCCATTTGTTTCCTTTTAGTAACAGAAAAGAAAACGGCGCAGAAAAATAATGAGTTTTACGAATTTTCAAATACATGCAAACCCAAATTACAAAAACCTATCAGCTCACAGCAGCCAGTAGGGCCATTAGCATAAATGCTGCAAACAATAAATGCTGAAGCGATTGTGGAGAAATGCGTACCCTCGATTCTAAGGGGGACGTGGTAAGAGCCACTAATGAAAACACAAAGGAGGTGCTTTGAAAAGGGAAACACGGTGCTACCAGTCAATGAATCACACCCACTGCTGGGCCTATCACCTGAGAAAATGAGAATCAAAAAGTCACAGGCTGGCAATCCTGCACTCCAACAATATTTACCATAGCCAACACTTGGAAGAAATGAAAATGTCCATCAACCGAGGAATGCACAAAGCAGAAGTGGTCCACGTACACAGTGGAAAATTACTCCAATAAAAAATAAAAATTACATTTAAAAATCCAACAAAAGTAAGGAGACATCAGCTTGTGTGGGTTTCTCCAGGCACACTCCACTCTAATGTTTTAACCGAGAAACACCACAGGCCGCAAGGGCTTTTCCCTAGTTACCAGGGTGGGGAACATAGAAAGGCTGCTGCCCTCTGGCAGTTACCTGCAAAAGCAGCTTTAAAGCCCGTGCTAATGGTCATTTCATAGGAACAAGTACTGCAGAACTGTAAATGAAACTTGCCCTCAAAATGTCTTGAGGGAGGTAATGGCCAAAATATTTCAAATGGTGACACATACTTTAAGAAAACACTATGAAGAAATAAGCTCTAATCATAGCTGGAAAAATAAAAAGGACATGTCTAAAAGCTCAATTTCAACGCATTATGAGACACATGCATATTCAACCACAAAGAGGTATCAGCTCACACCACTCAGAATAACCATCAGCAAAAACTGCAAAGAATAAATGCTGAAGGTGCTGGGAAGAAATGCATACCCTCAACTTTATGTGGGACGTAACCTGGAAAGAGCCACTAAAGAGAACAGAATAGAGGTGCCTTTAAAAGGTAAATATTGAGCTACCATAGGATCCAGCAGACCTATTCCTGGACCTATAAACTAAGAAGACAGAATTGGAAGGACACAGGTATGCAAATCTGCATTGCATAGTATTACAATAGCCAAGATACGGAAGTAACCAAAAAGTCCACCGACAGATGGGCGGAGAAAGAAGAACTGCTACCTGTACAGATGGAATATGAGCTAGTGAAAAAATGAAACAATGCCATTTGCAGCACCATAGATGAGTCTAGACGTAATCACGCCACCTGTAGTAAGTGAGAAAGCAAAAGACACATATCCTATCATATCACTTTTAGGAGTTACTTAAAAATTGATACCAATGAAGATATTTCCACAAAGAGAGGCAATCGCAGATTCATTTAAAAACTTATGGTTCACCAAATAGAAAGGGATGAGGATTGGATACATTACCATATTGGGGTTAACAGAGATATACAAACCATGTGAAATATATAATCACCAAAGGCGTACGGAAGACCAGGAGAAGACTACTCAACATTCCGTCATAACCTACATGAGAAAAGGATGCGAGGAAGAATAGATACCTGTATATGTGTGAAAGAACCACATCTTGCACACCTAGAGCAAACAAACCATTGTAATCAAATTTGCTGGGATAAAAAATAAAACGTAAATTACAAATATGAACAAGAAGTAATGAGACATAAACTTAAAGGGCTTTTTCCTGGCATATTCCATTCTAATATACAACCTAGAACACCACTTCCATTAAGGCTCTGTTTCCCTCGTAACCAAATTTGGTAAAGGAGAAATGATGCCACCTTGTGGCCGTTACCTGCAAGAGCAGCTTTAAACTCACAGCTAATGGTCACTTAAAATTCACAAAGACTCAGGGCTGTAAAGAACACCTGCCCTAAAATATTGTGCTGAAGTAGGGAGTGGACAATAAAATTCAAAACAGGCAAATGTTTCAAGAAGAGATTATGAAGAGTTAAGTTTTAATCACACTGTTTTTTTTAAAAAAAAGGAACATGGATAAAAGCTCAACCTCAGGGATTGTTAGACGCATGCAATCTAATCTACAAAAGTTTCAACTTACACCAGTCGACTGACCATCAGCAAAAAGTCTACAAAAAATAAATGCTGAAGGGGTTTTACAGAACTGTGTACCCTCAACCTGCTGGTGAGACGTAAAAGGATAACAGCCAATAATGAGAACAGAAAGGAGCTGTGTTTAAAAGTAAAAATGTAGGTACCATTCAATCCAGCAGGCACACCATTGGACCTCTCACCTGAGAAGACAAGAATCGAGAAGACACAGGCCGCAAAAGCTGCAGTGCAGCCTTATTCACAATAGCCAAGACAGTGAAGCAATCAAAATATCCAACAAGAGGTGAATGGATAAAGACGAAGTGGTCCATGTACACAATGGAATATTGGCCATGGAAAACAATGAACCATTGCTCACTGAGGCACCACAAATGAGTCTGGAGATAATCATGAATCATGAGGTAAGTCGGAAAGCAAAAGACCTATATTCTATGATATCACTTATAGGCGTTATCTAATAACTGACACAAATGAACATATTTCCACAGAGATAGACACTCACGGACTTAGAAAACAAACTATGCTCATCTAAAAGGAAAGGTGGGGGTATGGATAAATTAAGATTAGTGTTACTATATGTACACAAACACATATTATATACATATCTCAAAACTACCGACCATATAGCAAGGGAGGTCTGCAGAACCCTGTGTAACATTTTACATGGGAAGAGGATCTGTACTTGAATAGACATATATAATCTACAAATGAACCAGATTGTGTACACCTAGGAGAAACAATATTCTAAGCTTTACCCCAATTAAAAAAAATTTTAAAACCAAGAAGAAATAATGAGACATAAACTTATGGGGGTTTCTCCATGCACATTCCAATGTAATTTACAACCTAGGAACATGACTTCCAGAAAGGCTCTGCTGCCCTAGTACCCAGATTTGGGAATGGAGAAATGCTGCCTTCTTGAGGCCACTTCCCACAAATCAGCTTTAAACCCATTGCTAAAGGTCACTAAATATTCACCAAACTTGCAGTTCGGTAAATGACACCTGCTCTCTAAAAAAATTCTGGGGTGGAAAATTGACCAAAAAATTCAAAAGAGGGCAACCTTCCAAGAAGACCATATCAAGAGTTATATTGTACTCCCAATTGTTTCCTTTTTTTAACAGAAAAGAAAACGGCGGAGAAAAATGATGAGTTTTACGAATTTTCAGAGACATGCAAACCCAAATTACAAAAACCTATCAGCTCACAGCAGCCAGAAGGGCCATTAGCATAAATGCTGCAAACAATAAATGCTGAAACGATTGTGGAGAAATGTGTACCCTCGATTCTAAAGGGGACGTGGTAAGTGCCACTAATGAAAACACAAAGAAGGTGCATTGAAAAGGGAAATACGGTGCTACCAGTCAGTCAATCACACCCACTGCTGGGCCTATCACCAGAGAAAATGAGAATCAAAAAGTCACAGGCTGGCAATCCTGCACTAAAACAATATTTACCATAGCCAACACTTGGAAGCAATGAAAATGTCCATCAACCGAGGAATGCACAAAGTAGAAGTGGTCCACGCACACAGTCGAAAATTACTCCAATAAAAAATAAAAATTACATTTAAAAATCCAACAAAAATAAGGAGACATCAGCTTGTGTGGGTTTGTCCAGGCACACTCCACTCTAATTTATAACCGAGAAACCCCACCGGCCGTAAGGGCTTTTCCCTAGTTAACAGGGTGGGGAAAATAGAAAGGCTGCTGCCCTCTGGCAGTTACCTGCAAAAGCAGCTTTAAAGCCTGTGCTAATGGTCATTTCATAGGAACAAATACTGCAGAACTGTAAATGAAAACTGCCCTCAAAATGTCTTGAGGGAGGTAATGGCCAAAACATTTCAAAATGTGACACATACTTTAAGAGAACACTTTGAAGTACTAAGGGGTAATCACAGCTTGAAAAATAAAAAGGACATGCCTTAAAGCTCAGTTTCAATGGATTTTGAGGCACATGCGAATTCAACCACAAAGAGGTATCAGCTCACAATTGCAAGAGTAACCATCAGCAAGAAAACTACAAACAATAAGTGCTGAAGGTGTTGTGGAGAAGTGTATACCCTCAACTGCAAGTGGGACGTAAGTTGGAAAGGGCCACAGATGAGAACAGAAAGGAGGTGCCTTAAAAAGGTAAACATTGAGCTACCATATGACCTAACAGGCCCACTCCTCCACCTATAATCTAAGAAGACAGAATTGGAAAGACACAGGCAGGCAAATCTGCATTGCACAGTATCACAATAGCCAAGATATGGAAGTAACCAAAAAGTCCACCAACAGATGGGTGGACACAGAAGAACTCCTCCATGTACAGATGGAATATTCGCTACTGAAAAAAATGAAACAATGCCATTTGCAGCACCATAGATGAGTCTAGACGTAATCACGCCACCTGTAGTAAGTAAGAAAGCAAAAGACACATATCCTATCATATCACTTTTAGGAGTTACTTAAAAATTGATACCAATGAAGATATTTCCACAGAGAAAGGCAATCACAGATTCATTAAAAAAAACTTAGGTTCACCAAATAGAAAGGGATGAGGATTGGATACATTACCATATTGGGGTTAACAGAGATATACAAACCATGTGAAATATATAATCACCAAAGGCGTACGGAAGACCAGGAGAAGACTACTCAACATTCTGTCATAACCTAAATGGGAAAAGGATGCGAGGAAGAATAGATACACAAATATGTGTGAAAGAACCACATCTTGCACACCAAGAAGAAACATACCATTGTAATCAAATTTGCTGGGATAAAAAATAAAAAGTAAATTACAAATATGAACAAGAAGTAATGAGACATAAACTTAAAGGGCTTTTTCCTGGCACATTCCATTTTAATTTACAACCTAGAACACCACTTCCATTAAGGCTCTGTTTCCCTAGTAACCAAATTTGGTAAAGGAGAAATGCTGCCACCTTGTGGCCGTTTCCTGCAAGAGCAGCTTTAAAGTCACAGCTAATGGTCACTTAACATTCACAAGGACTCAGGGCTGTAAGGACACCTGCCCTAAAAAATTGTGCTGAAGTAGGGAATGGACAAAAAATTTCAAAACAGGCAAATGTTTCAAGAAGAGAATATGAAGAGTTACGTTTTACTGACGCTCTTTTAAAAAAAAGGAAAATGGATAAAAGCTCAACCTCAGGGAGTGTTAGACCCATGCAATCTAATCTACAAAAAGTTTTCAACTTACACCAATCGACTGACCATCAGCAAAAAGTCTACGAACAATAAATGCTGAAGGGGTTTTAGAGAACTGTGAACCCTCTACCTGCTGTTGAGACGTAAAAGGGTAACAGCCAATAATGAGAATAGAAAGGAGCTGTGTTTAAAAGTAAAAATGGAGGTACCATTCAATCCAGCAGGCACACCATTGGACCTCTCACCTGAGAAGACAAGAATCGAGAAGACACAGGCCGCAAAAGCTGCAGTGCAGCCTTATTCACAATAGCCAAGACCGTGAAGCAATCAAAATATCCAACAAGAGGTGAATGGATAAAGAAGAAGTGGTCCATGTACACAATGGAATATTAGCCATGGAAAACAATGAGCCATTGCTCCCTGAGGCACCACAAATGAGTCTGGAGATAATCACGAAACATGAGGTAAGTCCAAAAGCAAAAGACCTATATTCTATGATATCACTTATAGGCGTTATCTAATAACTGACACAAATGAACATATTTCCACAGAGAAAGACACTCACAGACTTAGAAAACAAACTATGCTCATCTAAAAGGAAAGGTGGGGGGAATGGATAAATTAAGATTAGTGTTACTATATGTATACAAACACATATTATACACATATCTCAAAAAGACCGACCATATAGCAAGGGAGGTCTGCGGAACATTCTGTAACATTTTACATGGGAAGAGGATCTGTACTTGAATAGACATATATAATCTACAAATGAACCAGATTGTGTACACCTAGGACAAACAATATTCTAAGCTTTACCACAATTAAAAAATTTTTAAAACCAAGAAGAAATAATGAGACATAAACTTATGGGGGTTTCTCCATGCACATTCCAATGTAATTTACAACCTAGGAACACGACTTCCAGAAAGGCTCTGCTGCCCTAGAAACCAGATTTGGGAATGGAGAAATGCTGCCTGCTTGAGGCCACTTCCCACAACAGCAGCTTTAAACCCATTTCTAAAGGTCAATAAATATTCACCAAACTTGCAGTTCGGGAAATGACACCTGCTCTCTAAAAAAACTCTGAGGTGGAAAATCGACCAAAAAATTCAAAAGAGGGCAACCTTCTAAGAAGACAATTTCAAGAGTTATAATGTACTCCCATTTGTTTCCTTTTAGTAACAGAAAAGAAAACGGCGCAGAAAAATAATGAGTTTTACGAATTTTCAAATACATGCAAACCCAAATTACAAAAACCTATCAGCTCACAGCAGCCAGTAGGGCCATTAGCATAAATGCTGCAAACAATAAATGCTGAAGCGATTGTGGAGAAATGCGTACCCTCGATTCTAAGGGGGACGTGGTAAGAGCCACTAATGAAAACACAAAGGAGGTGCTTTGAAAAGGGAAACACGGTGCTACCAGTCAATGAATCACACCCACTGCTGGGCCTATCACCTGAGAAAATGAGAATCAAAAAGTCACAGGCTGGCAATCCTGCACTCCAACAATATTTACCATAGCCAACACTTGGAAGAAATGAAAATGTCCATCAACCGAGGAATGCACAAAGCAGAAGTGGTCCACGTACACAGTGGAAAATTACTCCAATAAAAAATAAAAATTACATTTAAAAATCCAACAAAAGTAAGGAGACATCAGCTTGTGTGGGTTTCTCCAGGCACACTCCACTCTAATGTTTTAACCGAGAAACACCACAGGCCGCAAGGGCTTTTCCCTAGTTACCAGGGTGGGGAACATAGAAAGGCTGCTGCCCTCTGGCAGTTACCTGCAAAAGCAGCTTTAAAGCCCGTGCTAATGGTCATTTCATAGGAACAAGTACTGCAGAACTGTAAATGAAACTTGCCCTCAAAATGTCTTGAGGGAGGTAATGGCCAAAATATTTCAAATGGTGACACATACTTTAAGAAAACACTATGAAGAAATAAGCTCTAATCATAGCTGGAAAAATAAAAAGGACATGTCTAAAAGCTCAATTTCAACGCATTATGAGACACATGCATATTCAACCACAAAGAGGTATCAGCTCACACCACTCAGAATAACCATCAGCAAAAACTGCAAAGAATAAATGCTGAAGGTGCTGGGAAGAAATGCATACCCTCAACTTTATGTGGGACGTAACCTGGAAAGAGCCACTAAAGAGAACAGAATAGAGGTGCCTTTAAAAGGTAAATATTGAGCTACCATAGGATCCAGCAGACCTATTCCTGGACCTATAAACTAAGAAGACAGAATTGGAAGGACACAGGTATGCAAATCTGCATTGCATAGTATTACAATAGCCAAGATACGGAAGTAACCAAAAAGTCCACCGACAGATGGGCGGAGAAAGAAGAACTGCTACCTGTACAGATGGAATATGAGCTAGTGAAAAAATGAAACAATGCCATTTGCAGCACCATAGATGAGTCTAGACGTAATCACGCCACCTGTAGTAAGTGAGAAAGCAAAAGACACATATCCTATCATATCACTTTTAGGAGTTACTTAAAAATTGATACCAATGAAGATATTTCCACAAAGAGAGGCAATCGCAGATTCATTTAAAAACTTATGGTTCACCAAATAGAAAGGGATGAGGATTGGATACATTACCATATTGGGGTTAACAGAGATATACAAACCATGTGAAATATATAATCACCAAAGGCGTACGGAAGACCAGGAGAAGACTACTCAACATTCCGTCATAACCTACATGAGAAAAGGATGCGAGGAAGAATAGATACCTGTATATGTGTGAAAGAACCACATCTTGCACACCTAGAGCAAACAAACCATTGTAATCAAATTTGCTGGGATAAAAAATAAAACGTAAATTACAAATATGAACAAGAAGTAATGAGACATAAACTTAAAGGGCTTTTTCCTGGCATATTCCATTCTAATATACAACCTAGAACACCACTTCCATTAAGGCTCTGTTTCCCTCGTAACCAAATTTGGTAAAGGAGAAATGATGCCACCTTGTGGCCGTTACCTGCAAGAGCAGCTTTAAACTCACAGCTAATGGTCACTTAAAATTCACAAAGACTCAGGGCTGTAAAGAACACCTGCCCTAAAATATTGTGCTGAAGTAGGGAGTGGACAATAAAATTCAAAACAGGCAAATGTTTCAAGAAGAGATTATGAAGAGTTAAGTTTTAATCACACTGTTTTTTTTAAAAAAAAGGAACATGGATAAAAGCTCAACCTCAGGGATTGTTAGACGCATGCAATCTAATCTACAAAAGTTTCAACTTACACCAGTCGACTGACCATCAGCAAAAAGTCTACAAAAAATAAATGCTGAAGGGGTTTTACAGAACTGTGTACCCTCAACCTGCTGGTGAGACGTAAAAGGATAACAGCCAATAATGAGAACAGAAAGGAGCTGTGTTTAAAAGTAAAAATGTAGGTACCATTCAATCCAGCAGGCACACCATTGGACCTCTCACCTGAGAAGACAAGAATCGAGAAGACACAGGCCGCAAAAGCTGCAGTGCAGCCTTATTCACAATAGCCAAGACAGTGAAGCAATCAAAATATCCAACAAGAGGTGAATGGATAAAGACGAAGTGGTCCATGTACACAATGGAATATTGGCCATGGAAAACAATGAACCATTGCTCACTGAGGCACCACAAATGAGTCTGGAGATAATCATGAATCATGAGGTAAGTCGGAAAGCAAAAGACCTATATTCTATGATATCACTTATAGGCGTTATCTAATAACTGACACAAATGAACATATTTCCACAGAGATAGACACTCACAGACTTAGAAAACAAACTATGCTCATCTAAAAGGAAAGGTGGGGGTATGGATAAATTAAGATTAGTGTTACTATATGTACACAAACACATATTATATACATATCTCAAAACTACCGACCATATAGCAAGGGAGGTCTGCAGAACCCTGTGTAACATTTTACATGGGAAGAGGATCTGTACTTGAATAGACATATATAATCTACAAATGAACCAGATTGTGTACACCTAGGAGAAACAATATTCTAAGCTTTACCCCAATTAAAAAAAATTTTAAAACCAAGAAGAAATAATGAGACATAAACTTATGGGGGTTTCTCCATGCACATTCCAATGTAATTTACAACCTAGGAACATGACTTCCAGAAAGGCTCTGCTGCCCTAGTACCCAGATTTGGGAATGGAGAAATGCTGCCTTCTTGAGGCCACTTCCCACAAATCAGCTTTAAACCCATTGCTAAAGGTCACTAAATATTCACCAAACTTGCAGTTCGGTAAATGACACCTGCTCTCTAAAAAAATTCTGGGGTGGAAAATTGACCAAAAAATTCAAAAGAGGGCAACCTTCCAAGAAGACCATATCAAGAGTTATATTGTACTCCCAATTGTTTCCTTTTTTTAACAGAAAAGAAAACGGCGGAGAAAAATGATGAGTTTTACGAATTTTCAGAGACATGCAAACCCAAATTACAAAAACCTATCAGCTCACAGCAGCCAGAAGGGCCATTAGCATAAATGCTGCAAACAATAAATGCTGAAACGATTGTGGAGAAATGTGTACCCTCGATTCTAAAGGGGACGTGGTAAGTGCCACTAATGAAAACACAAAGAAGGTGCATTGAAAAGGGAAATACGGTGCTACCAGTCAGTCAATCACACCCACTGCTGGGCCTATCACCAGAGAAAATGAGAATCAAAAAGTCACAGGCTGGCAATCCTGCACTAAAACAATATTTACCATAGCCAACACTTGGAAGCAATGAAAATGTCCATCAACCGAGGAATGCACAAAGTAGAAGTGGTCCACGCACACAGTCGAAAATTACTCCAATAAAAAATAAAAATTACATTTAAAAATCCAACAAAAATAAGGAGACATCAGCTTGTGTGGGTTTGTCCAGGCACACTCCACTCTAATTTATAACCGAGAAACCCCACCGGCCGTAAGGGCTTTTCCCTAGTTAACAGGGTGGGGAAAATAGAAAGGCTGCTGCCCTCTGGCAGTTACCTGCAAAAGCAGCTTTAAAGCCTGTGCTAATGGTCATTTCATAGGAACAAATACTGCAGAACTGTAAATGAAAACTGCCCTCAAAATGTCTTGAGGGAGGTAATGGCCAAAACATTTCAAAATGTGACACATACTTTAAGAGAACACTTTGAAGTACTAAGGGGTAATCACAGCTTGAAAAATAAAAAGGACATGCCTTAAAGCTCAGTTTCAATGGATTTTGAGGCACATGCGAATTCAACCACAAAGAGGTATCAGCTCACAATTGCAAGAGTAACCATCAGCAAGAAAACTACAAACAATAAGTGCTGAAGGTGTTGTGGAGAAGTGTATACCCTCAACTGCAAGTGGGACGTAAGTTGGAAAGGGCCACAGATGAGAACAGAAAGGAGGTGCCTTAAAAAGGTAAACATTGAGCTACCATATGACCTAACAGGCCCACTCCTCCACCTATAATCTAAGAAGACAGAATTGGAAAGACACAGGCAGGCAAATCTGCATTGCACAGTATCACAATAGCCAAGATATGGAAGTAACCAAAAAGTCCACCAACAGATGGGTGGACACAGAAGAACTCCTCCATGTACAGATGGAATATTCGCTACTGAAAAAAATGAAACAATGCCATTTGCAGCACCATAGATGAGTCTAGACGTAATCACGCCACCTGTAGTAAGTAAGAAAGCAAAAGACACATATCCTATCATATCACTTTTAGGAGTTACTTAAAAATTGATACCAATGAAGATATTTCCACAGAGAAAGGCAATCACAGATTCATTAAAAAAAACTTAGGTTCACCAAATAGAAAGGGATGAGGATTGGATACATTACCATATTGGGGTTAACAGAGATATACAAACCATGTGAAATATATAATCACCAAAGGCGTACGGAAGACCAGGAGAAGACTACTCAACATTCTGTCATAACCTAAATGGGAAAAGGATGCGAGGAAGAATAGATACACAAATATGTGTGAAAGAACCACATCTTGCACACCAAGAAGAAACATACCATTGTAATCAAATTTGCTGGGATAAAAAATAAAAAGTAAATTACAAATATGAACAAGAAGTAATGAGACATAAACTTAAAGGGCTTTTTCCTGGCACATTCCATTTTAATTTACAACCTAGAACACCACTTCCATTAAGGCTCTGTTTCCCTAGTAACCAAATTTGGTAAAGGAGAAATGCTGCCACCTTGTGGCCGTTTCCTGCAAGAGCAGCTTTAAAGTCACAGCTAATGGTCACTTAACATTCACAAGGACTCAGGGCTGTAAGGACACCTGCCCTAAAAAATTGTGCTGAAGTAGGGAATGGACAAAAAATTTCAAAACAGGCAAATGTTTCAAGAAGAGAATATGAAGAGTTACGTTTTACTGACGCTCTTTTAAAAAAAAGGAAAATGGATAAAAGCTCAACCTCAGGGAGTGTTAGACCCATGCAATCTAATCTACAAAAAGTTTTCAGCTTACACCAATCGACTGACCATCAGCAAAAAGTCTACGAACAATAAATGCTGAAGGGGTTTTAGAGAACTGTGAACCCTCTACCTGCTGTTGAGACGTAAAAGGGTAACAGCCAATAATGAGAATAGAAAGGAGCTGTGTTTAAAAGTAAAAATGGAGGTACCATTCAATCCAGCAGGCACACCATTAGACCTCTCACCTGAGAAGACAAGAATCGAGAAGACACAGGCCGCAAAAGCTGCAGTGCAGCCTTATTCACAATAGCCAAGACCGTGAAGCAATCAAAATATCCAACAAGAGGTGAATGGATAAAGAAGAAGTGGTCCATGTACACAATGGAATATTAGCCATGGAAAACAATGAGCCATTGCTCCCTGAGGCACCACAAATGAGTCTGGAGATAATCACGAAACATGAGGTAAGTCCAAAAGCAAAAGACCTATATTCTATGATATCACTTATAGGCGTTATCTAATAACTGACACAAATGAACATATTTCCACAGAGAAAGACACTCACAGACTTAGAAAACAAACTATGCTCATCTAAAAGGAAAGGTGGGGGGAATGGATAAATTAAGATTAGTGTTACTATATGTATACAAACACATATTATACACATATCTCAAAAAGACCGACCATATAGCAAGGGAGGTCTGCGGAACATTCTGTAACATTTTACATGGGAAGAGGATCTGTACTTGAATAGACATATATAATCTACAAATGAACCAGATTGTGTACACCTAGGACAAACAATATTCTAAGCTTTACCACAATTAAAAAATTTTTAAAACCAAGAAGAAATAATGAGACATAAACTTATGGGGGTTTCTCCATGCACATTCCAATGTAATTTACAACCTAGGAACACGACTTCCAGAAAGGCTCTGCTGCCCTAGAAACCAGATTTGGGAATGGAGAAATGCTGCCTGCTTGAGGCCACTTCCCACAACAGCAGCTTTAAACCCATTTCTAAAGGTCAATAAATATTCACCAAACTTGCAGTTCGGGAAATGACACCTGCTCTCTAAAAAAACTCTGAGGTGGAAAATCGACCAAAAAATTCAAAAGAGGGCAACCTTCTAAGAAGACAATTTCAAGAGTTATAATGTACTCCCATTTGTTTCCTTTTAGTAACAGAAAAGAAAACGGCGCAGAAAAATAATGAGTTTTACGAATTTTCAAATACATGCAAACCCAAATTACAAAAACCTATCAGCTCACAGCAGCCAGTAGGGCCATTAGCATAAATGCTGCAAACAATAAATGCTGAAGCGATTGTGGAGAAATGCGTACCCTCGATTCTAAGGGGGACGTGGTAAGAGCCACTAATGAAAACACAAAGGAGGTGCTTTGAAAAGGGAAACACGGTGCTACCAGTCAATGAATCACACCCACTGCTGGGCCTATCACCTGAGAAAATGAGAATCAAAAAGTCACAGGCTGGCAATCCTGCACTCCAACAATATTTACCATAGCCAACACTTGGAAGAAATGAAAATGTCCATCAACCGAGGAATGCACAAAGCAGAAGTGGTCCACGTACACAGTGGAAAATTACTCCAATAAAAAATAAAAATTACATTTAAAAATCCAACAAAAGTAAGGAGACATCAGCTTGTGTGGGTTTCTCCAGGCACACTCCACTCTAATGTTTTAACCGAGAAACACCACAGGCCGCAAGGGCTTTTCCCTAGTTACCAGGGTGGGGAACATAGAAAGGCTGCTGCCCTCTGGCAGTTACCTGCAAAAGCAGCTTTAAAGCCCGTGCTAATGGTCATTTCATAGGAACAAGTACTGCAGAACTGTAAATGAAACTTGCCCTCAAAATGTCTTGAGGGAGGTAATGGCCAAAATATTTCAAATGGTGACACATACTTTAAGAAAACACTATGAAGAAATAAGCTCTAATCATAGCTGGAAAAATAAAAAGGACATGTCTAAAAGCTCAATTTCAACGCATTATGAGACACATGCATATTCAACCACAAAGAGGTATCAGCTCACACCACTCAGAATAACCATCAGCAAAAACTGCAAAGAATAAATGCTGAAGGTGCTGGGAAGAAATGCATACCCTCAACTTTATGTGGGACGTAACCTGGAAAGAGCCACTAAAGAGAACAGAATAGAGGTGCCTTTAAAAGGTAAATATTGAGCTACCATAGGATCCAGCAGACCTATTCCTGGACCTATAAACTAAGAAGACAGAATTGGAAGGACACAGGTATGCAAATCTGCATTGCATAGTATTACAATAGCCAAGATACGGAAGTAACCAAAAAGTCCACCGACAGATGGGCGGAGAAAGAAGAACTGCTACCTGTACAGATGGAATATGAGCTAGTGAAAAAATGAAACAATGCCATTTGCAGCACCATAGATGAGTCTAGACGTAATCACGCCACCTGTAGTAAGTGAGAAAGCAAAAGACACATATCCTATCATATCACTTTTAGGAGTTACTTAAAAATTGATACCAATGAAGATATTTCCACAAAGAGAGGCAATCGCAGATTCATTTAAAAACTTATGGTTCACCAAATAGAAAGGGATGAGGATTGGATACATTACCATATTGGGGTTAACAGAGATATACAAACCATGTGAAATATATAATCACCAAAGGCGTACGGAAGACCAGGAGAAGACTACTCAACATTCCGTCATAACCTACATGAGAAAAGGATGCGAGGAAGAATAGATACCTGTATATGTGTGAAAGAACCACATCTTGCACACCTAGAGCAAACAAACCATTGTAATCAAATTTGCTGGGATAAAAAATAAAACGTAAATTACAAATATGAACAAGAAGTAATGAGACATAAACTTAAAGGGCTTTTTCCTGGCATATTCCATTCTAATATACAACCTAGAACACCACTTCCATTAAGGCTCTGTTTCCCTCGTAACCAAATTTGGTAAAGGAGAAATGATGCCACCTTGTGGCCGTTACCTGCAAGAGCAGCTTTAAACTCACAGCTAATGGTCACTTAAAATTCACAAAGACTCAGGGCTGTAAAGAACACCTGCCCTAAAATATTGTGCTGAAGTAGGGAGTGGACAATAAAATTCAAAACAGGCAAATGTTTCAAGAAGAGATTATGAAGAGTTAAGTTTTAATCACACTGTTTTTTTTAAAAAAAAGGAACATGGATAAAAGCTCAACCTCAGGGATTGTTAGACGCATGCAATCTAATCTACAAAAGTTTCAACTTACACCAGTCGACTGACCATCAGCAAAAAGTCTACAAAAAATAAATGCTGAAGGGGTTTTACAGAACTGTGTACCCTCAACCTGCTGGTGAGACGTAAAAGGATAACAGCCAATAATGAGAACAGAAAGGAGCTGTGTTTAAAAGTAAAAATGTAGGTACCATTCAATCCAGCAGGCACACCATTGGACCTCTCACCTGAGAAGACAAGAATCGAGAAGACACAGGCCGCAAAAGCTGCAGTGCAGCCTTATTCACAATAGCCAAGACAGTGAAGCAATCAAAATATCCAACAAGAGGTGAATGGATAAAGACGAAGTGGTCCATGTACACAATGGAATATTGGCCATGGAAAACAATGAACCATTGCTCACTGAGGCACCACAAATGAGTCTGGAGATAATCATGAATCATGAGGTAAGTCGGAAAGCAAAAGACCTATATTCTATGATATCACTTATAGGCGTTATCTAATAACTGACACAAATGAACATATTTCCACAGAGATAGACACTCACAGACTTAGAAAACAAACTATGCTCATCTAAAAGGAAAGGTGGGGGTATGGATAAATTAAGATTAGTGTTACTATATGTACACAAACACATATTATATACATATCTCAAAACTACCGACCATATAGCAAGGGAGGTCTGCAGAACCCTGTGTAACATTTTACATGGGAAGAGGATCTGTACTTGAATAGACATATATAATCTACAAATGAACCAGATTGTGTACACCTAGGACAAACAATATTCTAAGCTTTACCCCAATTAAAAAAAATTTTAAAACCAAGAAGAAATAATGAGACATAAACTTATGGGGGTTTCTCCATGCACATTCCAATGTAATTTACAACCTAGGAACATGACTTCCAGAAAGGCTCTGCTGCCCTAGTACCCAGATTTGGGAATGGAGAAATGCTGCCTTCTTGAGGCCACTTCCCACAAATCAGCTTTAAACCCATTGCTAAAGGTCACTAAATATTCACCAAACTTGCAGTTCGGTAAATGACACCTGCTCTCTAAAAAAATTCTGGGGTGGAAAATTGACCAAAAAATTCAAAAGAGGGCAACCTTCCAAGAAGACCATATCAAGAGTTATATTGTACTCCCAATTGTTTCCTTTTTTTAACAGAAAAGAAAACGGCGGAGAAAAATGATGAGTTTTACGAATTTTCAGAGACATGCAAACCCAAATTACAAAAACCTATCAGCTCACAGCAGCCAGAAGGGCCATTAGCATAAATGCTGCAAACAATAAATGCTGAAACGATTGTGGAGAAATGTGTACCCTCGATTCTAAAGGGGACGTGGTAAGTGCCACTAATGAAAACACAAAGAAGGTGCATTGAAAAGGGAAATACGGTGCTACCAGTCAGTCAATCACACCCACTGCTGGGCCTATCACCAGAGAAAATGAGAATCAAAAAGTCACAGGCTGGCAATCCTGCACTAAAACAATATTTACCATAGCCAACACTTGGAAGCAATGAAAATGTCCATCAACCGAGGAATGCACAAAGTAGAAGTGGTCCACGCACACAGTCGAAAATTACTCCAATAAAAAATAAAAATTACATTTAAAAATCCAACAAAAATAAGGAGACATCAGCTTGTGTGGGTTTGTCCAGGCACACTCCACTCTAATTTATAACCGAGAAACCCCACCGGCCGTAAGGGCTTTTCCCTAGTTAACAGGGTGGGGAAAATAGAAAGGCTGCTGCCCTCTGGCAGTTACCTGCAAAAGCAGCTTTAAAGCCTGTGCTAATGGTCATTTCATAGGAACAAATACTGCAGAACTGTAAATGAAAACTGCCCTCAAAATGTCTTGAGGGAGGTAATGGCCAAAACATTTCAAAATGTGACACATACTTTAAGAGAACACTTTGAAGTACTAAGGGGTAATCACAGCTTGAAAAATAAAAAGGACATGCCTTAAAGCTCAGTTTCAATGGATTTTGAGGCACATGCGAATTCAACCACAAAGAGGTATCAGCTCACAATTGCAAGAGTAACCATCAGCAAGAAAACTACAAACAATAAGTGCTGAAGGTGTTGTGGAGAAGTGTATACCCTCAACTGCAAGTGGGACGTAAGTTGGAAAGGGCCACAGATGAGAACAGAAAGGAGGTGCCTTAAAAAGGTAAACATTGAGCTACCATATGACCTAACAGGCCCACTCCTCCACCTATAATCTAAGAAGACAGAATTGGAAAGACACAGGCAGGCAAATCTGCATTGCACAGTATCACAATAGCCAAGATATGGAAGTAACCAAAAAGTCCACCAACAGATGGGTGGACACAGAAGAACTCCTCCATGTACAGATGGAATATTCGCTACTGAAAAAAATGAAACAATGCCATTTGCAGCACCATAGATGAGTCTAGACGTAATCACGCCACCTGTAGTAAGTAAGAAAGCAAAAGACACATATCCTATCATATCACTTTTAGGAGTTACTTAAAAATTGATACCAATGAAGATATTTCCACAGAGAAAGGCAATCACAGATTCATTAAAAAAAACTTAGGTTCACCAAATAGAAAGGGATGAGGATTGGATACATTACCATATTGGGGTTAACAGAGATATACAAACCATGTGAAATATATAATCACCAAAGGCGTACGGAAGACCAGGAGAAGACTACTCAACATTCTGTCATAACCTAAATGGGAAAAGGATGCGAGGAAGAATAGATACACAAATATGTGTGAAAGAACCACATCTTGCACACCAAGAAGAAACATACCATTGTAATCAAATTTGCTGGGATAAAAAATAAAAAGTAAATTACAAATATGAACAAGAAGTAATGAGACATAAACTTAAAGGGCTTTTTCCTGGCACATTCCATTTTAATTTACAACCTAGAACACCACTTCCATTAAGGCTCTGTTTCCCTAGTAACCAAATTTGGTAAAGGAGAAATGCTGCCACCTTGTGGCCGTTTCCTGCAAGAGCAGCTTTAAAGTCACAGCTAATGGTCACTTAACATTCACAAGGACTCAGGGCTGTAAGGACACCTGCCCTAAAAAATTGTGCTGAAGTAGGGAATGGACAAAAAATTTCAAAACAGGCAAATGTTTCAAGAAGAGAATATGAAGAGTTACGTTTTACTGACGCTCTTTTAAAAAAAAGGAAAATGGATAAAAGCTCAACCTCAGGGAGTGTTAGACCCATGCAATCTAATCTACAAAAAGTTTTCAACTTACACCAATCGACTGACCATCAGCAAAAAGTCTACGAACAATAAATGCTGAAGGGGTTTTAGAGAACTGTGAACCCTCTACCTGCTGTTGAGACGTAAAAGGGTAACAGCCAATAATGAGAATAGAAAGGAGCTGTGTTTAAAAGTAAAAATGGAGGTACCATTCAATCCAGCAGGCACACCATTGGACCTCTCACCTGAGAAGACAAGAATCGAGAAGACACAGGCCGCAAAAGCTGCAGTGCAGCCTTATTCACAATAGCCAAGACCGTGAAGCAATCAAAATATCCAACAAGAGGTGAATGGATAAAGAAGAAGTGGTCCATGTACACAATGGAATATTAGCCATGGAAAACAATGAGCCATTGCTCCCTGAGGCACCACAAATGAGTCTGGAGATAATCACGAAACATGAGGTAAGTCCAAAAGCAAAAGACCTATATTCTATGATATCACTTATAGGCGTTATCTAATAACTGACACAAATGAACATATTTCCACAGAGAAAGACACTCACAGACTTAGAAAACAAACTATGCTCATCTAAAAGGAAAGGTGGGGGAAATGGATAAATTAAGATTAGTGTTACTATATGTATACAAACACATATTATACACATATCTCAAAAAGACCGACCATATAGCAAGGGAGGTCTGCGGAACATTCTGTAACATTTTACATGGGAAGAGGATCTGTACTTGAATAGACATATATAATCTACAAATGAACCAGATTGTGTACACCTAGGACAAACAATATTCTAAGCTTTACCACAATTAAAAAAATTTTAAAACCAAGAAGAAATAATGAGACATAAACTTATGGGGGTTTCTCCATGCACATTCCAATGTAATTTACAACCTAGGAACACGACTTCCAGAAAGGCTCTGCTGCCCTAGAAACCAGATTTGGGAATGGAGAAATGCTGCCTGCTTGAGGCCACTTCCCACAACAGCAGCTTTAAACCCATTTCTAAAGGTCAATAAATATTCACCAAACTTGCAGTTCGGGAAATGACACCTGCTCTCTAAAAAAACTCTGGGGTGGAAAATCGACCAAAATATTCAAAAGAGGGCAACCTTCTAAGAAGACAATTTCAAGAGTTATAATGTACTCCCATTTGTTTCCTTTTTGTAACAGAAAAGAAAATGGCGCAGAAAAATAATGAGTTTTACGAATTTTCAAATACATGCAAACCCAAATTACAAAAACCTATCAGCTCACAGCAGCCAGTAGGGCCATTAGCATAAATGCTGCAAACAATAAATGCTGAAGCGATTGTGGAGAAATGCGTACCCTCGATTCTAAGGGGGACGTGGTAAGAGCCACTAATGAAAACACAAAGGAGGTGCTTTGAAAAGGGAAACACGGTGCTACCAGTCAATGAATCACACCCACTGCTGGGCCTATCACCTGAGAAAATGAGAATCAAAAAGTCACAGGCTGGCAATCCTGCACTCCAACAATATTTACCATAGCCAAGACTTGGAAGAAATGAAAATGTCCATCAACCGAGGAATGCACAAAGTAGAAGTGGTCCACGTACACAGTGGAAAATTACTCCAATAAAAAATAAAAATTACATTTAAAAATCCAACAGAAGTAAGGAGACATCAGCTTGTGTGGGTTTCTCCAGGCACACTCCACTCTAATTTTTAACCGAGAAACACCACAGGCCGCAAGGGCTTTTCCCTAGTTACCAGGGTGGGGAACATAGAAAGGCTGCTGCCCTCTGGCAGTTACCTGCAAAAGCAGCTTTAAAGCCCGTGCTAATGGTCATTTCATAGGAACAAGTACTGCAGAACTGTAAATGAAACTTGCCCTCAAAATGTCTTGAGGGAGGTAATGGCCAAAATATTTCAAATGGTGACACATACTTTAAGAAAACACTATGAAGAAATAAGCTCTAATCATAGCTGGAAAAATAAAAAGGACATGTCTAAAAGCTCAATTTCAACGCATTATGAGACACATGCATATTCAACCACAAAGAGGTATCAGCTCACACCACTCAGAATAACCATCAGCAAAAACTGCAAAGAATAAATGCTGAAGGTGCTGGGAAGAAATGCATACCCTCAACTTTATGTGGGACGTAACCTGGAAAGAGCCACTAAAGAGAGCAGAATAGAGGTGCCTTTAAAAGGTAAACATTGAGCTACCATAGGATCCAGCAGACCTATTCCTGGACCTATAAACTAAGAAGACAGAATTGGAAGGACACAGGTATGCAAATCTGCATTGCATAGTATTACAATAGCCAAGATACGGAAGTAACCAAAAAGTCCACCGACAGATGGGCGGACAAAGAAGAACTGCTACCTGTACAGATGGAATATGAGCTAGTGAAAAAATGAAACAATGCCATTTGCAGCACCATAGATGAGTCTAGACGTAATCACGCCACCTGTAGTAAGTGAGAAAGCAAAAGACACATATCCTATCATATCACTTTTAGGAGTTACTTAAAAATCGATACCAAAGAAGATATTTCCACAGAGAGAGGCAATCGCAGATTCATTAAAAAACTTATGGTTCACCAAATAGAAAGGGATGAGGATTGGATACATTACCATATTGGGGTTAACAGAGATATACAAACCATGTGAAATATATAATCACCAAAGGCGTACGGAAGACCAGGAGAAGACTACTCAACATTCTGTCATAACGTACATGAGAAAAGGATGTGAGGAAGAATAGATACCTGTATATGTGTGAAAGAACCACATCTTGCACACCTAGAGCAAACAAACCATTGTAATCAAATTTGCTGGGACAAAAAATGAAAAGTAAATTACAAATATGAACAAGAAGTAATGAGACATAAACTTAAACGGCTTTTTCCTGGCATATTCCATTCTAATATACAACCTAGAACACCACTTCCATTAAGGCTCTGTTTCCCTCGTAACCAAATTTGGTAAAGGAGAAATGCTGCCACCTTGTGGCCGTTTCCTGCAAGAGCAGCTTTAAACTCACAGCTAATGGTCACTTAACATTCACAAAGACTCAGGGTTGTAAAGGACACCTGCCCTAAAAAATTGTGCTGAAGTAGGGAATGAAGAAAAAAATTCAAAACAGGCAAATGTTTCAAGAAGAGATTATGAAGAGTTAAGTTTTACTCACACTCTTTTTAAAAAAAAGGTAAATGGATAAAAGCTCAACCTCAGGGAGTGTTAGACACCTGCAATCTAATCTACAAAAAGTTTCAACTTACACCAGTCGACTGACCATCAGCAAAAGTCTACGAACAATAAAAGCTGAAGGGGTTTTACAGAACTGTGTACCCTCTACCTGCTGGTGAGACGTAAAAGGGTAACAGCCAATAATGAGAACAGAAAGGAGCTGTGTTTAAAAGTAAAAATGGAGGTACCATTCAATCCAGCAGGCGCACCATTGGACCTCTCACCTGAGAAGACAAGAATCGAGAAGACACAGGCCGCAAAAGCTGCAGTGCAGCCTTATTCACAATAGCCAAGACCGTGAAGCAATCAAAATATCCAACAAGAGGTGAATGGATAAAGAAGAAGTGGTCCATGTACACAATGGAATATTAACCATGGAAAACAATGAACCATTGCTCCCTGAGGCACCACAAATGAGTCTGGAGATAATCATGAAACATGAGGTAAGTCGGAAAGCAAAAGACCTATATTCTATGATATCACTTATAGGCGTTATCTAATAACTGACACAAATGAACATATTTCCACAGAGAAAGACACTCACAGACTTAGAAAACAAACTCTGCTCATATAAAAGGAACGGTGGGGGGAATGGATAAATTAAGATTAGTGTTACTATATGTATACAAACACATATTATATACATATCTCAAAAAGACTGACCATATAGCAAGGGAGGTCTGCGGAACCCTGTGTAACATTTTACATGGGAAGAGGATCTGTACTTGAATAGACATATATAATGTACAAATGAACCAGATTGTGTACACCTAGGACAAAAAATATTCTAAGCTTTACTCCAATTTAAAAAAATTTTTATACCAAGAAGAAATAATGAGACATAAACTTAGGGGCGTTTCTCCATGCACATTCCAACGTAATTTACAACCTAGGAACACGACTTCCAGAAAGGCTCTGCTGCCCTAGTACCCAGATTTGGGAATGGAGAAATGCTGCCTGCTTGAGGCCACTTCCCACAAATCAGCTTTAAACCCATTGCTAAAGGTCACTAAATATTCACCAAACTTGCAGTTCGGTAAATGACACCTGCTCTCTAAAAAAATTTTGGGTGGAAAATTGACCAAAAAATTCAAAAGAGGGCAACCTTCCAAGAAGACCATATCAAGAGTTATATTGTACTCCCAATTGTTTCCTTTTTTTAACAGAAAAGAAAACGGCGGAGAAAAATGATGAGTTTTACGAATTTTCAGAGACATGCAAACCCAAATTACAAAAACCTATCAGCTCACAGCAGCCAGAAGGGCCATTAGCATAAATGCTGCAAACAATAAATGCTGAAACGATTGTGGAGAAATGTGTACCCTCGATTCTAAAGGGGACGTAATAAGTGCCACTAATGAAAACACAAAGAAGGTGCATTGAAAAGGGAAATACGGTGCTACCAGTCAGTCAATCACACCCACTGCTGGGCCTATCACCAGAGAAAATGAGAATCAAAAAGTCACAGGCTGGCAATCCTGCACTAAAACAATATTTACCATAGCCAACACTTGGAAGCAATGAAAATGTCCATCAACCGAGGAATGCACAAAGTAGAAGTGGTCCACGCACACAGTCGAAAATTACTCCAATAAAAAATAAAAATTACATTTAAAAATCCAACAAAAATAAGGAGACATCAGCTTGTGTGGGTTTGTCCAGGCACACTCCACTCTAATTTATAACCGAGAAACCCCACCGGCCGTAAGGGCTTTTCCCTAGTTACCAGGGTGGGGAAAATAGAAAGGCTGCTGCCCTCTGGCAGTTACCTGCAAAAGCAGCTTTAAAGCCTGTGCTAATGGTCATTTCATAGGAACAAATACTGAAGAACTGTAAATGAAAACTGCCCTCAAAATGTCTTGAGGGAGGTAATGGCCAAAACATTTCAAAATGTGACACATACTTTAAGAGAACACTTTGAAGTACTAAGGGGTAATCACAGCTTGAAAAATAAAAAGGACATGCCTTAAAGCTCAGTTTCAATGGATTTTGAGGCACATGCGAATTCAACCACAAAGAGGTATCAGCTCACAATTGCAAGAGTAACCATCAGCAAGAAAACTACAAACAATAAGTGCTGAAGGTGTTGTGGAGAAGTGTATACCCTCAACTGCAAGTGGGACGTAAGTTGGAAAGGGCCACAGATGAGAACAGAAAGGAGGTGCCTTAAAAAGGTAAACATTGAGCTACCATATGACCTAACAGGCCCACTCCTCCACCTATAATCTAAGAAGACAGAATTGGAAAGACACAGGCAGGCAAATCTGCACTGCACAGTATCACAATAGCCAAGATATGGAAGTAACCAAAAAGTCCACCAACAGATGGGTGGACACAGAAGAACTCCTCCATGTACAGATGGAATATTCGCTACTGAAAAAAATGAAACAATGCCATTTGCAGCACCATAGATGAGTCTAGACGTAATCACGCCACCTGTAGTAAATAAGAAAGCAAAAGACACATATCCTATCATATCACTTTTAGGAGTTACTTAAAAATTGATACCAATGAAGATATTTCCACAGAGAAAGGCAATCACAGATTCATTAAAAAAAACTTAGGTTCACCAAATAGAAAGGGATGAGGATTGGATACATTACCATATTGGGGTTAACAGAGATATACAAACCATGTGAAATATATAATCACCAAAGGCGTACGGAAGACCAGGAGAAGACTACTCAACATTCTGTCATAACCTAAATGGGAAAAGGATGCGAGGAAGAATAGATACACAAATATGTGTGAAAGAACCACATCTTGCACACCAAGAAGAAACATACCATTGTAATCAAATTTGCTGGGATAAAAAATAAAAAGTAAATTACAAATATGAACAAGAAGTAATGAGACATAAACTTAAAGGGCTTTTTCCTGGCACATTCCATTTTAATTTACAACCTAGAACACCACTTCCATTAAGGCTCTGTTTCCCTAGTAACCAAATTTGGTAAAGGAGAAATGCTGCCACCTTGTGGCCGTTTCCTGCAAGAGCAGCTTTAAAGTCACAGCTAATGGTCACTTAACATTCACAAGGACTCAGGGCTGTAAGGACACCTGCCCTAAAAAATTGTGCTGAAGTAGGGAATGGACAAAAAATTTCAAAACAGGCAAATGTTTCAAGAAGAGAATATGAAGAGTTACGTTTTACTGACGCTCTTTTAAAAAAAAGGAAAATGGATAAAAGCTCAACCTCAGGGAGTGTTAGACCCATGCAATCTAATCTACAAAAAGTTTTCAACTTACACCAATCGACTGACCATCAGCAAAAAGTCTACGAACAATAAATGCTGAAGGGGTTTTAGAGAACTGTGAACCCTCTACCTGCTGTTGAGACGTAAAAGGGTAACAGCCAATAATGAGAATAGAAAGGAGCTGTGTTTAAAAGTAAAAATGGAGGTACCATTCAATCCAGCAGGCACACCATTGGACCTCTCACCTGAGAAGACAAGAATCGAGAAGACACAGGCCGCAAAAGCTGCAGTGCAGCCTTATTCACAATAGCCAAGACCGTGAAGCAATCAAAATATCCAACAAGAGGTGAATGGATAAAGAAGAAGTGGTCCATGTACACAATGGAATATTAGCCATGGAAAACAATGAGCCATTGCTCCCTGAGGCACCACAAATGAGTCTGGAGATAATCACGAAACATGAGGTAAGTCCAAAAGCAAAAGACCTATATTCTATGATATCACTTATAGGCGTTATCTAATAACTGACACAAATGAACATATTTCCACAGAGAAAGACACTCACAGACTTAGAAAACAAACTATGCTCATCTAAAAGGAAAGGTGGGGGGAATGGATAAATTAAGATTAGTGTTACTATATGTATACAAACACATATTATACACATATCTCAAAAAGACCGACCATATAGCAAGGGAGGTCTGCGGAACATTCTGTAACATTTTACATGGGAAGAGGATCTGTACTTGAATAGACATATATAATCTACAAATGAACCAGATTGTGTACACCTAGGACAAACAATATTCTAAGCTTTACCACAATTAAAAAATTTTTAAAACCAAGAAGAAATAATGAGACATAAACTTATGGGGGTTTCTCCATGCACATTCCAATGTAATTTACAACCTAGGAACACGACTTCCAGAAAGGCTCTGCTGCCCTAGAAACCAGATTTGGGAATGGAGAAATGCTGCCTGCTTGAGGCCACTTCCCACAACAGCAGCTTTAAACCCATTTCTAAAGGTCAATAAATATTCACCAAACTTGCAGTTCGGGAAATGACACCTGCTCTCTAAAAAAACTCTGAGGTGGAAAATCGACCAAAAAATTCAAAAGAGGGCAACCTTCTAAGAAGACAATTTCAAGAGTTATAATGTACTCCCATTTGTTTCCTTTTAGTAACAGAAAAGAAAACGGCGCAGAAAAATAATGAGTTTTACGAATTTTCAAATACATGCAAACCCAAATTACAAAAACCTATCAGCTCACAGCAGCCAGTAGGGCCATTAGCATAAATGCTGCAAACAATAAATGCTGAAGCGATTGTGGAGAAATGCGTACCCTCGATTCTAAGGGGGACGTGGTAAGAGCCACTAATGAAAACACAAAGGAGGTGCTTTGAAAAGGGAAACACGGTGCTACCAGTCAATGAATCACACCCACTGCTGGGCCTATCACCTGAGAAAATGAGAATCAAAAAGTCACAGGCTGGCAATCCTGCACTCCAACAATATTTACCATAGCCAACACTTGGAAGAAATGAAAATGTCCATCAACCGAGGAATGCACAAAGCAGAAGTGGTCCACGTACACAGTGGAAAATTACTCCAATAAAAAATAAAAATTACATTTAAAAATCCAACAAAAGTAAGGAGACATCAGCTTGTGTGGGTTTCTCCAGGCACACTCCACTCTAATGTTTTAACCGAGAAACACCACAGGCCGCAAGGGCTTTTCCCTAGTTACCAGGGTGGGGAACATAGAAAGGCTGCTGCCCTCTGGCAGTTACCTGCAAAAGCAGCTTTAAAGCCCGTGCTAATGGTCATTTCATAGGAACAAGTACTGCAGAACTGTAAATGAAACTTGCCCTCAAAATGTCTTGAGGGAGGTAATGGCCAAAATATTTCAAATGGTGACACATACTTTAAGAAAATACTTTGAAGAAATAAGCTCTAATCATAGCTGGAAAAATAAAAAGGACATGTCTAAAAGCTCAATTTCAACGCATTATGAGACACATGCAAATTCAACCACAAAGAGGTATCAGCTCACACCACTCAGAATAACCATCAGCAAAAACTACAAAGAATAAATGCTGAAGGTGCTGGGAAGAAATGCATACCCTCAACTTTATGTGGGACGTAACCTGGAAAGAGCCACTAAAGAGAACAGAATAGAGGTGCCTTTAAAAGGTAAATATTGAGCTACCATAGGATCCAGCAGACCTATTCCTGGACCTATAAACTAAGAAGACAGAATTGGAAGGACACAGGTATGCAAATCTGCATTGCATAGTATTACAATAGCCAAGATACGGAAGTAACCAAAAAGTCCACCGACAGATGGGCGGAGAAAGAAGAACTGCTACCTGTACAGATGGAATATGAGCTAGTGAAAAAATGAAACAATGCCATTTGCAGCACCATAGATGAGTCTAGACGTAATCACGCCACCTGTAGTAAGTGAGAAAGCAAAAGACACATATCCTATCATATCACTTTTAGGAGTTACTTAAAAATTGATACCAATGAAGATATTTCCACAAAGAGAGGCAATCGCAGATTCATTTAAAAACTTATGGTTCACCAAATAGAAAGGGATGAGGATTGGATACATTACCATATTGGGGTTAACAGAGATATACAAACCATGTGAAATATATAATCACCAAAGGCGTACGGAAGACCAGGAGAAGACTACTCAACATTCCGTCATAACCTACATGAGAAAAGGATGCGAGGAAGAATAGATACCTGTATATGTGTGAAAGAACCACATCTTGCACACCTAGAGCAAACAAACCATTGTAATCAAATTTGCTGGGATAAAAAATAAAACGTAAATTACAAATATGAACAAGAAGTAATGAGACATAAACTTAAAGGGCTTTTTCCTGGCATATTCCATTCTAATATACAACCTAGAACACCACTTCCATTAAGGCTCTGTTTCCCTCGTAACCAAATTTGGTAAAGGAGAAATGATGCCACCTTGTGGCCGTTACCTGCAAGAGCAGCTTTAAACTCACAGCTAATGGTCACTTAAAATTCACAAAGACTCAGGGCTGTAAAGAACACCTGCCCTAAAATATTGTGCTGAAGTAGGGAGTGGACAATAAAATTCAAAACAGGCAAATGTTTCAAGAAGAGATTATGAAGAGTTAAGTTTTAATCACACTGTTTTTTTTAAAAAAAAGGAACATGGATAAAAGCTCAACCTCAGGGATTGTTAGACGCATGCAATCTAATCTACAAAAGTTTCAACTTACACCAGTCGACTGACCATCAGCAAAAAGTCTACAAAAAATAAATGCTGAAGGGGTTTTACAGAACTGTGTACCCTCAACCTGCTGGTGAGACGTAAAAGGATAACAGCCAATAATGAGAACAGAAAGGAGCTGTGTTTAAAAGTAAAAATGTAGGTACCATTCAATCCAGCAGGCACACCATTGGACCTCTCACCTGAGAAGACAAGAATCGAGAAGACACAGGCCGCAAAAGCTGCAGTGCAGCCTTATTCACAATAGCCAAGACAGTGAAGCAATCAAAATATCCAACAAGAGGTGAATGGATAAAGACGAAGTGGTCCATGTACACAATGGAATATTGGCCATGGAAAACAATGAACCATTGCTCACTGAGGCACCACAAATGAGTCTGGAGATAATCATGAATCATGAGGTAAGTCGGAAAGCAAAAGACCTATATTCTATGATATCACTTATAGGCGTTATCTAATAACTGACACAAATGAACATATTTCCACAGAGATAGACACTCACAGACTTAGAAAACAAACTATGCTCATCTAAAAGGAAAGGTGGGGGTATGGATAAATTAAGATTAGTGTTACTATATGTATACAAACACATATTATATACATATCTCAAAACTACCGACCATATAGCAAGGGAGGTCTGCAGAACCCTGTGTAACATTTTACATGGGAAGAGGATCTGTACTTGAATAGACATATATAATCTACAAATGAACCAGATTGTGTACACCTAGGAGAAACAATATTCTAAGCTTTACCCCAATTAAAAAAAATTTTAAAACCAAGAAGAAATAATGAGACATAAACTTATGGGGGTTTCTCCATGCACATTCCAATGTAATTTACAACCTAGGAACATGACTTCCAGAAAGGCTCTGCTGCCCTAGTAACCAGATTTGGGAATGGAGAAATGCTGCCTCCTTTAGGCCACTTCCCACAACAGCAGCTTTAAACACATTGCTAAAGGTCACTAAATATTCACCAAACTTGCAGTTCGGGAAATGACACCTGCTCTCTAAAAAAAGTCTGAGGTGGAAAATCGACCAAAAAATTCAAAAGAGGGCAACCTTCCAAGAAGACCATATCAAGAGTTATAATGTACTCCCATTTGTTTCCTTTTTTTAACAGAAAAGAAAACGGCGGAGAAAAATGATGAGTTTTACGAATTTTCAAAGACATGCAAACCCAAATTACAAAACCCTATCAGCTCACAGCAGCCAGTAGGGGCATTGGCATAAATTCTGCAAAGAATAAATGCTGAAGCGATTGTGGAGAAATGTGTACCCTCGATTCTAAAGGGGACGTAATAAGTGCCACTAATGAAAACACAAAGAAGGTGCTTTGAAAAGGGAAAAACGGTGCTACCAGTCAGTCAATCACACCCACTGCTGGGCCTATCACCTGAGAAAATGAGAATCAAAAAGTCACAGGCTGGCAATCCTGCACTCCAACAATATTTACCATAGCCAACACTTGGAAGCAATGAAAATGTCCATCAACCAAGGAATGCACAATGTAGAAGTGGTCCATGTACACAGTGGAAAATTCTCCAATAAAAAATAAAAATTACATGTAAAAATCCAACAAAAATAAGGAGACATCAGCTTGTGTGGGTTTCTCCAGGCACACTCCACTCTAATTTTTAACCGAGAAACACCACAAGCCGCAAGGGCTTTTCCCCAGTTACCAGGGTGGGGAAAATAGAAAGGCTGCTGCCCTCTGGCAGTTACCTGCAAAAGCAGCTTTAAAGCCTGTGCTAATGGTCATTTCATAGGAACAAGTACTGCAGAACTGTAAATGAAACCTGCCCTCAAAATGTCTTGAGGGAGGTAATGGCCAAAACATTTCAAAATGTGACACATACTTTAAGAGAACACTTTGAAGAACTAAGGGGTAATCACAGCTTGAAAAATAAAAAGGACATGCCTTAAAGCTCAATTTCAACGGATTTTGAGGCACATGCGAATTCAACCACAAAGAGGTATCAGCTCACAATTGCCAGAGTAACCATCAGCAAGAAAACTACAAACAATAAATGCTGAAGGTGTTGTGGAGAAATGTATACCCTCAACTTCAAGTGGGACGTAAGTTGGAAAGTGCCACAGATGAGAACAGAAAGGAGGTGCCTTAAAAAGGTAAACATTGAGCTACCATATGACCTAGCAGGCCCACTCCTCGACCTATAATCTAAGAAGACAGAATTGGAAAGACACAGGCAGGCAAATCTGCATTGCACAGTATCACAATAGCCAAGATATGGAAGTAACCAAAAAGTCCACCAACAGATGGGTGGACACAGAAGAACTCCTCCATGTACAGATGGAATATTCGCTACTGAAAAAAATGAAACAATGCCATTTGCAGCACCATAGATGAGTCTAGACGTAATCACGCCCCCTGTAGTAAGTGAGAAAGCAAAAGACACATATCCTATCATATCACTTTTAGGAGTTACTTAAAAATTGATACCAATGAAGATATTTCCACAGAGAAAGGCAATCACAGATTCATTAAAAAAACTTAGGCTCACCAAAAAGAAAGGGATGAGGATTGGATACATTACCATATTGGGGTTAACAGAGATATACAAACCATGTGAAATATATAATCACCAAAGGCGTACGGAAGACCAGGAGAAGACTACTCAAGATTCTGTCATAACCTAAATGGGAAAAGGATGCGAGGAAGAGTAGATACACATATATGTGTGAAAGAACCACATCTTGCACACCAAGAAGAAACAAACCATTGTAATCAAATTTGCTGGGATAAAAAATAAAAAGTAAATTACAAATATGAACAAGAATTAATGAGACATAAACTTAAAGGGCTTTTTCCTGGTACATTCCATTCTAATTTACAACCTAGAACACCACTTCCATTAAGGCTCTGTTTCCCTAGTAACCAAATTTGGTAAAGGAGAAATGCTGCCATCTTGTGGCCGTTTCCTGCAAGAGCAGCTTTAAAGTCACAGCTAATGGTCACTTAACATTCACAAGAACTCAAGGCTGTAAGGACACCTGCCCTAAAAAATTGTGCTGAAGTAGGGAATGGACAAAAAATTTCAAAACAGGCAAATGTTTGAAGAAGAGAATATGAAGAGTTACGTTTTACTGACGCTCTTTAAAAAAAAAAGGAAAATGGATAAAAGCTCCACCTCAGGGAGTGTTAGACGCATGCAATCTAATCTACAAAAAGTTTTCAACTTACACCAATCGACTGACCATCAGCAAAAAGTCTACGAACAATAAATGCTGAAGGGGTTTTAGAGAACTGTGAACCCTCTACCTGCTGTTGAGACATAAAAGGGTAACAGCCAATAATGAGAATAGAAAGGAGCTGTGTTTAAAAGTAAAAATGGAGGTACCATTCAATCCAGCAGGCACGCCATTGGACCTCTCACCTGAGAAGACAAGAATCGAGAAGACACAGGCCGCAAAAGCTGCAGTGCAGCCTTATTCACAATAGCCAAGACCGTGAAGCAATCAAAATATCCAACAAGAGGTGAATGGATAAAGAAGAAGTGGTCCATGTACACAATGGAATATTATCCATGGAAAACAATGAACCATTGCTCTCTGAGGCACCACAAATGAGTCTGGAGACAATCACGAAACATGAGGTAAGTCCAAAAGCAAAAGACCTATATTCTATGATATCACTTATAGGCGTTATCTAATAACTGACACAAATGAACATATTTCCACAGAGAAAGACACTCACAGACTTAGAAAACAAACTATGCTCATCTAAAAGGAAAGGTGGAGTGAATGGATAAATTAAGATTAGTGTTACTATATGTATACAAACACATATTATATACATATCTCAAAAAGACCGACCATATAGCAAGGGAGGTCTGCGGAACATTCTGTAACATTTTACATGGGAAGAGGATCTGTACTTGAATAGACATATATAATCTACAAATGAACCAGATTGTGTACACCTAGGACAAACAATATTCTAAGCTTTACCACAATTAAAAAAAATTTTAAAACCAAGAAGAAATAATGAGACATAAACTTATGGGGGTTTCTCCATGCACATTCCAATGTAATTTACAACCTAGGAACACGACTTCCAGAAAGGCTCTGCTGCCCTAGAAACCAGATTTGGGAATGGAGAAATGCTGCCTGCTTGAGGCCACTTCCCACAACAGCAGCTTTAAACCCATTTCTAAAGGTCAATAAATATTCACCAAACTTGCAGTTCGGGAAATGACACCTGCTCTCTAAAAAACTCTGGGGTGGAAAATCGACCAAAAAATTCGAAAGAGGGCAACCTTCTAAGGAGACAGTTTCCAGAGTTATAATGTACTCCCATTTGTTTCCTTTTTGTAACAGAAAAGAAAACGGCGGAGAAAAATAATGATTTTTACGAATTTTCAAATACATGCAAACCCAAATTACAAAAACCTATCAGCTCACAGCAGCCAGTAAGGCCATTAGCATAAATGCTGCAAACAATAAATGCTGAAGCGATTGTGGAGAAATGCGTACCCTCGATTCTAAGGGGGACGTGGTAAGAGCCACTAATGAAAACACAAAGGAGGTGCTTTGAAAAGGGAAACACGGTGCTACCAGTCAATGAATCACACCCACTGCTGGGCCTATCACCTGAGAAAATGAGAATCAAAAAGTCACAGGCTGGCAATTCTGCACTCCAACAATATTTACCATAGCCAACACTTGGAAGAAATGAAAATGTCCATCAACCGAGGAATGCACAAAGTAGAAGTGGTCCACGTACACAGTGGAAAATTACTCCAATAAAAAATAAAAATTACATTTAAAAATCCAACAAAAATAAGGAGACATCAGCTTGTGTGGGTTTCTCCAGGCACACTCCACTCTAATGTTTTAACCGAGAAACACCACAGGCCGCAAGGGCTTTTCCCTGGTTACCAGGGTGGGGAACATAGAAAGGCTGCTGCCCTCTGGCAGTTACCTGCAAAAGCAGCTTTAAAGCCCGTGCTAATGGTCATTTCATAGGAACAAGTACTGCAGAACTGTAAATGAAACTTGCCCTCAAAATGTCTTGAGGGAGGTAATGGCCAAAATATTTCAAATGGTGACACATATTTTAAGAAAACACTTTGAAGAAATAAGCTCTAATCATAGCTTGAAAAATAAAAAGGACATGTCTAAAAGCTCAATTTCAACGCATTATGAGACACATGCAAATTCAACCACAAAGAGGTATCAGCTCACACCACTCAGAATAACCATCAGCAAAAACTGCAAAGAATAAATGCTGAAGGTGCTGGGAAGAAATGCATACCCTCAACTTTATGTGGGACGTAACCTGGAAAGAGCCACTAAAGAGAACAGAATAGAGGTGCCTTTAAAAGGTAAACATTGAGCTACCATAGGATCCAGCAGACCTATTCCTGGACCTATAAACTAAGAAGACAGAATTGGAAGGACACAGGTATGCAAATCTGCATTGCATAGTATTACAATAGCCAAGATACGGAAGTAACCAAAAAGTCCACCGACAGATGGGCGGACAAAGAAGAACTGCTACCTGTACAGATGGAATATGAGCTAGTGAAAAAATGAAACAATGCCATTTGCAGCACCATAGATGAGTCTAGTAGTAATCACGCCACCTGTAGTAAGTGAGAAAGCAAAAGACACATATCCTATCATATCACTTTTAGGAGTTACTTAAAAATTGATACCAATGAAGATATTTCCACAGAGAGAGGCAATCGAAGATTCATTTAAAAACTTATGGTTCACCAAATAGAAAGGGATGAGGATTGGATACATTACCATATTGGGGTTAACAGAGATATACAAACCATGTGAAATATATAACCACCAAAGACGTACGGAAGACCAGGAGAAGACTACTCAACATTGTGCCATAACCTACATGGGAAAAGGATGCGAGGAAAAATAGATACCTGTATATGTGTGAAAGAACCACATCTTGCACACCTAGAGCAAACAAACCATTGTAATCAAATTTGCTGGGATAAAAAATAAAAAGTAAATTACAAATATGAACAAGAAGTAATGAGACATAAACTTAAAGGGCTTTTTCCTGGCATATTCCATTCTAATATACAACCTAGAACACCACTTCCATTAAGGCTCTGTTTCACTAGTAACCAAATTTGGTAAAGGAGAAATGCTGCCACCTTGTGGCCGTTTCCTGCAAGAGCAGCTTTAAACTCACAGCTAATGGTCACTTAACATTCACAAGGACTCAGGGCTGTAAAGGACACCTGCCCTAAAAAATTGAGCTGAAGTAGGGAATGGACAAAAAAATTCAAAACAGGCAAATGTTTCAAGAAGAGATTATGAAGACTTAAGTTTTACTCACACACTTTTAAAAAAAAAGGAAAATGGATAAAAGCTCAACCTCAGGGTGTGTTAGACGCATGCAATCTAATCTACAAAAAGTTTCAACTTACATCAGTCGAATGACCATCAGCAAAAAGTCTATAAACAATAAATGCTGAAGGGGTTTTAGAGAACTGTGTACCCTCTACCTGCTGGTGAGACATAAAACGGTAACAGCCAATAATGAGAACCGAAAGGAGCTGTGTTTAAAAGTAAAAATGGAGGTATCATTCAATCCAGCAGGCGCACCATTGGACCTCTCACCTGAGAAGACAAGATTGGAGAAGACACAGGCCGCAAAAGCTGCAGTGCAGCCTTATTCACAATAGCCAAGACAGTGAAGCAACCAAAATGCCCACCAACAGGTGAATGGATAAAGAAGAAGTGGTCCATGTACCCAATGGAATATTAGCCATGGAAGACAATGAACCATTGCTCTTTGACGCACCACAAATGAGTCTGGAGATAATCACGAATCATGAGGTAACTCGGAAAGCAAAAGACCTGTATTCTATGATATCACCTATAGGCGTTATCTAATAACTGACACAAATGAACATATTTCCACAGAGAAAGACACTCACAGATTTAGAAAACTATGCTCATCTAAAAGGAAAGGTGGAGTGAATGGATAAATTAAGATTAGTGTTACTATATGTATACAAACACATATTATATACATATCTCAAAAATACCGACCATACAGCAAGGAAGTCTGAGGAACCCTCTGTAATATTTTACATGGGAAGAGGATCTGTACTTGAATAGACATATATAATGTACAGATGAACCAGATTGTTTACACCTAGGAGAAACAATATTCTAAGCTTTACCCCAATTAAAAAAAAATTTAAAACCAAGAAGAAATAATGCGACATAAACTTATGGGGGTTTCTCCATGCACATTCCAATGTAATTTACAACCTAGGAACACGACTTCCAGAAAGGCTCTGCTGCCCTAGTACCCAGATTTGGGAATGGAGAAATGCTGCCTCCTTTAGGCCACTTCCCACAACAGCAGCTTTAAACACATTGCTAAAGGTCACTAAATATTCACCAAACTTGCAGTTCGGGAAATGACACCTGCTCTCTAAAAAAAGTCTGAGGTGGAAAATCGACCAAAAAATTCAAAAGAGGGCAACCTTCCAAGAAGACAATATCAAGAGTTATAATGTACTCCCATTTGTTTCCTTTTTTTAACAAAAAAGAAAACGGCAGAGAAAAATGATGAGTTTTACGAATTTTCAAAGACATGCAAACCCAAATTACAAAACCCTATCAGCTCACAGCAGCCAGTAGGGGCATTGGCATAAATTCTGCAAACAATAAATGCTGAAGCGATTGTGGAGAAATGTGTACCCTCGATTCTAAAGGGGACGTAATAAGTGCCACTAATGAAAACACAAAGAAGGTGCTTTGAAAAGGGAAAAACGGTGCTACCAGTCAGTCAATCACACCCACTGCTGGGCCTATCACCTGAGAAAATGAGAATCAAAAAGTCACAGGCTGGCAATCCTGCACTCCAACAATATTTACCATAGCCAACACTTGGAAGCAATGAAAATGTCCATCAACCGAGGAATGCACAATGTAGAAGTGGTCCATGTACACAGTAGAAAATTACTCCAATAAAAAATAAAAATTACATGTAAAAATCCAACAAAAGTAAGGAGACATCAGCTTGTGTGGGTTTCTCCAGGCACACTCCACTCTAATTTTTAACCGAGAAACACCACAAGCCGCAAGGGCTTTTCCCCAGTTACCAGGGTGGGGAAAATAGAAAGGCTGCTGCCCTCTGGCAGTTACCTGCAAAAGCAGCTTTAAAGCCTGTGCTAATGGTCATTTCATAGGAACAAGTACTGTAGAACTGTAAATGAAACTTGCACTCAAAATGTCTTGAGGGAGGTAATGGCCAAAATATTTCAAATGGTGACACATACTTTAAGAAAACACTTTGAAGAAATAAGCTCTAATCATAGCTGGAAAAATAAAAAGGACATGTCTAAAAGCTCAATTTCAACGCATTATGAGACACATGCAAATTCAACCACAAAGAGGTATCAGCTCACACCACTCAGAATAACCATCAGCAAAAACTGCAAAGAATAAATGCTGAAGGTGCTGGGAAGAAATGCATACCCTCAACTTTATGTGGGACGTAACCTGGAAAGAGCCACTAAAGAGAACAGAATAGAGGTGCCTTTAAAAGGCAAACATTGAGCTACCATAGGATCCAGCAGACCTATTCCTGGACCTATAAACTAAGAAGACAGAATTGGAAGGACACAGGTATGCAAATCTGCATTGCATAGTATTACAATAGCCAAGATACGGAAGTAACCAAAAAGTCCACCGACAGATGGGCGGACAAAGAAGAACTGCTACCTGTACAGATGGAATATGAGCTAGTGAAAAAATGAAACAATGCCATTTGCAGCACCATAGATGAGTCTAGACGTAATCACGCCACCTGTAGTAAGTGAGAAAGCAAAAGACACATATCCTATCATATCACTTTTAGGAGTTACTTAAAAATCGATACCAATGAAGATATTTCCACAGAGAGAGGCAATCGCAGATTCATTTAAAAACTTATGGTTCACCAAATAGAAAGGGATGAGGATTGGATACATTACCATATTGGGGTTAACAGAGATATACAAACCATGTGAAATATATAATCACCAAAGACGTACGGAAGACCAGGAGAAGACTACTCAACATTCTGTCATAACGTACATGAGAAAAGGATGTGAGGAAGAATAGATACCTGTATATGTGTGAAAGAAACACATCTTGCACACCTAGAGCAAACAAACCATTGTAATCAAATTTGCTGGGATAAAAAGTAAAAAGTAAATTACAAATATGAACAAGAAGTAATGAGACATAAACTTAAACGGCTTTTTCCTGGCATATTCCATTCTAATATACAACCTAGAACACCACTTCCATTAAGGCTCTGTTTCCCTCGTAACCAAATTTGGTAAAGGAGAAATGCTGCCACCTTGTGGCCGTTTCCTGCAAGAGCAGCTTTAAACTCACAGCTAATGGTCACTTAACATTCACAAAGACTCAGGGTTGTAAAGGACGCCTGCCCTAAAAAATTGTGCTGAAGTAGGGAATGAACAAAAAAATTCAAAACAGGCAAATGTTTCAAGAAGAGATTATGAAGAGTTAAGTTTTACTCACACTCTTTTTAAAAAAAAGGTAAATGGATAAAAGCTCAACCTCAGGGAGTGTTAGACACCTGCAATCTAATCTACAAAAAGTTTCAACTTACACCAGTCGACTGACCATCAGCAAAAAGTCTACGAACAATAAAAGCTGAAGGGGTTTTACAGAACTATGTACCCTCTACCTGCTGGTGAGACGTAAAAGGGTAACAGCCAATAATGAGAACAGAAAGGAGCTGTGTTTAAAAGTAAAAATGGAGGTACCATTCAATCCAGCAGGCACACCATTGGACCTCTCACCTGAGAAGACAAGAATCGAGAAGACACAGGCCGCAAAAGCTGCAGTGCAGCCTTATTCACAATAGCCAAGACAGTGAAGCAATCAAAATATCCAACAAGAGGTGAATGGATAAAGAAGAAGTGGTCCATGTACACAATGGAATATTAGCCATGGAAAACAATGAACCATTGCTCTCTGAGGCACCACAAATGAGTCTGGAGATAATCATGAAACATGAGGTAAGTCGGAAAGCAAAAGACCTATATTCTATGATATCACTTATAGGCGTTATCTAATAACTGACACAAATGAACATATTTCCACAGAGAAAGACACTCACAGACTTAGAAAACAAACTATGCTCATCTAAAAGGAACGGTGGGGGGAATGGATAAATTAAGATTAGTGTTACTATATGTATACAAACACATATTATATACATATCTCAAAAAGACTGACCATATAGCAAGGGAGGTCTGCGGAACCCTGTGTAACATTTTACATGGGAAGAGGATCTGTACTTGAATAGACATATATAATCTACAAATGAACCAGATTGTGTACACCTAGGACAAACAATATTCTAAGCTTTACTCCAATTTAAAAAATTTTTTATACCAAGAATAAATAATGAGACATAAACTTATGGGGGTTTCTCCATGCACATTCCAATGTAATTTACAACCTAGGAACACGACTTCCAGAAAGGCTCTGCTGCCCTAGTACCCAGATTTGGGAATGGAGAAATGCTGCCTTCTTGAGGCCACTTCCCACAAATCAGCTTTAAACCCATTGCTAAAGGTCACTAAATATTCACCAAAATTGCAGTTCGGTAAATGACACCTGCTCTCTAAAAAAATTCTGGGGTGGAAAATTGACCAAAAAATTCAAAAGAGGGCAACCTTCCAAGAAGACCATATCAAGAGTTATATTGTACTCCCAATTGTTTCCTTTTTTTAACAGAAAAGAAAACGGCGGAGAAAAATGATGAGTTTTACGAATTTTCAGAGACATGCAACCCCAAATTACAAAAACCTATCAGCTCACAGCAGCCAGAAGGGCCATTAGCATAAATGCTGCAAACAATAAATGCTGAAACGATTGTGGAGAAATGTGTACCCTCGATTCTAAAGGGGACGTGGTAAGTGCCACTAATGAAAACACAAAGAAGGTGCATTGAAAAGGGAAATACGGTGCTACCAGTCAGTCAATCACACCCACTGCTGGGCCTATCACCAGAGAAAATGAGAATCAAAAAGTCACAGGCTGGCAATCCTGCACTAAAACAATATTTACCATAGCCAACACTTGGAAGCAATGAAAATGGCCATCAACCGAGGAATGCACAAAGTAGAAGTGGTCCACGCACACAGTCGAAAATTACTCCAATAAAAAATAAAAATTACATTTAAAAATCCAACAAAATAAGGAGACATCAGCTTGTGTGGGTTTGTCCAGGCACACTCCACTCTAATTTATAACCGAGAAACCCCACCGGCCGTAAGGGCTTTTCCCTAGTTACCAGGGTGGGGAAAATAGAAAGGCTGCTGCCCTCTGGCAGTTACCTGCAAAAGCAGCTTTAAAGCCTGTGCTAATGGTCATTTCATAGGAACAAATACTGCAGAACTGTAAATGAAAACTGCCCTCAAAATGTCTTGAGGGAGGTAATGGCCAAAACATTTCAAAATGTGACACATACTTTAAGAGAACACTTTGAAGTACTAAGGGGTAATCACAGCTTGAAAAATAAAAAGGACATGCCTTAAAGCTCAGTTTCAATGGATTTTGAGGCACATGCGAATTCAACCACAAAGAGGTATCAGCTCACAATTGCAAGAGTAACCATCAGCAAGAAAACTACAAACAATAAGTGCTGAAGGTGTTGTGGAGAAGTGTATACCCTCAACTTCAAGTGGGACGTAAGTTGGAAAGGGCCACAGATGAGAACAGAAAGGAGGTGCCTTAAAAAGGTAAACATTGAGCTACCATATGACCTAACAGGCCCACTCCTCGACCTATAATCTAAGAAGACAGAATTGGAAAGACACAGGCAGGCAAATCTGCATTGCACAGTATCACAATAGCCAAGATATGGAAGTAACCAAAAAGTCCACCAACAGATGGGTGGACACAGAAGAACTCCTCCATGTACAGATGGAATATTCGCTACTGAAAAAAATGAAACAATGCCATTTGCAGCACCATAGATGAGTCTAGACGTAATCACGCCACCTGTAGTAAGTAAGAAAGCAAAAGACACATATCCTATCATATCACTTTTAGGAGTTACTTAAAAATTGATACCAATGAAGATATTTCCACAGAGAAAGGCAATCACAGATTCATTAAAAAAACTTAGGTTCACCAAATAGAAAGGGATGAGGATTGGATACATTACCATATTGGGGTTAACAGAGATATACAAACCATGTGAAATATATAATCACCAAAGGCGTACGGAAGACCAGGAGAAGACTACTCAACATTCTGTCATAACCTAAATGGGAAAAGGATGCGAGGAAGAATAGATACACAAATATGTGTGAAAGAACCACATCTTGCACACCAAGAAGAAACAAACCATTGTAATCAAATTTGCTGGGATAAAAAATAAAAAGTAAATTACAAATATGAACAAGAAGTAATGAGACATAAACTTAAAGGGCTTTTTCCTGGCACATTCCATTTTAATTTACAACCTAGAACACCACTTCCATTAAGGCTCTGTTTCCCTAGTAACCAAATTTGGTAAAGGAGAAATGCTGCCACCTTGTGGCCGTTTCCTGCAAGAGCAGCTTTAAAGTCACAGCTAATGGTCACTTAACATTCACAAGGACTCAGGGCTGTAAGGACACCTGCCCTAAAAAATTGTGCTGAAGTAGGGAATGGACAAAAAATTTCAAAACAGGCAAATGTTTCAAGAAGAGAATATGAAGAGTTACGTTTTACTGACGCTCTTTTAAAAAAAAGGAAAATGGATAAAAGCTCAACCTCAGGGAGTGTTAGACCCATGCAATCTAATCTACAAAAAGTTTTCAACTTACACCAATCGACTGACCATCAGCAAAAAGTCTACGAACAATAAATGCTGAAGGGGTTTTAGAGAACTGTGAACCCTCTACCTGCTGTTGAGACGTAAAAGGGTAACAGCCAATAATGAGAATAGAAAGGAGCTGTGTTTAAAAGTAAAAATGGAGGTACCATTCAATCCAGCAGGCACACCATTGGACCTCTCACCTGAGAAGACAAGAATCGAGAAGACACAGGCCGCAAAAGCTGCAGTGCAGCCTTATTCACAATAGCCAAGACCGTGAAGCAATCAAAATATCCAACAAGAGGTGAATGGATAAAGAAGAAGTGGTCCATGTACACAATGGAATATTAGCCATGGAAAACAATGAGCCATTGCTCCCTGAGGCACCACAAATGAGTCTGGAGATAATCACGAAACATGAGGTAAGTCCAAAAGCAAAAGACCTATATTCTATGATATCACTTATAGGCGTTATCTAATAACTGACACAAATGAACGTATTTCCACAGAGAAAGACACTCACAGACTTAGAAAACAAACTATGCTCATCTAAAAGGAAAGGTGGGGGGAATGGATAAATTAAGATTAGTGTTACTATATGTATACAAACACATATTATACACATATCTCAAAAAGACCGACCATATAGCAAGGGAGGTCTGCGGAACATTCTGTAACATTTTACATGGGAAGAGGATCTGTACTTGAATAGACATATATAATCTACAAATGAACCAGATTGTGTACACCTAGGACAAACAATATTCTAAGCTTTACCACAATTAAAAAATTTTTAAAACCAAGAAGAAATAATGAGACATAAACTTATGGGGGTTTCTCCATGCACATTCCAATGTAATTTACAACCTAGGAACACGACTTCCAGAAAGGCTCTGCTGCCCTAGAAACCAGATTTGGGAATGGAGAAATGCTGCCTGCTTGAGGCCACTTCCCACAACAGCAGCTTTAAACCCATTTCTAAAGGTCAATAAATATTCACCAAACTTGCAGTTCGGGAAATGACACCTGCTCTCTAAAAAAACTCTGGGGTGGAAAATCGACCAAAAAATTCAAAAGAGGGCAACCTTCTAAGAAGACAATTTCAAGAGTTATAATGTACTCCCATTTGTTTCCTTTTTGTAACAGAAAAGAAAACGGCGCAGAAAAATAATGAGTTTTACGAATTTTCAAATACATGCAAACCCAAATTACAAAAACCTATCAGCTCACAGCAGCCAGTAGGGCCATTAGCATAAATGCTGCAAACAATAAATGCTGAAGCGATTGTGGAGAAATGCGTACCCTCGATTCTAAGGGGGACGTGGTAAGAGCCACTAATGAAAACACAAAGGAGGTGCTTTGAAAAGGGAAACACGGTGCTACCAGTCAATGAATCACACCCACTGCTGGGTCTATCACCTGAGAAAATGAGAATCAAAAAGTCACAGGCTGGCAATCCTGCACTCCAACAATATTTACCATAGCCAAGACTTGGAAGAAATGAAAATGTCCATCAACCGAGGAATGCACAAAGTAGAAGTGGTCCACGTACACAGTGGAAAATTACTCCAATAAAAAATAAAAATTACATTTAAAAATCCAACAGAAGTAAGGAGACATCAGCTTGTGTGGGTTTCTCCAGGCACACTCCACTCTAATTTTTAACCGAGAAACACCACAGGCCGCAAGGGCTTTTCCCTAGTTACCAGGGTGGGGAACATAGAAAGGCTGCTGCCCTCTGGCAGTTACCTGCAAAAGCAGCTTTAAAGCCCGTGCTAATGGTCATTTCATAGGAACAAGTACTGCAGAACTGTAAATGAAACTTGCCCTCAAAATGTCTTGAGGGAGGTAATGGCCAAAATATTTCAAATGGTGACACATACTTTAAGAAAACACTATGAAGAAATAAGCTCTAATCATAGCTGGAAAAATAAAAAGGACATGTCTAAAAGCTCAATTTCAACGCATTATGAGACACATGCATATTCAACCACAAAGAGGTATCAGCTCACACCACTCAGAATAACCATCAGCAAAAACTGCAAAGAATAAATGCTGAAGGTGCTGGGAAGAAATGCATACCCTCAACTTTATGTGGGACGTAACCTGGAAAGAGACACTAAAGAGAGCAGAATAGAGGTGCCTTTAAAAGGTAAACATTGAGCTACCATAGGATCCAGCAGACCTATTCCTGGACCTATAAACTAAGAAGACAGAATTGGAAGGACACAGGTATGCAAATCTGCATTGCATAGTATTACAATAGCCAAGATACGGAAGTAACCAAAAAGTCCACCGACAGATGGGCGGACAAAGAAGAACTGCTACCTGTACAGATGGAATATGAGCTAGTGAAAAAATGAAACAATGCCATTTGCAGCACCATAGATGAGTCTAGACGTAATCACGCCACCTGTAGTAAGTGAGAAAGCAAAAGACACATATCCTATCATATCACTTTTAGGAGTTACTTAAAAATCGATACCAATGAAGATATTTCCACAGAGAGAGGCAATCGCAGATTCATTAAAAAACTTATGGTTCACCAAATAGAAAGGGATGAGGATTGGATACATTACCATATTGGGGTTAACAGAGATATACAAACCATGTGAAATATATAATCAGCAAAGACGTACGGAAGACCAGGAGAAGACTACTCAACATTCTGTCATAACGTACATGAGAAAAGGATGTGAGGAAGAATAGATACCTGTATATGTGTGAAAGAACCACATCTTGCACACCTAGAGCAAACAAACCATTGTAATCAAATTTGCTGGGATAAAAAATAAAACGTAAATTACAAATATGAACAAGAAGTAATGAGACATAAACTTAAACGGCTTTTTCCTGGCATATTCCATTCTAATATACAACCTAGAACACCACTTCCATTAAGGCTCTGTTTCCCTCGTAACCAAATTTGGTAAAGGAGAAATGCTGCCACCTTGTGGCCGTTTCCTGCAAGAGCAGCTTTAAACTCACAGCTAATGGTCACTTAACGTTCACAAAGACTCAGGGTTGTAAAGGACGCCTGCCCTAAAAAATTGTGCTGAAGTAGGGAATGAACAAAAAAATTCAAAACAGGCAAATGTTTCAAGAAGAGATTATGAAGAGTTAAGTTTTACTCACACTCTTTTTAAAAAAAAGGTAAATGGATAAAAGCTCAACCTCAGGGAGTGTTAGACACCTGCAATCTAATCTACAAAAAGTTTCAACTTACACCAGTCGACTGACCATCAGCAAAAAGTCTACGAACAATAAAAGCTGAAGGGGTTTTACAGAACTGTGTACCCTCTACCTGCTGGTGAGACGTAAAAGGGTAACAGCCAATAATGAGAACAGAAAGGAGCTGTGTTTAAAAGTAAAAATGGAGGTACCATTCAATCCAGCAGGCGCACCATTGGACCTCTCACCTGAGAAGACAAGAATCGAGAAGACACAGGCCGCAAAAGCTGCAGTGCAGCCTTATTCACAATAGCCAAGACCGTGAAGCAATCAAAATATCCAACAAGAGGTGAATGGATAAAGAAGAAGTGGTCCATGTACACAATGGAATATTAGCCATGGAAAACAATGAACCATTGCTCTCTGAGGCACCACAAATGAGTCTGGAGATAATCATGAAACATGAGGTAAGTCGGAAAGCAAAAGACCTATATTCTATGATATCACTTATAGGCGTTATCTAATAACTGACACAAATGAACATATTTCCACAGAGAAAGACACTCACAGACTTAGAAAACAAACTATGCTCATCTAAAAGGAACGGTGGGGGGAATGGATAAATTAAGATTAGTGTTACTATATGTATACAAACACATATTATATACATATCTCAAAAAGACTGACCATATAGCAAGGGAGGTCTGCGGAACCCTGTGTAACATTTTACATGGGAAGAGGATCTGTACTTGAATAGACATATATAATCTACAAATGAACCAGATTGTGTACACCTAGGACAAACAATATTCTAAGCTTTACTCCAATTTAAAAAATTTTTTATACCAAGAAGAAATAATGAGACATAAACTTAGGGGCGTTTCTCCATGCACATTCCAACGTAATTTACAACCTAGGAACACGACTTCCAGAAAGGCTCTGCTGCCCTAGTACCCAGATTTGGGAATGGAGAAATGCTGCCTGCTTGAGGCCACTTCCCACAAATCAGCTTTAAACCCATTGCTAAAGGTCACTAAATATTCACCAAACTTGCAGTTCGGTAAATGACACCTGCTCTCTAAAAAAATTCTGGGGTGGAAAATTGACCAAAAAATTCAAAAGAGGGCAACCTTCCAAGAAGACCATATCAAGAGTTATATTGTACTCCCAATTGTTTCCTTTTTTTAACAGAAAAGAAAACGGCGGAGAAAAATGATGAGTTTTAGGAATTTTCAGAGACATGCAAACCCAAATTACAAAAACCTATCAGCTCACAGCAGCCAGAAGGGCCATTAGCATAAATGCTGCAAACAATAAATGCTGAAACGATTGTGGAGAAATGTGTACCCTCGATTCTAAAGGGGACGTGGTAAGTGCCACTAATGAAAACACAAAGAAGGTGCATTGAAAAGGGAAATACGGTGCTACCAGTCAGTCAATCACACCCACTGCTGGGCCTATCACCAGAGAAAATGAGAATCAAAAAGTCACAGGCTGGCAATCCTGCACTAAAACAATATTTACCATAGCCAACACTTGGAAGCAATGAAAATGTCCATCAACCGAGGAATGCACAAAGTAGAAGTGGTCCACGCACACAGTCGAAAATTACTCCAATAAAAAATAAAAATTACATTTAAAAATCCAACAAAAATAAGGAGACATCAGCTTGTGTGGGTTTGTCCAGGCACACTCCACTCTAATTTATAACCGAGAAACCCCACCGGCCGTAAGGGCTTTTCCCTAGTTACCAGGGTGGGGAAAATAGAAAGGCTGCTGCCCTCTGGCAGTTACCTGCAAAAGCAGCTTTAAAGCCTGTGCTAATGGTCATTTCATAGGAACAAATACTGCAGAACTGTAAATGAAAACTGCCCTCAAAATGTCTTGAGGGAGGTAATGGCCAAAACTTTTCAAAATGTGACACATACTTTAAGAGAACACTTTGAAGTACTAAGGGGTAATCACAGCTTGAAAAATAAAAAGGACATGCCTTAAAGCTCAGTTTCAATGGATTTTGAGGCACATGCGAATTCAACCACAAAGAGGTATCAGCTCACAATTGCAAGAGTAACCATCAGCAAGAAAACTACAAACAATAAGTGCTGAAGGTGTTGTGGAGAAGTGTATACCCTCAACTTCAAGTGGGACGTAAGTTGGAAAGGGCCACAGATGAGAACAGAAAGGAGGTGCCTTAAAAAGGTAAACGTTGAGCTACCATATGACCTAACAGGCCCACTCCTCGACCTATAATCTAAGAAGACAGAATTGGAAAGACACAGGCAGGCAAATCTGCATTGCACAGTATCACAATAGCCAAGATATGGAAGTAACCAAAAAGTCCACCAACAGATGGGTGGACACAGAAGAACTCCTCCATGTACAGATGGAATATTCGCTACTGAAAAAAATGAAACAATGCCATTTGCAGCACCATAGATGAGTCTAGACGTAATCACGCCACCTGTAGTAAGTAAGAAAGCAAAAGACACATATCCTATCATATCACTTTTAGGAGTTACTTAAAAATTGATACCAATGAAGATATGTCCACAGAGAAAGGCAATCACAGATTCATTAAAAAAACTTAGGTTCACCAAATAGAAAGGGATGAGGATTGGATACATTACCATATTGGGGTTAACAGAGATATACAAACCATGTGAAATATATAATCACCAAAGGCGTACGGAAGACCAGGAGAAGACTACTCAACATTCTGTCATAACCTAAATGGGAAAAGGATGCGAGGAAGAATAGATACACAAATATGTGTGAAAGAACCACATCTTGCACACCAAGAAGAAACAAACCATTGTAATCAAATTTGCTGGGATAAAAAATAAAAAGTAAATTACAAATATGAACAAGAAGTAATGAGACATAAACTTAAAGGGCTTTTTCCTGGCACATTCCATTTTAATTTACAACCTAGAACACCACTTCCATTAAGGCTCTGTTTCCCTAGTAACCAAATTTGGTAAAGGAGAAATGCTGCCACCTTGTGGCCGTTTCCTGCAAGAGCAGCTTTAAAGTCACAGCTAATGGTCACTTAACATTCACAAGGACTCAGGGCTGTAAGGACACCTGCCCTAAAAAATTGTGCTGAAGTAGGGAATGGACAAAAAATTTCAAAACAGGCAAATGTTTCAAGAAGAGAATATGAAGAGTTACGTTTTACTGACGCTCTTTTAAAAAAAAAGGAAAATGGATAAAAGCTCAACCTCAGGGAGTGTTAGACCCATGCAATCTAATCTACAAAAAGTTTTCAACTTACACCAATCGACTGACCATCAGCAAAAAGTCTACGAACAATAAATGCTGAAGGGGTTTTAGAGAACTGTGAACCCTCTACCTGCTGTTGAGACGTAAAAGGGTAACAGCCAATAATGAGAATAGAAAGGAGCTGTGTTTAAAAGTAAAAATGGAGGTACCATTCAATCCAGCAGGCACACCATTGGACCTCTCACCTGAGAAGACAAGAATCGAGAAGACACAGGCCGCAAAAGCTGCAGTGCAGCCTTATTCACAATAGCCAAGACCGTGAAGCAATCAAAATATCCAACAAGAGGTGAATGGATAAAGAAGAAGTGGTCCATGTACACAATGGAATATTAGCCATGGAAAACAATGAGCCATTGCTCCCTGAGGCACCACAAATGAGTCTGGAGATAATCACGAAACATGAGGTAAGTCCAAAAGCAAAAGACCTATATTCTATGATATCACTTATAGGCGTTATCTAATAACTGACACAAATGAACATATTTCCACAGAGAAAGACACTCACAGACTTAGAAAACAAACTATGCTCATCTAAAAGGAAAGGTGGGGGGAATGGATAAATTAAGATTAGTGTTACTATATGTATACAAACACATATTATACACATATCTCAAAAAGACCGACCATATAGCAAGGGAGGTCTGCGGAACATTCTGTAACATTTTACATGGGAAGAGGATCTGTACTTGAATAGACATATATAATCTACAAATGAACCAGATTGTGTACACCTAGGACAAACAATATTCTAAGCTTTACCACAATTAAAAAATTTTTAAAACCAAGAAGAAATAATGAGACATAAACTTATGGGGGTTTCTCCATGCACATTCCAATGTAATTTACAACCTAGGAACACGACTTCCAGAAAGGCTCTGCTGCCCTAGAAACCAGATTTGGGAATGGAGAAATGCTGCCTGCTTGAGGCCACTTCCCACAACAGCAGCTTTAAACCCATTTCTAAAGGTCAATAAATATTCACCAAACTTGCAGTTCGGGAAATGACACCTGCTCTCTAAAAAAACTCTGGGGTGGAAAATCGACCAAAAAATTCAAAAGAGGGCAACCTTCTAAGAAGACAATTTCAAGAGTTATAATGTACTCCCATTTGTTTCCTTTTTGTAACAGAAAAGAAAACGGCGCAGAAAAATAATGAGTTTTACGAATTTTCAAATACATGCAAACCCAAATTACAAAAACCTATCAGCTCACAGCAGCCAGTAGGGCCATTAGCATAAATGCTGCAAACAATAAATGCTGAAGCGATTGTGGAGAAATGCGTACCCTCGATTCTAAGGGGGACGTGGTAAGAGCCACTAATGAAAACACAAAGGAGGTGCTTTGAAAAGGGAAACACGGTGCTACCAGTCAATGAATCACACCCACTGCTGGGCCTATCACCTGAGAAAATGAGAATCAAAAAGTCACAGGCTGGCAATCCTGCACTCCAACAATATTTACCATAGCCAAGACTTGGAAGAAATGAAAATGTCCATCAACCGAGGAATGCACAAAGTAGAAGTGGTCCACGTACACAGTGGAAAATTACTCCAATAAAAAATAAAAATTACATTTAAAAATCCAACAGAAGTAAGGAGACATCAGCTTGTGTGGGTTTCTCCAGGCACACTCCACTCTAATTTTTAACCGAGAAACACCACAGGCCGCAAGGGCTTTTCCCTAGTTACCAGGGTGGGGAACATAGAAAGGCTGCTGCCCTCTGGCAGTTACCTGCAAAAGCAGCTTTAAAGCCCGTGCTAATGGTCATTTCATAGGAACAAGTACTGCAGAACTGTAAATGAAACTTGCCCTCAAAATGTCTTGAGGGAGGTAATGGCCAAAATATTTCAAATGGTGACACATACTTTAAGAAAACACTATGAAGAAATAAGCTCTAATCATAGCTGGAAAAATAAAAAGGACATGTCTAAAAGCTCAATTTCAACGCATTATGAGACACATGCATATTCAACCACAAAGAGGTATCAGCTCACACCACTCAGAATAACCATCAGCAAAAACTGCAAAGAATAAATGCTGAAGGTGCTGGGAAGAAATGCATACCCTCAACTTTATGTGGGACGTAACCTGGAAAGAGCCACTAAAGAGAGCAGAATAGAGGTGCCTTTAAAAGGTAAACATTGAGCTACCATAGGATCCAGCAGACCTATTCCTGGACCTATAAACTAAGAAGACAGAATTGGAAGGACACAGGTATGCAAATCTGCATTGCATAGTATTACAATAGCCAAGATACGGAAGTAACCAAAAAGTCCACCGACAGATGGGCGGACAAAGAAGAACTGCTACCTGTACAGATGGAATATGAGCTAGTGAAAAAATGAAACAATGCCATTTGCAGCACCATAGATGAGTCTAGACGTAATCACGCCACCTGTAGTAAGTGAGAAAGCAAAAGACACATATCCTATCATATCACTTTTAGGAGTTACTTAAAAATCGATACCAATGAAGATATTTCCACAGAGAGAGGCAATCGCAGATTCATTAAAAAACTTATGGTTCACCAAATAGAAAGGGATGAGGATTGGATACATTACCATATTGGGGTTAACAGAGATATACAAACCATGTGAAATATATAATCAGCAAAGACGTACGGAAGACCAGGAGAAGACTACTCAACATTCTGTCATAACGTACATGAGAAAAGGATGTGAGGAAGAATAGATACCTGTATATGTGTGAAAGAACCACATCTTGCACACCTAGAGCAAACAAACCATTGTAATCAAATTTGCTGGGATAAAAAATAAAACGTAAATTACAAATATGAACAAGAAGTAATGAGACATAAACTTAAACGGCTTTTTCCTGGCATATTCCATTCTAATATACAACCTAGAACACCACTTCCATTAAGGCTCTGTTTCCCTCGTAACCAAATTTGGTAAAGGAGAAATGCTGCCACCTTGTGGCCGTTTCCTGCAAGAGCAGCTTTAAACTCACAGCTAATGGTCACTTAACGTTCACAAAGACTCAGGGTTGTAAAGGACGCCTGCCCTAAAAAATTGTGCTGAAGTAGGGAATGAACAAAAAAATTCAAAACAGGCAAATGTTTCAAGAAGAGATTATGAAGAGTTAAGTTTTACTCACACTCTTTTTAAAAAAAAGGTAAATGGATAAAAGCTCAACCTCAGGGAGTGTTAGACACCTGCAATCTAATCTACAAAAAGTTTCAACTTACACCAGTCGACTGACCATCAGCAAAAAGTCTACGAACAATAAAAGCTGAAGGGGTTTTACAGAACTGTGTACCCTCTACCTGCTGGTGAGACGTAAAAGGGTAACAGCCAATAATGAGAACAGAAAGGAGCTGTGTTTAAAAGTAAAAATGGAGGTACCATTCAATCCAGCAGGCGCACCATTGGACCTCTCACCTGAGAAGACAAGAATCGAGAAGACACAGGCCGCAAAAGCTGCAGTGCAGCCTTATTCACAATAGCCAAGACCGTGAAGCAATCAAAATATCCAACAAGAGGTGAATGGATAAAGAAGAAGTGGTCCATGTACACAATGGAATATTAGCCATGGAAAACAATGAACCATTGCTCTCTGAGGCACCACAAATGAGTCTGGAGATAATCATGAAACATGAGGTAAGTCGGAAAGCAAAAGACCTATATTCTATGATATCACTTATAGGCGTTATCTAATAACTGACACAAATGAACATATTTCCACAGAGAAAGACACTCACAGACTTAGAAAACAAACTATGCTCATCTAAAAGGAACGGTGGGGGGAATGGATAAATTAAGATTAGTGTTACTATATGTATACAAACACATATTATATACATATCTCAAAAAGACTGACCATATAGCAAGGGAGGTCTGCGGAACCCTGTGTAACATTTTACATGGGAAGAGGATCTGTACTTGAATAGACATATATAATCTACAAATGAACCAGATTGTGTACACCTAGGACAAACAATATTCTAAGCTTTACTCCAATTTAAAAAATTTTTTATACCAAGAAGAAATAATGAGACATAAACTTAGGGGCGTTTCTCCATGCACATTCCAACGTAATTTACAACCTAGGAACACGACTTCCAGAAAGGCTCTGCTGCCCTAGTACCCAGATTTGGGAATGGAGAAATGCTGCCTGCTTGAGGCCACTTCCCACAAATCAGCTTTAAACCCATTGCTAAAGGTCACTAAATATTCACCAAACTTGCAGTTCGGTAAATGACACCTGCTCTCTAAAAAAATTCTGGGGTGGAAAATTGACCAAAAAATTCAAAAGAGGGCAACCTTCCAAGAAGACCATATCAAGAGTTATATTGTACTCCCAAATGTTTCCTTTTTTTAACAGAAAAGAAAACGGCGGAGAAAAATGATGAGTTTTAGGAATTTTCAGAGACATGCAAACCCAAATTACAAAAACCTATCAGCTCACAGCAGCCAGAAGGGCCATTAGCATAAATGCTGCAAACAATAAATGCTGAAACGATTGTGGAGAAATGTGTACCCTCGATTCTAAAGGGGACGTGGTAAGTGCCACTAATGAAAACACAAAGAAGGTGCATTGAAAAGGGAAATACGGTGCTACCAGTCAGTCAATCACACCCACTGCTGGGCCTATCACCAGAGAAAATGAGAATCAAAAAGTCACAGGCTGGCAATCCTGCACTAAAACAATATTTACCATAGCCAACACTTGGAAGCAATGAAAATGTCCATCAACCGAGGAATGCACAAAGTAGAAGTGGTCCACGCACACAGTCGAAAATTACTCCAATAAAAAATAAAAATTACATTTAAAAATCCAACAAAAATAAGGAGACATCAGCTTGTGTGGGTTTGTCCAGGCACACTCCACTCTAATTTATAACCGAGAAACCCCACCGGCCGTAAGGGCTTTTCCCTAGTTACCAGGGTGGGGAAAATAGAAAGGCTGCTGCCCTCTGGCAGTTACCTGCAAAAGCAGCTTTAAAGCCTGTGCTAATGGTCATTTCATAGGAACAAATACTGCAGAACTGTAAATGAAAACTGCCCTCAAAATGTCTTGAGGGAGGTAATGGCCAAAACTTTTCAAAATGTGACACATACTTTAAGAGAACACTTTGAAGTACTAAGGGGTAATCACAGCTTGAAAAATAAAAAGGACATGCCTTAAAGCTCAGTTTCAATGGATTTTGAGGCACATGCGAATTCAACCACAAAGAGGTATCAGCTCACAATTGCAAGAGTAACCATCAGCAAGAAAACTACAAACAATAAGTGCTGAAGGTGTTGTGGAGAAGTGTATACCCTCAACTTCAAGTGGGACGTAAGTTGGAAAGGGCCACAGATGAGAACAGAAAGGAGGTGCCTTAAAAAGGTAAACGTTGAGCTACCATATGACCTAACAGGCCCACTCCTCGACCTATAATCTAAGAAGACAGAATTGGAAAGACACAGGCAGGCAAATCTGCATTGCACAGTATCACAATAGCCAAGATATGGAAGTAACCAAAAAGTCCACCAACAGATGGGTGGACACAGAAGAACTCCTCCATGTACAGATGGAATATTCGCTACTGAAAAAAATGAAACAATGCCATTTGCAGCACCATAGATGAGTCTAGACGTAATCACGCCACCTGTAGTAAGTAAGAAAGCAAAAGACACATATCCTATCATATCACTTTTAGGAGTTACTTAAAAATTGATACCAATGAAGATATGTCCACAGAGAAAGGCAATCACAGATTCATTAAAAAAACTTAGGTTCACCAAATAGAAAGGGATGAGGATTGGATACATTACCATATTGGGGTTAACAGAGATATACAAACCATGTGAAATATATAATCACCAAAGGCGTACGGAAGACCAGGAGAAGACTACTCAACATTCTGTCATAACCTAAATGGGAAAAGGATGCGAGGAAGAATAGATACACAAATATGTGTGAAAGAACCACATCTTGCACACCAAGAAGAAACAAACCATTGTAATCAAATTTGCTGGGATAAAAAATAAAAAGTAAATTACAAATATGAACAAGAAGTAATGAGACATAAACTTAAAGGGCTTTTTCCTGGCACATTCCATTTTAATTTACAACCTAGAACACCACTTCCATTAAGGCTCTGTTTCCCTAGTAACCAAATTTGGTAAAGGAGAAATGCTGCCACCTTGTGGCCGTTTCCTGCAAGAGCAGCTTTAAAGTCACAGCTAATGGTCACTTAACATTCACAAGGACTCAGGGCTGTAAGGACACCTGCCCTAAAAAATTGTGCTGAAGTAGGGAATGGACAAAAAATTTCAAAACAGGCAAATGTTTCAAGAAGAGAATATGAAGAGTTACGTTTTACTGACGCTCTTTTAAAAAAAAAGGAAAATGGATAAAAGCTCAACCTCAGGGAGTGTTAGACCCATGCAATCTAATCTACAAAAAGTTTTCAACTTACACCAATCGACTGACCATCAGCAAAAAGTCTACGAACAATAAATGCTGAAGGGGTTTTAGAGAACTGTGAACCCTCTACCTGCTGTTGAGACGTAAAAGGGTAACAGCCAATAATGAGAATAGAAAGGAGCTGTGTTTAAAAGTAAAAATGGAGGTACCATTCAATCCAGCAGGCACACCATTGGACCTCTCACCTGAGAAGACAAGAATCGAGAAGACACAGGCCGCAAAAGCTGCAGTGCAGCCTTATTCACAATAGCCAAGACCGTGAAGCAATCAAAATATCCAACAAGAGGTGAATGGATAAAGAAGAAGTGGTCCATGTACACAATGGAATATTAGCCATGGAAAACAATGAGCCATTGCTCCCTGAGGCACCACAAATGAGTCTGGAGATAATCACGAAACATGAGGTAAGTCCAAAAGCAAAAGACCTATATTCTATGATATCACTTATAGGCGTTATCTAATAACTGACACAAATGAACATATTTCCACAGAGAAAGACACTCACAGACTTAGAAAACAAACTATGCTCATCTAAAAGGAAAGGTGGGGGGAATGGATAAATTAAGATTAGTGTTACTATATGTATACAAACACATATTATACACATATCTCAAAAAGACCGACCATATAGCAAGGGAGGTCTGCGGAACATTCTGTAACATTTTACATGGGAAGAGGATCTGTACTTGAATAGACATATATAATCTACAAATGAACCAGATTGTGTACACCTAGGACAAACAATATTCTAAGCTTTACCACAATTAAAAAATTTTTAAAACCAAGAAGAAATAATGAGACATAAACTTATGGGGGTTTCTCCATGCACATTCCAATGTAATTTACAACCTAGGAACACGACTTCCAGAAAGGCTCTGCTGCCCTAGAAACCAGATTTGGGAATGGAGAAATGCTGCCTGCTTGAGGCCACTTCCCACAACAGCAGCTTTAAACCCATTTCTAAAGGTCAATAAATATTCACCAAACTTGAAGTTCGGGAAATGACACCTGCTCTCTAAAAAAACTCTGGGGTGGAAAATCGACCAAAAAATTCAAAAGAGGGCAACCTTCTAAGAAGACAATTTCAAGAGTTATAATGTACTCCCATTTGTTTCCTTTTTGTAACAGAAAAGAAAACGGCGCAGAAAAATAATGAGTTTTACGAATTTTCAAATACATGCAAACCCAAATTACAAAAACCTATCAGCTCACAGCAGCCAGTAGGGCCATTAGCATAAATGCTGCAAACAATAAATGCTGAAGCGATTGTGGAGAAATGCGTACCCTCGATTCTAAGGGGGACGTGGTAAGAGCCACTAATGAAAACACAAAGGAGGTGCTTTGAAAAGGGAAACACGGTGCTACCAGTCAATGAATCACACCCACTGCTGGGCCTATCACCTGAGAAAATGAGAATCAAAAAGTCACAGGCTGGCAATCCTGCACTCCAACAATATTTACCATAGCCAAGACTTGGAAGAAATGAAAATGTCCATCAACCGAGGAATGCACAAAGTAGAAGTGGTCCACGTACACAGTGGAAAATTACTCCAATAAAAAATAAAAATTACATTTAAAAATCCAACAGAAGTAAGGAGACATCAGCTTGTGTGGGTTTCTCCAGGCACACTCCACTCTAATTTTTAACCGAGAAACACCACAGGCCGCAAGGGCTTTTCCCTAGTTACCAGGGTGGGGAACATAGAAAGGCTGCTGCCCTCTGGCAGTTACCTGCAAAAGCAGCTTTAAAGCCCGTGCTAATGGTCATTTCATAGGAACAAGTACTGCAGAACTGTAAATGAAACTTGCCCTCAAAATGTCTTGAGGGAGGTAATGGCCAAAATATTTCAAATGGTGACACATACTTTAAGAAAACACTATGAAGAAATAAGCTCTAATCATAGCTGGAAAAATAAAAAGGACATGTCTAAAAGCTCAATTTCAACGCATTATGAGACACATGCATATTCAACCACAAAGAGGTATCAGCTCACACCACTCAGAATAACCATCAGCAAAAACTGCAAAGAATAAATGCTGAAGGTGCTGGGAAGAAATGCATACCCTCAACTTTATGTGGGACGTAACCTGGAAAGAGCCACTAAAGAGAGCAGAATAGAGGTGCCTTTAAAAGGTAAACATTGAGCTACCATAGGATCCAGCAGACCTATTCCTGGACCTATAAACTAAGAAGACAGAATTGGAAGGACACAGGTATGCAAATCTGCATTGCATAGTATTACAATAGCCAAGATACGGAAGTAACCAAAAAGTCCACCGACAGATGGGCGGACAAAGAAGAACTGCTACCTGTACAGATGGAATATGAGCTAGTGAAAAAATGAAACAATGCCATTTGCAGCACCATAGATGAGTCTAGACGTAATCACGCCACCTGTAGTAAGTGAGAAAGCAAAAGACACATATCCTATCATATCACTTTTAGGAGTTACTTAAAAATCGATACCAATGAAGATATTTCCACAGAGAGAGGCAATCGCAGATTCATTAAAAAACTTATGGTTCACCAAATAGAAAGGGATGAGGATTGGATACATTACCATATTGGGGTTAACAGAGATATACAAACCATGTGAAATATATAATCAGCAAAGACGTACGGAAGACCAGGAGAAGACTACTCAACATTCTGTCATAACGTACATGAGAAAAGGATGTGAGGAAGAATAGATACCTGTATATGTGTGAAAGAACCACATCTTGCACACCTAGAGCAAACAAACCATTGTAATCAAATTTGCTGGGATAAAAAATAAAACGTAAATTACAAATATGAACAAGAAGTAATGAGACATAAACTTAAACGGCTTTTTCCTGGCATATTCCATTCTAATATACAACCTAGAACACCACTTCCATTAAGGCTCTGTTTCCCTCGTAACCAAATTTGGTAAAGGAGAAATGCTGCCACCTTGTGGCCGTTTCCTGCAAGAGCAGCTTTAAACTCACAGCTAATGGTCACTTAACGTTCACAAAGACTCAGGGTTGTAAAGGACGCCTGCCCTAAAAAATTGTGCTGAAGTAGGGAATGAAGAAAAAAATTCAAAACAGGCAAATGTTTCAAGAAGAGATTATGAAGAGTTAAGTTTTACTCACACTCTTTTTAAAAAAAAGGTAAATGGATAAAAGCTCAACCTCAGGGAGTGTTAGACACCTGCAATCTAATCTACAAAAAGTTTCAACTTACACCAGTCGACTGACCATCAGCAAAAAGTCTACGAACAATAAAAGCTGAAGGGGTTTTACAGAACTGTGTACCCTCTACCTGCTGGTGAGACGTAAAAGGGTAACAGCCAATAATGAGAACAGAAAGGAGCTGTGTTTAAAAGTAAAAATGGAGGTACCATTCAATCCAGCAGGCGCACCATTGGACCTCTCACCTGAGAAGACAAGAATCGAGAAGACACAGGCCGCAAAAGCTGCAGTGCAGCCTTATTCACAATAGCCAAGACCGTGAAGCAATCAAAATATCCAACAAGAGGTGAATGGATAAAGAAGAAGTGGTCCATGTACACAATGGAATATTAGCCATGGAAAACAATGAACCATTGCTCTCTGAGGCACCACAAATGAGTCTGGAGATAATCATGAAACATGAGGTAAGTCGGAAAGCAAAAGACCTATATTCTATGATATCACTTATAGGCGTTATCTAATAACTGACACAAATGAACATATTTCCACAGAGAAAGACACTCACAGACTTAGAAAACAAACTATGCTCATCTAAAAGGAACGGTGGGGGGAATGGATAAATTAAGATTAGTGTTACTATATGTATACAAACACATATTATATACATATCTCAAAAAGACTGACCATATAGCAAGGGAGGTCTGCGGAACCCTGTGTAACATTTTACATGGGAAGAGGATCTGTACTTGAATAGACATATATAATCTACAAATGAACCAGATTGTGTACACCTAGGACAAACAATATTCTAAGCTTTACTCCAATTTAAAAAATTTTTTATACCAAGAAGAAATAATGAGACATAAACTTAGGGGCGTTTCTCCATGCACATTCCAACGTAATTTACAACCTAGGAACACGACTTCCAGAAAGGCTCTGCTGCCCTAGTACCCAGATTTGGGAATGGAGAAATGCTGCCTGCTTGAGGCCACTTCCCACAAATCAGCTTTAAACCCATTGCTAAAGGTCACTAAATATTCACCAAACTTGCAGTTCGGTAAATGACACCTGCTCTCTAAAAAAATTCTGGGGTGGAAAATTGACCAAAAAATTCAAAAGAGGGCAACCTTCCAAGAAGACCATATCAAGAGTTATATTGTACTCCCAAATGTTTCCTTTTTTTAACAGAAAAGAAAACGGCGGAGAAAAATGATGAGTTTTAGGAATTTTCAGAGACATGCAAACCCAAATTACAAAAACCTATCAGCTCACAGCAGCCAGAAGGGCCATTAGCATAAATGCTGCAAACAATAAATGCTGAAACGATTGTGGAGAAATGTGTACCCTCGATTCTAAAGGGGACGTGGTAAGTGCCACTAATGAAAACACAAAGAAGGTGCATTGAAAAGGGAAATACGGTGCTACCAGTCAGTCAATCACACCCACTGCTGGGCCTATCACCAGAGAAAATGAGAATCAAAAAGTCACAGGCTGGCAATCCTGCACTAAAACAATATTTACCATAGCCAACACTTGGAAGCAATGAAAATGTCCATCAACCGAGGAATGCACAAAGTAGAAGTGGTCCACGCACACAGTCGAAAATTACTCCAATAAAAAATAAAAATTACATTTAAAAATCCAACAAAAATAAGGAGACATCAGCTTGTGTGGGTTTGTCCAGGCACACTCCACTCTAATTTATAACCGAGAAACCCCACCGGCCGTAAGGGCTTTTCCCTAGTTACCAGGGTGGGGAAAATAGAAAGGCTGCTGCCCTCTGGCAGTTACCTGCAAAAGCAGCTTTAAAGCCTGTGCTAATGGTCATTTCATAGGAACAAATACTGCAGAACTGTAAATGAAAACTGCCCTCAAAATGTCTTGAGGGAGGTAATGGCCAAAACTTTTCAAAATGTGACACATACTTTAAGAGAACACTTTGAAGTACTAAGGGGTAATCACAGCTTGAAAAATAAAAAGGACATGCCTTAAAGCTCAGTTTCAATGGATTTTGAGGCACATGCGAATTCAACCACAAAGAGGTATCAGCTCACAATTGCAAGAGTAACCATCAGCAAGAAAACTACAAACAATAAGTGCTGAAGGTGTTGTGGAGAAGTGTATACCCTCAACTTCAAGTGGGACGTAAGTTGGAAAGGGCCACAGATGAGAACAGAAAGGAGGTGCCTTAAAAAGGTAAACGTTGAGCTACCATATGACCTAACAGGCCCACTCCTCGACCTATAATCTAAGAAGACAGAATTGGAAAGACACAGGCAGGCAAATCTGCATTGCACAGTATCACAATAGCCAAGATATGGAAGTAACCAAAAAGTCCACCAACAGATGGGTGGACACAGAAGAACTCCTCCATGTACAGATGGAATATTCGCTACTGAAAAAAATGAAACAATGCCATTTGCAGCACCATAGATGAGTCTAGACGTAATCACGCCACCTGTAGTAAGTAAGAAAGCAAAAGACACATATCCTATCATATCACTTTTAGGAGTTACTTAAAAATTGATACCAATGAAGATATGTCCACAGAGAAAGGCAATCACAGATTCATTAAAAAAACTTAGGTTCACCAAATAGAAAGGGATGAGGATTGGATACATTACCATATTGGGGTTAACAGAGATATACAAACCATGTGAAATATATAATCACCAAAGGCGTACGGAAGACCAGGAGAAGACTACTCAACATTCTGTCATAACCTAAATGGGAAAAGGATGCGAGGAAGAATAGATACACAAATATGTGTGAAAGAACCACATCTTGCACACCAAGAAGAAACAAACCATTGTAATCAAATTTGCTGGGATAAAAAATAAAAAGTAAATTACAAATATGAACAAGAAGTAATGAGACATAAACTTAAAGGGCTTTTTCCTGGCACATTCCATTTTAATTTACAACCTAGAACACCACTTCCATTAAGGCTCTGTTTCCCTAGTAACCAAATTTGGTAAAGGAGAAATGCTGCCACCTTGTGGCCGTTTCCTGCAAGAGCAGCTTTAAAGTCACAGCTAATGGTCACTTAACATTCACAAGGACTCAGGGCTGTAAGGACACCTGCCCTAAAAAATTGTGCTGAAGTAGGGAATGGACAAAAAATTTCAAAACAGGCAAATGTTTCAAGAAGAGAATATGAAGAGTTACGTTTTACTGACGCTCTTTTAAAAAAAAAGGAAAATGGATAAAAGCTCAACCTCAGGGAGTGTTAGACCCATGCAATCTAATCTACAAAAAGTTTTCAACTTACACCAATCGACTGACCATCAGCAAAAAGTCTACGAACAATAAATGCTGAAGGGGTTTTAGAGAACTGTGAACCCTCTACCTGCTGTTGAGACGTAAAAGGGTAACAGCCAATAATGAGAATAGAAAGGAGCTGTGTTTAAAAGTAAAAATGGAGGTACCATTCAATCCAGCAGGCACACCATTGGACCTCTCACCTGAGAAGACAAGAATCGAGAAGACACAGGCCGCAAAAGCTGCAGTGCAGCCTTATTCACAATAGCCAAGACCGTGAAGCAATCAAAATATCCAACAAGAGGTGAATGGATAAAGAAGAAGTGGTCCATGTACACAATGGAATATTAGCCATGGAAAACAATGAGCCATTGCTCCCTGAGGCACCACAAATGAGTCTGGAGATAATCACGAAACATGAGGTAAGTCCAAAAGCAAAAGACCTATATTCTATGATATCACTTATAGGCGTTATCTAATAACTGACACAAATGAACATATTTCCACAGAGAAAGACACTCACAGACTTAGAAAACAAACTATGCTCATCTAAAAGGAAAGGTGGGGGGAATGGATAAATTAAGATTAGTGTTACTATATGTATACAAACACATATTATACACATATCTCAAAAAGACCGACCATATAGCAAGGGAGGTCTGCGGAACATTCTGTAACATTTTACATGGGAAGAGGATCTGTACTTGAATAGACATATATAATCTACAAATGAACCAGATTGTGTACACCTAGGACAAACAATATTCTAAGCTTTACCACAATTAAAAAATTTTTAAAACCAAGAAGAAATAATGAGACATAAACTTATGGGGGTTTCTCCATGCACATTCCAATGTAATTTACAACCTAGGAACACGACTTCCAGAAAGGCTCTGCTGCCCTAGAAACCAGATTTGGGAATGGAGAAATGCTGCCTGCTTGAGGCCACTTCCCACAACAGCAGCTTTAAACCCATTTCTAAAGGTCAATAAATATTCACCAAACTTGCAGTTCGGGAAATGACACCTGCTCTCTAAAAAAACTCTGGGGTGGAAAATCGACCAAAAAATTCAAAAGAGGGCAACCTTCTAAGAAGACAATTTCAAGAGTTATAATGTACTCCCATTTGTTTCCTTTTTGTAACAGAAAAGAAAACGGCGCAGAAAAATAATGAGTTTTACGAATTTTCAAATACATGCAAACCCAAATTACAAAAACCTATCAGCTCACAGCAGCCAGTAGGGCCATTAGCATAAATGCTGCAAACAATAAATGCTGAAGCGATTGTGGAGAAATGCGTACCCTCGATTCTAAGGGGGACGTGGTAAGAGCCACTAATGAAAACACAAAGGAGGTGCTTTGAAAAGGGAAACACGGTGCTACCAGTCAATGAATCACACCCACTGCTGGGCCTATCACCTGAGAAAATGAGAATCAAAAAGTCACAGGCTGGCAATCCTGCACTCCAACAATATTTACCATAGCCAAGACTTGGAAGAAATGAAAATGTCCATCAACCGAGGAATGCACAAAGTAGAAGTGGTCCACGTACACAGTGGAAAATTACTCCAATAAAAAATAAAAATTACATTTAAAAATCCAACAGAAGTAAGGAGACATCAGCTTGTGTGGGTTTCTCCAGGCACACTCCACTCTAATTTTTAACCGAGAAACACCACAGGCCGCAAGGGCTTTTCCCTAGTTACCAGGGTGGGGAACATAGAAAGGCTGCTGCCCTCTGGCAGTTACCTGCAAAAGCAGCTTTAAAGCCCGTGCTAATGGTCATTTCATAGGAACAAGTACTGCAGAACTGTAAATGAAACTTGCCCTCAAAATGTCTTGAGGGAGGTAATGGCCAAAATATTTCAAATGGTGACACATACTTTAAGAAAACACTATGAAGAAATAAGCTCTAATCATAGCTGGAAAAATAAAAAGGACATGTCTAAAAGCTCAATTTCAACGCATTATGAGACACATGCATATTCAACCACAAAGAGGTATCAGCTCACACCACTCAGAATAACCATCAGCAAAAACTGCAAAGAATAAATGCTGAAGGTGCTGGGAAGAAATGCATACCCTCAACTTTATGTGGGACGTAACCTGGAAAGAGACACTAAAGAGAGCAGAATAGAGGTGCCTTTAAAAGGTAAACATTGAGCTACCATAGGATCCAGCAGACCTATTCCTGGACCTATAAACTAAGAAGACAGAATTGGAAGGACACAGGTATGCAAATCTGCATTGCATAGTATTACAATAGCCAAGATACGGAAGTAACCAAAAAGTCCACCGACAGATGGGCGGACAAAGAAGAACTGCTACCTGTACAGATGGAATATGAGCTAGTGAAAAAATGAAACAATGCCATTTGCAGCACCATAGATGAGTCTAGACGTAATCACGCCACCTGTAGTAAGTGAGAAAGCAAAAGACACATATCCTATCATATCACTTTTAGGAGTTACTTAAAAATCGATACCAATGAAGATATTTCCACAGAGAGAGGCAATCGCAGATTCATTAAAAAACTTATGGTTCACCAAATAGAAAGGGATGAGGATTGGATACATTACCATATTGGGGTTAACAGAGATATACAAACCATGTGAAATATATAATCAGCAAAGACGTACGGAAGACCAGGAGAAGACTACTCAACATTCTGTCATAACGTACATGAGAAAAGGATGTGAGGAAGAATAGATACCTGTATATGTGTGAAAGAACCACATCTTGCACACCTAGAGCAAACAAACCATTGTAATCAAATTTGCTGGGATAAAAAATAAAACGTAAATTACAAATATGAACAAGAAGTAATGAGACATAAACTTAAACGGCTTTTTCCTGGCATATTCCATTCTAATATACAACCTAGAACACCACTTCCATTAAGGCTCTGTTTCCCTCGTAACCAAATTTGGTAAAGGAGAAATGCTGCCACCTTGTGGCCGTTTCCTGCAAGAGCAGCTTTAAACTCACAGCTAATGGTCACTTAACGTTCACAAAGACTCAGGGTTGTAAAGGACGCCTGCCCTAAAAAATTGTGCTGAAGTAGGGAATGAACAAAAAAATTCAAAACAGGCAAATGTTTCAAGAAGAGATTATGAAGAGTTAAGTTTTACTCACACTCTTTTTAAAAAAAAGGTAAATGGATAAAAGCTCAACCTCAGGGAGTGTTAGACACCTGCAATCTAATCTACAAAAAGTTTCAACTTACACCAGTCGACTGACCATCAGCAAAAAGTCTACGAACAATAAAAGCTGAAGGGGTTTTACAGAACTGTGTACCCTCTACCTGCTGGTGAGACGTAAAAGGGTAACAGCCAATAATGAGAACAGAAAGGAGCTGTGTTTAAAAGTAAAAATGGAGGTACCATTCAATCCAGCAGGCGCACCATTGGACCTCTCACCTGAGAAGACAAGAATCGAGAAGACACAGGCCGCAAAAGCTGCAGTGCAGCCTTATTCACAATAGCCAAGACCGTGAAGCAATCAAAATATCCAACAAGAGGTGAATGGATAAAGAAGAAGTGGTCCATGTACACAATGGAATATTAGCCATGGAAAACAATGAACCATTGCTCTCTGAGGCACCACAAATGAGTCTGGAGATAATCATGAAACATGAGGTAAGTCGGAAAGCAAAAGACCTATATTCTATGATATCACTTATAGGCGTTATCTAATAACTGACACAAATGAACATATTTCCACAGAGAAAGACACTCACAGACTTAGAAAACAAACTATGCTCATCTAAAAGGAACGGTGGGGGGAATGGATAAATTAAGATTAGTGTTACTATATGTATACAAACACATATTATATACATATCTCAAAAAGACTGACCATATAGCAAGGGAGGTCTGCGGAACCCTGTGTAACATTTTACATGGGAAGAGGATCTGTACTTGAATAGACATATATAATCTACAAATGAACCAGATTGTGTACACCTAGGACAAACAATATTCTAAGCTTTACTCCAATTTAAAAAATTTTTTATACCAAGAAGAAATAATGAGACATAAACTTAGGGGCGTTTCTCCATGCACATTCCAACGTAATTTACAACCTAGGAACACGACTTCCAGAAAGGCTCTGCTGCCCTAGTACCCAGATTTGGGAATGGAGAAATGCTGCCTGCTTGAGGCCACTTCCCACAAATCAGCTTTAAACCCATTGCTAAAGGTCACTAAATATTCACCAAACTTGCAGTTCGGTAAATGACACCTGCTCTCTAAAAAAATTCTGGGGTGGAAAATTGACCAAAAAATTCAAAAGAGGGCAACCTTCCAAGAAGACCATATCAAGAGTTATATTGTACTCCCAAATGTTTCCTTTTTTTAACAGAAAAGAAAACGGCGGAGAAAAATGATGAGTTTTAGGAATTTTCAGAGACATGCAAACCCAAATTACAAAAACCTATCAGCTCACAGCAGCCAGAAGGGCCATTAGCATAAATGCTGCAAACAATAAATGCTGAAACGATTGTGGAGAAATGTGTACCCTCGATTCTAAAGGGGACGTGGTAAGTGCCACTAATGAAAACACAAAGAAGGTGCATTGAAAAGGGAAATACGGTGCTACCAGTCAGTCAATCACACCCACTGCTGGGCCTATCACCAGAGAAAATGAGAATCAAAAAGTCACAGGCTGGCAATCCTGCACTAAAACAATATTTACCATAGCCAACACTTGGAAGCAATGAAAATGTCCATCAACCGAGGAATGCACAAAGTAGAAGTGGTCCACGCACACAGTCGAAAATTACTCCAATAAAAAATAAAAATTACATTTAAAAATCCAACAAAAATAAGGAGACATCAGCTTGTGTGGGTTTGTCCAGGCACACTCCACTCTAATTTATAACCGAGAAACCCCACCGGCCGTAAGGGCTTTTCCCTAGTTACCAGGGTGGGGAAAATAGAAAGGCTGCTGCCCTCTGGCAGTTACCTGCAAAAGCAGCTTTAAAGCCTGTGCTAATGGTCATTTCATAGGAACAAATACTGCAGAACTGTAAATGAAAACTGCCCTCAAAATGTCTTGAGGGAGGTAATGGCCAAAACTTTTCAAAATGTGACACATACTTTAAGAGAACACTTTGAAGTACTAAGGGGTAATCACAGCTTGAAAAATAAAAAGGACATGCCTTAAAGCTCAGTTTCAATGGATTTTGAGGCACATGCGAATTCAACCACAAAGAGGTATCAGCTCACAATTGCAAGAGTAACCATCAGCAAGAAAACTACAAACAATAAGTGCTGAAGGTGTTGTGGAGAAGTGTATACCCTCAACTTCAAGTGGGACGTAAGTTGGAAAGGGCCACAGATGAGAACAGAAAGGAGGTGCCTTAAAAAGGTAAACGTTGAGCTACCATATGACCTAACAGGCCCACTCCTCGACCTATAATCTAAGAAGACAGAATTGGAAAGACACAGGCAGGCAAATCTGCATTGCACAGTATCACAATAGCCAAGATATGGAAGTAACCAAAAAGTCCACCAACAGATGGGTGGACACAGAAGAACTCCTCCATGTACAGATGGAATATTCGCTACTGAAAAAAATGAAACAATGCCATTTGCAGCACCATAGATGAGTCTAGACGTAATCACGCCACCTGTAGTAAGTAAGAAAGCAAAAGACACATATCCTATCATATCACTTTTAGGAGTTACTTAAAAATTGATACCAATGAAGATATGTCCACAGAGAAAGGCAATCACAGATTCATTAAAAAAACTTAGGTTCACCAAATAGAAAGGGATGAGGATTGGATACATTACCATATTGGGGTTAACAGAGATATACAAACCATGTGAAATATATAATCACCAAAGGCGTACGGAAGACCAGGAGAAGACTACTCAACATTCTGTCATAACCTAAATGGGAAAAGGATGCGAGGAAGAATAGATACACAAATATGTGTGAAAGAACCACATCTTGCACACCAAGAAGAAACAAACCATTGTAATCAAATTTGCTGGGATAAAAAATAAAAAGTAAATTACAAATATGAACAAGAAGTAATGAGACATAAACTTAAAGGGCTTTTTCCTGGCACATTCCATTTTAATTTACAACCTAGAACACCACTTCCATTAAGGCTCTGTTTCCCTAGTAACCAAATTTGGTAAAGGAGAAATGCTGCCACCTTGTGGCCGTTTCCTGCAAGAGCAGCTTTAAAGTCACAGCTAATGGTCACTTAACATTCACAAGGACTCAGGGCTGTAAGGACACCTGCCCTAAAAAATTGTGCTGAAGTAGGGAATGGACAAAAAATTTCAAAACAGGCAAATGTTTCAAGAAGAGAATATGAAGAGTTACGTTTTACTGACGCTCTTTTAAAAAAAAAGGAAAATGGATAAAAGCTCAACCTCAGGGAGTGTTAGACCCATGCAATCTAATCTACAAAAAGTTTTCAACTTACACCAATCGACTGACCATCAGCAAAAAGTCTACGAACAATAAATGCTGAAGGGGTTTTAGAGAACTGTGAACCCTCTACCTGCTGTTGAGACGTAAAAGGGTAACAGCCAATAATGAGAATAGAAAGGAGCTGTGTTTAAAAGTAAAAATGGAGGTACCATTCAATCCAGCAGGCACACCATTGGACCTCTCACCTGAGAAGACAAGAATCGAGAAGACACAGGCCGCAAAAGCTGCAGTGCAGCCTTATTCACAATAGCCAAGACCGTGAAGCAATCAAAATATCCAACAAGAGGTGAATGGATAAAGAAGAAGTGGTCCATGTACACAATGGAATATTAGCCATGGAAAACAATGAGCCATTGCTCCCTGAGGCACCACAAATGAGTCTGGAGATAATCACGAAACATGAGGTAAGTCCAAAAGCAAAAGACCTATATTCTATGATATCACTTATAGGCGTTATCTAATAACTGACACAAATGAACATATTTCCACAGAGAAAGACACTCACAGACTTAGAAAACAAACTATGCTCATCTAAAAGGAAAGGTGGGGGGAATGGATAAATTAAGATTAGTGTTACTATATGTATACAAACACATATTATACACATATCTCAAAAAGACCGACCATATAGCAAGGGAGGTCTGCGGAACATTCTGTAACATTTTACATGGGAAGAGGATCTGTACTTGAATAGACATATATAATCTACAAATGAACCAGATTGTGTACACCTAGGACAAACAATATTCTAAGCTTTACCACAATTAAAAAATTTTTAAAACCAAGAAGAAATAATGAGACATAAACTTATGGGGGTTTCTCCATGCACATTCCAATGTAATTTACAACCTAGGAACACGACTTCCAGAAAGGCTCTGCTGCCCTAGAAACCAGATTTGGGAATGGAGAAATGCTGCCTGCTTGAGGCCACTTCCCACAACAGCAGCTTTAAACCCATTTCTAAAGGTCAATAAATATTCACCAAACTTGCAGTTCGGGAAATGACACCTGCTCTCTAAAAAAACTCTGGGGTGGAAAATCGACCAAAAAATTCAAAAGAGGGCAACCTTCTAAGAAGACAATTTCAAGAGTTATAATGTACTCCCATTTGTTTCCTTTTTGTAACAGAAAAGAAAACGGCGCAGAAAAATAATGAGTTTTACGAATTTTCAAATACATGCAAACCCAAATTACAAAAACCTATCAGCTCACAGCAGCCAGTAGGGCCATTAGCATAAATGCTGCAAACAATAAATGCTGAAGCGATTGTGGAGAAATGCGTACCCTCGATTCTAAGGGGGACGTGGTAAGAGCCACTAATGAAAACACAAAGGAGGTGCTTTGAAAAGGGAAACACGGTGCTACCAGTCAATGAATCACACCCACTGCTGGGCCTATCACCTGAGAAAATGAGAATCAAAAAGTCACAGGCTGGCAATCCTGCACTCCAACAATATTTACCATAGCCAAGACTTGGAAGAAATGAAAATGTCCATCAACCGAGGAATGCACAAAGTAGAAGTGGTCCACGTACACAGTGGAAAATTACTCCAATAAAAAATAAAAATTACATTTAAAAATCCAACAGAAGTAAGGAGACATCAGCTTGTGTGGGTTTCTCCAGGCACACTCCACTCTAATTTTTAACCGAGAAACACCACAGGCCGCAAGGGCTTTTCCCTAGTTACCAGGGTGGGGAACATAGAAAGGCTGCTGCCCTCTGGCAGTTACCTGCAAAAGCAGCTTTAAAGCCCGTGCTAATGGTCATTTCATAGGAACAAGTACTGCAGAACTGTAAATGAAACTTGCCCTCAAAATGTCTTGAGGGAGGTAATGGCCAAAATATTTCAAATGGTGACACATACTTTAAGAAAACACTATGAAGAAATAAGCTCTAATCATAGCTGGAAAAATAAAAAGGACATGTCTAAAAGCTCAATTTCAACGCATTATGAGACACATGCATATTCAACCACAAAGAGGTATCAGCTCACACCACTCAGAATAACCATCAGCAAAAACTGCAAAGAATAAATGCTGAAGGTGCTGGGAAGAAATGCATACCCTCAACTTTATGTGGGACGTAACCTGGAAAGAGCCACTAAAGAGAGCAGAATAGAGGTGCCTTTAAAAGGTAAACATTGAGCTACCATAGGATCCAGCAGACCTATTCCTGGACCTATAAACTAAGAAGACAGAATTGGAAGGACACAGGTATGCAAATCTGCATTGCATAGTATTACAATAGCCAAGATACGGAAGTAACCAAAAAGTCCACCGACAGATGGGCGGACAAAGAAGAACTGCTACCTGTACAGATGGAATATGAGCTAGTGAAAAAATGAAACAATGCCATTTGCAGCACCATAGATGAGTCTAGACGTAATCACGCCACCTGTAGTAAGTGAGAAAGCAAAAGACACATATCCTATCATATCACTTTTAGGAGTTACTTAAAAATCGATACCAATGAAGATATTTCCACAGAGAGAGGCAATCGCAGATTCATTAAAAAACTTATGGTTCACCAAATAGAAAGGGATGAGGATTGGATACATTACCATATTGGGGTTAACAGAGATATACAAACCATGTGAAATATATAATCAGCAAAGACGTACGGAAGACCAGGAGAAGACTACTCAACATTCTGTCATAACGTACATGAGAAAAGGATGTGAGGAAGAATAGATACCTGTATATGTGTGAAAGAACCACATCTTGCACACCTAGAGCAAACAAACCATTGTAATCAAATTTGCTGGGATAAAAAATAAAACGTAAATTACAAATATGAACAAGAAGTAATGAGACATAAACTTAAACGGCTTTTTCCTGGCATATTCCATTCTAATATACAACCTAGAACACCACTTCCATTAAGGCTCTGTTTCCCTCGTAACCAAATTTGGTAAAGGAGAAATGCTGCCACCTTGTGGCCGTTTCCTGCAAGAGCAGCTTTAAACTCACAGCTAATGGTCACTTAACGTTCACAAAGACTCAGGGTTGTAAAGGACGCCTGCCCTAAAAAATTGTGCTGAAGTAGGGAATGAAGAAAAAAATTCAAAACAGGCAAATGTTTCAAGAAGAGATTATGAAGAGTTAAGTTTTACTCACACTCTTTTTAAAAAAAAGGTAAATGGATAAAAGCTCAACCTCAGGGAGTGTTAGACACCTGCAATCTAATCTACAAAAAGTTTCAACTTACACCAGTCGACTGACCATCAGCAAAAAGTCTACGAACAATAAAAGCTGAAGGGGTTTTACAGAACTGTGTACCCTCTACCTGCTGGTGAGACGTAAAAGGGTAACAGCCAATAATGAGAACAGAAAGGAGCTGTGTTTAAAAGTAAAAATGGAGGTACCATTCAATCCAGCAGGCGCACCATTGGACCTCTCACCTGAGAAGACAAGAATCGAGAAGACACAGGCCGCAAAAGCTGCAGTGCAGCCTTATTCACAATAGCCAAGACCGTGAAGCAATCAAAATATCCAACAAGAGGTGAATGGATAAAGAAGAAGTGGTCCATGTACACAATGGAATATTAGCCATGGAAAACAATGAACCATTGCTCTCTGAGGCACCACAAATGAGTCTGGAGATAATCATGAAACATGAGGTAAGTCGGAAAGCAAAAGACCTATATTCTATGATATCACTTATAGGCGTTATCTAATAACTGACACAAATGAACATATTTCCACAGAGAAAGACACTCACAGACTTAGAAAACAAACTATGCTCATCTAAAAGGAACGGTGGGGGGAATGGATAAATTAAGATTAGTGTTACTATATGTATACAAACACATATTATATACATATCTCAAAAAGACTGACCATATAGCAAGGGAGGTCTGCGGAACCCTGTGTAACATTTTACATGGGAAGAGGATCTGTACTTGAATAGACATATATAATCTACAAATGAACCAGATTGTGTACACCTAGGACAAACAATATTCTAAGCTTTACTCCAATTTAAAAAATTTTTTATACCAAGAAGAAATAATGAGACATAAACTTAGGGGCGTTTCTCCATGCACATTCCAACGTAATTTACAACCTAGGAACACGACTTCCAGAAAGGCTCTGCTGCCCTAGTACCCAGATTTGGGAATGGAGAAATGCTGCCTGCTTGAGGCCACTTCCCACAAATCAGCTTTAAACCCATTGCTAAAGGTCACTAAATATTCACCAAACTTGCAGTTCGGTAAATGACACCTGCTCTCTAAAAAAATTCTGGGGTGGAAAATTGACCAAAAAATTCAAAAGAGGGCAACCTTCCAAGAAGACCATATCAAGAGTTATATTGTACTCCCAATTGTTTCCTTTTTTTAACAGAAAAGAAAACGGCGGAGAAAAATGATGAGTTTTACGAATTTTCAGAGACATGCAAACCCAAATTACAAAAACCTATCAGCTCACAGCAGCCAGAAGGGCCATTAGCATAAATGCTGCAAACAATAAATGCTGAAACGATTGTGGAGAAATGTGTACCCTCGATTCTAAAGGGGACGTGGTAAGTGCCACTAATGAAAACACAAAGAAGGTGCATTGAAAAGGGAAATACGGTGCTACCAGTCAGTCAATCACACCCACTGCTGGGCCTATCACCAGAGAAAATGAGAATCAAAAAGTCACAGGCTGGCAATCCTGCACTAAAACAATATTTACCATAGCCAACACTTGGAAGCAATGAAAATGTCCATCAACCGAGGAATGCACAAAGTAGAAGTGGTCCACGCACACAGTCGAAAATTACTCCAATAAAAAATAAAAATTACATTTAAAAATCCAACAAAAATAAGGAGACATCAGCTTGTGTGGGTTTGTCCAGGCACACTCCACTCTAATTTATAACCGAGAAACCCCACCGGCCGTAAGGGCTTTTCCCTAGTTACCAGGGTGGGGAAAATAGAAAGGCTGCTGCCCTCTGGCAGTTACCTGCAAAAGCAGCTTTAAAGCCTGTGCTAATGGTCATTTCATAGGAACAAATACTGCAGAACTGTAAATGAAAACTGCCCTCAAAATGTCTTGAGGGAGGTAATGGCCAAAACATTTCAAAATGTGACACATACTTTAAGAGAACACTTTGAAGTACTAAGGGGTAATCACAGCTTGAAAAATAAAAAGGACATGCCTTAAAGCTCAGTTTCAATGGATTTTGAGGCACATGCGAATTCAACCACCAAGAGGTATCAGCTCACAATTGCAAGAGTAACCATCAGCAAGAAAACTACAAACAATAAGTGCTGAAGGTGTTGTGGAGAAGTGTATACCCTCAACTTCAAGTGGGACGTAAGTTGGAAAGGGCCACAGATGAGAACAGAAAGGAGGTGCCTTAAAAAGGTAAACATTGAGCTACCATATGACCTAACAGGCCCACTCCTCGACCTATAATCTAAGAAGACAGAATTGGAAAGACACAGGCAGGCAAATCTGCATTGCACAGTATCACAATAGCCAAGATATGGAAGTAACCAAAAAGTCCACCAACAGATGGGTGGACACAGAAGAACTCCTCCATGTACAGATGGAATATTCGCTACTGAAAAAAATGAAACAATGCCATTTGCAGCACCCATAGATGAGTCTAGACGTAATCACGCCACCTGTAGTAAGTAAGAAAGCAAAAGACACATATCCTATCATATCACTTTTAGGAGTTACTTAAAAATTGATACCAATGAAGATATTTCCACAGAGAAAGGCAATCACAGATTCATTAAAAAAACTTAGGTTCACCAAATAGAAAGGGATGAGGATTGGATACATTACCATATTGGGGTTAACAGAGATATACAAACCATGTGAAATATATAATCACCAAAGGCGTACGGAAGACCAGGAGAAGACTACTCAACATTCTGTCATAACCTAAATGGGAAAAGGATGCGAGGAAGAATAGATACACAAATATGTGTGAAAGAACCACATCTTGCACACCAAGAAGAAACAAACCATTGTAATCAAATTTGCTGGGATAAAAAATAAAAAGTAAATTACAAATATGAACAAGAAGTAATGAGACATAAACTTAAAGGGCTTTTTCCTGGCACATTCCATTTTAATTTACAACCTAGAACACCACTTCCATTAAGGCTCTGTTTCCCTAGTAACCAAATTTGGTAAAGGAGAAATGCTGCCACCTTGTGGCCGTTTCCTGCAAGAGCAGCTTTAAAGTCACAGCTAATGGTCACTTAACATTCACAAGGACTCAGGGCTGTAAGGACACCTGCCCTAAAAAATTGTGCTGAAGTAGGGAATGGACAAAAAATTTCAAAACAGGCAAATGTTTCAAGAAGAGAATATGAAGAGTTACGTTTTACTGACGCTCTTTTAAAAAAAAAGGAAAATGGATAAAAGCTCAACCTCAGGGAGTGTTAGACCCATGCAATCTAATCTACAAAAAGTTTTCAACTTACACCAATCGACTGACCATCAGCAAAAAGTCTACGAACAATAAATGCTGAAGGGGTTTTAGAGAACTGTGAACCCTCTACCTGCTGTTGAGACGTAAAAGGGTAACAGCCAATAATGAGAATAGAAAGGAGCTGTGTTTAAAAGTAAAAATGGAGGTACCATTCAATCCAGCAGGCACACCATTGGACCTCTCACCTGAGAAGACAAGAATCGAGAAGACACAGGCCGCAAAAGCTGCAGTGCAGCCTTATTCACAATAGCCAAGACCGTGAAGCAATCAAAATATCCAACAAGAGGTGAATGGATAAAGAAGAAGTGGTCCATGTACACAATGGAATATTAGCCATGGAAAACAATGAGCCATTGCTCCCTGAGGCACCACAAATGAGTCTGGAGATAATCACGAAACATGAGGTAAGTCCAAAAGCAAAAGACCTATATTCTATGATATCACTTATAGGCGTTATCTAATAACTGACACAAATGAACATATTTCCACAGAGAAAGACACTCACAGACTTAGAAAACAAACTATGCTCATCTAAAAGGAAAGGTGGGGGGAATGGATAAATTAAGATTAGTGTTACTATATGTATACAAACACATATTATACACATATCTCAAAAAGACCGACCATATAGCAAGGGAGGTCTGCGGAACATTCTGTAACATTTTACATGGGAAGAGGATCTGTACTTGAATAGACATATATAATCTACAAATGAACCAGATTGTGTACACCTAGGACAAACAATATTCTAAGCTTTACCACAATTAAAAAATTTTTAAAACCAAGAAGAAATAATGAGACATAAACTTATGGGGGTTTCTCCATGCACATTCCAATGTAATTTACAACCTAGGAACACGACTTCCAGAAAGGCTCTGCTGCCCTAGAAACCAGATTTGGGAATGGAGAAATGCTGCCTGCTTGAGGCCACTTCCCACAACAGCAGCTTTAAACCCATTTCTAAAGGTCAATAAATATTCACCAAACTTGCAGTTCGGGAAATGACACCTGCTCTCTAAAAAAACTCTGGGGTGGAAAATCGACCAAAAAATTCAAAAGAGGGCAACCTTCTAAGAAGACAATTTCAAGAGTTATAATGTACTCCCATTTGTTTCCTTTTTGTAACAGAAAAGAAAACGGCGCAGAAAAATAATGAGTTTTACGAATTTTCAAATACATGCAAACCCAAATTACAAAAACCTATCAGCTCACAGCAGCCAGTAGGGCCATTAGCATAAATGCTGCAAACAATAAATGCTGAAGCGATTGTGGAGAAATGCGTACCCTCGATTCTAAGGGGGACGTGGTAAGAGCCACTAATGAAAACACAAAGGAGGTGCTTTGAAAAGGGAAACACGGTGCTACCAGTCAATGAATCACACCCACTGCTGGGCCTATCACCTGAGAAAATGAGAATCAAAAAGTCACAGGCTGGCAATCCTGCACTCCAACAATATTTACCATAGCCAAGACTTGGAAGAAATGAAAATGTCCATCAACCGAGGAATGCACAAAGTAGAAGTGGTCCACGTACACAGTGGAAAATTACTCCAATAAAAAATAAAAATTACATTTAAAAATCCAACAGAAGTAAGGAGACATCAGCTTGTGTGGGTTTCTCCAGGCACACTCCACTCTAATGTTTTAACCGAGAAACACCACAGGCCGCAAGGGCTTTTCCCTAGTTACCAGGGTGGGGAACATAGAAAGGCTGCTGCCCTCTGGCAGTTACCTGCAAAAGCAGCTTTAAAGCCCGTGCTAATGGTCATTTCATAGGAACAAGTACTGCAGAACTGTAAATGAAACTTGCCCTCAAAATGTCTTGAGGGAGGTAATGGCCAAAATATTTCAAATGGTGACACATACTTTAAGAAAACACTTTGAAGAAATAAGCTCTAATCATAGCTGGAAAAATAAAAAGGACATGTCTAAAAGCTCAATTTCAACGCATTATGAGACACATGCATATTCAACCACAAAGAGGTATCAGCTCACACCACTCAGAATAACCATCAGCAAAAACTGCAAAGAATAAATGCTGAAGGTGCTGGGAAGAAATGCATACCCTCAACTTTATGTGGGACGTAACCTGGAAAGAGCCACTAAAGAGAGCAGAATAGAGGTGCCTTTAAAAGGTAAACATTGAGCTACCATAGGATCCAGCAGACCTATTCCTGGACCTATAAACTAAGAAGACAGAATTGGAAGGACACAGGTATGCAAATCTGCATTGCATAGTATTACAATAGCCAAGATACGGAAGTAACCAAAAAGTCCACCGACAGATGGGCGGACAAAGAAGAACTGCTACCTGTACAGATGGAATATGAGCTAGTGAAAAAATGAAGCAATGCCATTTGCAGCACCATAGAGGAGTCTAGACGTAATCACGCCACCTGTAGTAAGTGAGAAAGCAAAAGACACATATCCTATCATATCACTTTTAGGAGTTACTTAAAAATCGATACCAATGAAGATATTTCCACAGAGAGAGGCAATCGCAGATTCATTAAAAAACTTATGGTTCACCAAATAGAAAGGGATGAGGATTGGATACATTACCATATTGGGGTTAACAGAGATATACAAACCATGTGAAATATATAATCAGCAAAGACGTACGGAAGACCAGGAGAAGACTACTCAACATTCTGTCATAACGTACATGAGAAAAGGATGTGAGGAAGAATAGATACCTGTATATGTGTGAAAGAACCACATCTTGCACACCTAGAGCAAACAAACCATTGTAATCAAATTTGCTGGGATAAAAAATAAAACGTAAATTACAAATATGAACAAGAAGTAATGAGACATAAACTTAAACGGCTTTTTCCTGGCATATTCCATTCTAATATACAACCTAGAACACCACTTCCATTAAGGCTCTGTTTCCCTCGTAACCAAATTTGGTAAAGGAGAAATGCTGCCACCTTGTGGCCGTTTCCTGCAAGAGCAGCTTTAAACTCACAGCTAATGGTCACTTAACATTCACAAAGACTCAGGGTTGTAAAGGACGCCTGCCCTAAAAAATTGTGCTGAAGTAGGGAATGAAGAAAAAAATTCAAAACAGGCAAATGTTTCAAGAAGAGATTATGAAGAGTTAAGTTTTACTCACACTCTTTTTAAAAAAAAGGTAAATGGATAAAAGCTCAACCTCAGGGAGTGTTAGACACCTGCAATCTAATCTACAAAAAGTTTCAACTTACACCAGTCGACTGACCATCAGCAAAAAGTCTACGAACAATAAAAGCTGAAGGGGTTTTACAGAACTGTGTACCCTCTACCTGCTGGTGAGACGTAAAAGGGTAACAGCCAATAATGAGAACAGAAAGGAGCTGTGTTTAAAAGTAAAAATGGAGGTACCATTCAATCCAGCAGGCGCACCATTGGACCTCTCACCTGAGAAGACAAGAATCGAGAAGACACAGGCCGCAAAAGCTGCAGTGCAGCCTTATTCACAATAGCCAAGACAGTGAAGCAATCAAAATATCCAACAAGAGGTGAATGGATAAAGAAGAAGTGGTCCATGTACACAATGGAATATTAGCCATGGAAAACAATGAACCATTGCTCTCTGAGGCACCACAAATGAGTCTGGAGATAATCATGAAACATGAGGTAAGTCGGAAAGCAAAAGACCTATATTCTATGATATCACTTATAGGCGTTATCTAATAACTGACACAAATGAACATATTTCCACAGAGAAAGACACTCACAGACTTAGAAAACAAACTATGCTCATCTAAAAGGAACGGTGGGGGGAATGGATAAATTAAGATTAGTGTTACTATATGTATACAAACACATATTATATACATATCTCAAAAAGACTGACCATATAGCAAGGGAGGTCTGCGGAACCCTGTGTAACATTTTACATGGGAAGAGGATCTGTACTTGAATAGACATATATAATCTACAAATGAACCAGATTGTGTACACCTAGGACAAACAATATTCTAAGCTTTACTCCAATTTAAAAAATTTTTTATACCAAGAAGAAATAATGAGACATAAACTTAGGGGCGTTTCTCCATGCACATTCCAACGTAATTTACAACCTAGGAACACGACTTCCAGAAAGGCTCTGCTGCCCTAGTACCCAGATTTGGGAATGGAGAAATGCTGCCTGCTTGAGGCCACTTCCCACAAATCAGCTTTAAACCCATTGCTAAAGGTCACTAAATATTCACCAAACTTGCAGTTCGGTAAATGACACCTGCTCTCTAAAAAAATTCTGGGGTGGAAAATTGACCAAAAAATTCAAAAGAGGGCAACCTTCCAAGAAGACCATATCAAGAGTTATATTGTACTCCCAATTGTTTCCTTTTTTTAACAGAAAAGAAAACGGCGGAGAAAAATGATGAGTTTTACGAATTTTCAGAGACATGCAAACCCAAATTACAAAAACCTATCAGCTCACAGCAGCCAGAAGGGCCATTAGCATAAATGCTGCAAACAATAAATGCTGAAACGATTGTGGAGAAATGTGTACCCTCGATTCTAAAGGGGACGTGGTAAGTGCCACTAATGAAAACACAAAGAAGGTGCATTGAAAAGGGAAATACGGTGCTACCAGTCAGTCAATCACACCCACTGCTGGGCCTATCACCAGAGAAAATGAGAATCAAAAAGTCACAGGCTGGCAATCCTGCACTAAAACAATATTTACCATAGCCAACACTTGGAAGCAATGAAAATGTCCATCAACCGAGGAATGCACAAAGTAGAAGTGGTCCACGCACACAGTCGAAAATTACTCCAATAAAAAATAAAAATTACATTTAAAAATCCAACAAAAATAAGGAGACATCAGCTTGTGTGGGTTTGTCCAGGCACACTCCACTCTAATTTATAACCGAGAAACCCCACCGGCCGTAAGGGCTTTTCCCTAGTTACCAGGGTGGGGAAAATAGAAAGGCTGCTGCCCTCTGGCAGTTACCTGCAAAAGCAGCTTTAAAGCCTGTGCTAATGGTCATTTCATAGGAACAAATACTGCAGAACTGTAAATGAAAACTGCCCTCAAAATGTCTTGAGGGAGGTAATGGCCAAAACATTTCAAAATGTGACACATACTTTAAGAGAACACTTTGAAGTACTAAGGGGTAATCACAGCTTGAAAAATAAAAAGGACATGCCTTAAAGCTCAGTTTCAATGGATTTTGAGGCACATGCGAATTCAACCACCAAGAGGTATCAGCTCACAATTGCAAGAGTAACCATCAGCAAGAAAACTACAAACAATAAGTGCTGAAGGTGTTGTGGAGAAGTGTATACCCTCAACTTCAAGTGGGACGTAAGTTGGAAAGGGCCACAGATGAGAACAGAAAGGAGGTGCCTTAAAAAGGTAAACATTGAGCTACCATATGACCTAACAGGCCCACTCCTCGACCTATAATCTAAGAAGACAGAATTGGAAAGACACAGGCAGGCAAATCTGCATTGCACAGTATCACAATAGCCAAGATATGGAAGTAACCAAAAAGTCCACCAACAGATGGGTGGACACAGAAGAACTCCTCCATGTACAGATGGAATATTCGCTACTGAAAGAAATGAAACAATGCCATTTGCAGCACCCATAGATGAGTCTAGACGTAATCACGCCACCTGTAGTAAGTAAGAAAGCAAAAGACACATATCCTATCATATCACTTTTAGGAGTTACTTAAAAATTGATACCAATGAAGATATGTCCACAGAGAAAGGCAATCACAGATTCATTAAAAAAACTTAGGTTCACCAAATAGAAAGGGATGAGGATTGGATACATTACCATATTGGGGTTAACAGAGATATACAAACCATGTGAAATATATAATCACCAAAGGCGTACGGAAGACCAGGAGAAGACTACTCAACATTCTGTCATAACCTAAATGGGAAAAGGATGCGAGGAAGAATAGATACACAAATATGTGTGAAAGAACCACATCTTGCACACCAAGAAGAAACAAACCATTGTAATCAAATTTGCTGGGATAAAAAATAAAAAGTAAATTACAAATATGAACAAGAAGTAATGAGACATAAACTTAAAGGGCTTTTTCCTGGCACATTCCATTTTAATTTACAACCTAGAACACCACTTCCATTAAGGCTCTGTTTCCCTAGTAACCAAATTTGGTAAAGGAGAAATGCTGCCACCTTGTGGCCGTTTCCTGCAAGAGCAGCTTTAAAGTCACAGCTAATGGTCACTTAACATTCACAAGGACTCAGGGCTGTAAGGACACCTGCCCTAAAAAATTGTGCTGAAGTAGGGAATGGACAAAAAATTTCAAAACAGGCAAATGTTTCAAGAAGAGAATATGAAGAGTTACGTTTTACTGACGCTCTTTTAAAAAAAAAGGAAAATGGATAAAAGCTCAACCTCAGGGAGTGTTAGACCCATGCAATCTAATCTACAAAAAGTTTTCAACTTACACCAATCGACTGACCATCAGCAAAAAGTCTACGAACAATAAATGCTGAAGGGGTTTTAGAGAACTGTGAACCCTCTACCTGCTGTTGAGACGTAAAAGGGTAACAGCCAATAATGAGAATAGAAAGGAGCTGTGTTTAAAAGTAAAAATGGAGGTACCATTCAATCCAGCAGGCACACCATTGGACCTCTCACCTGAGAAGACAAGAATCGAGAAGACACAGGCCGCAAAAGCTGCAGTGCAGCCTTATTCACAATAGCCAAGACCGTGAAGCAATCAAAATATCCAACAAGAGGTGAATGGATAAAGAAGAAGTGGTCCATGTACACAATGGAATATTAGCCATGGAAAACAATGAGCCATTGCTCCCTGAGGCACCACAAATGAGTCTGGAGATAATCACGAAACATGAGGTAAGTCCAAAAGCAAAAGACCTATATTCTATGATATCACTTATAGGCGTTATCTAATAACTGACACAAATGAACATATTTCCACAGAGAAAGACACTCACAGCCTTAGAAAACAAACTATGCTCATCTAAAAGGAAAGGTGGGGGGAATGGATAAATTAAGATTAGTGTTACTATATGTATACAAACACATATTATACACATATCTCAAAAAGACCGACCATATAGCAAGGGAGGTCTGCGGAACATTCTGTAACATTTTACATGGGAAGAGGATCTGTACTTGAATAGACATATATAATCTACAAATGAACCAGATTGTGTACACCTAGGACAAACAATATTCTAAGCTTTACCACAATTAAAAAATTTTTAAAACCAAGAAGAAATAATGAGACATAAACTTATGGGGGTTTCTCCATGCACATTCCAATGTAATTTACAACCTAGGAACACGACTTCCAGAAAGGCTCTGCTGCCCTAGAAACCAGATTTGGGAATGGAGAAATGCTGCCTGCTTGAGGCCACTTCCCACAACAGCAGCTTTAAACCCATTTCTAAAGGTCAATAAATATTCACCAAACTTGCAGTTCGGGAAAAGACACCTGCTCTCTAAAAAAACTCTGGGGTGGAAAATCGACCAAAAAATTCAAAAGAGGGCAACCTTCTAAGAAGACAATTTCAAGAGTTATAATGTACTCCCATTTGATTCCTTTTTGTAACAGAAAAGAAAACGGCGCAGAAAAATAATGAGTTTTACGAATTTTCAAATACATGCAAACCCAAATTACAAAAACCTATCAGCTCACAGCAGCCAGTAGGGCCATTAGCATAAATGCTGCAAACAATAAATGCTGAAGCGATTGTGGAGAAATGCGTACCCTCGATTCTAAGGGGGACGTGGTAAGAGCCACTAATGAAAACACAAAGGAGGTGCTTTGAAAAGGGAAACACGGTGCTACCAGTCAATGAATCACACCCACTGCTGGGCCTATCACCTGAGAAAATGAGAATCAAAAAGTCACAGGCTGGCAATCCTGCACTCCAACAATATTTACCATAGCCAAGACTTGGAAGAAATGAAAATGTCCATCAACCGAGGAATGCACAAAGTAGAAGTGGTCCACGTACACAGTGGAAAATTACTCCAATAAAAAATAAAAATTACATTTAAAAATCCAACAGAAGTAAGGAGACATCAGCTTGTGTGGGTTTCTCCAGGCACACTCCACTCTAATGTTTTAACCGAGAAACACCACAGGCCGCAAGGGCTTTTCCCTAGTTACCAGGGTGGGGAACATAGAAAGGCTGCTGCCCTCTGGCAGTTACCTGCAAAAGCAGCTTTAAAGCCCGTGCTAATGGTCATTTCATAGGAACAAGTACTGCAGAACTGTAAATGAAACTTGCCCTCAAAATGTCTTGAGGGAGGTAATGGCCAAAATATTTCAAATGGTGACACATACTTTAAGAAAACACTTTGAAGAAATAAGCTCTAATCATAGCTGGAAAAATAAAAAGGACATGTCTAAAAGCTCAATTTCAACGCATTATGAGACACATGCATATTCAACCACAAAGAGGTATCAGCTCACACCACTCAGAATAACCATCAGCAAAAACTGCAAAGAATAAATGCTGAAGGTGCTGGGAAGAAATGCATACCCTCAACTTTATGTGGGACGTAACCTGGAAAGAGCCACTAAAGAGAGCAGAATAGAGGTGCCTTTAAAAGGTAAACATTGAGCTACCATAGGATCCAGCAGACCTATTCCTGGACCTATAAACTAAGAAGACAGAATTGGAAGGACACAGGTATGCAAATCTGCATTGCATAGTATTACAATAGCCAAGATACGGAAGTAACCAAAAAGTCCACCGACAGATGGGCGGACAAAGAAGAACTGCTACCTGTACAGATGGAATATGAGCTAGTGAAAAAATGAAACAATGCCATTTGCAGCACCATAGATGAGTCTAGACGTAATCACGCCACCTGTAGTAAGTGAGAAAGCAAATAAGACACATATCCTATCATATCACTTTTAGGAGTTACTTAAAAATCGATACCAATGAAGATATTTCCACAGAGAGAGGCAATCGCAGATTCATTAAAAAACTTATGGTTCACCAAATAGAAAGGGATGAGGATTGGATACATTACCATATTGGGGTTAACAGAGATATACAAACCATGTGAAATATATAATCAGCAAAGACGTACGGAAGACCAGGAGAAGACTACTCAACATTCTGTCATAACGTACATGAGAAAAGGATGTGAGGAAGAATAGATACCTGTATATGTGTGAAAGAACCACATCTTGCACACCTAGAGCAAACAAACCATTGTAATCAAATTTGCTGGGATAAAAAATAAAACGTAAATTACAAATATGAACAAGAAGTAATGAGACATAAACTTAAACGGCTTTTTCCTGGCATATTCCATTCTAATATACAACCTAGAACACCACTTCCATTAAGGCTCTGTTTCCTCGTAACCAAATTTGGTAAAGGAGAAATGCTGCCACCTTGTGGCCGTTTCCTGCAAGAGCAGCTTTAAACTCACAGCTAATGGTCACTTAACATTCACAAAGACTCAGGGTTGTAAAGGACGCCTGCCCTAAAAAATTGTGCTGAAGTAGGGAATGAAGAAAAAATTCAAAACAGGCAAATGTTTCAAGAAGAGATTATGAAGAGTTAAGTTTTACTCACACTCTTTTTAAAAAAAAGGTAAATGGATAAAAGCTCAACCTCAGGGAGTGTTAGACACCTGCAATCTAATCTACAAAAAGTTTCAACTTACACCAGTCGACTGACCATCAGCAAAAAGTCTACGAACAATAAAAGCTGAAGGGGTTTTACAGAACTGTGTACCCTCTACCTGCTGGTGAGACGTAAAAGGGTAACAGCCAATAATGAGAACAGAAAGGAGCTGTGTTTAAAAGTAAAAATGGAGGTACCATTCAATCCAGCAGGCGCACCATTGGACCTCTCACCTGAGAAGACAAGAATCGAGAAGACACAGGCCGCAAAAGCTGCAGTGCAGCCTTATTCACAATAGCCAAGACCGTGAAGCAATCAAAATATCCAACAAGAGGTGAATGGATAAAGAAGAAGTGGTCCATGTACACAATGGAATATTAGCCATGGAAAACAATGAACCATTGCTCTCTGAGGCACCACAAATGAGTCTGGAGATAATCATGAAACATGAGGTAAGTCGGAAAGCAAAAGACCTATATTCTATGATATCACTTATAGGCGTTATCTAATAACTGACACAAATGAACATATTTCCACAGAGAAAGACACTCACAGACTTAGAAAACAAACTATGCTCATCTAAAAGGAACGGTGGGGGGAATGGATAAATTAAGATTAGTGTTACTATATGTATACAAACACATATTATATACATATCTCAAAAAGACTGACCATATAGCAAGGGAGGTCTGCGGAACCCTGTGTAACATTTTACATGGGAAGAGGATCTGTACTTGAATAGACATATATAATCTACAAATGAACCAGATTGTGTACACCTAGGACAAACAATATTCTAAGCTTTACTCCAATTTAAAAAATTTTTTATACCAAGAAGAAATAATGAGACATAAACTTAGGGGCGTTTCTCCATGCACATTCCAACGTAATTTACAACCTAGGAACACGACTTCCAGAAAGGCTCTGCTGCCCTAGTACCCAGATTTGGGAATGGAGAAATGCTGCCTGCTTGAGGCCACTTCCCACAAATCAGCTTTAAACCCATTGCTAAAGGTCACTAAATATTCACCAAACTTGCAGTTCGGTAAATGACACCTGCTCTCTAAAAAAATTCTGGGGTGGAAAATTGACCAAAAAATTCAAAAGAGGGCAACCTTCCAAGAAGACCATATCAAGAGTTATATTGTACTCCCAATTGTTTCCTTTTTTTAACAGAAAAGAAAACGGCGGAGAAAAATGATGAGTTTTAGGAATTTTCAGAGACATGCAAACCCAAATTACAAAAACCTATCAGCTCACAGCAGCCAGAAGGGCCATTAGCATAAATGCTGCAAACAATAAATGCTGAAACGATTGTGGAGAAATGTGTACCCTCGATTCTAAAGGGGACGTGGTAAGTGCCACTAATGAAAACACAAAGAAGGTGCATTGAAAAGGGAAATACGGTGCTACCAGTCAGTCAATCACACCCACTGCTGGGCCTATCACCAGAGAAAATGAGAATCAAAAAGTCACAGGCTGGCAATCCTGCACTAAAACAATATTTACCATAGCCAACACTTGGAAGCAATGAAAATGTCCATCAACCGAGGAATGCACAAAGTAGAAGTGGTCCACGCACACAGTCGAAAATTACTCCAATAAAAAATAAAAATTACATTTAAAAATCCAACAAAAATAAGGAGACATCAGCTTGTGTGGGTTTGTCCAGGCACACTCCACTCTAATTTATAACCGAGAAACCCCACCGGCCGTAAGGGCTTTTCCCTAGTTACCAGGGTGGGGAAAATAGAAAGGCTGCTGCCCTCTGGCAGTTACCTGCAAAAGCAGCTTTAAAGCCTGTGCTAATGGTCATTTCATAGGAACAAATACTGCAGAACTGTAAATGAAAACTGCCCTCAAAATGTCTTGAGGGAGGTAATGGCCAAAACTTTTCAAAATGTGACACATACTTTAAGAGAACACTTTGAAGTACTAAGGGGTAATCACAGCTTGAAAAATAAAAAGGACATGCCTTAAAGCTCAGTTTCAATGGATTTTGAGGCACATGCGAATTCAACCACAAAGAGGTATCAGCTCACAATTGCAAGAGTAACCATCAGCAAGAAAACTACAAACAATAAGTGCTGAAGGTGTTGTGGAGAAGTGTATACCCTCAACTTCAAGTGGGACGTAAGTTGGAAAGGGCCACAGATGAGAACAGAAAGGAGGTGCCTTAAAAAGGTAAACGTTGAGCTACCATATGACCTAACAGGCCCACTCCTCGACCTATAATCTAAGAAGACAGAATTGGAAAGACACAGGCAGGCAAATCTGCATTGCACAGTATCACAATAGCCAAGATATGGAAGTAACCAAAAAGTCCACCAACAGATGGGTGGACACAGAAGAACTCCTCCATGTACAGATGGAATATTCGCTACTGAAAAAAATGAAACAATGCCATTTGCAGCACCATAGATGAGTCTAGACGTAATCACGCCACCTGTAGTAAGTAAGAAAGCAAAAGACACATATCCTATCATATCACTTTTAGGAGTTACTTAAAAATTGATACCAATGAAGATATGTCCACAGAGAAAGGCAATCACAGATTCATTAAAAAAACTTAGGTTCACCAAATAGAAAGGGATGAGGATTGGATACATTACCATATTGGGGTTAACAGAGATATACAAACCATGTGAAATATATAATCACCAAAGGCGTACGGAAGACCAGGAGAAGACTACTCAACATTCTGTCATAACCTAAATGGGAAAAGGATGCGAGGAAGAATAGATACACAAATATGTGTGAAAGAACCACATCTTGCACACCAAGAAGAAACAAACCATTGTAATCAAATTTGCTGGGATAAAAAATAAAAAGTAAATTACAAATATGAACAAGAAGTAATGAGACATAAACTTAAAGGGCTTTTTCCTGGCACATTCCATTTTAATTTACAACCTAGAACACCACTTCCATTAAGGCTCTGTTTCCCTAGTAACCAAATTTGGTAAAGGAGAAATGCTGCCACCTTGTGGCCGTTTCCTGCAAGAGCAGCTTTAAAGTCACAGCTAATGGTCACTTAACATTCACAAGGACTCAGGGCTGTAAGGACACCTGCCCTAAAAAATTGTGCTGAAGTAGGGAATGGACAAAAAATTTCAAAACAGGCAAATGTTTCAAGAAGAGAATATGAAGAGTTACGTTTTACTGACGCTCTTTTAAAAAAAAAGGAAAATGGATAAAAGCTCAACCTCAGGGAGTGTTAGACCCATGCAATCTAATCTACAAAAAGTTTTCAACTTACACCAATCGACTGACCATCAGCAAAAAGTCTACGAACAATAAATGCTGAAGGGGTTTTAGAGAACTGTGAACCCTCTACCTGCTGTTGAGACGTAAAAGGGTAACAGCCAATAATGAGAATAGAAAGGAGCTGTGTTTAAAAGTAAAAATGGAGGTACCATTCAATCCAGCAGGCACACCATTGGACCTCTCACCTGAGAAGACAAGAATCGAGAAGACACAGGCCGCAAAAGCTGCAGTGCAGCCTTATTCACAATAGCCAAGACCGTGAAGCAATCAAAATATCCAACAAGAGGTGAATGGATAAAGAAGAAGTGGTCCATGTACACAATGGAATATTAGCCATGGAAAACAATGAGCCATTGCTCCCTGAGGCACCACAAATGAGTCTGGAGATAATCACGAAACATGAGGTAAGTCCAAAAGCAAAAGACCTATATTCTATGATATCACTTATAGGCGTTATCTAATAACTGACACAAATGAACATATTTCCACAGAGAAAGACACTCACAGACTTAGAAAACAAACTATGCTCATCTAAAAGGAAAGGTGGGGGGAATGGATAAATTAAGATTAGTGTTACTATATGTATACAAACACATATTATACACATATCTCAAAAAGACCGACCATATAGCAAGGGAGGTCTGCGGAACATTCTGTAACATTTTACATGGGAAGAGGATCTGTACTTGAATAGACATATATAATCTACAAATGAACCAGATTGTGTACACCTAGGACAAACAATATTCTAAGCTTTACCACAATTAAAAAATTTTTAAAACCAAGAAGAAATAATGAGACATAAACTTATGGGGGTTTCTCCATGCACATTCCAATGTAATTTACAACCTAGGAACACGACTTCCAGAAAGGCTCTGCTGCCCTAGAAACCAGATTTGGGAATGGAGAAATGCTGCCTGCTTGAGGCCACTTCCCACAACAGCAGCTTTAAACCCATTTCTAAAGGTCAATAAATATTCACCAAACTTGCAGTTCGGGAAATGACACCTGCTCTCTAAAAAAACTCTGGGGTGGAAAATCGACCAAAAAATTCAAAAGAGGGCAACCTTCTAAGAAGACAATTTCAAGAGTTATAATGTACTCCCATTTGTTTCCTTTTTGTAACAGAAAAGAAAACGGCGCAGAAAAATAATGAGTTTTACGAATTTTCAAATACATGCAAACCCAAATTACAAAAACCTATCAGCTCACAGCAGCCAGTAGGGCCATTAGCATAAATGCTGCAAACAATAAATGCTGAAGCGATTGTGGAGAAATGCGTACCCTCGATTCTAAGGGGGACGTGGTAAGAGCCACTAATGAAAACACAAAGGAGGTGCTTTGAAAAGGGAAACACGGTGCTACCAGTCAATGAATCACACCCACTGCTGGGCCTATCACCTGAGAAAATGAGAATCAAAAAGTCACAGGCTGGCAATCCTGCACTCCAACAATATTTACCATAGCCAAGACTTGGAAGAAATGAAAATGTCCATCAACCGAGGAATGCACAAAGTAGAAGTGGTCCACGTACACAGTGGAAAATTACTCCAATAAAAAATAAAAATTACATTTAAAAATCCAACAGAAGTAAGGAGACATCAGCTTGTGTGGGTTTCTCCAGGCACACTCCACTCTAATTTTTAACCGAGAAACACCACAGGCCGCAAGGGCTTTTCCCTAGTTACCAGGGTGGGGAACATAGAAAGGCTGCTGCCCTCTGGCAGTTACCTGCAAAAGCAGCTTTAAAGCCCGTGCTAATGGTCATTTCATAGGAACAAGTACTGCAGAACTGTAAATGAAACTTGCCCTCAAAATGTCTTGAGGGAGGTAATGGCCAAAATATTTCAAATGGTGACACATACTTTAAGAAAACACTATGAAGAAATAAGCTCTAATCATAGCTGGAAAAATAAAAAGGACATGTCTAAAAGCTCAATTTCAACGCATTATGAGACACATGCATATTCAACCACAAAGAGGTATCAGCTCACACCACTCAGAATAACCATCAGCAAAAACTGCAAAGAATAAATGCTGAAGGTGCTGGGAAGAAATGCATACCCTCAACTTTATGTGGGACGTAACCTGGAAAGAGCCACTAAAGAGAGCAGAATAGAGGTGCCTTTAAAAGGTAAACATTGAGCTACCATAGGATCCAGCAGACCTATTCCTGGACCTATAAACTAAGAAGACAGAATTGGAAGGACACAGGTATGCAAATCTGCATTGCATAGTATTACAATAGCCAAGATACGGAAGTAACCAAAAAGTCCACCGACAGATGGGCGGACAAAGAAGAACTGCTACCTGTACAGATGGAATATGAGCTAGTGAAAAAATGAAACAATGCCATTTGCAGCACCATAGATGAGTCTAGACGTAATCACGCCACCTGTAGTAAGTGAGAAAGCAAAAGACACATATCCTATCATATCACTTTTAGGAGTTACTTAAAAATCGATACCAATGAAGATATTTCCACAGAGAGAGGCAATCGCAGATTCATTAAAAAACTTATGGTTCACCAAATAGAAAGGGATGAGGATTGGATACATTACCATATTGGGGTTAACAGAGATATACAAACCATGTGAAATATATAATCACCAAAGGCGTACGGAAGACCAGGAGAAGACTACTCAACATTCTGTCATAACGTACATGAGAAAAGGATGTGAGGAAGAATAGATACCTGTATATGTGTGAAAGAACCACATCTTGCACACCTAGAGCAAACAAACCATTGTAATCAAATTTGCTGGGATAAAAAATAAAACGTAAATTACAAATATGAACAAGAAGTAATGAGACATAAACTTAAACGGCTTTTTCCTGGCATATTCCATTCTAATATACAACCTAGAACACCACTTCCATTAAGGCTCTGTTTCCCTCGTAACCAAATTTGGTAAAGGAGAAATGCTGCCACCTTGTGGCCGTTTCCTGCAAGAGCAGCTTTAAACTCACAGCTAATGGTCACTTAACGTTCACAAAGACTCAGGGTTGTAAAGGACGCCTGCCCTAAAAAATTGTGCTGAAGTAGGGAATGAAGAAAAAAATTCAAAACAGGCAAATGTTTCAAGAAGAGATTATGAAGAGTTAAGTTTTACTCACACTCTTTTTAAAAAAAAGGTAAATGGATAAAAGCTCAACCTCAGGGAGTGTTAGACACCTGCAATCTAATCTACAAAAAGTTTCAACTTACACCAGTCGACTGACCATCAGCAAAAAGTCTACGAACAATAAAAGCTGAAGGGGTTTTACAGAACTGTGTACCCTCTACCTGCTGGTGAGACGTAAAAGGGTAACAGCCAATAATGAGAACAGAAAGGAGCTGTGTTTAAAAGTAAAAATGGAGGTACCATTCAATCCAGCAGGCGCACCATTGGACCTCTCACCTGAGAAGACAAGAATCGAGAAGACACAGGCCGCAAAAGCTGCAGTGCAGCCTTATTCACAATAGCCAAGACCGTGAAGCAATCAAAATATCCAACAAGAGGTGAATGGATAAAGAAGAAGTGGTCCATGTACACAATGGAATATTAGCCATGGAAAACAATGAACCATTGCTCTCTGAGGCACCACAAATGAGTCTGGAGATAATCATGAAACATGAGGTAAGTCGGAAAGCAAAAGACCTATATTCTATGATATCACTTATAGGCGTTATCTAATAACTGACACAAATGAACATATTTCCACAGAGAAAGACACTCACAGACTTAGAAAACAAACTATGCTCATCTAAAAGGAACGGTGGGGGGAATGGATAAATTAAGATTAGTGTTACTATATGTATACAAACACATATTATATACATATCTCAAAAAGACTGACCATATAGCAAGGGAGGTCTGCGGAACCCTGTGTAACATTTTACATGGGAAGAGGATCTGTACTTGAATAGACATATATAATCTACAAATGAACCAGATTGTGTACACCTAGGACAAACAATATTCTAAGCTTTACTCCAATTTAAAAAATTTTTTATACCAAGAAGAAATAATGAGACATAAACTTAGGGGCGTTTCTCCATGCACATTCCAACGTAATTTACAACCTAGGAACACGACTTCCAGAAAGGCTCTGCTGCCCTAGTACCCAGATTTGGGAATGGAGAAATGCTGCCTGCTTGAGGCCACTTCCCACAAATCAGCTTTAAACCCATTGCTAAAGGTCACTAAATATTCACCAAACTTGCAGTTCGGTAAATGACACCTGCTCTCTAAAAAAATTCTGGGGTGGAAAATTGACCAAAAAATTCAAAAGAGGGCAACCTTCCAAGAAGACCATATCAAGAGTTATATTGTACTCCCAATTGTTTCCTTTTTTTAACAGAAAAGAAAACGGCGGAGAAAAATGATGAGTTTTACGAATTTTCAGAGACATGCAAACCCAAATTACAAAAACCTATCAGCTCACAGCAGCCAGAAGGGCCATTAGCATAAATGCTGCAAACAATAAATGCTGAAACGATTGTGGAGAAATGTGTACCCTCGATTCTAAAGGGGACGTGGTAAGTGCCACTAATGAAAACACAAAGAAGGTGCATTGAAAAGGGAAATACGGTGCTACCAGTCAGTCAATCACACCCACTGCTGGGCCTATCACCAGAGAAAATGAGAATCAAAAAGTCACAGGCTGGCAATCCTGCACTAAAACAATATTTACCATAGCCAACACTTGGAAGCAATGAAAATGTCCATCAACCGAGGAATGCACAAAGTAGAAGTGGTCCACGCACACAGTCGAAAATTACTCCAATAAAAAATAAAAATTACATTTAAAAATCCAACAAAAATAAGGAGACATCAGCTTGTGTGGGTTTGTCCAGGCACACTCCACTCTAATTTATAACCGAGAAACCCCACCGGCCGTAAGGGCTTTTCCCTAGTTACCAGGGTGGGGAAAATAGAAAGGCTGCTGCCCTCTGGCAGTTACCTGCAAAAGCAGCTTTAAAGCCTGTGCTAATGGTCATTTCATAGGAACAAATACTGCAGAACTGTAAATGAAAACTGCCCTCAAAATGTCTTGAGGGAGGTAATGGCCAAAACATTTCAAAATGTGACACATACTTTAAGAGAACACTTTGAAGTACTAAGGGGTAATCACAGCTTGAAAAATAAAAAGGACATGCCTTAAAGCTCAGTTTCAATGGATTTTGAGGCACATGCGAATTCAACCACCAAGAGGTATCAGCTCACAATTGCAAGAGTAACCATCAGCAAGAAAACTACAAACAATAAGTGCTGAAGGTGTTGTGGAGAAGTGTATACCCTCAACTTCAAGTGGGACGTAAGTTGGAAAGGGCCACAGATGAGAACAGAAAGGAGGTGCCTTAAAAAGGTAAACATTGAGCTACCATATGACCTAACAGGCCCACTCCTCGACCTATAATCTAAGAAGACAGAATTGGAAAGACACAGGCAGGCAAATCTGCATTGCACAGTATCACAATAGCCAAGATATGGAAGTAACCAAAAAGTCCACCAACAGATGGGTGGACACAGAAGAACTCCTCCATGTACAGATGGAATATTCGCTACTGAAAAAAATGAAACAATGCCATTTGCAGCACCCATAGATGAGTCTAGACGTAATCACGCCACCTGTAGTAAGTAAGAAAGCAAAAGACACATATCCTATCATATCACTTTTAGGAGTTACTTAAAAATTGATACCAATGAAGATATTTCCACAGAGAAAGGCAATCACAGATTCATTAAAAAAACTTAGGTTCACCAAATAGAAAGGGATGAGGATTGGATACATTACCATATTGGGGTTAACAGAGATATACAAACCATGTGAAATATATAATCACCAAAGGCGTACGGAAGACCAGGAGAAGACTACTCAACATTCTGTCATAACCTAAATGGGAAAAGGATGCGAGGAAGAATAGATACACAAATATGTGTGAAAGAACCACATCTTGCACACCAAGAAGAAACAAACCATTGTAATCAAATTTGCTGGGATAAAAAATAAAAAGTAAATTACAAATATGAACAAGAAGTAATGAGACATAAACTTAAAGGGCTTTTTCCTGGCACATTCCATTTTAATTTACAACCTAGAACACCACTTCCATTAAGGCTCTGTTTCCCTAGTAACCAAATTTGGTAAAGGAGAAATGCTGCCACCTTGTGGCCGTTTCCTGCAAGAGCAGCTTTAAAGTCACAGCTAATGGTCACTTAACATTCACAAGGACTCAGGGCTGTAAGGACACCTGCCCTAAAAAATTGTGCTGAAGTAGGGAATGGACAAAAAATTTCAAAACAGGCAAATGTTTCAAGAAGAGAATATGAAGAGTTACGTTTTACTGACGCTCTTTTAAAAAAAAAGGAAAATGGATAAAAGCTCAACCTCAGGGAGTGTTAGACCCATGCAATCTAATCTACAAAAAGTTTTCAACTTACACCAATCGACTGACCATCAGCAAAAAGTCTACGAACAATAAATGCTGAAGGGGTTTTAGAGAACTGTGAACCCTCTACCTGCTGTTGAGACGTAAAAGGGTAACAGCCAATAATGAGAATAGAAAGGAGCTGTGTTTAAAAGTAAAAATGGAGGTACCATTCAATCCAGCAGGCACACCATTGGACCTCTCACCTGAGAAGACAAGAATCGAGAAGACACAGGCCGCAAAAGCTGCAGTGCAGCCTTATTCACAATAGCCAAGACCGTGAAGCAATCAAAATATCCAACAAGAGGTGAATGGATAAAGAAGAAGTGGTCCATGTACACAATGGAATATTAGCCATGGAAAACAATGAGCCATTGCTCCCTGAGGCACCACAAATGAGTCTGGAGATAATCACGAAACATGAGGTAAGTCCAAAAGCAAAAGACCTATATTCTATGATATCACTTATAGGCGTTATCTAATAACTGACACAAATGAACATATTTCCACAGAGAAAGACACTCACAGACTTAGAAAACAAACTATGCTCATCTAAAAGGAAAGGTGGGGGGAATGGATAAATTAAGATTAGTGTTACTATATGTATACAAACACATATTATACACATATCTCAAAAAGACCGACCATATAGCAAGGGAGGTCTGCGGAACATTCTGTAACATTTTACATGGGAAGAGGATCTGTACTTGAATAGACATATATAATCTACAAATGAACCAGATTGTGTACACCTAGGACAAACAATATTCTAAGCTTTACCACAATTAAAAAATTTTTAAAACCAAGAAGAAATAATGAGACATAAACTTATGGGGGTTTCTCCATGCACATTCCAATGTAATTTACAACCTAGGAACACGACTTCCAGAAAGGCTCTGCTGCCCTAGAAACCAGATTTGGGAATGGAGAAATGCTGCCTGCTTGAGGCCACTTCCCACAACAGCAGCTTTAAACCCATTTCTAAAGGTCAATAAATATTCACCAAACTTGCAGTTCGGGAAATGACACCTGCTCTCTAAAAAAACTCTGGGGTGGAAAATCGACCAAAAAATTCAAAAGAGGGCAACCTTCTAAGAAGACAATTTCAAGAGTTATAATGTACTCCCATTTGTTTCCTTTTTGTAACAGAAAAGAAAACGGCGCAGAAAAATAATGAGTTTTACGAATTTTCAAATACATGCAAACCCAAATTACAAAAACCTATCAGCTCACAGCAGCCAGTAGGGCCATTAGCATAAATGCTGCAAACAATAAATGCTGAAGCGATTGTGGAGAAATGCGTACCCTCGATTCTAAGGGGGACGTGGTAAGAGCCACTAATGAAAACACAAAGGAGGTGCTTTGAAAAGGGAAACACGGTGCTACCAGTCAATGAATCACACCCACTGCTGGGCCTATCACCTGAGAAAATGAGAATCAAAAAGTCACAGGCTGGCAATCCTGCACTCCAACAATATTTACCATAGCCAAGACTTGGAAGAAATGAAAATGTCCATCAACCGAGGAATGCACAAAGTAGAAGTGGTCCACGTACACAGTGGAAAATTACTCCAATAAAAAATAAAAATTACATTTAAAAATCCAACAGAAGTAAGGAGACATCAGCTTGTGTGGGTTTCTCCAGGCACACTCCACTCTAATGTTTTAACCGAGAAACACCACAGGCCGCAAGGGCTTTTCCCTAGTTACCAGGGTGGGGAACATAGAAAGGCTGCTGCCCTCTGGCAGTTACCTGCAAAAGCAGCTTTAAAGCCCGTGCTAATGGTCATTTCATAGGAACAAGTACTGCAGAACTGTAAATGAAACTTGCCCTCAAAATGTCTTGAGGGAGGTAATGGCCAAAATATTTCAAATGGTGACACATACTTTAAGAAAACACTTTGAAGAAATAAGCTCTAATCATAGCTGGAAAAATAAAAAGGACATGTCTAAAAGCTCAATTTCAACGCATTATGAGACACATGCATATTCAACCACAAAGAGGTATCAGCTCACACCACTCAGAATAACCATCAGCAAAAACTGCAAAGAATAAATGCTGAAGGTGCTGGGAAGAAATGCATACCCTCAACTTTATGTGGGACGTAACCTGGAAAGAGCCACTAAAGAGAGCAGAATAGAGGTGCCTTTAAAAGGTAAACATTGAGCTACCATAGGATCCAGCAGACCTATTCCTGGACCTATAAACTAAGAAGACAGAATTGGAAGGACACAGGTATGCAAATCTGCATTGCATAGTATTACAATAGCCAAGATACGGAAGTAACCAAAAAGTCCACCGACAGATGGGCGGACAAAGAAGAACTGCTACCTGTACAGATGGAATATGAGCTAGTGAAAAAATGAAGCAATGCCATTTGCAGCACCATAGAGGAGTCTAGACGTAATCACGCCACCTGTAGTAAGTGAGAAAGCAAAAGACACATATCCTATCATATCACTTTTAGGAGTTACTTAAAAATCGATACCAATGAAGATATTTCCACAGAGAGAGGCAATCGCAGATTCATTAAAAAACTTATGGTTCACCAAATAGAAAGGGATGAGGATTGGATACATTACCATATTGGGGTTAACAGAGATATACAAACCATGTGAAATATATAATCAGCAAAGACGTACGGAAGACCAGGAGAAGACTACTCAACATTCTGTCATAACGTACATGAGAAAAGGATGTGAGGAAGAATAGATACCTGTATATGTGTGAAAGAACCACATCTTGCACACCTAGAGCAAACAAACCATTGTAATCAAATTTGCTGGGATAAAAAATAAAACGTAAATTACAAATATGAACAAGAAGTAATGAGACATAAACTTAAACGGCTTTTTCCTGGCATATTCCATTCTAATATACAACCTAGAACACCACTTCCATTAAGGCTCTGTTTCCCTCGTAACCAAATTTGGTAAAGGAGAAATGCTGCCACCTTGTGGCCGTTTCCTGCAAGAGCAGCTTTAAACTCACAGCTAATGGTCACTTAACATTCACAAAGACTCAGGGTTGTAAAGGACGCCTGCCCTAAAAAATTGTGCTGAAGTAGGGAATGAAGAAAAAAATTCAAAACAGGCAAATGTTTCAAGAAGAGATTATGAAGAGTTAAGTTTTACTCACACTCTTTTTAAAAAAAAGGTAAATGGATAAAAGCTCAACCTCAGGGAGTGTTAGACACCTGCAATCTAATCTACAAAAAGTTTCAACTTACACCAGTCGACTGACCATCAGCAAAAAGTCTACGAACAATAAAAGCTGAAGGGGTTTTACAGAACTGTGTACCCTCTACCTGCTGGTGAGACGTAAAAGGGTAACAGCCAATAATGAGAACAGAAAGGAGCTGTGTTTAAAAGTAAAAATGGAGGTACCATTCAATCCAGCAGGCGCACCATTGGACCTCTCACCTGAGAAGACAAGAATCGAGAAGACACAGGCCGCAAAAGCTGCAGTGCAGCCTTATTCACAATAGCCAAGACAGTGAAGCAATCAAAATATCCAACAAGAGGTGAATGGATAAAGAAGAAGTGGTCCATGTACACAATGGAATATTAGCCATGGAAAACAATGAACCATTGCTCTCTGAGGCACCACAAATGAGTCTGGAGATAATCATGAAACATGAGGTAAGTCGGAAAGCAAAAGACCTATATTCTATGATATCACTTATAGGCGTTATCTAATAACTGACACAAATGAACATATTTCCACAGAGAAAGACACTCACAGACTTAGAAAACAAACTATGCTCATCTAAAAGGAACGGTGGGGGGAATGGATAAATTAAGATTAGTGTTACTATATGTATACAAACACATATTATATACATATCTCAAAAAGACTGACCATATAGCAAGGGAGGTCTGCGGAACCCTGTGTAACATTTTACATGGGAAGAGGATCTGTACTTGAATAGACATATATAATCTACAAATGAACCAGATTGTGTACACCTAGGACAAACAATATTCTAAGCTTTACTCCAATTTAAAAAATTTTTTATACCAAGAAGAAATAATGAGACATAAACTTAGGGGCGTTTCTCCATGCACATTCCAACGTAATTTACAACCTAGGAACACGACTTCCAGAAAGGCTCTGCTGCCCTAGTACCCAGATTTGGGAATGGAGAAATGCTGCCTGCTTGAGGCCACTTCCCACAAATCAGCTTTAAACCCATTGCTAAAGGTCACTAAATATTCACCAAACTTGCAGTTCGGTAAATGACACCTGCTCTCTAAAAAAATTCTGGGGTGGAAAATTGACCAAAAAATTCAAAAGAGGGCAACCTTCCAAGAAGACCATATCAAGAGTTATATTGTACTCCCAATTGTTTCCTTTTTTTAACAGAAAAGAAAACGGCGGAGAAAAATGATGAGTTTTACGAATTTTCAGAGACATGCAAACCCAAATTACAAAAACCTATCAGCTCACAGCAGCCAGAAGGGCCATTAGCATAAATGCTGCAAACAATAAATGCTGAAACGATTGTGGAGAAATGTGTACCCTCGATTCTAAAGGGGACGTGGTAAGTGCCACTAATGAAAACACAAAGAAGGTGCATTGAAAAGGGAAATACGGTGCTACCAGTCAGTCAATCACACCCACTGCTGGGCCTATCACCAGAGAAAATGAGAATCAAAAAGTCACAGGCTGGCAATCCTGCACTAAAACAATATTTACCATAGCCAACACTTGGAAGCAATGAAAATGTCCATCAACCGAGGAATGCACAAAGTAGAAGTGGTCCACGCACACAGTCGAAAATTACTCCAATAAAAAATAAAAATTACATTTAAAAATCCAACAAAAATAAGGAGACATCAGCTTGTGTGGGTTTGTCCAGGCACACTCCACTCTAATTTATAACCGAGAAACCCCACCGGCCGTAAGGGCTTTTCCCTAGTTACCAGGGTGGGGAAAATAGAAAGGCTGCTGCCCTCTGGCAGTTACCTGCAAAAGCAGCTTTAAAGCCTGTGCTAATGGTCATTTCATAGGAACAAGTACTGCAGAACTGTAAATGAAAACTGCCCTCAAAATGTCTTGAGGGAGGTAATGGCCAAAACATTTCAAAATGTGACACATACTTTAAGAGAACACTTTGAAGTACTAAGGGGTAATCACAGCTTGAAAAATAAAAAGGACATGCCTTAAAGCTCAGTTTCAATGGATTTTGAGGCACATGCGAATTCAACCACCAAGAGGTATCAGCTCACAATTGCAAGAGTAACCATCAGCAAGAAAACTACAAACAATAAGTGCTGAAGGTGTTGTGGAGAAGTGTATACCCTCAACTTCAAGTGGGACGTAAGTTGGAAAGGGCCACAGATGAGAACAGAAAGGAGGTGCCTTAAAAAGGTAAACATTGAGCTACCATATGACCTAACAGGCCCACTCCTCGACCTATAATCTAAGAAGACAGAATTGGAAAGACACAGGCAGGCAAATCTGCATTGCACAGTATCACAATAGCCAAGATATGGAAGTAACCAAAAAGTCCACCAACAGATGGGTGGACACAGAAGAACTCCTCCATGTACAGATGGAATATTCGCTACTGAAAGAAATGAAACAATGCCATTTGCAGCACCCATAGATGAGTCTAGACGTAATCACGCCACCTGTAGTAAGTAAGAAAGCAAAAGACACATATCCTATCATATCACTTTTAGGAGTTACTTAAAAATTGATACCAATGAAGATATGTCCACAGAGAAAGGCAATCACAGATTCATTAAAAAAACTTAGGTTCACCAAATAGAAAGGGATGAGGATTGGATACATTACCATATTGGGGTTAACAGAGATATACAAACCATGTGAAATATATAATCACCAAAGGCGTACGGAAGACCAGGAGAAGACTACTCAACATTCTGTCATAACCTAAATGGGAAAAGGATGCGAGGAAGAATAGATACACAAATATGTGTGAAAGAACCACATCTTGCACACCAAGAAGAAACAAACCATTGTAATCAAATTTGCTGGGATAAAAAATAAAAAGTAAATTACAAATATGAACAAGAAGTAATGAGACATAAACTTAAAGGGCTTTTTCCTGGCACATTCCATTTTAATTTACAACCTAGAACACCACTTCCATTAAGGCTCTGTTTCCCTAGTAACCAAATTTGGTAAAGGAGAAATGCTGCCACCTTGTGGCCGTTTCCTGCAAGAGCAGCTTTAAAGTCACAGCTAATGGTCACTTAACATTCACAAGGACTCAGGGCTGTAAGGACACCTGCCCTAAAAAATTGTGCTGAAGTAGGGAATGGACAAAAAATTTCAAAACAGGCAAATGTTTCAAGAAGAGAATATGAAGAGTTACGTTTTACTGACGCTCTTTTAAAAAAAAAGGAAAATGGATAAAAGCTCAACCTCAGGGAGTGTTAGACCCATGCAATCTAATCTACAAAAAGTTTTCAACTTACACCAATCGACTGACCATCAGCAAAAAGTCTACGAACAATAAATGCTGAAGGGGTTTTAGAGAACTGTGAACCCTCTACCTGCTGTTGAGACGTAAAAGGGTAACAGCCAATAATGAGAATAGAAAGGAGCTGTGTTTAAAAGTAAAAATGGAGGTACCATTCAATCCAGCAGGCACACCATTGGACCTCTCACCTGAGAAGACAAGAATCGAGAAGACACAGGCCGCAAAAGCTGCAGTGCAGCCTTATTCACAATAGCCAAGACCGTGAAGCAATCAAAATATCCAACAAGAGGTGAATGGATAAAGAAGAAGTGGTCCATGTACACAATGGAATATTAGCCATGGAAAACAATGAGCCATTGCTCCCTGAGGCACCACAAATGAGTCTGGAGATAATCACGAAACATGAGGTAAGTCCAAAAGCAAAAGACCTATATTCTATGATATCACTTATAGGCGTTATCTAATAACTGACACAAATGAACATATTTCCACAGAGAAAGACACTCACAGCCTTAGAAAACAAACTATGCTCATCTAAAAGGAAAGGTGGGGGGAATGGATAAATTAAGATTAGTGTTACTATATGTATACAAACACATATTATACACATATCTCAAAAAGACCGACCATATAGCAAGGGAGGTCTGCGGAACATTCTGTAACATTTTACATGGGAAGAGGATCTGTACTTGAATAGACATATATAATCTACAAATGAACCAGATTGTGTACACCTAGGACAAACAATATTCTAAGCTTTACCACAATTAAAAAATTTTTAAAACCAAGAAGAAATAATGAGACATAAACTTATGGGGGTTTCTCCATGCACATTCCAATGTAATTTACAACCTAGGAACACGACTTCCAGAAAGGCTCTGCTGCCCTAGAAACCAGATTTGGGAATGGAGAAATGCTGCCTGCTTGAGGCCACTTCCCACAACAGCAGCTTTAAACCCATTTCTAAAGGTCAATAAATATTCACCAAACTTGCAGTTCGGGAAAAGACACCTGCTCTCTAAAAAAACTCTGGGGTGGAAAATCGACCAAAAAATTCAAAAGAGGGCAACCTTCTAAGAAGACAATTTCAAGAGTTATAATGTACTCCCATTTGTTTCCTTTTTGTAACAGAAAAGAAAACGGCGCAGAAAAATAATGAGTTTTACGAATTTTCAAATACATGCAAACCCAAATTACAAAAACCTATCAGCTCACAGCAGCCAGTAGGGCCATTAGCATAAATGCTGCAAACAATAAATGCTGAAGCGATTGTGGAGAAATGCGTACCCTCGATTCTAAGGGGGACGTGGTAAGAGCCACTAATGAAAACACAAAGGAGGTGCTTTGAAAAGGGAAACACGGTGCTACCAGTCAATGAATCACACCCACTGCTGGGCCTATCACCTGAGAAAATGAGAATCAAAAAGTCACAGGCTGGCAATCCTGCACTCCAACAATATTTACCATAGCCAAGACTTGGAAGAAATGAAAATGTCCATCAACCGAGGAATGCACAAAGTAGAAGTGGTCCACGTACACAGTGGAAAATTACTCCAATAAAAAATAAAAATTACATTTAAAAATCCAACAGAAGTAAGGAGACATCAGCTTGTGTGGGTTTCTCCAGGCACACTCCACTCTAATGTTTTAACCGAGAAACACCACAGGCCGCAAGGGCTTTTCCCTAGTTACCAGGGTGGGGAACATAGAAAGGCTGCTGCCCTCTGGCAGTTACCTGCAAAAGCAGCTTTAAAGCCCGTGCTAATGGTCATTTCATAGGAACAAGTACTGCAGAACTGTAAATGAAACTTGCCCTCAAAATGTCTTGAGGGAGGTAATGGCCAAAATATTTCAAATGGTGACACATACTTTAAGAAAACACTTTGAAGAAATAAGCTCTAATCATAGCTGGAAAAATAAAAAGGACATGTCTAAAAGCTCAATTTCAACGCATTATGAGACACATGCATATTCAACCACAAAGAGGTATCAGCTCACACCACTCAGAATAACCATCAGCAAAAACTGCAAAGAATAAATGCTGAAGGTGCTGGGAAGAAATGCATACCCTCAACTTTATGTGGGACGTAACCTGGAAAGAGCCACTAAAGAGAGCAGAATAGAGGTGCCTTTAAAAGGTAAACATTGAGCTACCATAGGATCCAGCAGACCTATTCCTGGACCTATAAACTAAGAAGACAGAATTGGAAGGACACAGGTATGCAAATCTGCATTGCATAGTATTACAATAGCCAAGATACGGAAGTAACCAAAAAGTCCACCGACAGATGGGCGGACAAAGAAGAACTGCTACCTGTACAGATGGAATATGAGCTAGTGAAAAAATGAAACAATGCCATTTGCAGCACCATAGATGAGTCTAGACGTAATCACGCCACCTGTAGTAAGTGAGAAAGCAAAAGACACATATCCTATCATATCACTTTTAGGAGTTACTTAAAAATCGATACCAATGAAGATATTTCCACAGAGAGAGGCAATCGCAGATTCATTAAAAAACTTATGGTTCACCAAATAGAAAGGGATGAGGATTGGATACATTACCATATTGGGGTTAACAGAGATATACAAACCATGTGAAATATATAATCAGCAAAGACGTACGGAAGACCAGGAGAAGACTACTCAACATTCTGTCATAACGTACATGAGAAAAGGATGTGAGGAAGAATAGATACCTGTATATGTGTGAAAGAACCACATCTTGCACACCTAGAGCAAACAAACCATTGTAATCAAATTTGCTGGGATAAAAAATAAAACGTAAATTACAAATATGAACAAGAAGTAATGAGACATAAACTTAAACGGCTTTTTCCTGGCATATTCCATTCTAATATACAACCTAGAACACCACTTCCATTAAGGCTCTGTTTCCCTCGTAACCAAATTTGGTAAAGGAGAAATGCTGCCACCTTGTGGCCGTTTCCTGCAAGAGCAGCTTTAAACTCACAGCTAATGGTCACTTAACATTCACAAAGACTCAGGGTTGTAAAGGACGCCTGCCCTAAAAAATTGTGCTGAAGTAGGGAATGAAGAAAAAAATTCAAAACAGGCAAATGTTTCAAGAAGAGATTATGAAGAGTTAAGTTTTACTCACACTCTTTTTAAAAAAAAGGTAAATGGATAAAAGCTCAACCTCAGGGAGTGTTAGACACCTGCAATCTAATCTACAAAAAGTTTCAACTTACACCAGTCGACTGACCATCAGCAAAAAGTCTACGAACAATAAAAGCTGAAGGGGTTTTACAGAACTGTGTACCCTCTACCTGCTGGTGAGACGTAAAAGGGTAACAGCCAATAATGAGAACAGAAAGGAGCTGTGTTTAAAAGTAAAAATGGAGGTACCATTCAATCCAGCAGGCGCACCATTGGACCTCTCACCTGAGAAGACAAGAATCGAGAAGACACAGGCCGCAAAAGCTGCAGTGCAGCCTTATTCACAATAGCCAAGACCGTGAAGCAATCAAAATATCCAACAAGAGGTGAATGGATAAAGAAGAAGTGGTCCATGTACACAATGGAATATTAGCCATGGAAAACAATGAACCATTGCTCTCTGAGGCACCACAAATGAGTCTGGAGATAATCATGAAACATGAGGTAAGTCGGAAAGCAAAAGACCTATATTCTATGATATCACTTATAGGCGTTATCTAATAACTGACACAAATGAACATATTTCCACAGAGAAAGACACTCACAGACTTAGAAAACAAACTATGCTCATCTAAAAGGAACGGTGGGGGGAATGGATAAATTAAGATTAGTGTTACTATATGTATACAAACACATATTATATACATATCTCAAAAAGACTGACCATATAGCAAGGGAGGTCTGCGGAACCCTGTGTAACATTTTACATGGGAAGAGGATCTGTACTTGAATAGACATATATAATCTACAAATGAACCAGATTGTGTACACCTAGGACAAACAATATTCTAAGCTTTACTCCAATTTAAAAAATTTTTTATACCAAGAAGAAATAATGAGACATAAACTTAGGGGCGTTTCTCCATGCACATTCCAACGTAATTTACAACCTAGGAACACGACTTCCAGAAAGGCTCTGCTGCCCTAGTACCCAGATTTGGGAATGGAGAAATGCTGCCTGCTTGAGGCCACTTCCCACAAATCAGCTTTAAACCCATTGCTAAAGGTCACTAAATATTCACCAAACTTGCAGTTCGGTAAATGACACCTGCTCTCTAAAAAAATTCTGGGGTGGAAAATTGACCAAAAAATTCAAAAGAGGGCAACCTTCCAAGAAGACCATATCAAGAGTTATATTGTACTCCCAATTGTTTCCTTTTTTTAACAGAAAAGAAAACGGCGGAGAAAAATGATGAGTTTTACGAATTTTCAGAGACATGCAAACCCAAATTACAAAAACCTATCAGCTCACAGCAGCCAGAAGGGCCATTAGCATAAATGCTGCAAACAATAAATGCTGAAACGATTGTGGAGAAATGTGTACCCTCGATTCTAAAGGGGACGTGGTAAGTGCCACTAATGAAAACACAAAGAAGGTGCATTGAAAAGGGAAATACGGTGCTACCAGTCAGTCAATCACACCCACTGCTGGGCCTATCACCAGAGAAAATGAGAATCAAAAAGTCACAGGCTGGCAATCCTGCACTAAAACAATATTTACCATAGCCAACACTTGGAAGCAATGAAAATGTCCATCAACCGAGGAATGCACAAAGTAGAAGTGGTCCACGCACACAGTCGAAAATTACTCCAATAAAAAATAAAAATTACATTTAAAAATCCAACAAAAATAAGGAGACATCAGCTTGTGTGGGTTTGTCCAGGCACACTCCACTCTAATTTATAACCGAGAAACCCCACCGGCCGTAAGGGCTTTTCCCTAGTTACCAGGGTGGGGAAAATAGAAAGGCTGCTGCCCTCTGGCAGTTACCTGCAAAAGCAGCTTTAAAGCCTGTGCTAATGGTCATTTCATAGGAACAAATACTGCAGAACTGTAAATGAAAACTGCCCTCAAAATGTCTTGAGGGAGGTAATGGCCAAAACATTTCAAAATGTGACACATACTTTAAGAGAACACTTTGAAGTACTAAGGGGTAATCACAGCTTGAAAAATAAAAAGGACATGCCTTAAAGCTCAGTTTCAATGGATTTTGAGGCACATGCGAATTCAACCACCAAGAGGTATCAGCTCACAATTGCAAGAGTAACCATCAGCAAGAAAACTACAAACAATAAGTGCTGAAGGTGTTGTGGAGAAGTGTATACCCTCAACTTCAAGTGGGACGTAAGTTGGAAAGGGCCACAGATGAGAACAGAAAGGAGGTGCCTTAAAAAGGTAAACATTGAGCTACCATATGACCTAACAGGCCCACTCCTCGACCTATAATCTAAGAAGACAGAATTGGAAAGACACAGGCAGGCAAATCTGCATTGCACAGTATCACAATAGCCAAGATATGGAAGTAACCAAAAAGTCCACCAACAGATGGGTGGACACAGAAGAACTCCTCCATGTACAGATGGAATATTCGCTACTGAAAAAAATGAAACAATGCCATTTGCAGCACCCATAGATGAGTCTAGACGTAATCACGCCACCTGTAGTAAGTAAGAAAGCAAAAGACACATATCCTATCATATCACTTTTAGGAGTTACTTAAAAATTGATACCAATGAAGATATGTCCACAGAGAAAGGCAATCACAGATTCATTAAAAAAACTTAGGTTCACCAAATAGAAAGGGATGAGGATTGGATACATTACCATATTGGGGTTAACAGAGATATACAAACCATGTGAAATATATAATCACCAAAGGCGTACGGAAGACCAGGAGAAGACTACTCAACATTCTGTCATAACCTAAATGGGAAAAGGATGCGAGGAAGAATAGATACACAAATATGTGTGAAAGAACCACATCTTGCACACCAAGAAGAAACAAACCATTGTAATCAAATTTGCTGGGATAAAAAATAAAAAGTAAATTACAAATATGAACAAGAAGTAATGAGACATAAACTTAAAGGGCTTTTTCCTGGCACATTCCATTTTAATTTACAACCTAGAACACCACTTCCATTAAGGCTCTGTTTCCCTAGTAACCAAATTTGGTAAAGGAGAAATGCTGCCACCTTGTGGCCGTTTCCTGCAAGAGCAGCTTTAAAGTCACAGCTAATGGTCACTTAACATTCACAAGGACTCAGGGCTGTAAGGACACCTGCCCTAAAAAATTGTGCTGAAGTAGGGAATGGACAAAAAATTTCAAAACAGGCAAATGTTTCAAGAAGAGAATATGAAGAGTTACGTTTTACTGACGCTCTTTTAAAAAAAAAGGAAAATGGATAAAAGCTCAACCTCAGGGAGTGTTAGACCCATGCAATCTAATCTACAAAAAGTTTTCAACTTACACCAATCGACTGACCATCAGCAAAAAGTCTACGAACAATAAATGCTGAAGGGGTTTTAGAGAACTGTGAACCCTCTACCTGCTGTTGAGACGTAAAAGGGTAACAGCCAATAATGAGAATAGAAAGGAGCTGTGTTTAAAAGTAAAAATGGAGGTACCATTCAATCCAGCAGGCACACCATTGGACCTCTCACCTGAGAAGACAAGAATCGAGAAGACACAGGCCGCAAAAGCTGCAGTGCAGCCTTATTCACAATAGCCAAGACCGTGAAGCAATCAAAATATCCAACAAGAGGTGAATGGATAAAGAAGAAGTGGTCCATGTACACAATGGAATATTAGCCATGGAAAACAATGAGCCATTGCTCCCTGAGGCACCACAAATGAGTCTGGAGATAATCACGAAACATGAGGTAAGTCCAAAAGCAAAAGACCTATATTCTATGATATCACTTATAGGCGTTATCTAATAACTGACACAAATGAACATATTTCCACAGAGAAAGACACTCACAGACTTAGAAAACAAACTATGCTCATCTAAAAGGAAAGGTGGGGGGAATGGATAAATTAAGATTAGTGTTACTATATGTATACAAACACATATTATACACATATCTCAAAAAGACCGACCATATAGCAAGGGAGGTCTGCGGAACATTCTGTAACATTTTACATGGGAAGAGGATCTGTACTTGAATAGACATATATAATCTACAAATGAACCAGATTGTGTACACCTAGGACAAACAATATTCTAAGCTTTACCACAATTAAAAAATTTTTAAAACCAAGAAGAAATAATGAGACATAAACTTATGGGGGTTTCTCCATGCACATTCCAATGTAATTTACAACCTAGGAACACGACTTCCAGAAAGGCTCTGCTGCCCTAGAAACCAGATTTGGGAATGGAGAAATGCTGCCTGCTTGAGGCCACTTCCCACAACAGCAGCTTTAAACCCATTTCTAAAGGTCAATAAATATTCACCAAACTTGCAGTTCGGGAAATGACACCTGCTCTCTAAAAAAACTCTGGGGTGGAAAATCGACCAAAAAATTCAAAAGAGGGCAACCTTCTAAGAAGACAATTTCAAGAGTTATAATGTACTCCCATTTGTTTCCTTTTTGTAACAGAAAAGAAAACGGCGCAGAAAAATAATGAGTTTTACGAATTTTCAAATACATGCAAACCCAAATTACAAAAACCTATCAGCTCACAGCAGCCAGTAGGGCCATTAGCATAAATGCTGCAAACAATAAATGCTGAAGCGATTGTGGAGAAATGCGTACCCTCGATTCTAAGGGGGACGTGGTAAGAGCCACTAATGAAAACACAAAGGAGGTGCTTTGAAAAGGGAAACACGGTGCTACCAGTCAATGAATCACACCCACTGCTGGGCCTATCACCTGAGAAAATGAGAATCAAAAAGTCACAGGCTGGCAATCCTGCACTCCAACAATATTTACCATAGCCAAGACTTGGAAGAAATGAAAATGTCCATCAACCGAGGAATGCACAAAGTAGAAGTGGTCCACGTACACAGTGGAAAATTACTCCAATAAAAAATAAAAATTACATTTAAAAATCCAACAGAAGTAAGGAGACATCAGCTTGTGTGGGTTTCTCCAGGCACACTCCACTCTAATGTTTTAACCGAGAAACACCACAGGCCGCAAGGGCTTTTCCCTAGTTACCAGGGTGGGGAACATAGAAAGGCTGCTGCCCTCTGGCAGTTACCTGCAAAAGCAGCTTTAAAGCCCGTGCTAATGGTCATTTCATAGGAACAAGTACTGCAGAACTGTAAATGAAACTTGCCCTCAAAATGTCTTGAGGGAGGTAATGGCCAAAATATTTCAAATGGTGACACATACTTTAAGAAAACACTTTGAAGAAATAAGCTCTAATCATAGCTGGAAAAATAAAAAGGACATGTCTAAAAGCTCAATTTCAACGCATTATGAGACACATGCATATTCAACCACAAAGAGGTATCAGCTCACACCACTCAGAATAACCATCAGCAAAAACTGCAAAGAATAAATGCTGAAGGTGCTGGGAAGAAATGCATACCCTCAACTTTATGTGGGACGTAACCTGGAAAGAGCCACTAAAGAGAGCAGAATAGAGGTGCCTTTAAAAGGTAAACATTGAGCTACCATAGGATCCAGCAGACCTATTCCTGGACCTATAAACTAAGAAGACAGAATTGGAAGGACACAGGTATGCAAATCTGCATTGCATAGTATTACAATAGCCAAGATACGGAAGTAACCAAAAAGTCCACCGACAGATGGGCGGACAAAGAAGAACTGCTACCTGTACAGATGGAATATGAGCTAGTGAAAAAATGAAACAATGCCATTTGCAGCACCATAGATGAGTCTAGACGTAATCACGCCACCTGTAGTAAGTGAGAAAGCAAAAGACACATATCCTATCATATCACTTTTAGGAGTTACTTAAAAATCGATACCAATGAAGATATTTCCACAGAGAGAGGCAATCGCAGATTCATTAAAAAACTTATGGTTCACCAAATAGAAAGGGATGAGGATTGGATACATTACCATATTGGGGTTAACAGAGATATACAAACCATGTGAAATATATAATCAGCAAAGACGTACGGAAGACCAGGAGAAGACTACTCAACATTCTGTCATAACGTACATGAGAAAAGGATGTGAGGAAGAATAGATACCTGTATATGTGTGAAAGAACCACATCTTGCACACCTAGAGCAAACAAACCATTGTAATCAAATTTGCTGGGATAAAAAATAAAACGTAAATTACAAATATGAACAAGAAGTAATGAGACATAAACTTAAACGGCTTTTTCCTGGCATATTCCATTCTAATATACAACCTAGAACACCACTTCCATTAAGGCTCTGTTTCCCTCGTAACCAAATTTGGTAAAGGAGAAATGCTGCCACCTTGTGGCCGTTTCCTGCAAGAGCAGCTTTAAACTCACAGCTAATGGTCACTTAACATTCACAAAGACTCAGGGTTGTAAAGGACGCCTGCCCTAAAAAATTGTGCTGAAGTAGGGAATGAACAAAAAAATTCAAAACAGGCAAATGTTTCAAGAAGAGATTATGAAGAGTTAAGTTTTACTCACACTCTTTTTAAAAAAAAGGTAAATGGATAAAAGCTCAACCTCAGGGAGTGTTAGACACCTGCAATCTAATCTACAAAAAGTTTCAACTTACACCAGTCGACTGACCATCAGCAAAAAGTCTACGAACAATAAAAGCTGAAGGGGTTTTACAGAACTGTGTACCCTCTACCTGCTGGTGAGACGTAAAAGGGTAACAGCCAATAATGAGAACAGAAAGGAGCTGTGTTTAAAAGTAAAAATGGAGGTACCATTCAATCCAGCAGGCGCACCATTGGACCTCTCACCTGAGAAGACAAGAATCGAGAAGACACAGGCCGCAAAAGCTGCAGTGCAGCCTTATTCACAATAGCCAAGACAGTGAAGCAATCAAAATATCCAACAAGAGGTGAATGGATAAAGAAGAAGTGGTCCATGTACACAATGGAATATTAGCCATGGAAAACAATGAACCATTGCTCTCTGAGGCACCACAAATGAGTCTGGAGATAATCATGAAACATGAGGTAAGTCGGAAAGCAAAAGACCTATATTCTATGATATCACTTATAGGCGTTATCTAATAACTGACACAAATGAACATATTTCCACAGAGAAAGACACTCACAGACTTAGAAAACAAACTATGCTCATCTAAAAGGAACGGTGGGGGGAATGGATAAATTAAGATTAGTGTTACTATATGTATACAAACACATATTATATACATATCTCAAAAAGACTGACCATATAGCAAGGGAGGTCTGCGGAACCCTGTGTAACATTTTACATGGGAAGAGGATCTGTACTTGAATAGACATATATAATCTACAAATGAACCAGATTGTGTACACCTAGGACAAACAATATTCTAAGCTTTACTCCAATTTAAAAAATTTTTTATACCAAGAAGAAATAATGAGACATAAACTTAGGGGCGTTTCTCCATGCACATTCCAACGTAATTTACAACCTAGGAACACGACTTCCAGAAAGGCTCTGCTGCCCTAGTACCCAGATTTGGGAATGGAGAAATGCTGCCTGCTTGAGGCCACTTCCCACAAATCAGCTTTAAACCCATTGCTAAAGGTCACTAAATATTCACCAAACTTGCAGTTCGGTAAATGACACCTGCTCTCTAAAAAAATTCTGGGGTGGAAAATTGACCAAAAAATTCAAAAGAGGGCAACCTTCCAAGAAGACCATATCAAGAGTTATATTGTACTCCCAATTGTTTCCTTTTTTTAACAGAAAAGAAAACGGCGGAGAAAAATGATGAGTTTTACGAATTTTCAGAGACATGCAAACCCAAATTACAAAAACCTATCAGCTCACAGCAGCCAGAAGGGCCATTAGCATAAATGCTGCAAACAATAAATGCTGAAACGATTGTGGAGAAATGTGTACCCTCGATTCTAAAGGGGACGTGGTAAGTGCCACTAATGAAAACACAAAGAAGGTGCATTGAAAAGGGAAATACGGTGCTACCAGTCAGTCAATCACACCCACTGCTGGGCCTATCACCAGAGAAAATGAGAATCAAAAAGTCACAGGCTGGCAATCCTGCACTAAAACAATATTTACCATAGCCAACACTTGGAAGCAATGAAAATGTCCATCAACCGAGGAATGCACAAAGTAGAAGTGGTCCACGCACACAGTCGAAAATTACTCCAATAAAAAATAAAAATTACATTTAAAAATCCAACAAAAATAAGGAGACATCAGCTTGTGTGGGTTTGTCCAGGCACACTCCACTCTAATTTATAACCGAGAAACCCCACCGGCCGTAAGGGCTTTTCCCTAGTTACCAGGGTGGGGAAAATAGAAAGGCTGCTGCCCTCTGGCAGTTACCTGCAAAAGCAGCTTTAAAGCCTGTGCTAATGGTCATTTCATAGGAACAAATACTGCAGAACTGTAAATGAAAACTGCCCTCAAAATGTCTTGAGGGAGGTAATGGCCAAAACATTTCAAAATGTGACACATACTTTAAGAGAACACTTTGAAGTACTAAGGGGTAATCACAGCTTGAAAAATAAAAAGGACATGCCTTAAAGCTCAGTTTCAATGGATTTTGAGGCACATGCGAATTCAACCACCAAGAGGTATCAGCTCACAATTGCAAGAGTAACCATCAGCAAGAAAACTACAAACAATAAGTGCTGAAGGTGTTGTGGAGAAGTGTATACCCTCAACTTCAAGTGGGACGTAAGTTGGAAAGGGCCACAGATGAGAACAGAAAGGAGGTGCCTTAAAAAGGTAAACATTGAGCTACCATATGACCTAACAGGCCCACTCCTCGACCTATAATCTAAGAAGACAGAATTGGAAAGACACAGGCAGGCAAATCTGCATTGCACAGTATCACAATAGCCAAGATATGGAAGTAACCAAAAAGTCCACCAACAGATGGGTGGACACAGAAGAACTCCTCCATGTACAGATGGAATATTCGCTACTGAAAGAAATGAAACAATGCCATTTGCAGCACCCATAGATGAGTCTAGACGTAATCACGCCACCTGTAGTAAGTAAGAAAGCAAAAGACACATATCCTATCATATCACTTTTAGGAGTTACTTAAAAATTGATACCAATGAAGATATGTCCACAGAGAAAGGCAATCACAGATTCATTAAAAAAACTTAGGTTCACCAAATAGAAAGGGATGAGGATTGGATACATTACCATATTGGGGTTAACAGAGATATACAAACCATGTGAAATATATAATCACCAAAGGCGTACGGAAGACCAGGAGAAGACTACTCAACATTCTGTCATAACCTAAATGGGAAAAGGATGCGAGGAAGAATAGATACACAAATATGTGTGAAAGAACCACATCTTGCACACCAAGAAGAAACAAACCATTGTAATCAAATTTGCTGGGATAAAAAATAAAAAGTAAATTACAAATATGAACAAGAAGTAATGAGACATAAACTTAAAGGGCTTTTTCCTGGCACATTCCATTTTAATTTACAACCTAGAACACCACTTCCATTAAGGCTCTGTTTCCCTAGTAACCAAATTTGGTAAAGGAGAAATGCTGCCACCTTGTGGCCGTTTCCTGCAAGAGCAGCTTTAAAGTCACAGCTAATGGTCACTTAACATTCACAAGGACTCAGGGCTGTAAGGACACCTGCCCTAAAAAATTGTGCTGAAGTAGGGAATGGACAAAAAATTTCAAAACAGGCAAATGTTTCAAGAAGAGAATATGAAGAGTTACGTTTTACTGACGCTCTTTTAAAAAAAAAGGAAAATGGATAAAAGCTCAACCTCAGGGAGTGTTAGACCCATGCAATCTAATCTACAAAAAGTTTTCAACTTACACCAATCGACTGACCATCAGCAAAAAGTCTACGAACAATAAATGCTGAAGGGGTTTTAGAGAACTGTGAACCCTCTACCTGCTGTTGAGACGTAAAAGGGTAACAGCCAATAATGAGAATAGAAAGGAGCTGTGTTTAAAAGTAAAAATGGAGGTACCATTCAATCCAGCAGGCACACCATTGGACCTCTCACCTGAGAAGACAAGAATCGAGAAGACACAGGCCGCAAAAGCTGCAGTGCAGCCTTATTCACAATAGCCAAGACCGTGAAGCAATCAAAATATCCAACAAGAGGTGAATGGATAAAGAAGAAGTGGTCCATGTACACAATGGAATATTAGCCATGGAAAACAATGAGCCATTGCTCCCTGAGGCACCACAAATGAGTCTGGAGATAATCACGAAACATGAGGTAAGTCCAAAAGCAAAAGACCTATATTCTATGATATCACTTATAGGCGTTATCTAATAACTGACACAAATGAACATATTTCCACAGAGAAAGACACTCACAGACTTAGAAAACAAACTATGCTCATCTAAAAGGAAAGGTGGGGGGAATGGATAAATTAAGATTAGTGTTACTATATGTATACAAACACATATTATACACATATCTCAAAAAGACCAACCATATAGCAAGGGAGGTCTGCGGAACATTCTGTAACATTTTACATGGGAAGAGGATCTGTACTTGAATAGACATATATAATCTACAAATGAACCAGATTGTGTACACCTAGGACAAACAATATTCTAAGCTTTACCACAATTAAAAAATTTTTAAAACCAAGAAGAAATAATGAGACATAAACTTATGGGGGTTTCTCCATGCACATTCCAATGTAATTTACAACCTAGGAACACGACTTCCAGAAAGGCTCTGCTGCCCTAGAAACCAGATTTGGGAATGGAGAAATGCTGCCTGCTTGAGGCCACTTCCCACAACAGCAGCTTTAAACCCATTTCTAAAGGTCAATAAATATTCACCAAACTTGCAGTTCGGGAAATGACACCTGCTCTCTAAAAAAACTCTGGGGTGGAAAATCGACCAAAAAATTCAAAAGAGGGCAACCTTCTAAGAAGACAATTTCAAGAGTTATAATGTACTCCCATTTGTTTCCTTTTTGTAACAGAAAAGAAAACGGCGCAGAAAAATAATGAGTTTTACGAATTTTCAAATACATGCAAACCCAAATTACAAAAACCTATCAGCTCACAGCAGCCAGTAGGGCCATTAGCATAAATGCTGCAAACAATAAATGCTGAAGCGATTGTGGAGAAATGCGTACCCTCGATTCTAAGGGGGACGTGGTAAGAGCCACTAATGAAAACACAAAGGAGGTGCTTTGAAAAGGGAAACACGGTGCTACCAGTCAATGAATCACACCCACTGCTGGGCCTATCACCTGAGAAAATGAGAATCAAAAAGTCACAGGCTGGCAATCCTGCACTCCAACAATATTTACCATAGCCAAGACTTGGAAGAAATGAAAATGTCCATCAACCGAGGAATGCACAAAGTAGAAGTGGTCCACGTACACAGTGGAAAATTACTCCAATAAAAAATAAAAATTACATTTAAAAATCCAACAGAAGTAAGGAGACATCAGCTTGTGTGGGTTTCTCCAGGCACACTCCACTCTAATGTTTTAACCGAGAAACACCACAGGCCGCAAGGGCTTTTCCCTAGTTACCAGGGTGGGGAACATAGAAAGGCTGCTGCCCTCTGGCAGTTACCTGCAAAAGCAGCTTTAAAGCCCGTGCTAATGGTCATTTCATAGGAACAAGTACTGCAGAACTGTAAATGAAACTTGCCCTCAAAATGTCTTGAGGGAGGTAATGGCCAAAATATTTCAAATGGTGACACATACTTTAAGAAAACACTTTGAAGAAATAAGCTCTAATCATAGCTGGAAAAATAAAAAGGACATGTCTAAAAGCTCAATTTCAACGCATTATGAGACACATGCATATTCAACCACAAAGAGGTATCAGCTCACACCACTCAGAATAACCATCAGCAAAAACTGCAAAGAATAAATGCTGAAGGTGCTGGGAAGAAATGCATACCCTCAACTTTATGTGGGACGTAACCTGGAAAGAGCCACTAAAGAGAGCAGAATAGAGGTGCCTTTAAAAGGTAAACATTGAGCTACCATAGGATCCAGCAGACCTATTCCTGGACCTATAAACTAAGAAGACAGAATTGGAAGGACACAGGTATGCAAATCTGCATTGCATAGTATTACAATAGCCAAGATACGGAAGTAACCAAAAAGTCCACCGACAGATGGGCGGACAAAGAAGAACTGCTACCTGTACAGATGGAATATGAGCTAGTGAAAAAATGAAGCAATGCCATTTGCAGCACCATAGAGGAGTCTAGACGTAATCACGCCACCTGTAGTAAGTGAGAAAGCAAAAGACACATATCCTATCATATCACTTTTAGGAGTTACTTAAAAATCGATACCAATGAAGATATTTCCACAGAGAGAGGCAATCGCAGATTCATTAAAAAACTTATGGTTCACCAAATAGAAAGGGATGAGGATTGGATACATTACCATATTGGGGTTAACAGAGATATACAAACCATGTGAAATATATAATCAGCAAAGACGTACGGAAGACCAGGAGAAGACTACTCAACATTCTGTCATAACGTACATGAGAAAAGGATGTGAGGAAGAATAGATACCTGTATATGTGTGAAAGAACCACATCTTGCACACCTAGAGCAAACAAACCATTGTAATCAAATTTGCTGGGATAAAAAATAAAACGTAAATTACAAATATGAACAAGAAGTAATGAGACATAAACTTAAACGGCTTTTTCCTGGCATATTCCATTCTAATATACAACCTAGAACACCACTTCCATTAAGGCTCTGTTTCCCTCGTAACCAAATTTGGTAAAGGAGAAATGCTGCCACCTTGTGGCCGTTTCCTGCAAGAGCAGCTTTAAACTCACAGCTAATGGTCACTTAACATTCACAAAGACTCAGGGTTGTAAAGGACGCCTGCCCTAAAAAATTGTGCTGAAGTAGGGAATGAAGAAAAAAATTCAAAACAGGCAAATGTTTCAAGAAGAGATTATGAAGAGTTAAGTTTTACTCACACTCTTTTTAAAAAAAAGGTAAATGGATAAAAGCTCAACCTCAGGGAGTGTTAGACACCTGCAATCTAATCTACAAAAAGTTTCAACTTACACCAGTCGACTGACCATCAGCAAAAAGTCTACGAACAATAAAAGCTGAAGGGGTTTTACAGAACTGTGTACCCTCTACCTGCTGGTGAGACGTAAAAGGGTAACAGCCAATAATGAGAACAGAAAGGAGCTGTGTTTAAAAGTAAAAATGGAGGTACCATTCAATCCAGCAGGCGCACCATTGGACCTCTCACCTGAGAAGACAAGAATCGAGAAGACACAGGCCGCAAAAGCTGCAGTGCAGCCTTATTCACAATAGCCAAGACCGTGAAGCAATCAAAATATCCAACAAGAGGTGAATGGATAAAGAAGAAGTGGTCCATGTACACAATGGAATATTAGCCATGGAAAACAATGAACCATTGCTCTCTGAGGCACCACAAATGAGTCTGGAGATAATCATGAAACATGAGGTAAGTCGGAAAGCAAAAGACCTATATTCTATGATATCACTTATAGGCGTTATCTAATAACTGACACAAATGAACATATTTCCACAGAGAAAGACACTCACAGACTTAGAAAACAAACTATGCTCATCTAAAAGGAACGGTGGGGGGAATGGATAAATTAAGATTAGTGTTACTATATGTATACAAACACATATTATATACATATCTCAAAAAGACTGACCATATAGCAAGGGAGGTCTGCGGAACCCTGTGTAACATTTTACATGGGAAGAGGATCTGTACTTGAATAGACATATATAATCTACAAATGAACCAGATTGTGTACACCTAGGACAAACAATATTCTAAGCTTTACTCCAATTTAAAAAATTTTTTATACCAAGAAGAAATAATGAGACATAAACTTAGGGGCGTTTCTCCATGCACATTCCAACGTAATTTACAACCTAGGAACACGACTTCCAGAAAGGCTCTGCTGCCCTACTACCCAGATTTGGGAATGGAGAAATGCTGCCTGCTTGAGGCCACTTCCCACAAATCAGCTTTAAACCCATTGCTAAAGGTCACTAAATATTCACCAAACTTGCAGTTCGGGAAATGACACCTGCTCTCTAAAAAAACTCTGGGGTGGAAAATCGACCAAAAAATTCAAAAGAGGGCAACCTTCTAAGAAGACAATTTCAAGAGTTATAATGTACTCCCATTTGTTTCCTTTTTGTAACAGAAAAGAAAACGGCGCAGAAAAATAATGAGTTTTACGAATTTTCAAATACATGCAAACCCAAATTACAAAAACCTATCAGCTCACAGCAGCCAGTAGGGCCATTAGCATAAATGCTGCAAACAATAAATGCTGAAGCGATTGTGGAGAAATGCGTACCCTCGATTCTAAGGGGGACGTGGTAAGAGCCACTAATGAAAACACAAAGGAGGTGCTTTGAAAAGGGAAACACGGTGCTACCAGTCAATGAATCACACCCACTGCTGGGCCTATCACCTGAGAAAATGAGAATCAAAAAGTCACAGGCTGGCAATCCTGCACTCCAACAATATTTACCATAGCCAAGACTTGGAAGAAATGAAAATGTCCATCAACCGAGGAATGCACAAAGTAGAAGTGGTCCACGTACACAGTGGAAAATTACTCCAATAAAAAATAAAAATTACATTTAAAAATCCAACAGAAGTAAGGAGACATCAGCTTGTGTGGGTTTCTCCAGGCACACTCCACTCTAATGTTTTAACCGAGAAACACCACAGGCCGCAAGGGCTTTTCCCTAGTTACCAGGGTGGGGAACATAGAAAGGCTGCTGCCCTCTGGCAGTTACCTGCAAAAGCAGCTTTAAAGCCCGTGCTAATGGTCATTTCATAGGAACAAGTACTGCAGAACTGTAAATGAAACTTGCCCTCAAAATGTCTTGAGGGAGGTAATGGCCAAAATATTTCAAATGGTGACACATACTTTAAGAAAACACTTTGAAGAAATAAGCTCTAATCATAGCTGGAAAAATAAAAAGGACATGTCTAAAAGCTCAATTTCAACGCATTATGAGACACATGCATATTCAACCACAAAGAGGTATCAGCTCACACCACTCAGAATAACCATCAGCAAAAACTGCAAAGAATAAATGCTGAAGGTGCTGGGAAGAAATGCATACCCTCAACTTTATGTGGGACGTAACCTGGAAAGAGCCACTAAAGAGAGCAGAATAGAGGTGCCTTTAAAAGGTAAACATTGAGCTACCATAGGATCCAGCAGACCTATTCCTGGACCTATAAACTAAGAAGACAGAATTGGAAGGACACAGGTATGCAAATCTGCATTGCATAGTATTACAATAGCCAAGATACGGAAGTAACCAAAAAGTCCACCGACAGATGGGCGGACAAAGAAGAACTGCTACCTGTACAGATGGAATATGAGCTAGTGAAAAAATGAAACAATGCCATTTGCAGCACCATAGATGAGTCTAGACGTAATCACGCCACCTGTAGTAAGTGAGAAAGCAAAAGACACATATCCTATCATATCACTTTTAGGAGTTACTTAAAAATCGATACCAATGAAGATATTTCCACAGAGAGAGGCAATCGCAGATTCATTAAAAAACTTATGGTTCACCAAATAGAAAGGGATGAGGATTGGATACATTACCATATTGGGGTTAACAGAGATATACAAACCATGTGAAATATATAATCAGCAAAGACGTACGGAAGACCAGGAGAAGACTACTCAACATTCTGTCATAACGTACATGAGAAAAGGATGTGAGGAAGAATAGATACCTGTATATGTGTGAAAGAACCACATCTTGCACACCTAGAGCAAACAAACCATTGTAATCAAATTTGCTGGGATAAAAAATAAAACGTAAATTACAAATATGAACAAGAAGTAATGAGACATAAACTTAAACGGCTTTTTCCTGGCATATTCCATTCTAATATACAACCTAGAACACCACTTCCATTAAGGCTCTGTTTCCCTCGTAACCAAATTTGGTAAAGGAGAAATGCTGCCACCTTGTGGCCGTTTCCTGCAAGAGCAGCTTTAAACTCACAGCTAATGGTCACTTAACATTCACAAAGACTCAGGGTTGTAAAGGACGCCTGCCCTAAAAAATTGTGCTGAAGTAGGGAATGAAGAAAAAAATTCAAAACAGGCAAATGTTTCAAGAAGAGATTATGAAGAGTTAAGTTTTACTCACACTCTTTTTAAAAAAAAGGTAAATGGATAAAAGCTCAACCTCAGGGAGTGTTAGACACCTGCAATCTAATCTACAAAAAGTTTCAACTTACACCAGTCGACTGACCATCAGCAAAAAGTCTACGAACAATAAAAGCTGAAGGGGTTTTACAGAACTGTGTACCCTCTACCTGCTGGTGAGACGTAAAAGGGTAACAGCCAATAATGAGAACAGAAAGGAGCTGTGTTTAAAAGTAAAAATGGAGGTACCATTCAATCCAGCAGGCGCACCATTGGACCTCTCACCTGAGAAGACAAGAATCGAGAAGACACAGGCCGCAAAAGCTGCAGTGCAGCCTTATTCACAATAGCCAAGACCGTGAAGCAATCAAAATATCCAACAAGAGGTGAATGGATAAAGAAGAAGTGGTCCATGTACACAATGGAATATTAGCCATGGAAAACAATGAACCATTGCTCTCTGAGGCACCACAAATGAGTCTGGAGATAATCATGAAACATGAGGTAAGTCGGAAAGCAAAAGACCTATATTCTATGATATCACTTATAGGCGTTATCTAATAACTGACACAAATGAACATATTTCCACAGAGAAAGACACTCACAGACTTAGAAAACAAACTATGCTCATCTAAAAGGAACGGTGGGGGGAATGGATAAATTAAGATTAGTGTTACTATATGTATACAAACACATATTATATACATATCTCAAAAAGACTGACCATATAGCAAGGGAGGTCTGCGGAACCCTGTGTAACATTTTACATGGGAAGAGGATCTGTACTTGAATAGACATATATAATCTACAAATGAACCAGATTGTGTACACCTAGGACAAACAATATTCTAAGCTTTACTCCAATTTAAAAAATTTTTTATACCAAGAAGAAATAATGAGACATAAACTTAGGGGCGTTTCTCCATGCACATTCCAACGTAATTTACAACCTAGGAACACGACTTCCAGAAAGGCTCTGCTGCCCTAGTACCCAGATTTGGGAATGGAGAAATGCTGCCTGCTTGAGGCCACTTCCCACAAATCAGCTTTAAACCCATTGCTAAAGGTCACTAAATATTCACCAAACTTGCAGTTCGGTAAATGACACCTGCTCTCTAAAAAAATTCTGGGGTGGAAAATTGACCAAAAAATTCAAAAGAGGGCAACCTTCCAAGAAGACCATATCAAGAGTTATATTGTACTCCCAATTGTTTCCTTTTTTTAACAGAAAAGAAAACGGCGGAGAAAAATGATGAGTTTTACGAATTTTCAGAGACATGCAAACCCAAATTACAAAAACCTATCAGCTCACAGCAGCCAGAAGGGCCATTAGCATAAATGCTGCAAACAATAAATGCTGAAACGATTGTGGAGAAATGTGTACCCTCGATTCTAAAGGGGACGTGGTAAGTGCCACTAATGAAAACACAAAGAAGGTGCATTGAAAAGGGAAATACGGTGCTACCAGTCAGTCAATCACACCCACTGCTGGGCCTATCACCAGAGAAAATGAGAATCAAAAAGTCACAGGCTGGCAATCCTGCACTAAAACAATATTTACCATAGCCAACACTTGGAAGCAATGAAAATGTCCATCAACCGAGGAATGCACAAAGTAGAAGTGGTCCACGCACACAGTCGAAAATTACTCCAATAAAAAATAAAAATTACATTTAAAAATCCAACAAAAATAAGGAGACATCAGCTTGTGTGGGTTTGTCCAGGCACACTCCACTCTAATTTATAACCGAGAAACCCCACCGGCCGTAAGGGCTTTTCCCTAGTTACCAGGGTGGGGAAAATAGAAAGGCTGCTGCCCTCTGGCAGTTACCTGCAAAAGCAGCTTTAAAGCCTGTGCTAATGGTCATTTCATAGGAACAAATACTGCAGAACTGTAAATGAAAACTGCCCTCAAAATGTCTTGAGGGAGGTAATGGCCAAAACATTTCAAAATGTGACACATACTTTAAGAGAACACTTTGAAGTACTAAGGGGTAATCACAGCTTGAAAAATAAAAAGGACATGCCTTAAAGCTCAGTTTCAATGGATTTTGAGGCACATGCGAATTCAACCACCAAGAGGTATCAGCTCACAATTGCAAGAGTAACCATCAGCAAGAAAACTACAAACAATAAGTGCTGAAGGTGTTGTGGAGAAGTGTATACCCTCAACTTCAAGTGGGACGTAAGTTGGAAAGGGCCACAGATGAGAACAGAAAGGAGGTGCCTTAAAAAGGTAAACATTGAGCTACCATATGACCTAACAGGCCCACTCCTCGACCTATAATCTAAGAAGACAGAATTGGAAAGACACAGGCAGGCAAATCTGCATTGCACAGTATCACAATAGCCAAGATATGGAAGTAACCAAAAAGTCCACCAACAGATGGGTGGACACAGAAGAACTCCTCCATGTACAGATGGAATATTCGCTACTGAAAAAAATGAAACAATGCCATTTGCAGCACCCATAGATGAGTCTAGACGTAATCACGCCACCTGTAGTAAGTAAGAAAGCAAAAGACACATATCCTATCATATCACTTTTAGGAGTTACTTAAAAATTGATACCAATGAAGATATGTCCACAGAGAAAGGCAATCACAGATTCATTAAAAAAACTTAGGTTCACCAAATAGAAAGGGATGAGGATTGGATACATTACCATATTGGGGTTAACAGAGATATACAAACCATGTGAAATATATAATCACCAAAGGCGTACGGAAGACCAGGAGAAGACTACTCAACATTCTGTCATAACCTAAATGGGAAAAGGATGCGAGGAAGAATAGATACACAAATATGTGTGAAAGAACCACATCTTGCACACCAAGAAGAAACAAACCATTGTAATCAAATTTGCTGGGATAAAAAATAAAAAGTAAATTACAAATATGAACAAGAAGTAATGAGACATAAACTTAAAGGGCTTTTTCCTGGCACATTCCATTTTAATTTACAACCTAGAACACCACTTCCATTAAGGCTCTGTTTCCCTAGTAACCAAATTTGGTAAAGGAGAAATGCTGCCACCTTGTGGCCGTTTCCTGCAAGAGCAGCTTTAAAGTCACAGCTAATGGTCACTTAACATTCACAAGGACTCAGGGCTGTAAGGACACCTGCCCTAAAAAATTGTGCTGAAGTAGGGAATGGACAAAAAATTTCAAAACAGGCAAATGTTTCAAGAAGAGAATATGAAGAGTTACGTTTTACTGACGCTCTTTTAAAAAAAAAGGAAAATGGATAAAAGCTCAACCTCAGGGAGTGTTAGACCCATGCAATCTAATCTACAAAAAGTTTTCAACTTACACCAATCGACTGACCATCAGCAAAAAGTCTACGAACAATAAATGCTGAAGGGGTTTTAGAGAACTGTGAACCCTCTACCTGCTGTTGAGACGTAAAAGGGTAACAGCCAATAATGAGAATAGAAAGGAGCTGTGTTTAAAAGTAAAAATGGAGGTACCATTCAATCCAGCAGGCACACCATTGGACCTCTCACCTGAGAAGACAAGAATCGAGAAGACACAGGCCGCAAAAGCTGCAGTGCAGCCTTATTCACAATAGCCAAGACCGTGAAGCAATCAAAATATCCAACAAGAGGTGAATGGATAAAGAAGAAGTGGTCCATGTACACAATGGAATATTAGCCATGGAAAACAATGAGCCATTGCTCCCTGAGGCACCACAAATGAGTCTGGAGATAATCACGAAACATGAGGTAAGTCCAAAAGCAAAAGACCTATATTCTATGATATCACTTATAGGCGTTATCTAATAACTGACACAAATGAACATATTTCCACAGAGAAAGACACTCACAGACTTAGAAAACAAACTATGCTCATCTAAAAGGAAAGGTGGGGGGAATGGATAAATTAAGATTAGTGTTACTATATGTATACAAACACATATTATACACATATCTCAAAAAGACCGACCATATAGCAAGGGAGGTCTGCGGAACATTCTGTAACATTTTACATGGGAAGAGGATCTGTACTTGAATAGACATATATAATCTACAAATGAACCAGATTGTGTACACCTAGGACAAACAATATTCTAAGCTTTACCACAATTAAAAAATTTTTAAAACCAAGAAGAAATAATGAGACATAAACTTATGGGGGTTTCTCCATGCACATTCCAATGTAATTTACAACCTAGGAACACGACTTCCAGAAAGGCTCTGCTGCCCTAGAAACCAGATTTGGGAATGGAGAAATGCTGCCTGCTTGAGGCCACTTCCCACAACAGCAGCTTTAAACCCATTTCTAAAGGTCAATAAATATTCACCAAACTTGCAGTTCGGGAAATGACACCTGCTCTCTAAAAAAACTCTGGGGTGGAAAATCGACCAAAAAATTCAAAAGAGGGCAACCTTCTAAGAAGACAATTTCAAGAGTTATAATGTACTCCCATTTGTTTCCTTTTTGTAACAGAAAAGAAAACGGCGCAGAAAAATAATGAGTTTTACGAATTTTCAAATACATGCAAACCCAAATTACAAAAACCTATCAGCTCACAGCAGCCAGTAGGGCCATTAGCATAAATGCTGCAAACAATAAATGCTGAAGCGATTGTGGAGAAATGCGTACCCTCGATTCTAAGGGGGACGTGGTAAGAGCCACTAATGAAAACACAAAGGAGGTGCTTTGAAAAGGGAAACACGGTGCTACCAGTCAATGAATCACACCCACTGCTGGGCCTATCACCTGAGAAAATGAGAATCAAAAAGTCACAGGCTGGCAATCCTGCACTCCAACAATATTTACCATAGCCAAGACTTGGAAGAAATGAAAATGTCCATCAACCGAGGAATGCACAAAGTAGAAGTGGTCCACGTACACAGTGGAAAATTACTCCAATAAAAAATAAAAATTACATTTAAAAATCCAACAGAAGTAAGGAGACATCAGCTTGTGTGGGTTTCTCCAGGCACACTCCACTCTAATGTTTTAACCGAGAAACACCACAGGCCGCAAGGGCTTTTCCCTAGTTACCAGGGTGGGGAACATAGAAAGGCTGCTGCCCTCTGGCAGTTACCTGCAAAAGCAGCTTTAAAGCCCGTGCTAATGGTCATTTCATAGGAACAAGTACTGCAGAACTGTAAATGAAACTTGCCCTCAAAATGTCTTGAGGGAGGTAATGGCCAAAATATTTCAAATGGTGACACATACTTTAAGAAAACACTTTGAAGAAATAAGCTCTAATCATAGCTGGAAAAATAAAAAGGACATGTCTAAAAGCTCAATTTCAACGCATTATGAGACACATGCATATTCAACCACAAAGAGGTATCAGCTCACACCACTCAGAATAACCATCAGCAAAAACTGCAAAGAATAAATGCTGAAGGTGCTGGGAAGAAATGCATACCCTCAACTTTATGTGGGACGTAACCTGGAAAGAGCCACTAAAGAGAGCAGAATAGAGGTGCCTTTAAAAGGTAAACATTGAGCTACCATAGGATCCAGCAGACCTATTCCTGGACCTATAAACTAAGAAGACAGAATTGGAAGGACACAGGTATGCAAATCTGCATTGCATAGTATTACAATAGCCAAGATACGGAAGTAACCAAAAAGTCCACCGACAGATGGGCGGACAAAGAAGAACTGCTACCTGTACAGATGGAATATGAGCTAGTGAAAAAATGAAGCAATGCCATTTGCAGCACCATAGAGGAGTCTAGACGTAATCACGCCACCTGTAGTAAGTGAGAAAGCAAAAGACACATATCCTATCATATCACTTTTAGGAGTTACTTAAAAATCGATACCAATGAAGATATTTCCACAGAGAGAGGCAATCGCAGATTCATTAAAAAACTTATGGTTCACCAAATAGAAAGGGATGAGGATTGGATACATTACCATATTGGGGTTAACAGAGATATACAAACCATGTGAAATATATAATCAGCAAAGACGTACGGAAGACCAGGAGAAGACTACTCAACATTCTGTCATAACGTACATGAGAAAAGGATGTGAGGAAGAATAGATACCTGTATATGTGTGAAAGAACCACATCTTGCACACCTAGAGCAAACAAACCATTGTAATCAAATTTGCTGGGATAAAAAATAAAACGTAAATTACAAATATGAACAAGAAGTAATGAGACATAAACTTAAACGGCTTTTTCCTGGCATATTCCATTCTAATATACAACCTAGAACACCACTTCCATTAAGGCTCTGTTTCCCTCGTAACCAAATTTGGTAAAGGAGAAATGCTGCCACCTTGTGGCCGTTTCCTGCAAGAGCAGCTTTAAACTCACAGCTAATGGTCACTTAACATTCACAAAGACTCAGGGTTGTAAAGGACGCCTGCCCTAAAAAATTGTGCTGAAGTAGGGAATGAACAAAAAAATTCAAAACAGGCAAATGTTTCAAGAAGAGATTATGAAGAGTTAAGTTTTACTCACACTCTTTTTAAAAAAAAGGTAAATGGATAAAAGCTCAACCTCAGGGAGTGTTAGACACCTGCAATCTAATCTACAAAAAGTTTCAACTTACACCAGTCGACTGACCATCAGCAAAAAGTCTACGAACAATAAAAGCTGAAGGGGTTTTACAGAACTGTGTACCCTCTACCTGCTGGTGAGACGTAAAAGGGTAACAGCCAATAATGAGAACAGAAAGGAGCTGTGTTTAAAAGTAAAAATGGAGGTACCATTCAATCCAGCAGGCACACCATTGGACCTCTCACCTGAGAAGACAAGAATCGAGAAGACACAGGCCGCAAAAGCTGCAGTGCAGCCTTATTCACAATAGCCAAGACAGTGAAGCAATCAAAATATCCAACAAGAGGTGAATGGATAAAGAAGAAGTGGTCCATGTACACAATGGAATATTAGCCATGGAAAACAATGAACCATTGCTCTCTGAGGCACCACAAATGAGTCTGGAGATAATCATGAAACATGAGGTAAGTCGGAAAGCAAAAGACCTATATTCTATGATATCACTTATAGGCGTTATCTAATAACTGACACAAATGAACATATTTCCACAGAGAAAGACACTCACAGACTTAGAAAACAAACTATGCTCATCTAAAAGGAAAGGTGGGGGGAATGGATAAATTAAGATTAGTGTTACTATATGTATACAAACACATATTATATACATATCTCAAAAAGACTGACCATATAGCAAGGGAGGTCTGCGGAACCCTGTGTAACATTTTACATGGGAAGAGGATCTGTACTTGAATAGACATATATAATCTACAAATGAACCAGATTGTGTACACCTAGGACAAACAATATTCTAAGCTTTACTCCAATTTAAAAAATTTTTTATACCAAGAAGAAATAATGAGACATAAACTTAGGGGCGTTTCTCCATGCACATTCCAACGTAATTTACAACCTAGGAACACGACTTCCAGAAAGGCTCTGCTGCCCTAGTACCCAGATTTGGGAATGGAGAAATGCTGCCTTCTTGAGGCCACTTCCCACAAATCAGCTTTAAACCCATTGCTAAAGGTCACTAAATATTCACCAAACTTGCAGTTCGGTAAATGACACCTGCTCTCTAAAAAAATTCTGGGGTGGAAAATTGACCAAAAAATTCAAAAGAGGGCAACCTTCCAAGAAGACCATATCAAGAGTTATATTGTACTCCCAATTGTTTCCTTTTTTTAACAGAAAAGAAAACGGCGGAGAAAAATGATGAGTTTTACGAATTTTCAGAGACATGCAAACCCAAATTACAAAAACCTATCAGCTCACAGCAGACAGAAGGGCCATTAGCATAAATGCTGCAAACAATAAATGCTGAAACGATTGTGGAGAAATGTGTACCCTCGATTCTAAAGGGGACGTGGTAAGTGCCACTAATGAAAACACAAAGAAGGTGCATTGAAAAGGGAAATACGGTGCTACCAGTCAGTCAATCACACCCACTGCTGGGCCTATCACCAGAGAAAATGAGAATCAAAAAGTCACAGGCTGGCAATCCTGCACTAAAACAATATTTACCATAGCCAACTCTTGGAAGCAATGAAAATGTCCATCAACCGAGGAATGCACAAAGTAGAAGTGGTCCACGCACACAGTCGAAAATTACTCCAATAAAAAATAAAAATTACATTTAAAAATCCAACAAAATAAGGAGACATCAGCTTGTGTGGGTTTGTCCAGGCACACTCCACTCTAATTTATAACCGAGAAACCCCACCGGCCGTAAGGGCTTTTCCCTAGTTACCAGGGTGGGGAAAATAGAAAGGCTGCTGCCCTCTGGCAGTTACCTGCAAAAGCAGCTTTAAAGCCTGTGCTAATGGTCATTTCATAGGAACAAATACTGCAGAACTGTAAATGAAAACTGCCCTCAAAATGTCTTGAGGGAGGTAATGGCCAAAACATTTCAAAATGTGACACATACTTTAAGAGAACACTTTGAAGTACTAAGGGGTAATCACAGCTTGAAAAATAAAAAGGACATGCCTTAAAGCTCAGTTTCAATGGATTTTGAGGCACATGCGAATTCAACCACAAAGAGGTATCAGCTCACAATTGCAAGAGTAACCATCAGCAAGAAAACTACAAACAATAAGTGCTGAAGGTGTTGTGGAGAAGTGTATACCCTCAACTTCAAGTGGGACGTAAGTTGGAAAGGGCCACAGATGAGAACAGAAAGGAGGTGCCTTAAAAAGGTAAACATTGAGCTACCATATGACCTAACAGGCCCACTCCTCGACCTATAATCTAAGAAGACAGAATTGGAAAGACACAGGCAGGCAAATCTGCATTGCACAGTATCACAATAGCCAAGATATGGAAGTAACCAAAAAGTCCACCAACAGATGGGTGGACACAGAAGAACTCCTCCATGTACAGATGGAATATTCGCTACTGAAAAAAATGAAACAATGCCATTTGCAGCACCATAGATGAGTCTAGACGTAATCACGCCACCTGTAGTAAGTAAGAAAGCAAAAGACACATATCCTATCATATCACTTTTAGGAGTTACTTAAAAATTGATACCAATGAAGATATTTCCACAGAGAAAGGCAATCACAGATTCATTAAAAAAACTTAGGTTCACCAAATAGAAAGGGATGAGGATTGGATATATTACCATATTGGGGTTAACAGAGATATACAAACCATGTGAAATATATAATCACCAAAGGCGTACGGAAGACCAGGAGAAGACTACTCAACATTGTGCCATAACCTACATGGGAAAAGGATGCGAGGAAAAATAGATACCTGTATATGTGTGAAAGAACCACATCTTGCACACCTAGAGCAAACAAACCATTGTAATCAAATTTGCTGGGATAAAAAATAAAAAGTAAATTACAAATATGAACAAGAAGTAATGAGACATAAACTTAAAGGGCTTTTTCCTGGCACATTCCATTTTAATTTACAACCTAGAACACCACTTCCATTAAGGCTCTGTTTCCCTAGTAACCAAATTTGGTAAAGGAGAAATGCTGCCACCTTGTGGCCGTTTCCTGCAAGAGCAGCTTTAAAGTCACAGCTAATGGTCACTTAACATTCACAAGGACTCAGGGCTGTAAGGACACCTGCCCTAAAAAATTGTGCTGAAGTAGGGAATGGACAAAAAATTTCAAAACAGGCAAATGTTTCAAGAAGAGAATATGAAGAGTTACGTTTTACTGACGCTCTTTTAAAAAAAAGGAAAATGGATAAAAGCTCAACCTCAGGGAGTGTTAGACCCATGCAATCTAATCTACAAAAAGTTTTCAACTTACACCAATCGACTGACCATCAGCAAAAAGTCTACGAACAATAAATGCTGAAGGGGTTTTAGAGAACTGTGAACCCTCTACCTGCTGTTGAGACGTAAAAGGGTAACAGCCAATAATGAGAATAGAAAGGAGCTGTGTTTAAAAGTAAAAATGGAGGTACCATTCAATCCAGCAGGCACACCATTGGACCTCTCACCTGAGAAGACAAGAATCGAGAAGACACAGGCCGCAAAAGCTGCAGTGCAGCCTTATTCACAATAGCCAAGACCGTGAAGCAATCAAAATATCCAACAAGAGGTGAATGGATAAAGAAGAAGTGGTCCATGTACACAATGGAATATTAGCCATGGAAAACAATGAGCCATTGCTCCCTGAGGCACCACAAATGAGTCTGGAGATAATCACGAAACATGAGGTAAGTCCAAAAGCAAAAGACCTATATTCTATGATATCACTTATAGGCGTTATCTAATAACTGACACAAATGAACATATTTCCACAGAGAAAGACACTCACAGCCTTAGAAAACAAACTATGCTCATCTAAAAGGAAAGGTGGGGGGAATGGATAAATTAAGATTAGTGTTACTATATGTATACAAACACATATTATACACATATCTCAAAAAGACCGACCATATAGCAAGGGAGGTCTGCGGAACATTCTGTAACATTTTACATGGGAAGAGGATCTGTACTTGAATAGACATATATAATCTACAAATGAACCAGATTGTGTACACCTAGGACAAACAATATTCTAAGCTTTACCACAATTAAAAAATTTTTAAAACCAAGAAGAAATAATGAGACATAAACTTATGGGGGTTTCTCCATGCACATTCCAATGTAATTTACAACCTAGGAACACGACTTCCAGAAAGGCTCTGCTGCCCTAGAAACCAGATTTGAAAATGGAGAAATGCTGCCTGCTTGAGGCCACTTCCCACAACAGCAGCTTTAAACCCATTTCTAAAGGTCAATAAATATTCACCAAACTTGCAGTTCGGGAAATGACACCTGCTCTCTAAAAAAACTCTGGGGTGGAAAATCGACCAAAAAATTCAAAAGAGGGCAACCTTCTAAGAAGACAATTTCAAGAGTTATAATGTACTCCCATTTGTTTCCTTTTTGTAACAGAAAAGAAAACGGCGCAGAAAAATAATGAGTTTTACGAATTTTCAAATACATGCAAACCCAAATTACAAAAACCTATCAGCTCACAGCAGCCAGTAGGGCCATTAGCATAAATGCTGCAAACAATAAATGCTGAAGCGATTGTGGAGAAATGCGTACCCTCGATTCTAAGGGGGACGTGGTAAGAGCCACTAATGAAAACACAAAGGAGGTGCTTTGAAAAGGGAAACACGGTGCTACCAGTCAATGAATCACACCCACTGCTGGGCCTATCACCTGAGAAAATGAGAATCAAAAAGTCACAGGCTGGCAATCCTGCACTCCAACAATATTTACCATAGCCAAGACTTGGAAGAAATGAAAATGTCCATCAACCGAGGAATGCACAAAGTAGAAGTGGTCCACGTACACAGTGGAAAATTACTCCAATAAAAAATAAAAATTACATTTAAAAATCCAACAGAAGTAAGGAGACATCAGCTTGTGTGGGTTTCTCCAGGCACACTCCACTCTAATTTTTAACCGAGAAACACCACAGGCCGCAAGGGCTTTTCCCTAGTTACCAGGGTGGGGAACATAGAAAGGCTGCTGCCCTCTGGCAGTTACCTGCAAAAGCAGCTTTAAAGCCCGTGCTAATGGTCATTTCATAGGAACAAGTACTGCAGAACTGTAAATGAAACTTGCCCTCAAAATGTCTTGAGGGAGGTAATGGCCAAAATATTTCAAATGGTGACACATACTTTAAGAAAACACTATGAAGAAATAAGCTCTAATCATAGCTGGAAAAATAAAAAGGACATGTCTAAAAGCTCAATTTCAACGCATTATGAGACACATGCATATTCAACCACAAAGAGGTATCAGCTCACACCACTCAGAATAACCATCAGCAAAAACTGCAAAGAATAAATGCTGAAGGTGCTGGGAAGAAATGCATACCCTCAACTTTATGTGGGACGTAACCTGGAAAGAGCCACTAAAGAGAGCAGAATAGAGGTGCCTTTAAAAGGTAAACATTGAGCTACCATAGGATCCAGCAGACCTATTCCTGGACCTATAAACTAAGAAGACAGAATTGGAAGGACACAGGTATGCAAATCTGCATTGCATAGTATTACAATAGCCAAGATACGGAAGTAACCAAAAAGTCCACCGACAGATGGGCGGACAAAGAAGAACTGCTACCTGTACAGATGGAATATGAGCTAGTGAAAAAATGAAACAATGCCATTTGCAGCACCATAGATGAGTCTAGACGTAATCACGCCACCTGTAGTAAGTGAGAAAGCAAAAGACACATATCCTATCATATCACTTTTAGGAGTTACTTAAAAATCGATACCAATGAAGATATTTCCACAGAGAGAGGCAATCGCAGATTCATTAAAAAACTTATGGTTCACCAAATAGAAAGGGATGAGGATTGGATACATTACCATATTGGGGTTAACAGAGATATACAAACCATGTGAAATATATAATCAGCAAAGACGTACGGAAGACCAGGAGAAGACTACTCAACATTCTGTCATAACGTACATGAGAAAAGGATGTGAGGAAGAATAGATACCTGTATAAGTGTGAAAGAACCACATCTTGCACACCTAGAGCAAACAAACCATTGTAATCAAATTTGCTGGGATAAAAAATAAAACGTAAATTACAAATATGAACAAGAAGTAATGAGACATAAACTTAAACGGCTTTTTCCTGGCATATTCCATTCTAATATACAACCTAGAACACCACTTCCATTAAGGCTCTGTTTCCCTCGTAACCAAATTTGGTAAAGGAGAAATGCTGCCACCTTGTGGCCGTTTCCTGCAAGAGCAGCTTTAAACTCACAGCTAATGGTCACTTAACATTCACAAAGACTCAGGGTTGTAAAGGACGCCTGCCCTAAAAAATTGTGCTGAAGTAGGGAATGAACAAAAAAATTCAAAACAGGCAAATGTTTCAAGAAGAGATTATGAAGAGTTAAGTTTTACTCACACTCTTTTTAAAAAAAAGGTAAATGGATAAAAGCTCAACCTCAGGGAGTGTTAGACACCTGCAATCTAATCTACAAAAAGTTTCAACTTACACCAGTCGACTGACCATCAGCAAAAAGTCTACGAACAATAAAAGCTGAAGGGGTTTTACAGAACTGTGTACCCTCTACCTGCTGGTGAGACGTAAAAGGGTAACAGCCAATAATGAGAACAGAAAGGAGCTGTGTTTAAAAGTAAAAATGGAGGTACCATTCAATCCAGCAGGCGCACCATTGGACCTCTCACCTGAGAAGACAAGAATCGAGAAGACACAGGCCGCAAAAGCTGCAGTGCAGCCTTATTCACAATAGCCAAGACAGTGAAGCAATCAAAATATCCAACAAGAGGTGAATGGATAAAGAAGAAGTGGTCCATGTACACAATGGAATATTAGCCATGGAAAACAATGAACCATTGCTCTCTGAGGCACCACAAATGAGTCTGGAGATAATCATGAAACATGAGGTAAGTCGGAAAGCAAAAGACCTATATTCTATGATATCACTTATAGGCGTTATCTAATAACTGACACAAATGAACATATTTCCACAGAGAAAGACACTCACAGACTTAGAAAACAAACTATGCTCATCTAAAAGGAACGGTGGGGGGAATGGATAAATTAAGATTAGTGTTACTATATGTATACAAACACATATTATATACATATCTCAAAAAGACTGACCATATAGCAAGGGAGGTCTGCGGAACCCTGTGTAACATTTTACATGGGAAGAGGATCTGTACTTGAATAGACATATATAATCTACAAATGAACCAGATTGTGTACACCTAGGACAAACAATATTCTAAGCTTTACTCCAATTTAAAAAATTTTTTATACCAAGAAGAAATAATGAGACATAAACTTAGGGGCGTTTCTCCATGCACATTCCAACGTAATTTACAACCTAGGAACACGACTTCCAGAAAGGCTCTGCTGCCCTAGTACCCAGATTTGGGAATGGAGAAATGCTGCCTGCTTGAGGCCACTTCCCACAAATCAGCTTTAAACCCATTGCTAAAGGTCACTAAATATTCACCAAACTTGCAGTTCGGTAAATGACACCTGCTCTCTAAAAAAATTCTGGGGTGGAAAATTGACCAAAAAATTCAAAAGAGGGCAACCTTCCAAGAAGACCATATCAAGAGTTATATTGTACTCCCAATTGTTTCCTTTTTTTAACAGAAAAGAAAACGGCGGAGAAAAATGATGAGTTTTACGAATTTTCAGAGACATGCAAACCCAAATTACAAAAACCTATCAGCTCACAGCAGCCAGAAGGGCCATTAGCATAAATGCTGCAAACAATAAATGCTGAAACGATTGTGGAGAAATGTGTACCCTCGATTCTAAAGGGGACGTGGTAAGTGCCACTAATGAAAACACAAAGAAGGTGCATTGAAAAGGGAAATACGGTGCTACCAGTCAGTCAATCACACCCACTGCTGGGCCTATCACCAGAGAAAATGAGAATCAAAAAGTCACAGGCTGGCAATCCTGCACTAAAACAATATTTACCATAGCCAACACTTGGAAGCAATGAAAATGTCCATCAACCAAGGAATGCACAATGTAGAAGTGGTCCATGTACACAGTGGAAAATTCTCCAATAAAAAATAAAAATTACATGTAAAAATCCAATAAAAATAAGGAGACATCAGCTTGTGTGGGTTTCTCCAGGCACACTCCACTCTAATTTTTAACCGAGAAACACCACAAGCCGCAAGGGCTTTTCCCCAGTTACCAGGGTGGGGAAAATAGAAAGGCTGCTGCCCTCTGGCAGTTACCTGCAAAAGCAGCTTTAAAGCCTGTGCTAATGGTCATTTCATAGGAACAAGTACTGCAGAACTGTAAATGAAACCTGCCCTCAAAATGTCTTGAGGGAGGTAATGGCCAAAACATTTCAAAATGTGACACATACTTTAAGAGAACACTTTGAAGAACTAAGGGGTAATCACAGCTTGAAAAATAAAAAGGACATGCCTTAAAGCTCAATTTCAACGGATTTTGAGGCACATGCGAATTCAACCACAAAGAGGTATCAGCTCACAATTGCCAGAGTAACCATCAGCAAGAAAACTACAAACAATAAATGCTGAAGGTGTTGTGGAGAAATGTATACCCTCAACTTCAAGTGGGACGTAAGTTGGAAAGGGCCACAGATGAGAACAGAAAGGAGGTGCCTTAAAAAGGTAAACATTGAGCTACCATATGACCTAGCAGGCCCACTCCTCGACCTATAATCTAAGAAGACAGAATTGGAAAGACACAGGCAGGCAAATCTGCATTGCACAGTATCACAATAGCCAAGATATGGAAGTAACCAAAAAGTCCACCAACAGATGGGTGGACACAGAAGAACTCCTCCATGTACAGATGGAATATTCGCTACTGAAAAAAATGAAACAATGCCATTTGCAGCACCATAGATGAGTCTAGACGTAATCACGCCCCCTGTAGTAAGTGAGAAAGCAAAAGACACATATCCTATCATATCACTTTTAGGAGTTACTTAAAAATTGATACCAATGAAGATATTTCCACAGAGAAAGGCAATCACAGATTCATTAAAAAAACTTAGGCTCACCAAAAAGAAAGGGATGAGGATTGGATACATTACCATATTGGGGTTAACAGAGATATACAAACCATGTGAAATATATAATCACCAAAGGCGTACGGAAGACCAGGAGAAGACTACTCAAGATTCTGTCATAACCTAAATGGGAAAAGGATGCGAGGAAGAGTAGATACACATATATGTGTGAAAGAACCACATCTTGCACACCAAGAAGAAACAAACCATTGTAATCAAATTTGCTGGGATAAAAAATAAAAAGTAAATTACAAATATGAACAAGAATTAATGAGACATAAACTTAAAGGGCTTTTTCCTGGTACATTCCATTCTAATTTACAACCTAGAACACCACTTCCATTAAGGCTCTGTTTCCCTAGTAACCAAATTTGGTAAAGGAGAAATGCTGCCATCTTGTGGCCGTTTCCTGCAAGAGCAGCTTTAAAGTCACAGCTAATGGTCACTTAACATTCACAAGAACTCAAGGCTGTAAGGACACCTGCCCTAAAAAATTGTGCTGAAGTAGGGAATGGACAAAAAATTTCAAAACAGGCAAATGTTTGAAGAAGAGAATATGAAGAGTTACGTTTTACTGACGCTCTTTTAAAAAAAAAGGAAAATGGATAAAAGCTCCACCTCAGGGAGTGTTAGACGCATGCAATCTAATCTACAAAAAGTTTTCAACTTACACCAATCGACTGACCATCAGCAAAAAGTCTACGAACAATAAATGCTGAAGGGGTTTTAGAGAACTGTGAACCCTCTACCTGCTGTTGAGACATAAAAGGGTAACAGCCAATAATGAGAATAGAAAGGAGGTGTGTTTAAAAGTAAAAATGGAGGTACCATTCAATCCAGCAGGCACGCCATTGGACCTCTCACCTGAGAAGACAAGAATCGAGAAGACACAGGCCGCAAAAGCTGCAGTGCAGCCTTATTCACAATAGCCAAGACCGTGAAGCAATCAAAATATCCAACAAGAGGTGAATGGATAAAGAAGAAGTGGTCCATGTACACAATGGAATATTAGCCATGGAAAACAATGAGCCATTGCTCCCTGAGGCACCACAAATGAGTCTGGAGATAATCACGAAACATGAGGTAAGTCCAAAAGCAAAAGACCTATATTCTATGATATCACTTATAGGCGTTATCTAATAACTGACACAAATGAACATATTTCCACAGAGAAAGACACTCACAGCCTTAGAAAACAAACTATGCTCATCTAAAAGGAAAGGTGGGGGGAATGGATAAATTAAGATTAGTGTTACTATATGTATACAAACACATATTATACACATATCTCAAAAAGACCGACCATATAGCAAGGGAGGTCTGCGGAACATTCTGTAACATTTTACATGGGAAGAGGATCTGTACTTGAATAGACATATATAATCTACAAATGAACCAGATTGTGTACACCTAGGACAAACAATATTCTAAGCTTTACCACAATTAAAAAATTTTTAAAACCAAGAAGAAATAATGAGACATAAACTTATGGGGGTTTCTCCATGCACATTCCAATGTAATTTACAACCTAGGAACACGACTTCCAGAAAGGCTCTGCTGCCCTAGAAACCAGATTTGAAAATGGAGAAATGCTGCCTGCTTGAGGCCACTTCCCACAACAGCAGCTTTAAACCCATTTCTAAAGGTCAATAAATATTCACCAAACTTGCAGTTCGGGAAATGACACCTGCTCTCTAAAAAAACTCTGGGGTGGAAAATCGACCAAAAAATTCAAAAGAGGGCAACCTTCTAAGAAGACAATTTCAAGAGTTATAATGTACTCCCATTTGTTTCCTTTTTGTAACAGAAAAGAAAACGGCGCAGAAAAATAATGAGTTTTACGAATTTTCAAATACATGCAAACCCAAATTACAAAAACCTATCAGCTCACAGCAGCCAGTAGGGCCATTAGCATAAATGCTGCAAACAATAAATGCTGAAGCGATTGTGGAGAAATGCGTACCCTCGATTCTAAGGGGGACGTGGTAAGAGCCACTAATGAAAACACAAAGGAGGTGCTTTGAAAAGGGAAACACGGTGCTACCAGTCAATGAATCACACCCACTGCTGGGCCTATCACCTGAGAAAATGAGAATCAAAAAGTCACAGGCTGGCAATCCTGCACTCCAACAATATTTACCATAGCCAAGACTTGGAAGAAATGAAAATGTCCATCAACCGAGGAATGCACAAAGTAGAAGTGGTCCACGTACACAGTGGAAAATTACTCCAATAAAAAATAAAAATTACATTTAAAAATCCAACAGAAGTAAGGAGACATCAGCTTGTGTGGGTTTCTCCAGGCACACTCCACTCTAATTTTTAACCGAGAAACACCACAGGCCGCAAGGGCTTTTCCCTAGTTACCAGGGTGGGGAACATAGAAAGGCTGCTGCCCTCTGGCAGTTACCTGCAAAAGCAGCTTTAAAGCCCGTGCTAATGGTCATTTCATAGGAACAAGTACTGCAGAACTGTAAATGAAACTTGCCCTCAAAATGTCTTGAGGGAGGTAATGGCCAAAATATTTCAAATGGTGACACATACTTTAAGAAAACACTATGAAGAAATAAGCTCTAATCATAGCTGGAAAAATAAAAAGGACATGTCTAAAAGCTCAATTTCAACGCATTATGAGACACATGCATATTCAACCACAAAGAGGTATCAGCTCACACCACTCAGAATAACCATCAGCAAAAACTGCAAAGAATAAATGCTGAAGGTGCTGGGAAGAAATGCATACCCTCAACTTTATGTGGGACGTAACCTGGAAAGAGCCACTAAAGAGAGCAGAATAGAGGTGCCTTTAAAAGGTAAACATTGAGCTACCATAGGATCCAGCAGACCTATTCCTGGACCTATAAACTAAGAAGACAGAATTGGAAGGACACAGGTATGCAAATCTGCATTGCATAGTATTACAATAGCCAAGATACGGAAGTAACCAAAAAGTCCACCGACAGATGGGCGGACAAAGAAGAACTGCTACCTGTACAGATGGAATATGAGCTAGTGAAAAAATGAAACAATGCCATTTGCAGCACCATAGATGAGTCTAGACGTAATCACGCCACCTGTAGTAAGTGAGAAAGCAAAAGACACATATCCTATCATATCACTTTTAGGAGTTACTTAAAAATCGATACCAATGAAGATATTTCCACAGAGAGAGGCAATCGCAGATTCATTAAAAAACTTATGGTTCACCAAATAGAAAGGGATGAGGATTGGATACATTACCATATTGGGGTTAACAGAGATATACAAACCATGTGAAATATATAATCAGCAAAGACGTACGGAAGACCAGGAGAAGACTACTCAACATTCTGTCATAACGTACATGAGAAAAGGATGTGAGGAAGAATAGATACCTGTATAAGTGTGAAAGAACCACATCTTGCACACCTAGAGCAAACAAACCATTGTAATCAAATTTGCTGGGATAAAAAATAAAACGTAAATTACAAATATGAACAAGAAGTAATGAGACATAAACTTAAACGGCTTTTTCCTGGCATATTCCATTCTAATATACAACCTAGAACACCACTTCCATTAAGGCTCTGTTTCCCTCGTAACCAAATTTGGTAAAGGAGAAATGCTGCCACCTTGTGGCCGTTTCCTGCAAGAGCAGCTTTAAACTCACAGCTAATGGTCACTTAACATTCACAAAGACTCAGGGTTGTAAAGGACGCCTGCCCTAAAAAATTGTGCTGAAGTAGGGAATGAACAAAAAAATTCAAAACAGGCAAATGTTTCAAGAAGAGATTATGAAGAGTTAAGTTTTACTCACACTCTTTTTAAAAAAAAGGTAAATGGATAAAAGCTCAACCTCAGGGAGTGTTAGACACCTGCAATCTAATCTACAAAAAGTTTCAACTTACACCAGTCGACTGACCATCAGCAAAAAGTCTACGAACAATAAAAGCTGAAGGGGTTTTACAGAACTGTGTACCCTCTACCTGCTGGTGAGACGTAAAAGGGTAACAGCCAATAATGAGAACAGAAAGGAGCTGTGTTTAAAAGTAAAAATGGAGGTACCATTCAATCCAGCAGGCGCACCATTGGACCTCTCACCTGAGAAGACAAGAATCGAGAAGACACAGGCCGCAAAAGCTGCAGTGCAGCCTTATTCACAATAGCCAAGACAGTGAAGCAATCAAAATATCCAACAAGAGGTGAATGGATAAAGAAGAAGTGGTCCATGTACACAATGGAATATTAGCCATGGAAAACAATGAACCATTGCTCTCTGAGGCACCACAAATGAGTCTGGAGATAATCATGAAACATGAGGTAAGTCGGAAAGCAAAAGACCTATATTCTATGATATCACTTATAGGCGTTATCTAATAACTGACACAAATGAACATATTTCCACAGAGAAAGACACTCACAGACTTAGAAAACAAACTATGCTCATCTAAAAGGAACGGTGGGGGGAATGGATAAATTAAGATTAGTGTTACTATATGTATACAAACACATATTATATACATATCTCAAAAAGACTGACCATATAGCAAGGGAGGTCTGCGGAACCCTGTGTAACATTTTACATGGGAAGAGGATCTGTACTTGAATAGACATATATAATCTACAAATGAACCAGATTGTGTACACCTAGGACAAACAATATTCTAAGCTTTACTCCAATTTAAAAAATTTTTTATACCAAGAAGAAATAATGAGACATAAACTTAGGGGCGTTTCTCCATGCACATTCCAACGTAATTTACAACCTAGGAACACGACTTCCAGAAAGGCTCTGCTGCCCTAGTACCCAGATTTGGGAATGGAGAAATGCTGCCTGCTTGAGGCCACTTCCCACAAATCAGCTTTAAACCCATTGCTAAAGGTCACTAAATATTCACCAAACTTGCAGTTCGGTAAATGACACCTGCTCTCTAAAAAAATTCTGGGGTGGAAAATTGACCAAAAAATTCAAAAGAGGGCAACCTTCCAAGAAGACCATATCAAGAGTTATATTGTACTCCCAATTGTTTCCTTTTTTTAACAGAAAAGAAAACGGCGGAGAAAAATGATGAGTTTTAGGAATTTTCAGAGACATGCAAACCCAAATTACAAAAACCTATCAGCTCACAGCAGCCAGAAGGGCCATTAGCATAAATGCTGCAAACAATAAATGCTGAAACGATTGTGGAGAAATGTGTACCCTCGATTCTAAAGGGGACGTGGTAAGTGCCACTAATGAAAACACAAAGAAGGTGCATTGAAAAGGGAAATACGGTGCTACCAGTCAGTCAATCACACCCACTGCTGGGCCTATCACCAGAGAAAATGAGAATCAAAAAGTCACAGGCTGGCAATCCTGCACTAAAACAATATTTACCATAGCCAACACTTGGAAGCAATGAAAATGTCCATCAACCAAGGAATGCACAATGTAGAAGTGGTCCATGTACACAGTGGAAAATTCTCCAATAAAAAATAAAAATTACATGTAAAAATCCAATAAAAATAAGGAGACATCAGCTTGTGTGGGTTTCTCCAGGCACACTCCACTCTAATTTTTAACCGAGAAAGACCACAAGCCGCAAGGGCTTTTCCCCAGTTACCAGGGTGGGGAAAATAGAAAGGCTGCTGCCCTCTGGCAGTTACCTGCAAAAGCAGCTTTAAAGCCTGTGCTAATGGTCATTTCATAGGAACAAGTACTGCAGAACTGTAAATGAAACCTGCCCTCAAAATGTCTTGAGGGAGGTAATGGCCAAAACATTTCAAAATGTGACACATACTTTAAGAGAACACTTTGAAGAACTAAGGGGTAATCACAGCTTGAAAAATAAAAAGGACATGCCTTAAAGCTCAATTTCAACGGATTTTGAGGCACATGCGAATTCAACCACAAAGAGGTATCAGCTCACAATTGCCAGAGTAACCATCAGCAAGAAAACTACAAACAATAAATGCTGAAGGTGTTGTGGAGAAATGTATACCCTCAACTTCAAGTGGGACGTAAGTTGGAAAGGGCCACAGATGAGAACAGAAAGGAGGTGCCTTAAAAAGGTAAACATTGAGCTACCATATGACCTAGCAGGCCCACTCCTCGACCTATAATCTAAGAAGACAGAATTGGAAAGACACAGGCAGGCAAATCTGCATTGCACAGTATCACAATAGCCAAGATATGGAAGTAACCAAAAAGTCCACCAACAGATGGGTGGACACAGAAGAACTCCTCCATGTACAGATGGAATATTCGCTACTGAAAAAAATGAAACAATGCCATTTGCAGCACCATAGATGAGTCTAGACGTAATCACGCCCCCTGTAGTAAGTGAGAAAGCAAAAGACACATATCCTATCATATCACTTTTAGGAGTTACTTAAAAATTGATACCAATGAAGATATTTCCACAGAGAAAGGCAATCACAGATTCATTAAAAAAACTTAGGCTCACCAAAAAGAAAGGGATGAGGATTGGATACATTACCATATTGGGGTTAACAGAGATATACAAACCATGTGAAATATATAATCACCAAAGGCGTACGGAAGACCAGGAGAAGACTACTCAAGATTCTGTCATAACCTAAATGGGAAAAGGATGCGAGGAAGAGTAGATACACATATATGTGTGAAAGAACCACATCTTGCACACCAAGAAGAAACAAACCATTGTAATCAAATTTGCTGGGATAAAAAATAAAAAGTAAATTACAAATATGAACAAGAATTAATGAGACATAAACTTAAAGGGCTTTTTCCTGGTACATTCCATTCTAATTTACAACCTAGAACACCACTTCCATTAAGGCTCTGTTTCCCTAGTAACCAAATTTGGTAAAGGAGAAATGCTGCCATCTTGTGGCCGTTTCCTGCAAGAGCAGCTTTAAAGTCACAGCTAATGGTCACTTAACATTCACAAGAACTCAAGGCTGTAAGGACACCTGCCCTAAAAAATTGTGCTGAAGTAGGGAATGGACAAAAAATTTCAAAACAGGCAAATGTTTGAAGAAGAGAATATGAAGAGTTACGTTTTACTGACGCTCTTTTAAAAAAAAAGGAAAATGGATAAAAGCTCCACCTCAGGGAGTGTTAGACGCATGCAATCTAATCTACAAAAAGTTTTCAACTTACACCAATCGACTGACCATCAGCAAAAAGTCTACGAACAATAAATGCTGAAGGGGTTTTAGAGAACTGTGAACCCTCTACCTGCTGTTGAGACATAAAAGGGTAACAGCCAATAATGAGAATAGAAAGGAGGTGTGTTTAAAAGTAAAAATGGAGGTACCATTCAATCCAGCAGGCACGCCATTGGACCTCTCACCTGAGAAGACAAGAATCGAGAAGACACAGGCCGCAAAAGCTGCAGTGCAGCCTTATTCACAATAGCCAAGACCGTGAAGCAATCAAAATATCCAACAAGAGGTGAATGGATAAAGAAGAAGTGGTCCATGTACACAATGGAATATTAGCCATGGAAAACAATGAACCATTGCTCTCTGAGGCACCACAAATGAGTCTGGAGACAATCACGAAACATGAGGTAAGTCCAAAAGCAAAAGACCTATATTCTATGATATCACTTATAGGCGTTATCTAATAACTGACACAAATGAACATATTTCCACAGAGAAAGACACTCACAGACTTAGAAAACAAACTATGCTCATCTAAAAGGAAAGGTGGAGTGAATGGATAAATTAAGATTAGTGTTACTATATGTATACAAACACATATTATATACATATCTCAAAAAGACCGACCATATAGCAAGGGAGGTCTGCGGAACATTCTGTAACATTTTACATGGGAAGAGGATCTGTACTTGAATAGACATATATAATCTACAAATGAACCAGATTGTGTACACCTAGGACAAACAATATTCTAAGCTTTACCACAATTAATAAATTTTTAAAACCAAGAAGAAATAATGAGACATAAACTTATGGGGGTTTCTCCATGCACATTCCAATGTAATTTACAACCTAGTAACACAACTTCCAGAAAGGCTCTGCTGCCCTAGAAACCAGATTTGGGAATGGAGAAATGCTGCCTGCTTGAGGCCACTTCCCACAACAGCAGCTTTAAACCCATTTCTAAAGGTCAATAAATATTCACCAAACTTGCAGTTCGGGAAATGACACCTGCTCTCTAAAAAACTCTGGGGTGGAAAATCGACCAAAAAATTCAAAAGAGGGCAACCTTCTAAGGAGACAGTTTCCAGAGTTATAATGTACTCCCATTTGTTTCCTTTTTGTAACAGAAAAGAAAACGGCGGAGAAAAATAATGAGTTTTACGAATTTTCAAATACATGCAAACCCAAATTACAAAAACCTATCAGCTCACAGCAGCCAGTAGGGCCATTAGCATAAATGCTGCAAACAATAAATGCTGAAGCGATTGTGGAGAAATGCGTACCCTCGATTCTAAGGGGGACGTGGTAAGAGCCACTAATGAAAACACAAAGGAGGTGCTTTGAAAAGGGAAACACGGTGCTACCAGTCAATGAATCACACCCACTGCTGGGCCTATCACCTGAGAAAATGAGAATCAAAAAGTCACAGGCTGGCAATTCTGCACTCCAACAATATTTACCATAGCCAACACTTGGAAGAAATGAAAATGTCCATCAACCGAGGAATGCACAAAGTAGAAGTGGTCCACGTACACAGTGGAAAATTACTCCAATAAAAAATAAAAATTACATTTAAAAATCCAACAAAAATAAGGAGACATCAGCTTGTGTGGGTTTCTCCAGGCACACTCCACTCTAATTTTTAACCGAGAAACACCCCAGGCCGCAAGGGCTTTTCCCTAGTTACCAGGGTGGGGAACATAGAAAGGCTGCTGCCCTCTGGCAGTTACCTGCAAAAGCAGCTTTAAAGCCCGTGCTAATGGTCATTTCATAGGAACAAGTACTGCAGAACTGTAAATGAAACTTGCCCTCAAAATGTCTTGAGGGAGGTAATGGCCAAAATATTTCAAATGGTGACACATATTTTAAGAAAACACTTTGAAGAAATAAGCTCTAATCATAGCTTGAAAAACAAAAAGGACATGTCTAAAAGCTCAATTTCAACGCATTATGAGACACATGCAAATTCAACCACAAAGAGGTATCAGCTCACACCACTCAGAATAACCATCAGCAAAAACTGCAAAGAATAAATGCTGAAGGTGCTGGGAAGAAATGCATACCCTCAACTTTATGTGGGACGTAACCTGGAAAGAGCCACTAAAGAGAACAGAATAGAGGTGCCTTTAAAAGGTAAACATTGAGCTACCATAGGATCCAGCAGACCTATTCCTGGACCTATAAACTAAGAAGACAGAATTGGAAGGACACAGGTATGCAAATCTGCATTGCATAGTATTACAATAGCCAAGATACGGAAGTAACCAAAAAGTCCACCGACAGATGGGCGGACAAAGAAGAACTGCTACCTGTACAGATGGAATATGAGCTAGTGAAAAAATGAAACAATGCCATTTGCAGCACCATAGATGAGTCTAGTAGTAATCACGCCACCTGTAGTAAGTGAGAAAGCAAAAGACACATATCCTATCATATCACTTTTAGGAGTTACTTAAAAATTGATACCAATGAAGATATTTCCACAGAGAGAGGCAATCGAAGATTCATTTAAAAACTTATGGTTCACCAAATAGAAAGGGATGAGGATTGGATACATTACCATATTGGGGTTAACAGAGATATACAAACCATGTGAAATATATAACCACCAAAGACGTACGGAAGACCAGGAGAAGACTACTCAACATTGTGCCATAACCTACATGGGAAAAGGATGCGAGGAAAAATAGATACCTGTATATGTGTGAAAGAACCACATCTTGCACACCTAGAGCAAACAAACCATTGTAATCAAATTTGCTGGGATAAAAAATAAAAAGTAAATTACAAATATGAACAAGAAGTAATGAGACATAAACTTAAAGGGCTTTTTCCTGGCATATTCCATTCTAATATACAACCTAGAACACCATTTCCATTAAGGCTCTGTTTCACTAGTAACCAAATTTGGTAAAGGAGAAATGCTGCCACCTTGTGGCCGTTTCCTGCAAGAGCAGCTTTAAACTCACAGCTAATGGTCACTTAACATTCACAAGGACTCAGGGCTGTAAAGGACACCTGCCCTAAAAAATTGAGCTGAAGTAGGGAATGGACAAAAAAATTCAAAACAGGCAAATGTTTCAAGAAGAGATTATGAAGACTTAAGTTTTACTCACACACTTTTAAAAAAAAAGGAAAATGGATAAAAGCTCAACCTCAGGGTGTGTTAGACGCATGCAATCTAATCTACAAAAAGTTTCAACTTACATCAGTCGAATGACCATCAGCAAAAAGTCTATAAACAATAAATGCTGAAGGGGTTTTAGAGAACTGTGTACCCTCTACCTGCTGGTGAGACATAAAACGGTAACAGCCAATAATGAGAACCGAAAGGAGCTGTGTTTAAAAGTAAAAATGGAGGTATCATTCAATCCAGCAGGCGCACCATTGGACCTCTCACCTGAGAAGACAAGATTGGAGAAGACACAGGCCGCAAAAGCTGCAGTGCAGCCTTATTCACAATAGCCAAGACAGTGAAGCAACCAAAATGTCCAACAACAGGTGAATGGATAAAGAAGAAGTGGTCCATGTACCCAATGGAATATTAGCCATGGAAGACAATGAACCATTGCTCTTTGACGCACCACAAATGAGTCTGGAGATAATCACGAAACATGAGGTAACTCGGAAAGCAAAAGACCTGTATTCTATGATATCACCTATAGGCGTTATCTAATAACTGACACAAATGAACATATTTCCACAGAGAAAGACACTCACAGACTTAGAAAACAAACTATGCTCATCTAAAAGGAAAGGTGGGGGGAATGGATAAATTAAGATTAGTGTTACTATATGTATACAAACACATATTATACACATATCTCAAAAAGACCGACCATATAGCAAGGGAGGTCTGCGGAACATTCTGTAACATTTTACATGGGAAGAGGATCTGTACTTGAATAGACATATATAATCTACAAATGAACCAGATTGTGTACACCTAGGACAAACAATATTCTAAGCTTTACCACAATTAAAAAAATTTTAAAACCAAGAAGAAATAATGAGACATAAACTTATGGGGGTTTCTCCATGCACATTCCAATGTAATTTACAACCTAGGAACACGACTTCCAGAAAGGCTCTGCTGCCCTAGAAACCAGATTTGGGAATGGAGAAATGCTGCCTGCTTGAGGCCACTTCCCACAACAGCAGCTTTAAACCCATTTCTAAAGGTCAATAAATATTCACCAAACTTGCAGTTCGGGAAATGACACCTGCTCTCTAAAAAAACTCTGGGGTGGAAAATCGACCAAAAAATTCAAAAGAGGGCAACCTTCTAAGAAGACAATTTCAAGAGTTATAATGTACTCCCATTTGTTTCCTTTTTGTAACAGAAAAGAAAACGGCGCAGAAAAATAATGAGTTTTACGAATTTTCAAATACATGCAAACCCAAATTACAAAAACCTATCAGCTCACAGCAGCCAGTAGGGCCATTAGCATAAATGCTGCAAACAATAAATGCTGAAGCGATTGTGGAGAAATGCGTACCCTCGATTCTAAGGGGGACGTGGTAAGAGCCACTAATGAAAACACAAAGGAGGTGCTTTGAAAAGGGAAACACGGTGCTACCAGTCAATGAATCACACCCACTGCTGGGCCTATCACCTGAGAAAATGAGAATCAAAAAGTCACAGGCTGGCAATCCTGCACTCCAACAATATTTACCATAGCCAAGACTTGGAAGAAATGAAAATGTCCATCAACCGAGGAATGCACAAAGTAGAAGTGGTCCACGTACACAGTGGAAAATTACTCCAATAAAAAATAAAAATTACATTTAAAAATCCAACAGAAGTAAGGAGACATCAGCTTGTGTGGGTTTCTCCAGGCACACTCCACTCTAATTTTTAACCGAGAAACACCACAGGCCGCAAGGGCTTTTCCCTAGTTACCAGGGTGGGGAACATAGAAAGGCTGCTGCCCTCTGGCAGTTACCTGCAAAAGCAGCTTTAAAGCCCGTGCTAATGGTCATTTCATAGGAACAAGTACTGCAGAACTGTAAATGAAACTTGCCCTCAAAATGTCTTGAGGGAGGTAATGGCCAAAATATTTCAAATGGTGACACATACTTTAAGAAAACACTATGAAGAAATAAGCTCTAATCATAGCTGGAAAAATAAAAAGGACATGTCTAAAAGCTCAATTTCAACGCATTATGAGACACATGCATATTCAACCACAAAGAGGTATCAGCTCACACCACTCAGAATAACCATCAGCAAAAACTGCAAAGAATAAATGCTGAAGGTGCTGGGAAGAAATGCATACCCTCAACTTTATGTGGGACGTAACCTGGAAAGAGCCACTAAAGAGAGCAGAATAGAGGTGCCTTTAAAAGGTAAACATTGAGCTACCATAGGATCCAGCAGACCTATTCCTGGACCTATAAACTAAGAAGACAGAATTGGAAGGACACAGGTATGCAAATCTGCATTGCATAGTATTACAATAGCCAAGATACGGAAGTAACCAAAAAGTCCACCGACAGATGGGCGGACAAAGAAGAACTGCTACCTGTACAGATGGAATATGAGCTAGTGAAAAAATGAAACAATGCCATTTGCAGCACCATAGATGAGTCTAGACGTAATCACGCCACCTGTAGTAAGTGAGAAAGCAAAAGACACATATCCTATCATATCACTTTTAGGAGTTACTTAAAAATCGATACCAATGAAGATATTTCCACAGAGAGAGGCAATCGCAGATTCATTAAAAAACTTATGGTTCACCAAATAGAAAGGGATGAGGATTGGATACATTACCATATTGGGGTTAACAGAGATATACAAACCATGTGAAATATATAATCACCAAAGACGTACGGAAGACCAGGAGAAGACTACTCAACATTCTGTCATAACGTACATGAGAAAAGGATGTGAGGAAGAATAGATACCTGTATATGTGTGAAAGAACCACATCTTGCACACCTAGAGCAAACAAACCATTGTAATCAAATTTGCTGGGATAAAAAGTAAAACGTAAATTACAAATATGAACAAGAAGTAATGAGACATAAACTTAAACGGCTTTTTCCTGGTATATTCCATTCTAATATACAACCTAGAACACCACTTCCATTAAGGCTCTGTTTCCCTCGTAACCAAATTTGGTAAAGGAGAAATGCTGCCACCTTGTGGCCGTTTCCTGCAAGAGCAGCTTTAAACTCACAGCTAATGGTCACTTAACATTCACAAAGACTCAGGGTTGTAAAGGACACCTGCCCTAAAAAATTGTGCTGAAGTAGGGAATGAAGAAAAAAATTCAAAACAGGCAAATGTTTCAAGAAGAGATTATGAAGAGTTAAGTTTTACTCACACTCTTTTTAAAAAAAAGGTAAATGGATAAAAGCTCAACCTCAGGGAGTGTTAGACACCTGCAATCTAATCTACAAAAAGTTTCAACTTACACCAGTCGACTGACCATCAGCAAAAAGTCTACGAACAATAAAAGCTGAAGGGGTTTTACAGAACTGTGTACCCTCTACCTGCTGGTGAGACGTAAAAGGGTAACAGCCAATAATGAGAAAAGAAAGGAGCTGTGTTTAAAAGTAAAAATGGAGGTACCATTCAATCCAGCAGGCACACCATTGGACCTCTCACCTGAGAAGACAAGAATCGAGAAGACACAGGCCGCAAAAGCTGCAGTGCAGCCTTATTCACAATAGCCAAGACAGTGAAGCAATCAAAATATCCAACAAGAGGTGAATGGATAAAGAAGAAGTGGTCCATGTACACAATGGAATATTAGCCATGGAAAACAATGAACCATTGCTCTCTGAGGCACCACAAATGAGTCTGGAGATAATCATGAAACATGAGGTAAGTCGGAAAGCAAAAGACCTATATTCTATGATATCACTTATAGGCGTTATCTAATAACTGACACAAATGAACATATTTCCACAGAGAAAGACACTCACAGACTTAGAAAACAAACTATGCTCATCTAAAAGGAACGGTGGGGGGAATGGATAAATTAAGATTAGTGTTACTATATGTATACAAACACATATTATATACATATCTCAAAAAGACTGACCATATAGCAAGGGAGGTCTGCGGAACCCTGTGTAACATTTTACATGGGAAGAGGATCTGTACTTGAATAGACATATATAATCTACAAATGAACCAGATTGTGTACACCTAGGACAAACAATATTCTAAGCTTTACTCCAATTTAAAAAATTTTTTATACCAAGAAGAAATAATGAGACATAAACTTAGGGGCGTTTCTCCATGCACATTCCAACGTAATTTACAACCTAGGAACACGACTTCCAGAAAGGCTCTGCTGCCCTAGTACCCAGATTTGGGAATGGAGAAATGCTGCCTGCTTGAGGTCACTTCCCACAAATCAGCTTTAAACCCATTGCTAAAGGTCACTAAATATTCACCAAACTTGCAGTTCGGTAAATGACACCTGCTCTCTAAAAAAATTCTGGGGTGGAAAATTGACCAAAAAATTCAAAAGAGGGCAACCTTCCAAGAAGACCATATCAAGAGTTATATTGTACTCCCAATTGTTTCCTTTTTTTAACAGAAAAGAAAACGGCGGAGAAAAATGATGAGTTTTAGGAATTTTCAGAGACATGCAAACCCAAATTACAAAAACCTATCAGCTCACAGCAGCCAGAAGGGCCATTAGCATAAATGCTGCAAACAATAAATGCTGAAACGATTGTGGAGAAATGTGTACCCTCGATTCTAAAGGGGACGTGGTAAGTGCCACTAATGAAAACACAAAGAAGGTGCATTGAAAAGGGAAATACGGTGCTACCAGTCAGTCAATCACACCCACTGCTGGGCCTATCACCAGAGAAAATGAGAATCAAAAAGTCACAGGCTGGCAATCCTGCACTAAAACAATATTTACCATAGCCAACACTTGGAAGCAATGAAAATGTCCATCAACCGAGGAATGCACAAAGTAGAAGTGGTCCACGCACACAGTCGAAAATTACTCCAATAAAAAATAAAAATTACATTTAAAAATCCAACAAAATAAGGAGACATCAGCTTGTGTGGGTTTGTCCAGGCACACTCCACTCTAATTTATAACCGAGAAACCCCACCGGCCGTAAGGGCTTTTCCCTAGTTACCAGGGTGGGGAAAATAGAAAGGCTGCTGCCCTCTGGCAGTTACCTGCAAAAGCAGCTTTAAAGCCTGTGCTAATGGTCATTTCATAGGAACAAATACTGCAGAACTGTAAATGAAAACTGCCCTCAAAATGTCTTGAGGGAGGTAATGGCCAAAACATTTCAAAATGTGACACATACTTTAAGAGAACACTTTGAAGTACTAAGGGGTAATCACAGCTTGAAAAATAAAAAGGACATGCCTTAAAGCTCAGTTTCAATGGATTTTGAGGCACATGCGAATTCAACCACAAAGAGGTATCAGCTCACAATTGCAAGAGTAACCATCAGCAAGAAAACTACAAACAATAAGTGCTGAAGGTGTTGTGGAGAAGTGTATACCCTCAACTTCAAGTGGGACGTAAGTTGGAAAGGGCCACAGATGAGAACAGAAAGGAGGTGCCTTAAAAAGGTAAACATTGAGCTACCATATGACCTAACAGGCCCACTCCTCCACCTATAATCTAAGAAGACAGAATTGGAAAGACACAGGCAGGCAAATCTGCATTGCACAGTATCACAATAGCCAAGATATGGAAGTAACCAAAAAGTCCACCAACAGATGGGTGGACACAGAAGAACTCCTCCATGTACAGATGGAATATTCGCTACTGAAAAAAATGAAACAATGCCATTTGCAGCACCATAGATGAGTCTAGACGTAATCACGCCACCTGTAGTAAGTAAGAAAGCAAAAGACACATATCCTATCATATCACTTTTAGGAGTTACTTAAAAATTGATACCAATGAAGATATTTCCACAGAGAAAGGCAATCACAGATTCATTAAAAAAACTTAGGTTCACCAAATAGAAAGGGATGAGGATTGGATACATTACCATATTGGGGTTAACAGAGATATACAAACAATGTGAAATATATAATCACCAAAGGCGTACGGAAGACCAGGAGAAGACTACTCAACATTCTCTCATAACCTAAATGGGAAAAGGATGCGAGGAAGAATAGATACACAAATATGTGTGAAAGAACCACATCTTGCACACCAAGAAGAAACAAACCATTGTAATCAAATTTGCTGGGATAAAAAATAAAAAGTAAATTACAAATATGAACAAGAAGTAATGAGACATAAACTTAAAGGGCTTTTTCCTGGCACATTCCATTTTAATTTACAACCTAGAACACCACTTCCATTAAGGCTCTGTTTCCCTAGTAACCAAATTTGGTAAAGGAGAAATGCTGCCACCTTGTGGCCGTTTCCTGCAAGAGCAGCTTTAAAGTCACAGCTAATGGTCACTTAACATTCACAAGGACTCAGGGCTGTAAGGACACCTGCCCTAAAAAATTGTGCTGAAGTAGGGAATGGACAAAAAATTTCAAAACAGGCAAATGTTTCAAGAAGAGAATATGAAGAGTTACGTTTTACTGACGCTCTTTTAAAAAAAAAGGAAAATGGATAAAAGCTCAACCTCAGGGAGTGTTAGACCCATGCAATCTAATCTACAAAAAGTTTTCAACTTACACCAATCGACTGACCATCAGCAAAAAGTCTACGAACAATAAATGCTGAAGGGGTTTTAGAGAACTGTGAACCCTCTACCTGCTGTTGAGACGTAAAAGGGTAACAGCCAATAATGAGAATAGAAAGGAGCTGTGTTTAAAAGTAAAAATGGAGGTACCATTCAATCCAGCAGGCACACCATTGGACCTCTCACCTGAGAAGACAAGAATCGAGAAGACACAGGCCGCAAAAGCTGCAGTGCAGCCTTATTCACAATAGCCAAGACCGTGAAGCAATCAAAATATCCAACAAGAGGTGAATGGATAAAGAAGAAGTGGTCCATGTACACAATGGAATATTAGCCATGGAAAACAATGAGCCATTGCTCCCTGAGGCACCACAAATGAGTCTGGAGATAATCACGAAACATGAGGTAAGTCCAAAAGCAAAAGACCTATATTCTATGATATCACTTATAGGCGTTATCTAATAACTGACACAAATGAACATATTTCCACAGAGAAAGACACTCACAGACTTAGAAAACAAACTATGCTCATCTAAAAGGAAAGGTGGGGGGAATGGATAAATTAAGATTAGTGTTACTATATGTATACAAACACATATTATACACATATCTCAAAAAGACCGACCATATAGCAAGGGAGGTCTGCGGAACATTCTGTAACATTTTACATGGGAAGAGGATCTGTACTTGAATAGACATATATAATCTACAAATGAACCAGATTGTGTACACCTAGGACAAACAATATTCTAAGCTTTACCACAATTAAAAATTTTTTAAAACCAAGAAGAAATAATGAGACATAAACTTATGGGGGTTTCTCCATGCACATTCCAATGTAATTTACAACCTAGGAACACGACTTCCAGAAAGGCTCTGCTGCCCTAGAAACCAGATTTGGGAATGGAGAAATGCTGCCTGCTTGAGGCCACTTCCCACAACAGCAGCTTTAAACCCATTTCTAAAGGTCAATAAATATTCACCAAACTTGCAGTTCGGGAAATGACACCTGCTCTCTAAAAAAACTCTGGGGTGGAAAATCGACCAAAAAATTCAAAAGAGGGCAACCTTCTAAGAAGACAATTTCAAGAGTTATAATGTACTCCCATTTGTTTCCTTTTTGTAACAGAAAAGAAAACGGCGCAGAAAAATAATGAGTTTTACGAATTTTCAAATACATGCAAACCCAAATTACAAAAACCTATCAGCTCACAGCAGCCAGTAGGGCCATTAGCATAAATGCTGCAAACAATAAATGCTGAAGCGATTGTGGAGAAATGCGTACCCTCGATTCTAAGGGGGACGTGGTAAGAGCCACTAATGAAAACACAAAGGAGGTGCTTTGAAAAGGGAAACACGGTGCTACCAGTCAATGAATCACACCCACTGCTGGGCCTATCACCTGAGAAAATGAGAATCAAAAAGTCACAGGCTGGCAATCCTGCACTCCAACAATATTTACCATAGCCAAGACTTGGAAGAAATGAAAATGTCCATCAACCGAGGAATGCACAAAGTAGAAGTGGTCCACGTACACAGTGGAAAATTACTCCAATAAAAAATAAAAATTACATTTAAAAATCCAACAGAAGTAAGGAGACATCAGCTTGTGTGGGTTTCTCCAGGCACACTCCACTCTAATTTTTAACCGAGAAACACCACAGGCCGCAAGGGCTTTTCCCTAGTTACCAGGGTGGGGAACATAGAAAGGCTGCTGCCCTCTGGCAGTTACCTGCAAAAGCAGCTTTAAAGCCCGTGCTAATGGTCATTTCATAGGAACAAGTACTGCAGAACTGTAAATGAAACTTGCCCTCAAAATGTCTTGAGGGAGGTAATGGCCAAAATATTTCAAATGGTGACACATACTTTAAGAAAACACTATGAAGAAATAAGCTCTAATCATAGCTGGAAAAATAAAAAGGACATGTCTAAAAGCTCAATTTCAACGCATTATGAGACACATGCATATTCAACCACAAAGAGGTATCAGCTCACACCACTCAGAATAACCATCAGCAAAAACTGCAAAGAATAAATGCTGAAGGTGCTGGGAAGAAATGCATACCCTCAACTTTATGTGGGACGTAACCTGGAAAGAGACACTAAAGAGAGCAGAATAGAGGTGCCTTTAAAAGGTAAACATTGAGCTACCATAGGATCCAGCAGACCTATTCCTGGACCTATAAACTAAGAAGACAGAATTGGAAGGACACAGGTATGCAAATCTGCATTGCATAGTATTACAATAGCCAAGATACGGAAGTAACCAAAAAGTCCACCGACAGATGGGCGGACAAAGAAGAACTGCTACCTGTACAGATGGAATATGAGCTAGTGAAAAAATGAAACAATGCCATTTGCAGCACCATAGATGAGTCTAGACGTAATCACGCCACCTGTAGTAAGTGAGAAAGCAAAAGACACATATCCTATCATATCACTTTTAGGAGTTACTTAAAAATCGATACCAATGAAGATATTTCCACAGAGAGAGGCAATCGCAGATTCATTAAAAAACTTATGGTTCACCAAATAGAAAGGGATGAGGATTGGATACATTACCATATTGGGGTTAACAGAGATATACAAACCATGTGAAATATATAATCAGCAAAGACGTACGGAAGACCAGGAGAAGACTACTCAACATTCTGTCATAACGTACATGAGAAAAGGATGTGAGGAAGAATAGATACCTGTATATGTGTGAAAGAACGACATCTTGCACACCTAGAGCAAACAAACCATTGTAATCAAATTTGCTGGGATAAAAAATAAAACGTAAATTACAAATATGAACAAGAAGTAATGAGACATAAACTTAAACGGCTTTTTCCTGGCATATTCCATTCTAATATACAACCTAGAACACCACTTCCATTAAGGCTCTGTTTCCCTCGTAACCAAATTTGGTAAAGGAGAAATGCTGCCACCTTGTGGCCGTTTCCTGCAAGAGCAGCTTTAAACTCACAGCTAATGGTCACTTAACGTTCACAAAGACTCAGGGTTGTAAAGGACGCCTGCCCTAAAAAATTGTGCTGAAGTAGGGAATGAACAAAAAAATTCAAAACAGGCAAATGTTTCAAGAAGAGATTATGAAGAGTTAAGTTTTACTCACACTCTTTTTAAAAAAAAGGTAAATGGATAAAAGCTCAACCTCAGGGAGTGTTAGACACCTGCAATCTAATCTACAAAAAGTTTCAACTTACACCAGTCGACTGACCATCAGCAAAAAGTCTACGAACAATAAAAGCTGAAGGGGTTTTACAGAACTGTGTACCCTCTACCTGCTGGTGAGACGTAAAAGGGTAACAGCCAATAATGAGAACAGAAAGGAGCTGTGTTTAAAAGTAAAAATGGAGGTACCATTCAATCCAGCAGGCGCACCATTGGACCTCTCACCTGAGAAGACAAGAATCGAGAAGACACAGGCCGCAAAAGCTGCAGTGCAGCCTTATTCACAATAGCCAAGACCGTGAAGCAATCAAAATATCCAACAAGAGGTGAATGGATAAAGAAGAAGTGGTCCATGTACACAATGGAATATTAGCCATGGAAAACAATGAACCATTGCTCTCTGAGGCACCACAAATGAGTCTGGAGATAATCATGAAACATGAGGTAAGTCGGAAAGCAAAAGACCTATATTCTATGATATCACTTATAGGCGTTATCTAATAACTGACACAAATGAACATATTTCCACAGAGAAAGACACTCACAGACTTAGAAAACAAACTATGCTCATCTAAAAGGAACGGTGGGGGGAATGGATAAATTAAGATTAGTGTTACTATATGTATACAAACACATATTATATACATATCTCAAAAAGACTGACCATATAGCAAGGGAGGTCTGCGGAACCCTGTGTAACATTTTACATGGGAAGAGGATCTGTACTTGAATAGACATATATAATCTACAAATGAACCAGATTGTGTACACCTAGGACAAACAATATTCTAAGCTTTACTCCAATTTAAAAAAATTTTTATACCAAGAAGAAATAATGAGACATAAACTTAGGGGCGTTTCTCCATGCACATTCCAACGTAATTTACAACCTAGGAACACGACTTCCAGAAAGGCTCTGCTGCCCTAGAAACCAGATTTGGGAATGGAGAAATGCTGCCTGCTTGAGGCCACTTCCCACAAATCAGCTTTAAACCCATTGCTAAAGGTCACTAAATATTCACCAAACTTGCAGTTCGGTAAATGACACCTGCTCTCTAAAAAAATTCTGGGGTGGAAAATTGACCAAAAAATTCAAAAGAGGGCAACCTTCCAAGAAGACCATATCAAGAGTTATATTGTACTCCCAATTGTTTCCTTTTTTTAACAGAAAAGAAAACGGCGGAGAAAAATGATGAGTTTTAGGAATTTTCAGAGACATGCAAACCCAAATTACAAAAACCTATCAGCTCACAGCAGCCAGAAGGGCCATTAGCATAAATGCTGCAAACAATAAATGCTTAAACGATTGTGGAGAAATGTGTACCCTCGATTCTAAAGGGGACGTGGTAAGTGCCACTAATGAAAACACAAAGAAGGTGCATTGAAAAGGGAAATACGGTGCTACCAGTCAGTCAATCACACCCACTGCTGGGCCTATCACCAGAGAAAATGAGAATCAAAAAGTCACAGGCTGGCAATCCTGCACTAAAACAATATTTACCATAGCCAACACTTGGAAGCAATGAAAATGTCCATCAACCGAGGAATGCACATAGTAGAAGTGGTCCACGCACACAGTCGAAAATTACTCCAATAAAAAATAAAAATTACATTTAAAAATCCAACAAAATAAGGAGACATCAGCTTGTGTGGGTTTGTCCAGGCACACTCCACTCTAATTTATAACCGAGAAACCCCACCGGCCGTAAGGGCTTTTCCCTAGTTACCAGGGTGGGGAAAATAGAAAGGCTGCTGCCCTCTGGCAGTTACCTGCAAAAGCAGCTTTAAAGCCTGTGCTAATGGTCATTTCATAGGAACAAATACTGCAGAACTGTAAATGAAAACTGCCCTCAAAATGTCTTGAGGGAGGTAATGGCCAAAACATTTCAAAATGTGACACATACTTTAAGAGAACACTTTGAAGTACTAAGGGGTAATCACAGCTTGAAAAATAAAAAGGACATGCCTTAAAGCTCAGTTTCAATGGATTTTGAGGCACATGCGAATTCAACCACAAAGAGGTATCAGCTCACAATTGCAAGAGTAACCATCAGCAAGAAAACTACAAACAATAAGTGCTGAAGGTGTTGTGGAGAAGTGTATACCCTCAACTTCAAGTGGGACGTAAGTTGGAAAGGGCCACAGATGAGAACAGAAAGGAGGTGCCTTAAAAAGGTAAACATTGAGCTACCATATGACCTAACAGGCCCACTCCTCGACCTATAATCTAAGAAGACAGAATTGGAAAGACACAGGCAGGCAAATCTGCATTGCACAGTATCACAATAGCCAAGATATGGAAGTAACCAAAAAGTCCACCAACAGATGGGTGGACACAGAAGAACTCCTCCATGTACAGATGGAATATTCGCTACTGAAAAAAATGAAACAATGCCATTTGCAGCACCATAGATGAGTCTAGACGTAATCACGCCACCTGTAGTAAGTAAGAAAGCAAAAGACACATATCCTATCATATCACTTTTAGGAGTTACTTAAAAATTGATACCAATGAAGATATTTCCACAGAGAAAGGCAATCACAGATTCATTAAAAAAACTTAGGTTCACCAAATAGAAAGGGATGAGGATTGGATACATTACCATATTGGGGTTAACAGAGATATACAAACCATGTGAAATATATAATCACCAAAGGCGTACGGAAGACCAGGAGAAGACTACTCAACATTCTGTCATAACCTAAATGGGAAAAGGATGCGAGGAAGAATAGATACACAAATATGTGTGAAAGAACCACATCTTGCACACCAAGAAGAAACAAACCATTGTAATCAAATTTGCTGGGATAAAAAATAAAAAGTAAATTACAAATATGAACAAGAAGTAATGAGACATAAACTTAAAGGGCTTTTTCCTGGCACATTCCATTTTAATTTACAACCTAGAACACCACTTCCATTAAGGCTCTGTTTCCCTAGTAACCAAATTTGGTAAAGGAGAAATGCTGCCACCTTGTGGCCGTTTCCTGCAAGAGCAGCTTTAAAGTCACAGCTAATGGTCACTTAACATTCACAAGGACTCAGGGCTGTAAGGACACCTGCCCTAAAAAATTGTGCTGAAGTAGGGAATGGACAAAAAATTTCAAAACAGGCAAATGTTTCAAGAAGAGAATATGAAGAGTTACGTTTTACTGACGCTCTTTTAAAAAAAAAGGAAAATGGATAAAAGCTCAACCTCAGGGAGTGTTAGACCCATGCAATCTAATCTACAAAAAGTTTTCAACTTACACCAATCGACTGACCATCAGCAAAAAGTCTACGAACAATAAATGCTGAAGGGGTTTTAGAGAACTGTGAACCCTCTACCTGCTGTTGAGACGTAAAAGGGTAACAGCCAATAATGAGAATAGAAAGGAGCTGTGTTTAAAAGTAAAAATGGAGGTACCATTCAATCCAGCAGGCACACCATTGGACCTCTCACCTGAGAAGACAAGAATCGAGAAGACACAGGCCGCAAAAGCTGCAGTGCAGCCTTATTCACAATAGCCAAGACCGTGAAGCAATCAAAATATCCAACAAGAGGTGAATGGATAAAGAAGAAGTGGTCCATGTACACAATGGAATATTAGCCATGGAAAACAATGAGCCATTGCTCCCTGAGGCACCACAAATGAGTCTGGAGATAATCACGAAACATGAGGTAAGTCCAAAAGCAAAAGACCTATATTCTATGATATCACTTATAGGCGTTATCTAATAACTGACACAAATGAACATATTTCCACAGAGAAAGACACTCACAGACTTAGAAAACAAACTATGCTCATCTAAAAGGAAAGGTGGGGGGAATGGATAAATTAAGATTAGTGTTACTATATGTATACAAACACATATTATACACATATCTCAAAAAGACCGACCATATAGCAAGGGAGGTCTGCGGAACATTCTGTAACATTTTACATGGGAAGAGGATCTGTACTTGAATAGACATATATAATCTACAAATGAACCAGATTGTGTACACCTAGGACAAACAATATTCTAAGCTTTACCACAATTAAAAATTTTTTAAAACCAAGAAGAAATAATGAGACATAAACTTATGGGGGTTTCTCCATGCACATTCCAATGTAATTTACAACCTAGGAACACGACTTCCAGAAAGGCTCTGCTGCCCTAGAAACCAGATTTGGGAATGGAGAAATGCTGCCTGCTTGAGGCCACTTCCCACAACAGCAGCTTTAAACCCATTTCTAAAGGTCAATAAATATTCACCAAACTTGCAGTTCGGGAAATGACACCTGCTCTCTAAAAAAACTCTGGGGTGGAAAATCGACCAAAAAATTCAAAAGAGGGCAACCTTCTAAGAAGACAATTTCAAGAGTTATAATGTACTCCCATTTGTTTCCTTTTTGTAACAGAAAAGAAAACGGCGCAGAAAAATAATGAGTTTTACGAATTTTCAAATACATGCAAACCCAAATTACAAAAACCTATCAGCTCACAGCAGCCAGTAGGGCCATTAGCATAAATGCTGCAAACAATAAATGCTGAAGCGATTGTGGAGAAATGCGTACCCTCGATTCTAAGGGGGACGTGGTAAGAGCCACTAATGAAAACACAAAGGAGGTGCTTTGAAAAGGGAAACACGGTGCTACCAGTCAATGAATCACACCCACTGCTGGGCCTATCACCTGAGAAAATGAGAATCAAAAAGTCACAGGCTGGCAATCCTGCACTCCAACAATATTTACCATAGCCAAGACTTGGAAGAAATGAAAATGTCCATCAACCGAGGAATGCACAAAGTAGAAGTGGTCCACGTACACAGTGGAAAATTACTCCAATAAAAAATAAAAATTACATTTAAAAATCCAACAGAAGTAAGGAGACATCAGCTTGTGTGGGTTTCTCCAGGCACACTCCACTCTAATTTTTAACCGAGAAACACCACAGGCCGCAAGGGCTTTTCCCTAGTTACCAGGGTGGGGAACATAGAAAGGCTGCTGCCCTCTGGCAGTTACCTGCAAAAGCAGCTTTAAAGCCCGTGCTAATGGTCATTTCATAGGAACAAGTACTGCAGAACTGTAAATGAAACTTGCCCTCAAAATGTCTTGAGGGAGGTAATGGCCAAAATATTTCAAATGGTGACACATACTTTAAGAAAACACTATGAAGAAATAAGCTCTAATCATAGCTGGAAAAATAAAAAGGACATGTCTAAAAGCTCAATTTCAACGCATTATGAGACACATGCATATTCAACCACAAAGAGGTATCAGCTCACACCACTCAGAATAACCATCAGCAAAAACTGCAAAGAATAAATGCTGAAGGTGCTGGGAAGAAATGCATACCCGCAACTTTATGTGGGACGTAACCTGGAAAGAGCCACTAAAGAGAGCAGAATAGAGGTGCCTTTAAAAGGTAAACATTGAGCTACCATAGGATCCAGCAGACCTATTCCTGGACCTATAAACTAAGAAGACAGAATTGGAAGGACACAGGTATGCAAATCTGCATTGCATAGTATTACAATAGCCAAGATACGGAAGTAACCAAAAAGTCCACCGACAGATGGGCGGACAAAGAAGAACTGCTACCTGTACAGATGGAATATGAGCTAGTGAAAAAATGAAACAATGCCATTTGCAGCACCATAGATGAGTCTAGACGTAATCACGCCACCTGTAGTAAGTGAGAAAGCAAAAGACACATATCCTATCATATCACTTTTAGGAGTTACTTAAAAATCGATACCAATGAAGATATTTCCACAGAGAGAGGCAATCGCAGATTCATTAAAAAACTTATGGTTCACCAAATAGAAAGGGATGAGGATTGGATACATTACCATATTGGGGTTAACAGAGATATACAAACCATGTGAAATATATAATCAGCAAAGACGTACGGAAGACCAGGAGAAGACTACTCAACATTCTGTCATAACGTACATGAGAAAAGGATGTGAGGAAGAATAGATACCTGTATATGTGTGAAAGAACCACATCTTGCACACCTAGAGCAAACAAACCATTGTAATCAAATTTGCTGGGATAAAAAATAAAACGTAAATTACAAATATGAACAAGAAGTAATGAGACATAAACTTAAAGGGCTTTTTCCTGGCACATTCCATTTTAATTTACAACCTAGAACACCACTTCCATTAAGGCTCTGTTTCCCTCGTAACCAAATTTGGTAAAGGAGAAATGCTGCCACCTTGTGGCCGTTTCCTGCAAGAGCAGCTTTAAACTCACAGCTAATGGTCACTTAACATTCACAAAGACTCAGGGTTGTAAAGGACGCCTGCCCTAAAAAATTGTGCTGAAGTAGGGAATGAACAAAAAAATTCAAAACAGGCAAATGTTTCAAGAAGAGATTATGAAGAGTTAAGTTTTACTCACACTCTTTTTAAAAAAAAGGTAAATGGATAAAAGCTCAAGCTCAGGAAGTGTTAGACACCTGCAATCTAATCTACAAAAAGTTTCAACTTACACCAGTCGACTGACCATCAGCAAAAAGTCTACGAACAATAAAAGCTGAAGGGGTTTTACAGAACTGTGTACCCTCTACCTGCTGGTGAGACGTAAAAGGGTAACAGCCAATAATGAGAACAGAAAGGAGCTGTGTTTAAAAGTAAAAATGGAGGTACCATTCAATCCAGCAGGCGCACCATTGGACCTCTCACCTGAGAAGACAAGAATCGAGAAGACACAGGCCGCAAAAGCTGCAGTGCAGCCTTATTCACAATAGCCAAGACCGTGAAGCAATCAAAATATCCAACAAGAGGTGAATGGATAAAGAAGAAGTGGTCCATGTACACAATGGAATATTAGCCATGGAAAACAATGAACCATTGCTCTCTGAGGCACCACAAATGAGTCTGGAGATAATCATGAAACATGAGGTAAGTCGGAAAGCAAAAGACCTATATTCTATGATATCACTTATAGGCGTTATCTAATAACTGACACAAATGAACATATTTCCACAGAGAAAGACACTCACAGACTTAGAAAACAAACTATGCTCATCTAAAAGGAACGGTGGGGGGAATGGATAAATTAAGATTAGTGTTACTATATGTATACAAACACATATTATATACATATCTCAAAAAGACTGACCATATAGCAAGGGAGGTCTGCGGAACCCTGTGTAACATTTTACATGGGAAGAGGATCTGTACTTGAATAGACATATATAATCTACAAATGAACCAGATTGTGTACACCTAGGACAAACAATATTCTAAGCTTTACTCCAATTTAAAAAATTTTTTATACCAAGAAGAAATAATGAGACATAAACTTAGGGGCGTTTCTCCATGCACATTCCAACGTAATTTACAACCTAGGAACACGACTTCCAGAAAGGCTCTGCTGCCCTAGTACCCAGATTTGGGAATGGAGAAATGCTGCCTGCTTGAGGCCACTTCCCACAAATCAGCTTTAAACCCATTGCTAAAGGTCACTAAATATTCACCAAACTTGCAGTTCGGTAAATGACACCTGCTCTCTAAAAAAATTCTGGGGTGGAAAATTGACCAAAAAATTCAAAAGAGGGCAACCTTCCAAGAAGACCATATCAAGAGTTATATTGTACTCCCAATTGTTTCCTTTTTTTAACAGAAAAGAAAACGGCGGAGAAAAATGATGAGTTTTACGAATTTTCAGAGACATGCAAACCCAAATTACAAAAACCTATCAGCTCACAGCAGCCAGAAGGGCCATTAGCATAAATGCTGCAAACAATAAATGCTGAAACGATTGTGGAGAAATGTGTACCCTCGATTCTAAAGGGGACGTGGTAAGTGCCACTAATGAAAACACAAAGAAGGTGCATTGAAAAGGGAAATACGGTGCTACCAGTCAGTCAATCACACCCACTGCTGGGCCTATCACCAGAGAAAATGAGAATCAAAAAGTCACAGGCTGGCAATCCTGCACTAAAACAATATTTACCATAGCCAACACTTGGAAGCAATGAAAATGTCCATCAACCAAGGAATGCACAATGTAGAAGTGGTCCATGTACACAGTGGAAAATTCTCCAATAAAAAATAAAAATTACATGTAAAAATCCAATAAAAATAAGGAGACATCAGCTTGTGTGGGTTTCTCCAGGCACACTCCACTCTAATTTTTAACCGAGAAAGACCACAAGCCGCAAGGGCTTTTCCCCAGTTACCAGGGTGGGGAAAATAGAAAGGCTGCTGCCCTCTGGCAGTTACCTGCAAAAGCAGCTTTAAAGCCTGTGCTAATGGTCATTTCATAGGAACAAGTACTGCAGAACTGTAAATGAAACCTGCCCTCAAAATGTCTTGAGGGAGGTAATGGCCAAAACATTTCAAAATGTGACACATACTTTAAGAGAACACTTTGAAGAACTAAGGGGTAATCACAGCTTGAAAAATAAAAAGGACATGCCTTAAAGCTCAATTTCAACGGATTTTGAGGCACATGCGAATTCAACCACAAAGAGGTATCAGCTCACAATTGCCAGAGTAACCATCAGCAAGAAAACTACAAACAATAAATGCTGAAGGTGTTGTGGAGAAATGTATACCCTCAACTTCAAGTGGGACGTAAGTTGGAAAGGGCCACAGATGAGAACAGAAAGGAGGTGCCTTAAAAAGGTAAACATTGAGCTACCATATGACCTAGCAGGCCCACTCCTCGACCTATAATCTAAGAAGACAGAATTGGAAAGACACAGGCAGGCAAATCTGCATTGCACAGTATCACAATAGCCAAGATATGGAAGTAACCAAAAAGTCCACCAACAGATGGGTGGACACAGAAGAACTCCTCCATGTACAGATGGAATATTCGCTACTGAAAAAAATGAAACAATGCCATTTGCAGCACCATAGATGAGTCTAGACGTAATCACGCCCCCTGTAGTAAGTGAGAAAGCAAAAGACACATATCCTATCATATCACTTTTAGGAGTTACTTAAAAATTGATACCAATGAAGATATTTCCACAGAGAAAGGCAATCACAGATTCATTAAAAAAACTTAGGCTCACCAAAAAGAAAGGGATGAGGATTGGATACATTACCATATTGGGGTTAACAGAGATATACAAACCATGTGAAATATATAATCACCAAAGGCGTACGGAAGACCAGGAGAAGACTACTCAACATTCTGTCATAACCTAAATGGGAAAAGGATGCGAGGAAGAGTAGATACACATATATGTGTGAAAGAACCACATCTTGCACACCAAGAAGAAACAAACCATTGTAATCAAATTTGCTGGGATAAAAAATAAAAAGTAAATTACAAATATGAACAAGAAGTAATGAGACATAAACTTAAAGGGCTTTTTCCTGGCACATTCCATTTTAATTTACAACCTAGAACACCACTTCCATTAAGGCTCTGTTTCGCTAGTAACCAAATTTGGTAAAGGAGAAATGCTGCCACCTTGTGGCCGTTTCCTGCAAGAGCAGCTTTAAAGTCACAGCTAATGGTCACTTAACATTCACAAGGACTCAGGGCTGTAAAGGACACCTGCCCTAAAAAATTGAGCTGAAGTAGGGAATGGACAAAAAAATTCAAAACAGGCAAATGTTTCAAGAAGAGAATATGAAGAGTTACGTTTTACTGACGCTCTTTTAAAAAAAAGGAAAATGGATAAAAGCTCAACCTCAGGGAGTGTTAGACCCATGCAATCTAATCTACAAAAAGTTTTCAACTTACACCAATCGACTGACCATCAGCAAAAAGTCTACGAACAATAAATGCTGAAGGGGTTTTAGAGAACTGTGTACCCTCTACCTGCTGTTGAGACGTAAAAGGGTAACAGCCAATAATGAGAATAGAAAGGAGCTGTGTTTAAATGTAAAAATGGAGGTACCATTCAATCCAGCAGGCACACCATTGGACCTCTCACCTGAGAAGACAAGAATCGAGAAGACACAGGCCGCAAAAGCTGCAGTGCAGCCTTATTCACAATAGCCAAGACAGTGAAGCAATCAAAATATCCAACAAGAGGTGAATGGATAAAGAAGAAGTGGTCCATGTACACAATGGAATATTAGCCATGGAAAACAATGAACCATTGCTCTCTGAGGCACCACAAATGAGTCTGGAGATAATCACGAAACATGAGGTAAGTCCAAAAGCAAAAGACCTATATTCTATGATATCACTTATAGGAGTTATCTAATAACTGACACAAATGAACATATTTCCACAGAGAAAGACACTCACAGACTTAGAAAACAAACTATGCTCATCTAAAAGGAAAGGTGGAGTGAATGGATAAATTAAGATTAGTGTTACTATATGTATACAAACACATATTATATACATATCTCAAAAAGACCGACCATATAGCAAGGGAGGTCTGCGGAACATTCTGTAACATTTTACATGGGAAGAGGATCTGTACTTGAATAGACATATATAATCTACAAATGAACCAGATTGTGTACACCTAGGACAAACAATATTCTAAGCTTTACCACAATTAAAAAAATTTTTAAAACCAAGAAGAAATAATGAGACATAAACTTATGGGGGTTTCTCCATGCACATTCCAATGTAATTTACAACCTAGGAACACGACTTCCAGAAAGGCTCTGCTGCCCTAGAAACCAGATTTGGGAATGGAGAAATGCTGCCTGCTTGAGGCCACTTCCCACAACAGCAGCTTTAAACCCATTTCTAAAGGTCAATAAATATTCACCAAACTTGCAGTTCGAGAAATGACACCTGCTCTCTAAAAAAACTCTGGGGTGGAAAATCGACCAAAAAATTCAAAAGAGGGCAACCTTCTAAGAAGACAATTTCAAGAATTATAATGTATTCCCATTTCTTTCCTTTTTGTACCAGAAAAGAAAACGGGGAAGAAAAATAATGAGTTTTACGAATTTTCAAATACATACAAACCCAAATTACAAAAACCTATCAGCTCACAGCAGCCAGTAGGGGCATTAGCATAAATGCTGCAAACAATAAATGCTGCAGCGATTGTGGAGAAATGCGTACCCTCGATTCTAAGGGGGACGTGGTAAGAGCCACTAATGAAAACACAAAGGAGGTGCTTTGAAAAGGGAAACACGGTGCTACCAGTCAATGAATCACACACACTGCTGGGCCTATCACCTGAGAAAATGAGAATCAAAAAGTCACAGGCTGGCAATCCTGCACTCCAACAATATTTACCATAGCCAACACTTGGAAGAAATGAAAATGTCCATCAACCGAGGAATGCACAAAGTAGAAGTGGTCCACGTACACAGTGGAAAATTTCTCCAATAAAAAATAAAAATTACATTTAAAAATCCAACAGAAGTAAGGAGACATCAGCTTGTGTGGGTTTCTCCAGGCACACTACACTCTAATTTTTAACCGAGAAACACCACAGGCCGCAAGGGCTTTTCCCTAGTTACCAGGGTGGGGAACATAGAAAGGCTGCTGCCCTCTGGCAGTTACCTGCAAAAGCAGCTTTAAAGCCCGTGCTAATGGTCATTTCATAGGAACAAGTACTGCAGAACTGTAAATGAAATTTGCCCTCAAAATGTCTTGAGGGAGGTAATGGCCAAAATATTTCAAATGGTGACACATACTTTAAGAAAACACTTTGAAGAAATAAGCTCTAATCATAGCTGGAAAAATAAAAAGGACATGTCTAAAAGCTCAATTTCAACGCATTATGAGACACATGCAAATTCAACCAGAAAGAGGTATCAGCTCACACCACTCAGAATAACCATCAGCAAAAACTGCAAAGAATAAATGCTGAAGGTGCTGGGAAGAAATGCATACCCTCAACTTTATGTGGGACGTTACCTGGAAAGAGCCACTAAAGAGAACAGAATAGAGGTGCCTTTAAAAGGTAAACATTGAGCTACCATAGGATCCAGCAGACCTATTCCTGGACCTATAAACTAAGAAGACAGAATTGGAAGGACACAGGTATGCAAATCTGCATTGCATAGTATTACAATAGCCAAGATACGGAAGTAACCAAAAAGTCCACCGACAGATGGGTGGACAAAGAAGAACTGCTACCTGTACAGATGGAATATGAGCTAGTGAAAAAATGAAACAATGCCATTTGCAGCACCATAGATGAGTCTAGACGTAATCACGCCACCGGTAGTAAGTGAGAAAGCAAAAGACACATATCCTATCATATCACTTTTAGGAGTTACTTAAAAATTGATACCAATGAAGATATTTCCACAGAGAAAGGCAATCGCAGATTCATTTAAAAACTTATGGTTCACCAAATAGAAAGGGATGAGGATTGGATACATTACCATATTGGGGTTAACAGAGATATACAAACCATGTGAAATATATAACCACCAAAGACGTACGGAAGACCAGGAGAAGACTACTCAACATTGTGCCATAACCTACATGGGAAAAGGATGCGAGGAAAAATAGATACCTGTATATGTGTGAAAGAACCACATCTTGCACACCTAGAGCAAACAAACCATTGTAATCAAATTTGCTGGGATAAAAAATAAAAAGTAAATTACAAATATGAACAAGAAGTAATGAGACATAAACTTAAAGGGCTTTTTCCTGGCATATTCCATTCTAATATACAACCTAGAACACCACTTCCATTAAGGCTCTGTTTCCCTAGTAACCAAATTTGGTAAAGGAGAAAGGCTGCCACCTTGTGGCCGTTTCCTGCAAGAGCAGCTTTAAACTCACAGCTAATGGTCACTTAACATTCACAAGGACTCAGGGCTGTGAAGGACACCTGCCCTAAAAAATTGTGCTGAAGTAGGGAATGGACAAAAAAATTCAAAACAGGCAAATGTTTCAAGAAGAGATTATGAAGACTTAAGTTTTACTCACACACTTTTTAAAAAAAAGGAAAATGGATAAAAGCTCAACCTCAGGGAGTGTTAGACGCATGCAATCTAATCTACAAAAAGTTTCAACTTACATCAGTCGAATGACCATCAGCAAAAAGTCTATAAACAATAAATGCTGAAGGGGTTTTAGAGAACTGTGTACCCTCTACCTGCTGGTGAGACATAAAACGGTAACAGCCAATAATGAGAACCGAAAGGAGCTGTGTTTAAAAGTAAAAATGGAGGTATCATTCAATCCAGCAGGCGCACCATTGGACCTCTCACCTGAGAAGACAAGATTGGAGAAGACACAGGCCGCAAAAGCTGCAGTGCAGCCTTATTCACAATAGCCAAGACAGTGAAGCAACCAAAATGTCCACCAACAGGTGAATGGATAAAGAAGAAGTGGTCCATGTACCCAATGGAATATTAGCCATGGAAGAGAATGAACCATTGCTCTTTGACGCACCACAAATGAGTCTGGAGATAATCACGAAACATGAGGTAACTCGGAAAGCAAAAGACCTGTATTCTATGATATCACCTATAGGCGTTATCTAATAACTGACACAAATGAACATATTTCCACAGAGAAAGACACTCACAGATTTAGAAAACTATGCTCATCTAAAAGGAAAGGTGGAGTGAATGGATAAATTAAGATTAGTGTTACTATATGTATACAAACACATATTATATACATATCTCAAAAATACCGACCATACAGCAAGGAAGTCTGCGGAACCCTCTGTAATATTTTACATGGGAAGAGGATCTGTACTTGAATAGACATATATAATGTACAGATGAACCAGATTGTTTACACCTAGGAGAAACAATATTCTAAGCTTTACCCCAATTAAAAAAAATTTTAAAACCAAGAAGAAATAATGAGACATAAACTTATGGGGGTTTCTCCATGCACATTCCAATGTAATTTACAACCTAGGAACACGACTTCCAGAAAGGCTCTGCTGCCCTAGTACCCAGATTTGGGAATGGAGAAATGCTGCCTCCTTTAGGCCACTTCCCACAACAGCAGCTTTAAACACATTGCTAAAGGTCACTAAATATTCACCAAACTTGCAGTTCGGGAAATGACACCTGCTCTCTAAAAAAAGTCTGAGGTGGAAAATCGACCAAAAAATTCAAAAGAGGGCAACCTTCCAAGAAGACAATATCAAGAGTTATAATGTACTCCCATTTGTTTCCTTTTTTTAACAGAAAAGAAAACGGCAGAGAAAAATGATGAGTTTAACGAATTTTCAAAGACATGCAAACCCAAATTACAAAACCCTATCAGCTCACAGCAGCCAGTAGGGGCATTGGCATAAATTCTGCAAACAATAAATGCTGAAGCGATTGTGGAGAAATGTGTACCCTCGATTCTAAAGGGGACGTAATAAGTGCCACTAATGAAAACACAAAGAAGGTGCTTTGAAAAGGGAAAAACGGTGCTACCAGTCAGTCAATCACACCCACTGCTGGGCCTATCACCTGAGAAAATGAGAATCAAAAAGTCACAGGCTGGCAATCCTGCACTCCAACAATATTTACCATAGCCAACACTTGGAAGCAATGAAAATGTCCATCAACCGAGGAATGCACAATGTAGAAGTGGTTCATGTACACAGTAGAAAATTACTCCAATAAAAAATAAAAATTACATGTAAAAATCCAACAAAAATAAGGAGACATCAGCTTGTGTGGGTTTCTCCAGGCACACTCCACTCTAATTTTTAACCGAGAAACACCACAAGCCGCAAGGGCTTTTCCCCAGTTACCAGGGTGGGGAAAATAGAAAGGCTGCTGCCCTCTGGCAGTTACCTGCAAAAGCAGCTTTAAAGCCTGTGCTAATGGTCATTTCATAGGAACAAATACTGCAGAACTGTAAATGAAAACTGCCCTCAAAATGTCTTGAGGGAGGTAATGGCCAAAACATTTCAAAATGTGACACATACTTTAAGAGAACACTTTGAAGAACTAAGGGGTAATCACAGCTTGAAAAATAAATAGGACATGCCTTAAAGCTCAATTTCAACGGATTTTGAGGCACATGCGAATTCAACCACAAAGAGGTATCAGCTCACAATTGCCAGAGTAACCATCAGCAAGAAAACTACAAACAATAAATGCTGAAGGTGTTGTGGAGAAATGTATACCCTCAACTTCAAGTGGGACGTAAGTTGGAAAGGGCCACAGATGAGAACAAAAAGGAGGTGCCTTAAAAAGGTAAACATTGAGCTACCATATGACCTAGCAGGCCCACTCCTCGACCTATAATCTAAGAAGACAGAATTGGAAAGACACAGGCAGGCAAATCTGCATTGCACAGTATCACAATAGCCAAGATATGGAAGTAACCAAAAAGTCCACCAACAGATGGGTGGACACAGAAGAACTCCTCCATGTACAGATGGAATATTCGCTACTGAAAAAAATGAAACAATGCCATTTGCAGCACCATAGATGAGTCTAGACGTAATCACGCCCCCTGTAGTAAGTGAGAAAGCAAAAGACACATATCCTATCATATCACTTTTAGGAGTTACTTAAAAATTGATACCAATGAAGATATTTCCACAGAGAAAGGCAATCACAGATTCATTAAAAAAACTTAGGCTCACCAAAAAGAAAGGGATGAGGATTGGATACATTACCATATTGGGGTTAACAGAGATATACAAACCATGTGAAATATATAATCACCAAAGGCGTACGGAAGACCAGGAGAAGACTACTCAACATTCTGTCATAACCTAAATGGGAAAAGGATGCGAGGAAGAGTAGATACACATATATGTGTGAAAGAACCACATCTTGCACACCAAGAAGAAACAAACCATTGTAATCAAATTTGCTGGGATAAAAAATAAAAAGTAAATTACAAATATGAACAAGAAGTAATGAGACATAAACTTAAAGGGCTTTTTCCTGGCACATTCCATTTTAATTTACAACCTAGAACACCACTTCCATTAAGGCTCTGTTTCCCTAGTAACCAAATTTGGTAAAGGAGAAATGCTGCCACCTTGTGGCCGTTTCCTGCAAGAGCAGCTTTAAAGTCACAGCTAATGGTCACTTAACATTCACAAAGACTCAGGGCTGTAAAGGACACCTGCCCTAAAATATTGTGCTGAAGTAGGGAATGGACAAAAAAATTCAAAACAGGCAAATGTTTCAAGAAGAGATTATGAAGAGTTAAGTTTTACTCACACTCTTTTTTTAAAAAAAAGGAACATGGATAAAAGCTCAACCTCAGGGAGTGTTAGACGCATGCAATCTAATCTACAAAAAGTTTCAACTTACACCAGTCGACTGACCATCAGCAAAAAGTCTACAAAAAATAAATGCTGAAGGGGTTTTACAGAACGGTGTACCCTCAACCTGCTGGTGAGACGTAAAAGGATAACAGCCGATAATGAGAACAGAAAGGAGCTGTGTTTAAAAGTAAAAATGTAGGTACCATTCAATCCAGCAGGCGCACCATTGGACCTCTCACCTGAGAAGACAAGAATCGAGAAGACACAGGCCGCAAAAGCTGCAGTGCAGCCTTATTCACAATAGCCAAGACCGTGAAGCAATCAAAATATCCAACAAGAGGTGAATGGATAAAGAAGAAGTGGTCCATGTACACAATGGAATATTAGCCATGGAAAACAATGAACCATTGCTCCCTGAGGCACCACAAATGAGTCTGGAGATAATCATGAAACATGAGGTAAGTCGGAAAGCAAAAGACCTATATTCTATGATATCACTTATAGGCGTTATCTAATAACTGACACAAATGAACATATTTCCACAGAGAAAGACACTCACAGACTTAGAAAACAAACTCTGCTCATCTAAAAGGAACGGTGGGGGGAATGGATAAATTAAGATTAGTGTTACTATATGTATACAAACACATATTATATACATATCTCAAAAAGACTGACCATATAGCAAGGGAGGTCTGCGGAACCCTGTGTAACATTTTACATGGGAAGAGGATCTGTACTTGAATAGACATATATAATGTACAAATGAACCAGATTGTGTACACCTAGGACAAAAAATATTCTAAGCTTTACTCCAATTTAAAAAAATTTTTATACCAAGAAGAAATAATGAGACATAAACTTAGGGGCGTTTCTCCATGCACATTCCAACGTAATTTACAACCTAGGAACACGACTTCCAGAAAGGCTCTGCTGCCCTAGTACCCAGATTTGGGAATGGAGAAATGCTGCCTGCTTGAGGCCACTTCCCACAAATCAGCTTTAAACCCATTGCTAAAGGTCACTAAATATTCACCAAACTTGCAGTTCGGTAAATGACACCTGCTCTCTAAAAAAATTTTGGGTGGAAAATTGACCAAAAAATTCAAAAGAGGGCAACCTTCCAAGAAGACCATATCAAGAGTTATATTGTACTCCCAATTGTTTCCTTTTTTTAACAGAAAAGAAAACGGCGGAGAAAAATGATGAGTTTTACGAATTTTCAGAGACATGCAAACCCAAATTACAAAAACCTATCAGCTCACAGGAGCCAGAAGGGCCATTAGCATAAATGCTGCAAACAATAAATGCTGAAACGATTGTGGAGAAATGTGTACCCTCGATTCTAAAGGGGACGTGGTAAGTGCCACTAATGAAAACACAAAGAAGGTGCTTTGAAAAGGGAAACACGGTGCTACCAGTCAGTCAATCACAACCACTGCTTGGCCTATCACCTGAGAAAATGAGAATCAAAAAGTCACAGGCTGGCAATCCTGCACTCCAACAATATTTACCATAGCCAACACTTGGAAGCAATGAAAATGTCCATCAACCGAGGAATGCACAAAGTAGAAGTGGTCCACGTACACAGTGGAAAATTACTCCAATAAAAAATAAAACTTACATTTAAAAATCCAACGAAAGTAAGGAGACATCAGCTTGTGTGGGTTTGTCCAGGCACACTCCACGCTAATTTATAACCGAGAAACACCACAGGCTGCAAGGGCTTTTCCCGAGTTACCAGGGTGGGGAACATAGAAAGGCTGCTGCCCTCTGGCAGTTACCTGCAAAAACAGCTTTAAGCCTGTGCTAATGGTCATTTCATAGGAACAAGTACTGCAGAACTGTAAATGAAACCTGCCCTCAAAATGTCTTGAGGGAGGTAATGGCCAATACATTTCAAAATGTGACACATACTTTAAGAGAACACTTTGAAGAACTAAGGGGTAATCACAGCTTGAAAAATAAAAAAGGACATGCCTTCAAGCTCATTTTCAATGGATTATGAGGCACGTGCGAATTCAACCAAAAAGAGGTATCAGATCACACTTGTCAGAATAACCACCAGCAAGAAAACTACAAACAATAAATGCTGAAGGTGTTGTAGAGAAATGCATACCCTCAACTTCAAGGGGGACGTAACTTGGAAAGGGCCACGAACTAGAACAGAATGGAGGTGCCTTAAAAAGGTAAACATTGAGCTACCATATGATCCAGCAGGCCCACTCCTCGACCTATAATCTAAGAGGAGAGAATTGGAAAGACAGAGGCAGGAAATCTGCATTGCACAGTATTACAATAGCCAAGTTATAGAAGTAACCAAAAAGGCCACCAACAGATGGATGGACAAAGAAGAACTCCTCCATGTACAGATGGAATATTCGCTAGTGAAAAAAATGAAACAATGCCATTTGCAGCACCATAGATGAGTCTAGACGTAATCATGCCACCTGTAGTAAGTGAGAAAGCAAAAGACACATATCCTATCATACCACTTTTAGGAGTTACTTAAAAATTGATACCAATGAAGATATTTCAACAGAGAGAGGCAATCGCAGATTCATTTGAAAACTTATGGTTCACCAAATAGAAAGGGATGAGGATTGGATACATTACCATATTGGGGTTAACAGAGATATACAAACCATGTGAAATGTATAACCACCAAAGACGTACGGAAGACCAGGAGAAGACTACTCAACATTCTGTCATAACCTAAATGGGAAAAGGATGCGAGGAAGAATAGATACACATATATGTGTGAAAGAACCACATCTTGCACACCAAGAAGAAACAAACCATTGTAATCAAATTTGCTGGGATAAAAAATAAAAAGTAAATTACAAATATGAACAAGAAGTAATGAGACATAAACTTAAAGGGCTTTTTCCTGGCACATTCCATTTTAATTTACAACCTAGAACACCACTTCCATTAAGGCTCTGTTTCCCTAGTAACCAAATTTGGTAAAGGAGAAATGCTGCCACCTTGTGGCCGTTTCCTGCAAGAGCAGCTTTAAAGTCACAGCTAATGGTCACTTAACATTCACAAGGACTCAGGGCTGTAAAGGACACCTGCCCTAAAAAATTGAGCTGAAGTAGGGAATGGACAAAAAATTTCAAAACAGGCAAATGTTTCAAGAAGAGAATATGAAGAGTTACGTTTTACTGACGCTCTTTTAAAAAAAAGGAAAATGGATAAAAGCTCAACCTCAGGGAGTGTTAGACGCATGCAATCTAATCTACAAAAAGTTTCAACTTACACCAGTCGACTGACCATCAGCAAAAAGTCTACAAAAAATAAATGCTGAAGGGGTTTTACAGAACGGTGTACCCTCAACCTGCTGGTGAGACGTAAAAGGATAACAGCCGATAATGAGAACAGAAAGGAGCTGTGTTTAAAAGTAAAAATGTAGGTACCATTCAATCCAGCAGGCGCACCATTGGACCTCTCACCTGAGAAGACAAGAATCGAGAAGACACAGGCCGCAAAAGCTGCAGTGCAGCCTTATTCACAATAGCCAAGACCGTGAAGCAATCAAAATATCCAACAAGAGGTGAATGGATAAAGAAGAAGTGGTCCATGTACACAATGGAATATTAGCCATGGAAAACAATGAACCATTGCTCCCTGAGGCACCACAAATGAGTCTGGAGATAATCATGAAACATGAGGTAAGTCGGAAAGCAAAAGACCTATATTCTATGATATCACTTATAGGCGTTATCTAATAACTGACACAAATGAACATATTTCCACAGAGAAAGACACTCACAGACTTAGAAAACAAACTCTGCTCATCTAAAAGGAACGGTGGGGGGAATGGATAAATTAAGATTAGTGTTACTATATGTATACAAACACATATTATATACATATCTCAAAAAGACTGACCATATAGCAAGGGAGGTCTGCGGAACCCTGTGTAACATTTTACATGGGAAGAGGATCTGTACTTGAATAGACATATATAATGTACAAATGAACCAGATTGTGTACACCTAGGACAAAAAATATTCTAAGCTTTACTCCAATTTAAAAAAATTTTTATACCAAGAAGAAATAATGAGACATAAACTTAGGGGCGTTTCTCCATGCACATTCCAACGTAATTTACAACCTAGGAACACGACTTCCAGAAAGGCTCTGCTGCCCTAGTACCCAGATTTGGGAATGGAGAAATGCTGCCTGCTTGAGGCCACTTCCCACAAATCAGCTTTAAACCCATTGCTAAAGGTCACTAAATATTCACCAAACTTGCAGTTCGGTAAATGACACCTGCTCTCTAAAAAAATTTTGGGTGGAAAATTGACCAAAAAATTCAAAAGAGGGCAACCTTCCAAGAAGACCATATCAAGAGTTATATTGTACTCCCAATTGTTTCCTTTTTTTAACAGAAAAGAAAACGGCGGAGAAAAATGATGAGTTTTACGAATTTTCAGAGACATGCAAACCCAAATTACAAAAACCTATCAGCTCACAGGAGCCAGAAGGGCCATTAGCATAAATGCTGCAAACAATAAATGCTGAAACGATTGTGGAGAAATGTGTACCCTCGATTCTAAAGGGGACGTGGTAAGTGCCACTAATGAAAACACAAAGAAGGTGCTTTGAAAAGGGAAACACGGTGCTACCAGTCAGTCAATCACAACCACTGCTTGGCCTATCACCTGAGAAAATGAGAATCAAAAAGTCACAGGCTGGCAATCCTGCACTCCAACAATATTTACCATAGCCAACACTTGGAAGCAATGAAAATGTCCATCAACCGAGGAATGCACAAAGTAGAAGTGGTCCACGTACACAGTGGAAAATTACTCCAATAAAAAATAAAACTTACATTTAAAAATCCAACGAAAGTAAGGAGACATCAGCTTGTGTGGGTTTGTCCAGGCACACTCCACGCTAATTTATAACCGAGAAACACCACAGGCTGCAAGGGCTTTTCCCGAGTTACCAGGGTGGGGAACATAGAAAGGCTGCTGCCCTCTGGCAGTTACCTGCAAAAACAGCTTTAAGCCTGTGCTAATGGTCATTTCATAGGAACAAGTACTGCAGAACTGTAAATGAAACCTGCCCTCAAAATGTCTTGAGGGAGGTAATGGCCAATACATTTCAAAATGTGACACATACTTTAAGAGAACACTTTGAAGAACTAAGGGGTAATCACAGCTTGAAAAATAAAAAAGGACATGCCTTCAAGCTCATTTTCAATGGATTATGAGGCACGTGCGAATTCAACCAAAAAGAGGTATCAGATCACACTTGTCAGAATAACCACCAGCAAGAAAACTACAAACAATAAATGCTGAAGGTGTTGTAGAGAAATGCATACCCTCAACTTCAAGGGGGACGTAACTTGGAAAGGGCCACGAACTAGAACAGAATGGAGGTGCCTTAAAAAGGTAAACATTGAGCTACCATATGATCCAGCAGGCCCACTCCTCGACCTATAATCTAAGAGGAGAGAATTGGAAAGACAGAGGCAGGAAATCTGCATTGCACAGTATTACAATAGCCAAGTTATAGAAGTAACCAAAAAGGCCACCAACAGATGGATGGACAAAGAAGAACTCCTCCATGTACAGATGGAATATTCGCTAGTGAAAAAAATGAAACAATGCCATTTGCAGCACCATAGATGAGTCTAGACGTAATCATGCCACCTGTAGTAAGTGAGAAAGCAAAAGACACATATCCTATCATACCACTTTTAGGAGTTACTTAAAAATTGATACCAATGAAGATATTTCAACAGAGAGAGGCAATCGCAGATTCATTTGAAAACTTATGGTTCACCAAATAGAAAGGGATGAGGATTGGATACATTACCATATTGGGGTTAACAGAGATATACAAACCATGTGAAATGTATAACCACCAAAGACGTACGGAAGACCAGGAGAAGACTACTCAACATTCTGTCATAACCTAAATGGGAAAAGGATGCGAGGAAGAATAGATACACATATATGTGTGAAAGAACCACATCTTGCACACCAAGAAGAAACAAACCATTGTAATCAAATTTGCTGGGATAAAAAATAAAAAGTAAATTACAAATATGAACAAGAAGTAATGAGACATAAACTTAAAGGGCTTTTTCCTGGCACATTCCATTTTAATTTACAACCTAGAACACCACTTCCATTAAGGCTCTGTTTCCCTAGTAACCAAATTTGGTAAAGGAGAAATGCTGCCACCTTGTGGCCGTTTCCTGCAAGAGCAGCTTTAAAGTCACAGCTAATGGTCACTTAACATTCACAAGGACTCAGGGCTGTAAAGGACACCTGCCCTAAAAAATTGAGCTGAAGTAGGGAATGGACAAAAAATTTCAAAACAGGCAAATGTTTCAAGAAGAGAATATGAAGAGTTACGTTTTACTGACGCTCTTTTAAAAAAAAGGAAAATGGATAAAAGCTCAACCTCAGGGAGTGTTAGACCCATGCAATCTAATCTACAAAAAGTTTTCAACTTACACCAATCGACTGACCATCAGCAAAAAGTCTACGAACAATAAATGCTGAAGGGGTTTTAGAGAACTGTGTACCCTCTACCTGCTGTTGAGACGTAAAAGGGTAACAGCCAATAATGAGAATAGAAAGGAGCTGTGTTTAAAAGTAAAAATGGAGGTACCATTCAATCCAGCAGGCACACCATTGGACCTCTCACCTGAGAAGACAAGAATCGAGAAGACACAGGCCGCAAAAGCTGCAGTGCAGCCTTATTCACAATAGCCAAGACAGTGAAGCAATCAAAATATCCAACAAGAGGTGAATGGATAAAGAAGAAGTGGTCCATGTACACAATGGAATATTAGCCATGGAAAACAATGAACCATTGCTCTCTGAGGCACCACAAATGAGTCTGGAGATAATCACGAAACATGAGGTAAGTCCAAAAGCAAAAGACCTATATTCTATGATATCACTTATAGGAGTTATCTAATAACTGACACAAATGAACATATTTCCACAGAGAAAGACACTCACAGACTTAGAAAACAAACTATGCTCATCTAAAAGGAAAGGTGGAGTGAATAGATAAATTAAGATTAGTGTTACTATATGTATACAAACACATATTATATACATATCTCAAAAAGACCGACCATATAGCAAGGGAGGTCTGCGGAACATTCTGTAACATTTTACATGGGAAGAGGATCTGTACTTGAATAGACATATATAATCTACAAATGAACCAGATTGTGTACACCTAGGACAAACAATATTCTAAGCTTTACCACAATTAAAAAAATTTTTAAAACCAAGAAGAAATAATGAGACATAAACTTATGGGTGTTTCTCCATGCACATTCCAATGTAATTTACAACCTAGGAACACGACTTCCAGAAAGGCTCTGCTGCCCTAGAAACCAGATTTGGGAATGGAGAAATGCTGCCTGCTTGAGGCCACTTCCCACAACAGCAGCTTTAAACCCATTTCTAAAGGTCAATAAATATTCACCAAACTTGCAGTTCGGGAAATGACACCTGCTCTCTAAAAAAACTCTGGGGTGGAAAATCGACCAAAAAATTCAAAAGAGGGCAACCTTCTAAGAAGACAATTTCAAGAGTTATAATGTATTCCCATTTCTTTCCTTTTTGTAACAGAAAAGAAAACGGGGAAGAAAAATAATGAGTTTTACGAATTTTCAAATACATACAAACCCAAATTACAAAAACCTATCAGCTCACAGCAGCCAGTAGGGGCATTAGCATAAATGCTGCAAACAATAAATGCTGCAGCGATTGTGGAGAAATGCGTACCCTCGATTCTAAGGGGGACGTGGTAAGAGCCACTAATGAAAACACAAAGGAGGTGCTTTGAAAAGGGAAACACGGTGCTACCAGTCAATGAATCACACACACTGCTGGGCCTATCACCTGAGAAAATGAGAATCAAAAAGTCACAGGCTGGCAATCCTGCACTCCAACAATATTTACCATAGCCAACACTTGGAAGAAATGAAAATGTCCATCAACCGAGGAATGCACAAAGTAGAAGTGGTCCACGTACACAGTGGAAAATTTCTCCAATAAAAAATAAAAATTACATTTAAAAATCCAACAAAAGTAAGGAGACATCAGCTTGTGTGGGTTTCTCCAGGCACACTCCACTCTAATGTTTTAACCGAGAAACACCACAGGCCGCAAGGGCTTTTCCCTAGTTACCAGGGTGGGGAACATAGAAAGGCTGCTGCCCTCTGGCAGTTACCTGCAAAAGCAGCTTTAAAGCCCGTGCTAATGGTCATTTCATAGGAACAAGTACTGCATAACTGTAAATGAAACTTGCCCTCAAAATGTCTTGAGGGAGGTAATGGCCAAAATATTTCAAATGGTGACACATACTTTAAGAAAACATTTTGAAGAAATAAGCTCTAATCATAGCTGGAAAAATAAAAAGGACATGTCTAAAAGCTCAATTTCAACGCATTATGAGACACATGTAAATTCAACCACAAAGAGGTATCAGCTCACACCACTCAGAATAACCATCAGCAAAAACTACAAAGAATAAATGCTGAAGGTGCTGGGAAGAAATGCATACCCTCAACTTTATGTGGGACGTAACCTGGAAAGAGCCACTAAAGAGAACAGAATAGAGGTGCCTTTAAAAGGTAAACATTGAGCTACCATAGGATCCAGCAGACCTATTCCTGGACCTATAAAGTAAGAAGACAGAATTGGAAGGACACAGGTATGCAAATCTGCATTGCATAGTATTACAATAGCCAAGATACGGAAGTAACCAAAAAGTCCACCGACAGATGGGCGGACAAAGAAGAACTGCTACCTGTACAGATGGAATATGAGCTAGTGAAAAAATGAAACAATGCCATTTGCAGCACCATAGATGAGTCTAGACGTAATCACGCCACCTGTAGTAAGTGAGAAAGCAAAAGACACATATCCTATGATATCACTTTTAGGAGTTACTTAAAAATTGATACCAATGAAGATATTTCCACAGAGAGAGGCAATCGCAGATTCATTAAAAAAACTTAGGTTCACCAAATCGAAAGGGATGAGGATTGGATACATTACCATATTGGGGTTAACAGAGATATACAAACCATGTGAAATATATAATCACCAAAGGCGTACGGAAGACCAGGGGAAGACTACTCAACATTCTGTCATAACCTAAATGGGAAAAGGATGCGAGGAAGAATAGATACACATATATGTGTGAAAGAACCACATCTTGCACACCAAGAAGAAACAAACCATTGTAATCAAATTTGCTGGGATAAAAAATAAAAAGTAAATTACAAATATGAACAAGAAGTAATGAGACATAAACTTAAAGGGCTTTTTCCTGGCATATTCCATTCTAATATACAACCTAGAACACCACTTCCATTAAGGCTCTGTTTCCCTAGTAACCAAATTTGGTAAAGGAGAAATGCTGCCACCTTGTGGCCGTTTCCTGCAAGAGCAGCTTTAAAGTCACAGCTAATGGTCACTTAACATTCACAAGGACTCAGGGCTGTAAAGGACACCTGCCCTAAAAAATTGAGCTGAAGTAGGGAATGGACAAAAAATTTCAAAACAGGCAAATGTTTCAAGAAGAGAATATGAAGAGTTACGTTTTACAGACGCTCTTTTAAAAAAAAAGGAAAATGGATAAAAGCTCAACCTCAGGGAGTGTTAGACCCATGCAATCTAATCTACAAAAAGTTTTCAACTTACACCAATCGACTGACCATCAGCAAAAAGTCTACGAACAATAAATGCTGAAGGGGTTTTAGAGAACTGTGAACCCTCTACCTGCTGTTGAGACGTAAAAGGGTAACAGCCAATAATGAGAATAGAAAGGAGCTGTGTTTAAAAGTAAAAATGGAGGTACCATTCAATCCAGCAGGCACACCATTGGACCTCTCACCTGAGAAGACAAGAATCGAGAAGACACAGGCCGCAAAAGCTGCAGTGCAGCCTTATTCACAATAGCCAAGACCGTGAAGCAATCAAAATATCCAACAAGAAGTGAATGGATAAAGAAGAAGTGGTCCATGTACACAATGGAATATTAGCCATGGAAAACAATGAACCATTGCTCTCTGAGGCACCACAAATGAGTATGGAGACAATCACGAAACATGAGGTAAGTCCAAAAGCAAAAGACCTATATTATATGATATCACTTATAGGCGTTATCTAATAACTGACACAAATGAACATATTTCCACAGAGAAAGACACTCACAGACTTAGAAAACAAACTATGCTCATCTAAGAGGAAAGGTGGAGTGAATGGATAAATTAAGATTAGTGTTACTATATGTATACAAACACATATTATATACATATCTCAAAAAGACCGACCATATAGCAAGGGAGGTCTGCGGAACATTCTGTAACATTTTACATGGGAAGAGGATCTGTACTTGAATAGACATATATAATCTACAAATGAACCAGATTGTGTACACCTAGGACAAACAATATTCTAAGCTTTACCACAATTAAAAAAATTTGTAAAACCAAGAAGAAATAATGAGACATAAACTTATGGGGGTTTCTCCATGCACATTCCAATGTAATTTACAACCTAGGAACACGACTGCTGCCCTAGAAACCAGATTTGGGAATGGAGAAATGCTGCCTGCTTGAGGCCACTTCCCACAACAGCAGCTTTAAACCCATTTCTAAAGGTCAATAAATATTCACCAAACTTGCAGTTCGGGAAATGACACCTGCTCTCTAAAAAAACTCTGGGGTGGAAAATCGACCAAAAAATTCAAAAGAGGGCATCCTTCTAAGAAGACAATTTCAAGAGTTATAATGTACTCCCATTTGTTTCCTTTTTGTAACAGAGAAGAAAACGGCGGAGAAAAATAATGAGTTTTACGAATTTTCAAATACATGCAAACCCAAATTACAAAATCCTATCAGCTCACAGCAGCCAGTAGGGCCATTAGCATAAATGCTGCAAACAATAAATGCTGAAGCGATTGTGGAGAAATGCGTACCCTCGATTCTAAGGGGGACGTGGTAAGAGCCACTAATGAAAACACAAAGGAGGTGCTTTGAAAAGGGAAACACGGTGCTACCAGTCAATGAATCACACCCACTGCTGGGCCTATCACCTGAGAAAATGAGAATCAAAAAGTCACAGGCTGGCAATCCTGCACTCCAACAATATTTACCATAGCCAACACTTGGAAGAAATGAAAATGTCCATCAACCGAGGAATGCACAAAGTAGAAGTGGTCCACGTACACAGTGGAAAATTTCTCCAATAAAAAATAAAAATTACATTTAAAAATCCAACAGAAGTAAGGAGACATCAGCTTGTGTGGGTTTCTCCAGGCACACTACACTCTAATTTTTAACCGAGAAACACCACAGGCCGCAAGGGCTTTTCCCTAGTTACCAGGGTGGGGAACATAGAAAGGCTGCTGCCCTCTGGCAGTTACCTGCAAAAGCAGCTTTAAAGCCCGTGCTAATGGTCATTTCATAGGAACAAGTACTGCAGAACTGTAAATGAAATTTGCCCTCAAAATGTCTTGAGGGAGGTAATGGCCAAACTATTTCAAATGGTGACACATACTTTAAGAAAACACTTTGAAGAAATAAGCTCTAATCATAGCTGGAAAAATAAAAAGGACATGTCTAAAAGCTCAATTTCAACGCATTATGAGACACATGCAAATTCAACCAGAAAGAGGTATCAGCTCACACCACTCAGAATAACCATCAGCAAAAACTGCAAAGAATAAATGCTGAAGGTGCTGGGAAGAAATGCATACCCTCAACTTTATGTGGGACGTTACCTGGAAAGAGCCACTAAAGAGAACAGAATAGAGGTGCCTTTAAAAGGTAAACATTGAGCTACCATAGGATCCAGCAGACCTATTCCTGGACCTATAAACTAAGAAGACAGAATTGGAAGGACACAGGTATGCAAATCTGCATTGCATAGTATTACAATAGCCAAGATACGGAAGTAACCAAAAAGTCCACCGACAGATGGGTGGACAAAGAAGAACTGCTACCTGTACAGATGGAATATGAGCTAGTGAAAAAATGAAACAATGCCATTTGCAGCACCATAGATGAGTCTAGACGTAATCACGCCACCGGTAGTAAGTGAGAAAGCAAAAGACACATATCCTATCATATCACTTTTAGGAGTTACTTAAAAATTGATACCAATGAAGATATTTCCACAGAGAAAGGCAATCGCAGATTCATTTAAAAACTTATGGTTCACCAAATAGAAAGGGATGAGGATTGGATACATTACCATATTGGGGTTAACAGAGATATACAAACCATGTGAAATATATAACCACCAAAGACGTACGGAAGACCAGGAGAAGACTACTCAACATTGTGCCATAACCTACATGGGAAAAGGATGCGAGGAAAAATAGATACCTGTATATGTGTGAAAGAACCACATCTTGCACACCTAGAGCAAACAAACCATTGTAATCAAATTTGCTGGGATAAAAAATAAAAAGTAAATTACAAATATGAACAAGAAGTAATGAGACATAAACTTAAAGGGCTTTTTCCTGGCATATTCCATTCTAATATACAACCTAGAACACCACTTCCATTAAGGCTCTGTTTCCCTAGTAACCAAATTTGGTAAAGGAGAAATGCTGCCACCTTGTGGCCGTTTCCTGCAAGAGCAGCTTTAAACTCACAGCTAATGTTCACTTAACATTCACAAGGACTCAGGGCTGTGAAGGACACCTGCCCTAAAAAATTGTGCTGAAGTAGGGAATGGACAAAAAAATTCAAAACAGGCAAATGTTTCAAGAAGAGATTATGAAGACTTAAGTTTTACTCACACACTTTTTAAAAAAAAGGAAAATGGATAAAAGCTCAACCTCAGGGAGTGTTAGACGCATGCAATCTAATCTACAAAAAGTTTCAACTTACATCAGTCGAATGACCATCAGCAAAAAGTCTATAAACAATAAATGCTGAAGGGGTTTTAGAGAACTGTGTACCCTCTACCTGCTGGTGAGACGTAAAACGGTAACAGCCAATAATCAGAACCGAAAGGAGCTGTGTTTAAAAGTAAAAATGGAGGTATCATTCAACCCAGCAGGCGCACCATTGGACCTCTCACCTGAGAAGACAAGAATGGAGAAGACACAGGCCGCAAAAGCTGCAGTGCAGCCTTATTCACAATAGCCAAGACAGTGAAGCAACCAAAATGTCCACCAACAGGTGAATGGATAAAGAAGAAGTGGTCCATGTACACAGTGGAATATTAGCCATGGAAGACAATGAACCATTGCTCTTTCACGCACCACAAATGAGTCTGGAGATAATCACGAAACATGAGGTAACTCGGAAAGCAAAAGACCTGTATTCTATGATATCACTTATAGGCGTTATCTAATAACTGACACAAATGAACATATTTCCACAGAGAAAGACACTCACAGATTTAGAAAACTATGCTCATCTAAAAGGAAAGGAGGAGTGAATGGATAAATTAAGATTAGTGTTACTATATGTATACAAACACATATTATATACATATCTCAAAAATACCGACCATACAGCAAGGAAGTCTGCGGAACCCTCTGTAATATTTTACATGGGAAGAGGATCTGTACTTGAATAGACATATATAATCTACAAATGAACCAGATTGTTTACACCTAGGACAAACAATATTCTAAGCTTTACCCCAATTAAAAAAATTTTTAAAACCAAGAAGATATAATGAGACATAAACTTATCGGGGTTTCTCCATGCACATTCCAATGTAATTTACAACCTAGGAACACGACTTCCAGAAAGGCTCTGCTGCCCTAGTAACCAGATTTGGGAATGGAGAAATGCTGCCTCCTTTAGGCCACTTCCCACAACAGCAGCTTTAAACGCATTGCTAAAGGTCACTAAATATTCACCAAACTTGCAGTTCGGGAAATGATACCTGCTCTCTAAAAAAAGTTTGAGGTGGAAAATCGACCAAAAAATTCAAAAGAGGGCAACCTTCCAAGAAGACAATATCAAGAGTTATAATGTACTCCCATTTGTTTCCTTTTTTTAACAGAAAAGAAAACGGCAGAGAAAAATGATGAGTTTTACGAATTTTCAAAGACATGCAAACACAAATTACAAAACCCTATCAGCTCACAGCAGCCAGTAGGGGCATTGGCATAAATTCTGCAAACAATAAATGCTGAAGCGATTGTGGAGAAATGTGTACCCTCGATTCTAAAGGGGACGTGGTAAGTGACACTAATGAAAACACAAAGAAGGTGCATTGAAAAGGGAAATACGGTGCTACCAGTCAGTCAATCACACCCACTGCTGGGCCTATCACATGAGAAAATGAGAATCAAAAAGTCACAGGCTGGCAATCCTTCACTCCAGCAATATTTACCATAGCCAACACTTGGAAGCAATGAAAATGTCCATCAACCGAGGAATGCACCAAGAAGAAGTGGTCCATGTACACAATGGAATATTACTCCAATACTAAATATAAATTAAATTTTAAAAAAAAACAAACAAAAGTAAGGAGACATCAGCAATTGTGGGTTTATCCGGGCACATTGCACTCTAATTTATAACCGAGGAACACCACAGGCCGGAAGGTCTGTTTCCCTAGTTACCAGAGTGGGGAACGTAGAAAGGCTGCCGCCCTCTGGCCGTTACCTGCAAAAGCAGCTTTAAAGCCTGTGCTAATGGTCACTTCATATGAACAAGTAATGCAGGGCTGTAAATGAAAACTGCCCTCAAAATGTCTCGAGGGAGGTAATGGCCAAAAATTTTCAAAATGTGACACATACTTTAAGAAAACACCTTGAAGAACTAAGCTGTAATCACTGTTTGATAAATAAAAAGGGCATGCTTTAAAGCTCAATTTCAACAGATTATGGGACACATGCAAATTCAACCACAAAGGGGTATCAGCTCACACCTGTCAGAATAACCCTCAGCAAGAAAACTACAAACAATAAATACTGAAGGTGTTTTGGAGAAATGCATACCCTCAACTTTAAGTTGGACGTAACCTGGAAAGAGCCACTAATGAGAACTGAATGGTGGTGCCTTTAAAACGTTCACACTGAGTTACCATATGATACAGCAAGCCCACTCCTTGGACTATAACATAAGAAGATAGAACTGGAAAGACATAGGCAAGCAAATGTGTATTGCAGCAGTATTACAATAGCCAAGACATGGAGACAACCAAAAAGTCCATCAAGAGGTGCGTGGCCAAAGAAGAACTGGTACACGTACAGATGGAATATTAGCCAGGGAAAAAAAGAAAACAATGCCATTTGCAGCACCATGTATGATTCTTGAGGTAATCAGGCAAATTGTACTAAGTCAGAAAGCAAAAGACACATATCCTATAATATCACTTATAGGTCTTAGCTAAAAATTGATACCAATGAAGATATTTCCACAGAGAAATGCAATCACAGATTCACTAAACTAACTTATGGTTCACCAAATGGAAAGGTGTGAGGATTGGATACATTAGGATATTGGGGTTAACATAGATATAGAAACAAATGTGAAATGTGTAATCACCAAAGACCTACGTAATACCAAAAGACGATTACTCAACATTGTATCATAACCTACATGGGAAAATGATCCAAAGAAGAATAGATATATGTATATGTTTAAAAGAACCACATCTTGCACACCTAGAAGTAACAAAACATTTTAATCAAATTTGCTCTGATAAAAAATAAAAATTAAATTAAAAAAAGAACAAGAAGTAATGAGAAATAAACTTAAGGGGCTTTTTGCTGGCACATTGCATTCTAATTTACAACCAGAACATGACTTCCATTAAGGCTCTGTCATCACTAATAAAGCAACTTTATAATCAATGTTGAAGGTAGCTTAAAAGAAGTCTCACTAATTATTGATAGTAACAAGAAAACAAAGAAAAGTAAAAATCTCACTGCAAAAAGTATACATAGAGTAAGTCAAGGTAGATCAAACACTTATTAAACTTCTGTAAAGAATAAAAGACAACAGTAGTATGTTTTTTTAAAAAGAGAGGGCCCAAATAAATCTGAAATGAAAGAGTTGATGTTACAACAGACCCCACAGAAATACAAAGTATCCTAAGATACACACAGGGTAACTCAGGGCTCAGATTGGACAGAGCCCACTCTCCAGTCCCCTGTACATGACTTACAGGAGCCTCAGGAACTGAGGAGGGGGTCCCTGAGGAGAGGCTTAAGATAGAATATGGTAGGCATTAACATGGCTCCATTCATCTTAAACATGCCTGAACTACATTCACACGAGATGATTTTGTCCTGTATGTACATCGGCACCTCTAGTCGGAACTGCAGATCTTTGGCTTCACCACCTCTACTGACAGCATTAGCTTCACCTGCTGTGGACCGTCTCCTATAGGATTTCTAGAACCACAAAGCATCGAAGCTTCACAGGACCCAGAGTCTGTGCAACTCCACGCAGAGTCTCAGAGTCTCAACTCCACTCAGATACTCCACTCTTGGAGGGCACACACAAAGTAGTGAGCACATCAGAACCCAGGGGAAGGAGCAGTGACCCCGTAGGAGAATGACCAGAACTACCTGATAGTTTTAGAGGGTCTCCTGCATAGGCAGGTGGTAGCTGTGGCTGTGGCTCACCGTGAGGACAACGACACTGGCAGCAGAAGTTCTGGGAAATACTCCTTGGTGTGAGCCCTCCCAGAGTCCGCCATTAACCCCACCAAGAGCAAGGTAGGCTCCAGTGCTGGGTCACCTCAGGCGAAACTACCAACAGGGAGGGAACCCAGACCCATGCATCAGCAGATAAGTGGATTAAACTTTTTATTAAAGTTTTATTTAATCTGCAGACAAGCAGATTAAAGCTTTGCCCACCAAAGCAACACCCAGCTCTACCCACCACCAGTCCCTCCCATCAGGAAGCTTGCACAAGCCTCTAAGATAGACTCATCCACTGGAGAGCAGACAGCAGAAGCAAGAAGAACTACAATTCTGCAGCCTGTGGAAGGAAAACCACATTCACAGAAAGATAGACAAAATGAAAAGGCAGAGGACTTTATACCAGATTAAGGAACACAATAAAACACTAGGAACAAAAACGAAATGAGGTGGAGATAGGGAACCTTCCAGAAAAAGAATTCAGAATAATGATAGTGAACATGATCCAAGACCTTGGCAAAAGAATGGAGGCAAAGATCGAGAAGATGCAAGAAATGCTTAACAAAGACCTAGAAGAATTAAGGAACAAACACCTAGAAGAATTAAAGAACAAACAAACAGAGGTGAACAATATAATAACTGAAATGAAAAATATACTAGAAGGAATCAGTAGCAGAATAACTGTGGCAGAAGAACGGATAAGTGACCTGGAAGACAGAAAGGTGGAAATCACTGCATGGAACAGAATAAAGAAAAAGAATGAAAATAAATGAAAACACCCTAAGAGTCCTCTGGGACAACATTAAACGCAACAACATTCACATCATAGGGGTCCCAGAAGGAGAAGAGAGAGAGGAAGGACCCGAGAATACATTTGAAGAGATTATAGTCGAAAACTTCCCTAACATGGGAAAAGAAACAGCCACCCAAGTCCAGGAAGTGCAGAGAGTCCCAGTCAGGATAAATCAAAGGAGAAAAATGCCAAGACACATAGTAACCAAATTGACAAAAATTGAAGACAAAGAAAAATTATTGAAAGCAACAAGGGGAAAATGACAAATGACATACAAGGGAACTCCCATAAGGATAACAGCTGATTTCTCAGCAGAAAATCTACAAGCCAGAAGGGAGTGGCATAAATTTAAAGTGATGAAAGGGAAGAACCTACAACCAAGAGTACTCCACCCAGCAAGGATCTCATTCAGATTTGACAGAGAAATCATAAGCCCTACAGACAAGCCAAAGCTAAGAGAATTCAGCACCATGAAACCAGTTCTACAACAAATGCTAAAGGAACTTCTCTAAGTGGGAAACACAAGAGAAGAAAAGGACCCACCAAGACAAACCCATAACAATTAAGAAAATAGTAATAGGAACATACATATCAATAATTACCTTAAACGTGAATGGACTAAATGTTCCAACCAAAAGACACAGGCTCTCTGAATGGATACAAAAACAAGACCCATATATATGCTGTCTACGAGAGACCCATTTCAGACCTAGGGACACATACAGACTGAAAGTGAGGCGATGGAAAAATATATTCTATGCAAATGAAAATCAAAAGAAAGCTGGAGTAGCAATACTCATATCAGATAAAATAGACTTTAAAATAAAGAATGTTACAAGAGACAAGGAAAGACACTACATAATGGTCAAGGGATCAATCCAAGAAGAAGATATAACAATTACAAATATATATGTGCCCAACATAGGAGCACCTCAATACATAAGGCAACTGCTAACAGCTATAAAAGAGGAAATCAACAGTAACACAATAATAGCAGGGGACTTTAACAGCTCACTTACACCAGTGGAGATCATCCAGACAGAAAATTAATAAGGAAACACAAGCTTTAAATGACACAATAGACCAGATATAGTTAATTGATATTTATAGGACATTCCATCCAAAAACAGCAGATTACACGTTCTTCTCAACTGCACACGGAACATTCTCCAGGATAGATCACATCTTGGGTCACAAATAAAGCCTCAGTAAATTTAAGAAAACTGAAATCATATCAAGCAGCTGTTCCGACCACAATGCTATGAGATTAGAAATCAATAACAGGGACAAAACCGTAAAAAACACAAACACATGGAGGCTAAACAATACGTTACTAAATAACCAAGAGATCACTGAAGAAATAAAAGAGGAAATCAAAAACTACCTAGAGACAAATGACAACAAAAACACGATGATCCAAAACCTATGGGATGCAGCAAAAGCAGTTCTAAGAGGGAAGTTTATAGCAATACAAGCCTACCTCAAGAAACAAGAAAAATCTCAAATAAACAATCTAACCTTACACCTAGAGGAACTAGAGAAAGAAGAACAAAACCCAAAGTTAGTAGAAGGAAAGAAATCATAAAGATCAAAGCAGAAATAAATGAAATAGAAGCAAAGAAAACAAAAGCAAAGATCAATAAAACTAAAAGCCGGTTCTTTGAGAAGATAAACAAAAATGATAAACCTTTAGCCAGACTCAAGAAAAAGAGGGAGAGGAATCAAATCAACAAAATTAGAAGTGAAAAAGGAGAAGTTACAACAGACACCACAGGAATACAAAGCATCCTAAGAGGCTACTACAAGCAACTCTATGCCAATAAAATGGACAACCTGGAAGAAATGGACAAATTCTTAGAAAGGGATAAACTTCCAAGACTGAACCAGGAAGAAATAGAAAATATGAACAAACCTATCACAAGCAATGAAATTGAAACTGTGATTAAAAATCTTCCAACAAACAAAAGTCCAGAACCAGATCGCATCACAGGTGAATTCTGTCAAACATTTAGAGAAGAGCTAACACCCAAACTTCTCAAATTCTTCAAAACAATTGCAGGGGAAGGAACACTCCCAAACTCATTCTATGAGACCACCGTCACCCTGATACCAAAACCAGACAAAGATACTACAAGGAAAGAAAATTATAGACCAATATCACTGATGAATATAGATGTAAAAATCCTCAACAAAATACTAGCAAACAGAATCGAACAACACATTAAAAGGATCATACACCATGATCAAGTGGGGTTTATCCCAGGGATGCAAGGATTCTTCAATATACACAAATCAATGTGATACACCATATTAACAAATTGTAGAATAAAACCATATGATCATCTCAATAGATGCAGGAAAATATTTTGAGAAAATTCAACACCCATTTATGATAAAAACTTTGCAGAGTGTGGGCATAGAGGGAAACTACCTCAACATAATAAAGGCCATATATGACAAACCCACGGCAAACATCATTCTCAACGGTGAAAAACTGAAAACGTTTCCTCTAAGATCAGGAACAAGATGAGGATGTCCACTCTCACCACTACTATTCAACATAGTTTTGGAAGTCCTAGCCATGGCAATCAGAGAAGAAAAAGAAATAAAAGAAATACAAAAAGGAAAAGAAGAAGTAAAATTGCCACTGTTTGCAAATGACATCATATCATAGATAGAGAATCCTAAAGATGTCACCAGAAAACCACTGGAGCTAATCAATGAATTTGGTAAAGTTGCAGGATACAAAATTAATGCACAGAAATTGCTTGCATTCCTATACACTAACAATGAAAGAACAGAAAGATAAATTAGGGAAACAATCCCATTACCACTGCAACAAAAATAAAATACCTAGGAATAAACCTACCTAAGGAAGTAAAAGACCTGTACTCAGAAAACTATAAGACACTGATAAAACAAATCAAAGATGATATAAACAGATGGAGACATATACCATGTTCTTGGATTAGAAGAATCAATATTGTGAAAATGACTATACTACCCAAAGCAATCTACAGATTCAATGCAATCCCTATCAAAATACCTTTGGCATTTTCTACAGAACTAGAAAAAAGAAATCTTAAAATTTGTAGGGAGACAAAAAAGACCCCGGATAGCCAAAGCAGTCTTGAGGGGAAAAAAAAGAGCTGGAGGAATCCTACTTCCAGACTTCAGACTATATTACAAAGCTACAGTAATCAAGATAATATGGTACTGGCACAAAAACAGAAATATAGATCAATAGAACAGGATAGAAAGCACAGAGATAAACCCACGTACCTACGGTCCACTAATCTATGAAAAAGGAGGCAAGGGTATACAATGGAGAAAAGACAGTGTCTTCAGTAAGTGGTGCTGGGAAAACTGGACAGCTACATGTAAAAGAATGAAATTAGAACACTCCCTAACACCATACACAAAAATAAATTCAAAATGGATTAGAGACCTAAATGTAACACCAGCCACTATAAAACTCTTAGAGGAAAACATAAGCAGAACAGTCTATGACATAAATCACAGCAAGATCCTTTTTGACCCACCTCCTAGAGAAATGGAAATAAAAAGAAAAAATAAAAAATGGGACTTAATGAAATTTAAAATCTTTTGCACAGCAAAGGAAAACATAAGCAAGATGAAAAGACAACCATCATAATGGGAGAAAATAGTTTCAAATGAAGCAAATGGCAAAGGATTAACCTCCAAAAAGCAGCTCCTGTAGCTCAATATCACAAAAACAAACAACCCAATCCAAAAATGGGCAGAAGACCTAAAGAGACATTTCTCCAAAGAAGATATACAGGATGCCAACAAACACATGAAAGGATGTTGAACATCACTAATTATTAGAGAAATGCAAATCAAAATTACAATGAGGTATCACCTCACACCAGTCAGAATGGCCATCATCAAAAAATCTACCAACAATACATGCTGGAGAAGCATTTATTGGAGAAAAGGGAACCCTCTTGCACTGTTGGTGGGAATGTAAATTGATATAGCCACTAGGGAGAACGGTATGGGGGTTCCTTAAAAACTAAAAATAGAACAACCGTACAACCCAGCAATCCCACTACTGGATATTTACCCTGAGAAAACCATAATTCAAAAAGAGTCATGTACCACAATGTTCATTGTAGCTCTATTTACAATAGCCAGGACATGGAAGCAACCTAAGTGTCCATCAACAGATAACTGGATAAAGAAGATGTGGCACACATATACAATGGAACATTATTCAGTCAGAAAAAGAAACGAAATTGAGTTATTTGTAGTGAGGTGGGTGGATCTAGAGTCTGTCCTACAGAGTGAAGTAAGTCAGAAAGAGAAAAACAAATACAGTATGCTAAAACATATATATGGAATCTAAAAGAAAAATGTTTATGAAGAACCTAGGGGCAGGAAAGGATTAAGGACACAGACGTAGAGAAAGGACTTGAGGACATGGGGAGGGGGAAGGGTAAGCTGGGACAAAGTGAGAGAGTGGTATGGACATATATACACTACCAAATGTAAAATTGATAGCTACTGGGAAGCAGCCACATAGCACAGGGAGATCAGCTCGGTGCTTTGTGATGACCTAAAGGGGTGGGATAAGCGAGTGAGAGGGAGGTGCAAGAGGGAGGGGATATGGTGTTATATGTATACGTATAGCTGATTCACTTTTTTATACAGCAGAAACTAACACACAATTGTAAAGCAATTATACTCCAATAAAGATGTAAAAGGAAAAAAAAAGAAAGCCCAGAGATAAACCTACACACCTATGGTCCACTAATCTATGAAAAAGGAGGCAAGGATATACAATGGAGAAAAGACAGTCTCTTCAATAAGTGGTGCTGGGAAAAATGGACAGCTACATGTAAAAGAATGAAATTAGAACACTCCCTAACACCATACACAAAAAATAAACTCAAAATGGATTAGAGACCGAAATGTAAGACCGGACACTATAAAACTCTTAGAGGAAAACATAGGAAGAATACTCTTTGACAAAAATCACAACAAGATCTTTTTTGATCCACCTACTAGAGTAATGGAATAAAAAACAAAAATAAACAAATGGGAGCAAACGAAACCTAAAAGCTTTTGCAAAGCAAAGGAAACTACAAACAAGACGAAAAGACAACCTCAGAATGGGAGAAAATATTTGCAAACGAATCAATGGACAAAGGATTAATCTCCAATATATATAAACGGCACATGCAGCTCAACAGTAAAAAAACAAACAACCCAATCCAAAAATGGGCAGATGACGTAAATAGACATTTGTCCCGAGAAGACATAAAGATGGCCAAGAAGCACATGAAAAGCTGCTCAACATCACTAATTATTAGAGAAATATAAACCAAAACTACAATGAGGTATCACCTCACACAAGTTAGAATGGGCATCATCAGAAAATCTACAAACAACAAATGCTGGAGAGGGTGTGGAGAAAAGGGAACCCTCTTACACTATTTGTGGGGATGTAAATTGATACAGTCACTATGGAGAACAGTATGGAGGTTCCTTAAAAAACTAAAAATAGAATTACCATATGACCCAGCAATCCCACTACTGGGCATATACCCAGAGAAAACCATAATTCAAAAAGATATTCACACAACGTTCATTGCAGCACTCTTTACAATAGCCAGGTCATGGAAGCAACCTAAATACCCATAGACAGACGAATGGAAAAGATGTGGTACATATATAAAATGGAATATTACTCAGCCATAAAAAGGAACGAAATTGGGTCATTTGTAGAGACATGGATAGATCTAGAGACTGTCATACAGAGTGAAGTAAGTCAGAAAGAGAAAAACAAATACCATATTTAAGCGCATACATGTGGAACCTAGAAAAATGGTACAGATGAACCGGTTTGCAAGGCAGAAATAGAGACACAGATGTAGAGAACAAATGTATGGACACCAAGGGGGGAAAGTGGCAGGGTGGTGGTGGTGGGATGAATTGCGAGCCTGGGATTGACATATATACACTTATATGTATAAAATAGATAACCAATAAGAACCTGCTGTATAAAAAAATGAATAAAATTAAAACAAATAATATTTTAAAAAAATAAAACAGAAAAAAAGTTCTTTCCTTCCCATAGACGTATTTATATGAATGAATGATTTCCATGCTTATATCTATAAATACAAAAAGAGGAATAAAACCTACCTTGAACCAAAAAAGAAAAAAAAAAACAGAACCCACTGGCCATACAGAGGAAAACCCTATCAGGGCACTTGCTCCAGTGGTGCCTGCAGGTCAGCCAGGATGGTCCTGGCCCCAGGCGCTCTTCTGGAAGCTTTCCATTTCCCTGCCTGAGGTACCCCTCCTGTCCCGGCCCCCACTGCTTTTTTCCTTCCTCACCTCTGCCCGGGTAGAAATTCCAGCAGCAGGTGTGGGTGACACATCCTCTTCTTTAGCAGGTGGCAGCCCGGCAACTCCTGCAGAAAGTCCAGCAGAGCCCCACTCACACGGGGCCACTCATAGAGCCGTGGGCGCTACTCCCTCCTACCAGCACAACCCCGAGACTGCTGACGGGGCAGAGAATATGGCGTCAGGCACAGCTGCAGAGGCTTTTGCTGCCTGGAGGGGTGTTTATATTGACCTCAACCCAGGCACACCTGGGAAGGGCTGGCCGGCAGGGTCAGGCTGCCCAGGTCAGCCAATCCTCTCCCCTCAGGGGCTCAGAGTTGCAGAAAATGGGCTTTGCTGCACCGGCCAGGTCCAAGGAACAGATGTAGGGTCCTGAGAGTCAGGATAGACAAGGGGTGGCAGCCCTGGCTTGTTTTCTAATCATTTTATCTGGTCCATGAGTGGGAGACAACTTCAAGAAGACGCTCTCCTAATTAGAGGAACCCAGGAGTCATGGAGAGGAGGGGTGGTGGATGGAGACAGAGGCCTGGTTCCCCGGCTGCAGTGGAAGCCCCTAGAAGACCAGGGGGAGGGAGGCCGCACAGAGAGAAGCCTAGGGTCACAGACCTGTCGGAGCTGATGTTTGTTAGTTCAAGCCCTGCTCTGAGGTGCTCTGTGTCAGCTCTGAGCGACAGGTGTGCTGTGGGTGCTCTGCAATGAGGGTTATGTGCACGATTCCTGTGTGCCCAGCTCTGCTGGGGTACCTGTCCAGGGGAGCTCCATATCCAGGGAGGGGCTGCCCACGAGAGCCCCGTGAGCTGCTGGGTACCTGCCCAGGTGAGCTCCATATCCTGGGAGGTGCCTGCCCACGAGAGCCCCGTGGGCTGCTGGGTACCTACCCAGGTGAGCTCCATATCCTGGGAGGGGCCTGCCCACGAGAGCCCCGTGGGCTGCTGGGTACCTGCCCAGGTGAGCTCCATATCCTGGGAGGGGCCTGCCCACGAGAGCCCCGTGGGCTGCTGGGTACCTGCCCAGGTGAGCTCCATATCCTGGGAGGGGCCTGACAATGAGAGCCCCGTGGGCTGCTGGGTACCTGCACAGGTGAGCACCATATCTTGTGAGGGGCCTGACCATGAGAGCCCCGTGGGCTGCTGGGTACCTGCCCAGGTGAGCTCCATATCCTGGGAGGGGCCTGACAATGAGAGCCCCGTGGGCTGCTGGGTACCTGCACAGGTGAGCACCATATCTTGTGAGGGGCCTGACCATGAGAGCCCCGTGGGCTGCTGCGTACCTGCCCAGGTGAGTTCCATATCCTGGGAGGGGTCTGACCATAAGAGCCCCGTGGGCTGCTGGGGACCTGGTAAAGGACGCCAGGATAGTCAGTGAAGCCACAGAGGATATACATCCAGTAGTTCCTAATTCCTATACCCTGCTGGTCATTCTACCATCCCCCAGGACATGATATTCTGTATTAGACTTCAATGATGCCTTCTTCTGTATTCCATTAGTCCCAGAGTCACAAGAAATTTTGGCTATGAGTGGCAGGACTCAACGTACAACAAAAACAATACTGTTGGGCCGTCCTGCCCCAGGGGTTCAAAAATTCCCACACCATCTTTGGGGAAACGTTAGCTAAAGCCCTAAAAGATCTACCTCGGGAAAAGGGAACCCTCCTTCAATATGCAGACAACATTCTGATCACCAGCCCTACTAAGGAGGCCTCTGGACTACCTAGCCAATAAAAGATAGAAGGTGTCCAAGAAAAAGGCTCAAATATCACAGACTAAGGTGACCTGCCTGGGCTTCATTCTCACAGAAGATCGGAAAAGCCCATCCCAGGAAAGGGAAGAAGCCATTTGCAGCCTCACCCTTCCTAAAACTAGAAGACAGCTTAGGGGTTCCTGGGGAGACCGGGGTTTGCTGCATCTGGATCCCTAACTACAGTCTAATACCTGGGCCTCTATATGAAACACTGAAAGGAAAAGATGATGATCCTTTTGAATAGAATCCAGAAGCGGCCTTTCAAGAAAGGAAAGAACAGTCAATTCAGACCCTTGCCATGGACCTCCCTAATTTAGCTAAACCCTTTGACCTTTACATTCCTGGTTGAAGGCGAATCGCCCTTGGAGTATTAGTGCAAAAACTGGGACCACTTGAAATGGAAAAACGCAAGAATGCCCTCCAGGCATTGGCCAGCCACCCCATCCGACCAGGATACTGGGGGTATCTAAAAACCTGGAAATGAGCAGCCCGCAAGGCCAGCTCTCTCCTAAGGGAAAAGGACGCCACTTGGTGTTCCTAACCACCCACCATGCCCTGAAGTTGCAGGGATCGCTCCGTGGTCACAATGACCTCGAGTGAGGAGGCCCTCCAACTCCAACCTCCAGAGAGACAACCTGGGGCAATGGGCCCCCATGACGACTCGTGTGACCATCACTTGACCTGGAGCTTCTCTCAGAAAACCACAAGAGTGTGCCCCAAAAGAACAGACTATTGCTTGCAGGACTTACTGCACCCAGAGCGGAGCTAATAAACTTGGCAGGGGACCCGTAAATAACGCTGCCACCATAGAAAAGCCTACAGACACCACGGTGACGGCGACCAATGAGACCAGCTGGACTCCTGGCTACTTCAAAAGGCCGTTGACTGAGTGGCCGTCATGGTCCTGGATCACCACCGGCCCTGGACTGTCTGGGAGTTGAGCAGGCAGGGCTCTGACACCTGGTGCTGTTTGTACATTAATTCAGTGGCCTAACTGAAGAAAGCACAGACTACTGGTCAGAGCATCTAGGCTGGCAGAAACCGTCAGCCTAAGGGGGCCGAACCAATGTGGAGCAGGGTAAAACCGCCCCCCCCAGCGTCCCTGCGCATCTCTTTCCTGGACCCTTAAAGGTCATTAGAATCTATAAAACTTCCAACGCTGGTGCTCAGGCAGACGAGCAGTGAGGGAGGAGGCCTGGGGACAATCAACCTCACCTGGAGGCTGCTGGGGAGAAGTCCTGCCCCTCCCCCCGGGTATGAGGACACCCAAGTCAGCACGAAGCATTTACAGAAGAGGTGTCTGCACCCTCAGCGCCCCAAGAATGTGGAATGGGACAAGAGGCAGAGGAGGGGTTTGTCACCGGCAAAGCCCATTAAAAATTCCTGGGAGATAAAAATAGAATCTGGGCAATAAAATAAAGTCTAACCTTTTTTTCCTTTGTGCTTTTTCTAATTTCACTTGTTCCTAGGTTTCCGCAGGCAGAGGTCCCACACCCGGCACTTCAGACCCGATTTCCTAGTGCAAGATGGCTGGGCCGACACCTCAGCTCTCCGGGCCCCGTGCAGACTCCGCCACATAGAGCCTGAGCTCCAGCCAACCCGGCCCTCGAGAGCTCCGCCCCGTCCCTCCCGCTGACGCTGACGGGATCCCTACACAGCAGCCCGGCCCACAGCCTGCGGGGGAGCGCACACTCTCACCTCTCCATTCTCTGATCAAAATATAAAGTTTTCCTTTGCTTCTGAAGCAAACTCAGTCCGATCTTTTGGCTCCAATGACACTGGGCAGGGGGACCCTTGTTTGGGCCCACTCTGCAGGATCAGTAACAGAATTTGAGAACATTGTAACTTCAAAGAATAGATGCGTGAGCCAAACTGTTATTAACATAGAGCAGTGTATAAGGCTCGTGTAATATAAGATGTTTCTAACACTTCCACTTGATATTTCCATCACTTTATTATAAGCAAGTTCAGTGGAGGGGTTTGTCGTATTTGTCAGGTCAACATTAGAGAAATGCAGTGATTTCTTTCCAAGGATGTGGATCTACTAATCTTGGCTGAAGGTTTAATCTTATTTTGAATGATTTTCTATTGAAAATGATACCTCTCTTTCAGCTCCTGGATTTCTGCGAAGTATAAAATCTTATATATTTTATTACCAAAGGGTAAAGGTGGGAGGAGAGATAAATTAACAGTTTCGGATTAACATATACACACTTCTATGTATAAAATATATTATCAACAAGGAACTACTGTATAGCACAGGGATCTATACTCAATATTTTGTAATAACCCCTAAGGGGAAATAATCTGAAAAACAATAGATATCTATATCGACATCATGTATCAACTACAGATAAAAAGGAACATAAAGGAGGCCGATGGCGAGCATTTCTGACCCTGAAGACTTCACTCACCTAAATTTCGGACTCTGCTTACGGCCCAAGTCCCTTAATGAACATAAACGTACCAGTGGCTTAAAAATTCGCCAGATTGGGGTTCGGGGAGACACTGATTTGGAAAAATCCCTGGTGTTCTCCTTACATACATGGGAACTTTCCTAGAGCTAAAACATGCCTGTGACACCCAGAAGATGGTACACGGTTGGATCAGGAAGATTTTGGAAAAGGCACCTCATCTCTCAATCTCATGGTGGTCGAGTTCACCCCACCAGCCTCTTTCCTAACAATCTCCCCACTTGAGGATGTCAGCACCTTCTATGTCCTGTTGCACAGAGTTGGGAATTTGTCCACAGGATGAAGGGGAAGGAGGAGAAACAATGAGAGACAAGCCCTAGATGTTCGGACAGGCAAAATTCACTCTAATTTCCAATCAGGAAGAAGAATTAAGCAAAGGCTTAGCCTGCCGCCCGAAAACACAGTAGGGGCAGAAGCACACCACCGGTTTTGTGGCCAGCTCCCAAAAAAGCGAGTTGACAAATGAAGCTCAGGAAACTTCAATTCACAAATCTGCAGAATTATAAATTATGACTCTCCAAGCAAGCCGGAAATGCAAATCAGCAATACAAAGAAGTCTCACTTCCCATCGGTCAAAGGGGACCATGCTGAAAAAAGTGTAAAAACCAGAAATGCAGGACAGGCCATGGAGAAAAGGGAGCCTTGTTAGGCTGATGGGGGGGATGTAAACTGCCAAAGGCCACTCTGTAGAAGTGTATGGTGTTTCCTAAAACATCTAAAAAACAGAGCTAGAGAGCATAGGGCACTTACACTCATGGGCATATAAAATGGGAAATCTAAAAATAAACAAGACACGGGCACCCCAAAGTTTAGGGCTGCTCTGTTTACAAGAAACTCCAATTCGGTACACCTTAAATATCCCAGGAAAGAGAAAAATGGATAAAGAAGTTGTGGTACTTATGTACAATGGAATATCACTCAGCCATGTAAAAAATGTTATAAGGCTAGTAGCAGCATGCTGACTGGATTTACGTACGAAGTTTAGAAGTGAAATAAGTCACACAGAAAAAGACACTTATCATAAGAAATCACTTATAGAGGGAATGTAAAAATCGCTTCACAGGACATGCACTACAAAACAGAATAGAGCCACACATTTAGAGAACACACCATGGCTGCTTAACGGAAAGGTGAGGTGGGGTGAGGCATAAAACAAGGGTTTGCAATTAGCACAGATAGCGTTCCATAAACCACATATGTAACAGAAAAGCCCTATTCCTTGCTCAGTGAACTGGACTCCAAACCCACTTTTCAACACACAAAAAATATATCTGACTAAGTAGGAATCTTAAAACCTATATATTGATATCTCTCTGTAAGTGAATCAAGTGGGTGTAAAATGGTATAAACACAGCAGTGAAAATCAGCTAAACCCCAGTATAAAACTAAATTTCAAAAAAAAATAAAAAACAACAAAGACATTAAAAGAGAGAGAAATTCTTACAGAGATCGTTAAGGGGATTTGAAGCAACCTGGATTGACCATATCTAGACACACAGCTGGACTAGATATAAGGCTGGAAACTGTTGGGGCTGAGAGGATTGGTGAGATTGGGTGAGCAAACGAAGACACTTTAAAGTAATACTGCGTGGTACCCATTCCATTTGTTGCAAATCTCCAGGTTCAAGGGAATCATCCTACAGCGAAAACATGCATGGGAAACCCAGATGATGATACACCGTGTGATCTGGAAAGGTTTCTAAAATGCACCTCATTTCACATCTCCCGGTGCTCGGGTTCCCCCCATCCAGCTGCTATACTAACAGTCTCCCCACGTAGAGAATCAGTACCTTTAACCTATTGTTTCATACAGGTTGCAGTTTGTCCTGAGGATGAACGGGATGAGGGGGAACCCATGAGAGACTAGCTCTAGGTATTGGGACAGGCACATGTCACTCTAATTTCCCATCAGGAAGAAGAATTAACGACAGGCTCAGCCTGCCCCATGGAACCAGAATAGTGCCTGAAGCAATCCTGCGGTTTTGCAGCCAGCTCCCAAAAAAGCCATTTGAAAAATGTAGCTCAGGGGCACTGTAATTCACAAACTTGCAGGGTTATAAATTATAACTCTCATCCAAAAATATACTAAGGGGTGGCAACGAACAGTACTTAAAAGCAAGGCAGAATTGCAGGAAACAGATATCAGAAGGAAGATACGAATCGTCTTTAAAGCACATGAAAAGCGGGAAAACGTCGAAAATGATGCACCTGGCCAAAAAGGGCGTATGCATTTTTTCCTGAATATATTTAGGAAAAAACGCATACGCCCTTTTTGGCCAAGCAAGCAACCCGGAAAGGAAAATCAGCACTACAAAGAAGTCTCACTTCCCATAGTTCAAAAGGGCCATCCTAAAAAAGTGTAAAAACAAGACATGCAGGCAGGACAGGTCAGGGAGAAAAGGGAGCCTTGTTATGCTGATGGGAGGGATGAAAACTGCCAATGGTCACTCGGGTATGGTGTTTCCTGAAACATCTAAAAAACACAGCTAGAGAGCATAGGGCACTTCCAATCATAGGTATATACAATGGGAAATCTAAAAATCAACAAGACACGGGCACCCCAAAGTTTAGGGCTGCTCTGTTTACAAGAACCTACACTTCAGTAAATCTTAAATATCCCAGGAAAGAGAAAAATGGATAAATAAGTTGTGGTACTTATGTACAATGGAATATCACTCAGCCATGAAATCAACGTCATAAGGCTAGTAGCAGCATGATGAGTGGATCTAGGTACGACGATTGTAAGTGAAATAAGTCACACAGAAAAAGACACTTGTCATAAGATATCACTTATAGAGGGAATGGAAAAACCGCTACCCTTGAACTGAATTACAAAACAGAACAGAATCACAAGTTTAGAAAACACACTATAGCTGCTTAACGGGAAAGGTGAGGTGGGGTGATGCCTAAAACAAGGGTTTCAAATGAGCTCAGATACCGTTCCATAAACCCAATATGTTATAGACAAGACCTACTCCTTGCTCAGTGAACTGGACTCAACACCCCCTATTCACCGCCCAAGAATATATCTGACTAGAAAGAATCTTAAAACCTATGTACTGATATCTCTCTGTGAGTCAAGTGCGTGTAAAGTGGCATAAAGACAGCAGTGAAAAGCAGCTAAACCCCATTATAAAAATCAATTACTTTTAAAAACCCGTGAAACAAAGACAGTGAAAGAGAGAGAAATTCTTACAAAATTCGTTCAGGTGTGTGATGCCACCTGGATTGACCATATCTAGACCCACAGCTGATTGCAACATAAGGGTGGACACTCTTGGGGCTGAGAGGTTTGGTGAGGTTGGGTGAGCAAACGCAGACCCTTTAAAATAATATTGCGTGGTACCCATCCCATGGGTCCCAAATCTCCAGGTTCAAGGGCATCTTCCTACATCGAAAACATGCATGAGAAACCCAGAAGATGGTACACCGTGTGATCGGGAAAGGTTGCTAAAACGCACCTCATTTCTCATCTGCTTGTGCTCGGGTTCGCCATTCCAGCCGCTTTACTAGCAATCTCCCTCCTTGGAGAATCAGCAGCTTTAACCTCCTGTTCCGTACAGGTTGCAATTTGTCCTGAGGATGAACCGGCAGAGGGGGAACCAATGGGAGACTAGCTCTAGGTGTTGGGACAGGCACAGGTCACTCTATTTTCGCATCAGGAAGAAGAATTAACCACAGGCTCAGCCGGCCGCCCGGAACCCGAATAGGGCCTGAAGCAATCCTGCGCTTTTGCGGCCAGCTCCCAAGAAAGCGAGTTGAAAAATGGAGCTCAGAGGCACTGCAATTCACAAACCTGCAGAGTTATAAAGGATAACTCTCGTCCACAAATATATTCAGGGAAGGCAACGAAGAGGATTTGAAAGCAAGGCAGAATTGCAGGAAACAGATTTCAGGAGGTAGATTCGAATCGCCTTTAAAGCACAGGAAAAGCGGCAAAACCTCGACAATGATGCCCTTGGCCAAAAAGGGCGTATGCGTGTTTTCCTGAATATATTCAGGAAAACACGCATACGCCCTTTTTGGCCAACCAAGCAACCTGGAAAGGCAAATCAGCGCTACAAAGAAGTCTCGCTTCGCATCGGTCAAAAGGGCCATGCTGAATAAAGGGTCAAAACCAGAAATGCAGGACAGGCCATGGAGAAACGGGAGCCATGCTACGCTGATGGGCGGGATGTAAATTGCCAACAGCCACTCTGGAGAAGTGTACGGTGTGTCCTGAAACATCTAAAAAACACAGCTTAGAGAGCATAGGGCACTTCCACTCATGGGCGTATACATTGGGAAAACTAAAAATCAGCAAGGCACAGGCACCCCAAAGTTTAGGGCTGCTCTGTTGACAAGAACCTCCACTTCGTTACACCTTAAATATCCCAGGAAAGAGAAAAATGGATAAAGAAGTTGTGATCCTTATGTACAAAGGAATATCACTCAGCCATGGAATCAACGTCATAAGGCTCGTAGCAGAATGATAAGTGGATTTAGGTACGACGATTCTAAGTGAAATGAGTCACACAGAAAAAGACACTTGCCATAAGATATCACTTATAGAGGGAATGGAAAAACCGCTACACTTGAACTGAATTACAAAACAGAACAGAGTCACACGTTTAGAAAACACACTATAGCTGCTTAACGGGAAAGGTGAGGTGGGGTGATGCCTAAAACAAGGGTTTCAAATTAGCTCAGATAACGTTCCATAAACCCAATATGTAATAGACAAGACCTACTCATTGCTCAGTGATCTGGACTCAACACCCCCTATTCACCGCCCAAGAATATATCTGACTAGTAAGAATCTTAAAACCTATGTATTGATATCTCTCTGTAAGTGAGTCAACTGCGTGTAAAGCGGCATAAAGACAGCAGTGAAAAGCAGCTAAACCCCATTATAAAAATCAATTACTTTTAAAAACCCGTGAAACAAAGACAGTGAAAGAGAGAGAAATTCTTACAAAATTCTTTCAGGGGCTGTGATGCCACCTGGATTGACCATATATAGACCCACAGCTGATTGCGACATAAGGGTGGACACTCTTGGGGCTGAGAGGTTTGGTGAGGTTGGGTGAGCAAACGCAGACCCTTTAAAGTAATATTGCGTGGTACCCATCCCATGGGTCCCAAATCTCCAGGTTCAAGCGCATCTTCCTACATCGAAAACATGCATGAGAAACCCAGAAGATGGTACACCGTGTGATTGGGAAAGGTTTCTAAAACGCACCTCATTTCTCAACTGATGGTGCTCGGGTTCGCCATTCCATCCGCTTTACTAGCAATCTCCCTCCTTGGAGAATCAGCAGCTTTAACCTCCTGTTCCGTACAGGTTGCAATTTGTCCTGAGGATGAACGGGAAGAGGGGGAACCAATGGGAGACTAGCTCTAGGTGTTGGGACAGGCACAGGTCACTCTATTTTCCCATCAGGAAGAAGAATTAACCACAGGCTCATCCTGCCGCCCGGAACCCGAATAGGGCCTGAAGCAATCCTGCGATTTTGCGGCCAGCTCCCAAGAAAGCGAGTTGAAAAATGGAGCTCAGGGGCACTGCAATTCACAAACCTGCAGAGTTATAAATGATAACTCTCGTCCACAAATATATTCAGGGAAGGCAACGAAGAGGATTTGAAAGCAAGGCAGAATTGCAGGAAACTGATTTCAGGAGGTAGATTCGAATCGCATTTAAAGCACAGGAAAAGCGGCAAAACCTCGACAATGATGCCCTTGGCCAAAAAGGGCGTATGCGTTTTTTCCTGAATATATTCAGGAAAAAACGCATACGCCCTTTTTGGCCAACCAAGCAACCTGGAAAGGCAAATCAGCACTACAAAGAAGTCTCGCTTCGCATCGGTCAAAAGGGCCATGCTGAATAAAGGGTCAAAACCAGAAATGCAGGACAGGCCATGGAGAAACGGGAGCCTTGCTACGCTGTTGGGCGAGATGTAAATTGCCAACAGCCACTCTGGAGAAGTGTACGGTGTGTCCTGAAACATCTAACAAACACAGGTTTGAGAGCATAGGGCACTTCCACTCATGGGCGTATACATTGGGAAAACTAAAAATCAGCAAGACACAGGCACCCCAAAGTTCAGGGCTGCTCTGTTGACAAGAACCTCCACTTCGTTACACCTTAAATATCCCAGGAAAGAGAAAAATGGATAAAGAAGTTGTGGTCCTTATGTACAAAGGAATATCACTCAGCCATGAAATCAACGTCATAAGGCTAGTAGCAGCATGATGAGTGGATTTAGGTACGACGATTCTAAGTGAAATAAGTCACACAGAAAAAGACACTTGCCATAAGATATCACTTATAGAGGGAATGTAAAAACCGCTACACTTGAACTGAATTACAAAACAGAACAGAGTCACACGTTTAGAAAACACACTACAGCTGCTTAACGGGAAAGGTGAGGTGGGGTGCTGCCTAAAACAAGGGTTTCAAATTAGCTCAGATACCGTTCCATAAACCCAATATGTAATAGACAATACCTACTCCTTGCTCAGTGAACTGGACTCAACACCCCCTATTCACCGCCCAAGAATATATCTGACTAGTAAGTATCTTAAAACCTATGTATTGATATCTCTCTGTAAGGGAGTCAACTGCGTGTAAAGCGGCATAAAGACAGCAGTGAAAAGCAGCTAAACCCCATTATAAAAATCAATTACTTTTAAAAACCCGTGAAACAAAGACAGTGAAAGAGAGAGAAATTCTTACAAAATTCTTTCAGGGGCTGTGATGCCACCTGGATTGACCATATATAGACCCACAGCTGATTGCGACATAAGGGTGGACACTCTTGGGGCTGAGAGGTTTGGTGAGGTTGGGTGAGCAAACGCAGACCCTTTAAAGTAATATTGCGTGGTACCCATCCCATGGGTCCCAAATCTCCAGGTTCAAGCGCATCTTCCTACATCGAAAACATGCATGAGAAACCCAGAAGATGGTACACCGTGTGATCGGGAAAGGTTTCTAAAACACACCTCATTTCTCATCTGATGGTGCTCGGGTTCGCCATTCCAGCCGCTTTACTAGCAATCTCCCTCCTTGGAGAATCAGCAGCTTTAACCTCCTGTTCCATACAGGTTGCAATTTGTCCTGAGGATGAACGGGAAGAGGGGGAACCAATGGGAGACTAGCTCTAGGTGTTGGGACAGGCACAGGTCACTCTATTTTCCCATGAGGAAGAAGAATTAACCACAGGCTCATCCTGCCGCCCGGAACCCGAATAGGGCCTGAAGCAATCCTGCGCTTTTGCGGCCAGCTTCCAAGAAAGCGAGTTGAAAAATGGAGCTCAGGGGCACTGCAATTCACAAACCTGCAGAGTTATAAATGATAACTCTCGTCCACAAATATATTCAGGGAAGGCAACGAAGAGGATTTGAAAGCAAGGCAGAATTGCAGGAAACAGATTTCATGAGGTAGATTCGAATCGCCTTTAAAGCACAGGAAAAGCGGCAAAACCTCGACAATGATGCCATTGGCCAAAAAGGGCGTATGCGTTTTTTCCTGAATATATTCAGGAAAAAACGCATACGCCCTTTTTGGCCAACCAAGCAACCTGGAAAGGCAAATCAGCGCTACAAAGAAGTCTCGCTTCGCATCGGTCAAAAGGGCCATGCTGAATAAAGGGTCAAAACCAGAAATGCAGGACAGGCCATGGAGAAACGGGAGCCTTGCTACGCTGATGGGCGGGATGTAAATTGCCAACAGCCACTCTGGAGAAGTGTACGGTGTGTCCTGAAACATCTAAAAAACACAGCTTAGAGAGCATAGGGCACTTCCACTCATGGGCGTATACATTGGGAAAACTAAAAATCAGCAAGACACAGGCACCCCAAAGTTTAGGGCTGCTCTGTTGACAAGAACCTCCACTTCGTTACACCTTAAATATCCCAGGAAAGAGAAAAATGGATAAAGAAGTTGTGGTCCTTATGTACAAAGGAATATCACTCAGCCATGAAATCAATGTCATAAGGCTCGTAGCAGCATGATGAGTGGATTTAGGTACGACGATTCTAAGTGAAATAAGTCACACAGAAAAAGACACTTGCCATAAGATATCACTTATAGAGGGAATGGAAAAACCGCTACACTGGAACTGAATTACAAAACAGAACAGAGTCACACGTTTAGAAAACACACTATAGCTGCTTAACGGGAAAGGTGAGCTGGGGTGATGCCTAAAACAAGGGTTTCAAATTAGCTCAGATACCGTTCCATAAACCCAATATGTAATAGACAAGACCTACTCCTTGCTCAGTGAACTGGACTCAACACCCCCTATTCACCGCCCAAGAATATATCTGACTAGTAAGAATCTTAAAACCTATGTATTGATATCTCTCTGTAAGTGAGTCAAGTGCGTTTAAAGCGGCATAAAGACAGCAGTGAAAAGCAGCTAAACCCCATTATAAAACTCAATTAATTTTAAAAACCCGTGAAACAAAGACAGTGAAAGAGAGAGAAATTCTTACAAAATTCTTTCAGGGGCTGTGATGCCACCTGGATTGACCATATCTAGACCCACAGCTGATTGCGACATAAGGGTGGACACTCTTGGGGCTGAGAGTTTTGGTGAGGTTGGGTGAGCAAACGCAGACCCTTTAAAGTAATACTGCTTGGTACCCATTCCATGGGTCCCAAATCTCCAGGTTCAAGGGCATCTTCCTACATCGAAAACATGCATGAGAAACCCAGAAGATGGTACACCGTGTGATCGGGAAAGGTTGCTAAAACGCACCTCATTTCTCGTCTGATGGTGCTCGGGTTCGCCATTCTAGCCGCTTTACTAGCAATCTTCCTCCTTGGAGAATCAGCAGCTTTAACCTCCTGTTCCGTACAGGTTGCAATTTGTCCTGAGGATGAACGGGAAGAGGGGGAACCATTGGGAGACTAGCTCTAGGTGTTGGGACAGGCACAGGTCACTCTATTTTCCCATCAGAAAGAAGAATTAACCACAGGCTCATCCTGCCGCCCGGAACCCGAATAGGGCCTGAAGCAATCCTGCGCTTTTGCGGCCAGCTCCCAAGAAAGCGAGTTGAAAAATGGAGCTCAGGGGCACTGCAATTCACAAATCTGCAGAATTATAAATGATAACTCTTGTCCACAAATATATTCAGGGAAGGCAACGAAGAGGATTTGAAAGCAAGGCAGAATTGCAGGAAACAGATTTCAGGAGGTAGATTCGAATCGCCTTTAAAGCACAGGAAAAGCGGCAAAACCTCGACAATGATGCCCTTGGCCAAAAAGGGCGTATGCGTTTTTTCCTGAATATATTCAGGAAAAAACGCATACGCCCTTTTTGGCCAACCAAGCAACCTGGAAAGGCAAATCAGCGCTACAAAGAAGTCTCGCTTCGCATCGGTCAAAAGGGCCATGCTGAATAAAGGGTCAAAACCAGAAATGCAGGACAGGCCATGGAGAAACGGGAGACTTGCTACGCTGTTGGGCGAGATGTAAATTGCCAACAGCCACTCTGGAGAAGTGTACGGTGTGTCCTGAAACATCTAACAAACACAGCTTAGAGAGCATAGGGCACTTCCACTCATGGGCGTATCCATTGGGAAAACTAAAAATCAGCAACACACAGGCACCCCAAAGTTTAGGGCTGCTCTGTTGACAAGAACCTCCACTTCGTTACACCTTAAATATCCCAGGAAAGAGAAAAATGGATAAAGAAGTTGTGGTCCTTATGTACAAAGGAATATCACTCAGCCATGAAATCAACGTTATAAGGCTAGTAGCAGCATGATGATTGGATTTAGGTACGACGATTCTAAGTGAAATAAGTCACACAGAAAAAGACACTTGCCATAAGATATCACTTATAGAGGGAATGTAAAAACCGCTACACTTGAACTAAATTACAAAACAGAACAGAGTCACACGTTTAGAAAACACACTACAGCTGCTTAACGGGAAAGGTGAGCTGGGGTGATGCCTAAAACAAGGGTTTCAAATTAGCTCAGATACCGTTCCATAAACCCAATATGTAATAGACAATACCTACTCCTTGCTCAGTGAACTGGACTCAACACCCCCTATTCACCGCCCAAGAATATATCTGACCAATAAGAATCTTAAAACCTATGTATTGATATCTCTCTGTAAGTGAGTCAACTGCGTGTAAAGCGGCATAAAGACAGCAGTGAAAAGCAGCTAAACCCCATTATAAAAATCAATAACTTTTAAAAACCCGTGAAACAAAGACAGTGAAAGAGAGAGAAATTCTTACAAAATTCGTTCAGGGGCTGTGATGCCACCTGGATTGACCATATCTAGACCCACAGCTGATTGCGACATAAGGGTGGACACTCTTGGGGCTGAGAGGTTTGGTGAGGTTGGGTGAGCAAACGCAGACCCTTTAAAGTCATACTGCGTGGTACCCATCCCATGGGTCCCAAATCTCCAGGTTCAAGGGCATCTTCCTACATCGAAAACATGCATGAGAAACCCAGAAGATGGTACACCGTGTGATCGGGAAAGGTTGCTAAAACGCACCTCATTTCTCGTCTGATGGTGCTCGGGTTCGCCATTCTAGCAGCTTTACTAGCAATCTTCCTCCTTGGAGAATCAGCAGCTTTAACCTCCTGTTCCGTACAGGTTGCAATTTGTCCTGAGGATGAACGGGAAGAGGGGGAACCAATGGGAGACTAGCTCTAGGTGTTGGGACAGGCACAGGTCACTCTATTTTCCCATCAGGAAGAAAAATTAACCACAGGCTCATCCTGCCGCCCGGAACCCGAATAGGGCCTGAAGCAATCCTGCGCTTTTGCGGCCAGCTCCCAAGAAAGCGAGTTGAAAAATGGAGCTCAGGGGCACTGCAATTCACAAATCTGCAGAGTTATAAATGATAACTCTCGTCCACAAATATATTCAGGGAAGGCAACGAAGAGGATTTGAAAGCAAGGCAGAATTGCAGGAAACAGATTTCAGGAGGTAGATTCGAATCGCCTTTAAAGCACAGGAAAAGCGGCAAAACCTCGACAATGATGCCCTTGGCCAAAAAGGGCGTATGCGTTTTTTCCTGAATATATTAAGGAAAAAACGCATACGCCCTTTTTGGCCAACCAAGCAACCTGGAAAGGCAAATCAGCGCTACAAAGAAGTCTCGCTTCGCATCGGTCAAAAGGGCCATGCTGAATAAAGGGTCAAAACCAGAAATGCAGGACAGGCCATGGAGAAACGGGAGCCTTGCTACGCTGATGGCCGGGATGTAAATTGCCAACAGCCACTCTGGAGAAGTGTACGGTGTGTCCTGAAACATCTAAAAAACACAGCTTAGAGAGCATAGGGCAATTCCACTCATGGGCGTATACATTGGGAAAACTAAAAATCAGCAAGACACAGGCACCCCAAAGTTTAGGGCTGCTCTGTTGACAAGAACCTCCACTTCGTTACACCTTAAATATCCCAGGAAAGAGAAAAATGGATAAAGAAGTTGTGGTCCTTATGTACAAAGGAATATCACTCAGCCATGAAATCAACGTCATAAGGCTCGTAGCAGCATGATGAGTGGATTTAGGTACGACGATTCTAAGTGAAATAAGTCACACAGAAAAAGACACTTGCCATAAGATATCACTTATAGAGGGAATGGAAAAACCGCTACACTGGAACTGAATTACAAAACAGAACAGAGTCACACGTTTAGAAAACACACTATAGCTGCTTAACGGGAAAGGTGAGGTGGGGTGATGCCTAAAACAAGGGTTTCAAATTAGCTCAGATACCGTTCCATAAACCCAATATGTAATAGACAAGACCTACTCCTTGCTCAGTGAACTGGACACAACACCCCCTATTCACCGCCCAAGAATATATCTGACTAGTAAGAATCTTAAAACCTATGTATTGATATCTCTCTGTAAGTGAGTCAACTGCGTGTAAAGCGGCATAAAGACAGCAGTGAAAAGCAGCTAAACCCCATTATAAAAATCAATAACTTTTAAAAACCCGTGAAACAAAGACAGTGAAAGAGAGAGAAATACTTACAAAATTCGTTCAGGGGCTGTGATGCCACCTGGATTGACCATATCTAGACCCACAGCTGATTGCGACATAAGGGTGGACACTCTTGGGGCTGAGAGGTTTGGTGAGGTTGGGTGAGCAAACGCAGACCCTTTAAAGTAATACTGCTTGGTACCCATTCCATGGGTCCCAAATCTCCAGGTTCAAGGGCATCTTCCTACATCGAAAACATGCATGAGAAACCCAGACGATGGTACACCGTGTGATCGGGAAAGGTTGCTAAAACGCACCTCATTTCTCGTCTGATTGTGCTCGGGTTCGCCTTTCTAGCCGCTTTACTAGCAATCTCCCTCCTTGGAGAATCAGCAGCTTTAACCTCCTGTTCCGTACAGGTTGCAATTTGTCCTGAGGATGAACGGGAAGAGGGGGAACCAATGGGAGACTAGCTCTAGGTGTTGGGACAGGCACAGGTCACTGTATTTTCCCATCAGGAAGAAGAATTAACCACAGGCTCATCCTGCCGCCCGGAACCCGTATAGGGCCTGAAGCAATCCTGCGCTTTTGCGGCCAGCTCCCAAGAAAGCGAGTTGAAAAATGGAGCTCAGGGGCACTGCAATTCACAAATCTGCAGAGTTATAAATGATAACTCTCGTCCACAAATATATTCAGGGAAGGCAACGAAGAGGATTTGAAAGCAAGGCAGAATTGCAGGAAACAGATTTCAGGAGGTAGATTCGAATTGCCTTTAAAGCACAGGAAAAGCGGCAAAACCTCGACAATGATGCCCTTGGCCAAAAAGGGCGTATGCGTTTTTTCCTGAATATATTAAGGAAAAAACGCATACGCCCTTTTTGGCCAACCAAGCAACCTGGAAAGGCAAATCAGCGCTACAAAGAAGTCTCGCTACACATAGGTCAAAAGGGCCATGCTGAATAAAGGGTCAAAACCAGAAATGCAGGACAGGCCATGGAGAAACGGGAGCCTTGCTACGCTGATGGGCGGGATGTAAATTGCCAACAGCCACTCTGGAGAAGTGTACGGTGTGTCCTGAAACATCTAAAAAACACAGCTTAGAGAGCATAGGGCACTTCCACTCATGGGCGTATACATTGGGAAAGCTAAAAATCAGCAAGACACAGGCACCCCAAAGTTTAGGGCTGCTCTGTTGACAAGAACCTCCACTTCGTTACACCTTAAATATCCCAGGAAAGAGAAAAATGGATAAAGAAGTTGTGGTCCTTATGTACAAAGGAATATCACTCAGCCATGAAATCAACGTCATAAGGCTAGTAGCAGCATGATGAGTGGATTTAGGTACGACGATTCTAAGTGAAATAAGTCACACAGAAAAAGACACTTGACATAAGATATCACTTATAGAGGGAATGTAAAAACCGCTACACTTGAACTGAATTACAAAACAGAACAGAGTCACACGTTTAGAAAACACACTATAGCTGCTTAACGGGAAAGGTGAGGTGGGGTGATGCCTAAAACAAGGGTTTCAAATTAGCTCAGATACCGTTCCATAAACCCAATATGTAATAGACAAGACCTACTCCTTGCTCAGGGAACTGGACTCAACACCCCCTATTCACCGGCCAAGAATATATCTGAGTAGTAAGAATCTTAAAACCTATGTATTGATATCTCTCTGTAAGTGAGTCAACTGCGTGTAAAGCGGCATAAAGACAGCAGTGAAAAGCAGCTAAACCCCATTATAAAAATCAATAACTTTTAAAAACCCGAGAAACAAAGACAGTGAAAGAGAGAGAAATTCTTACAAAATTCGTTCAGGGGCTGTGATGCCACCTGGATTGACCATATCTAGACCCACAGCTGATTGCGACATAAGGGTGGACACTCTTGGGGCTGAGAGGTTTGGTGAGGTTGGGTGAGCAAACGCAGACCCTTTAAAGTAATAATGCTTCGTACCCATCCCATGGGTCCCAAATCTCCAGGTTCAAGGGCATCTTCCTACATCGAAAACATGCATGAGAAACCCAGAAGATGGTACACCGTGTGATCGGGAAAGGTTGCTAAAACGCACCTCATTTCTCGTCTGATGGTGCTCGGGTTCGCCATTCTAGCCGCTTTACTAGCAATCTTCCTCCTTGGAGAATCAGCAGCTTTAACCTCCTGTTCCGTACAGGTTGCAATTTGTCCTGAGGATGAACGGGAAGAGGGGGAACCAATGGGAGACTAGCTCTAGGTGTTGGGACAGGCACAGGTCACTCTATTTTCCCATCAGGAAGAAGAATTAACCACAGGCTCATCCTGCCGCCCGGAACCCGAATAGGGCCTGAAGCAATCCTGCGCTTTTGCGGCCAGCTCCCAAGAAAGCGAGTTGAAAAATGGAGCTCAGGGGCACTGCAATTCACAAACCTGCAGAGTTATAAATGATAACTCTCCTCCACAAATATATTCAGGGAAGGCAACGAAGAGGATTTGAAAGCAAGGCAGAATTGCAGGAAACAGATTTCAGGAGGTAGATTCGAATTGCCTTTAAAGCACAGGAAAGGCGGCAAAACCTCGACAATGATGCACTTGGCCAAAAAGGGCGTATGCGTTTTTTCCTGAATATATTCAGGAAAAAACGCATACGCCCTTTTTGGCCAACCAAGCAACCTGGAAAGGCAAATCAGCGCTACAAAGAAGTCTCGCTTCGCATCGGTCAAAAGGGCCATGCTGAATAAAGGGTCAAAACCAGAAATGCAGGACAGGCCATGGAGAAACGGGAGCCTTGCTACGCTGATGGGCGGGATGTAAATTGCCAACAGCCACTCTGGAGAAGTGTACGGTGTGTCCTGAAACATCTAAAAAACACAGCTTAGAGAGCATAGGGCACTTCCACTCATGGGCGTATACATTGGGAAAACTAAAAATCAGCAAGACACAGGCACCCCAAAGTTTAGGGCTGCTCTGTTGACAAGAACCTCCACTTCGTTACACCTTAAATATCCCAGGAAAGAGAAAAATGGATAAAGAAGTTGTGGTCCTTATGTACAAAGGAATATCACTCAGCCATGAAATCAACGTCATAAGGCTCGTAGCAGCATGATGAGTGGATTTAGGTACGACAATTCTAAGTGAAATAAGTCACACAGAAAAAGACACTTGCCATAAGATATCACTTATAGAGGGAATGGAAAAACCGCTACACTGGAACTGAATTACAAAACAGAACAGAGTCACACGTTTAGAAAACACACTATAGCTGCTTAACGGGAAAGGTGAGGTGGGGTGATGCCTAAAACAAGGGTTTCAAATTAGCTCAGATACCGTTCCATAAACCCAATATGTAATAGACAAGACCTACTCCTTGCTCAGTGAACTGGACTCAACACCCCCTATTCACCGCCCAAGAATATATCTGACTAGTAAGAATCTTAAAACCTATGTATTGATATCTCTCTGTAAGTGAGTCAAGTGCGTGTAAAGCGGCATAAAGACAGCAGTGAAAAGCAGCTAAACCCCATTATAAAAATCAATAACTTTTAAAAACCCGTGAAACAAAGACAGTGAAAGAGAGAGAAATTCTTACAAAATTCGTTCAGGGGCTGTGATGCCACCTGGATTGACCATATCTAGACCCACAGCTGATTGCGACATAAGGGTGGACACTCTTGGGGCTGAGAGGTTTGGTGAGGTTGGGTGAGCAAACGCAGACCCTTTAAAGTCATACTGCGTGGTACCCATCCCATGGGTCCCAAATCTCCAGGTTCAAGGGCATCTTCCTACATCGAAAACATGCATGAGAAACCCAGAAGATGGTACACCGTGTGATCGGGAAAGGTTGCTAAAACGCACCTCATTTCTCGTCTGATGGTGCTCGGGTTCGCCATTCCAGCCGCTTTACTAGCAATCTCCCTCCTTGGAGAATCAGCAGCTTTAACCTCCTGTTCCGTACAGGTTGCAATTTGTCCTGAGGATGAACGGGAAGAGGGGGAACCAATGGGAGACTAGCTCTAGGTGTTGGGACAGGCACAGGTCACTCTATTTTCCCATCAGGAAGAAGAATTAACCACAGGCTCATCCTGCCGCCCGGAACCCGAATAGGGCCTGAAGCAATCCTGCGCTTTTGCGGCCAGCTCCCAAGAAAGCGAGTTGAAAAATGGAGCTCAGGGGCACTGCAATTCACAAATCTGCAGAATTATAAATGATAACTCTCGTCCACAAATATATTCAGGGAAGGCAACGAAGAGGATTTGAAAGCAAGGCAGAATTGCAGGAAACAGATTTCAGGAGGTAGATTCGAATCGCCTTTAAAGCACAGGAAAAGCGGCAAAACCTCGACAATGATGCCCTTGGCCAAAAAGGGCGTATGCGTTTTTTCCTGAATATATTCAGGAAAAAACGCATACGCCCTTTTTGGCCAACCAAGCAACCTGGAAAGGCAAATCAGCGCTACAAAGAAGTCTCGCTTCGCATCGGTCAAAAGGGCCATGCTGAATAAAGGGTCAAAACCAGAAATGCAGGACAGGCCATGGAGAAACGGGAGCCTTGCTACGCTGATGGGCGGGATGTAAATTGCCAACAGCCACTCTGGAGAAGTGTACGGTGTGTCCTGAAACATCTAAAAAACACAGCTTAGAGAGCATAGGGCACTTCCACTCATGGGCGTATACATTGGGAAAACTAAAAATCAGCAAGACACAGGCACCCCAAAGTTTAGGGCTGCTCTGTTGACAAGAACCTCCACTTCGTTACACCTTAAATATCCCAGGAAAGAGAAAAATGGATAAAGAAGTTGTGGTCCTTATGTACAAAGGAATATCACTCAGCCATGAAATCAACGTCATAAGGCTCGTAGCAGCATGATGAGTGGATTTAGGTACGACGATTCTAAGTGAAATAAGTCACACAGAAAAAGACACTTGCCATAAGATATCACTTATAGAGGGAATGGAAAAACCGCTACACTGGAACTGAATTACAAAACAGAACAGAGTCACACGTTTAGAAAACACACTATAGCTGCTTAACGGGAAAGGTGAGGTGGGGTGATGCCTAAAACAAGGGTTTCAAATTAGCTCAGATATCGTTCCACAAACCCAATATGTAATAGACAAGACCTACTCCTTGCTCAGGGAACTGGACTCAACACCCCCTATTCACCGGCCAAGAATATATCTGAGTAGTAAGAATCTTAAAACCTATGTATTGATATCTCCCTGTAAGTGAGTCAAGTGCGTGTAAAGCGGCATAAAGACAGCAGTGAAAAGCAGCTAAACCCCATTATAAAAATCAATAACTTTTAAAAACCCGAGAAACAAAGACAGTGAAAGAGAGAGAAATTCTTACAAAATTCGTTCAGGGGCTGTGATGCCACCTGGATTGACCATATCTAGACCCACAGCTGATTGCGACATAAGGGTGGACACTCTTGGGGCTGAGAGGTTTGGTGAGGTTGGGTGAGCAAACGCAGACCCTTTAAAGTCATACTGCGTGGTACCCATCCCATGGGTCCCAAATCTCCAGGTTCAAGGGCATCTTCCTACATCGAAAACATGCATGAGAAACCCAGAAGATGGTACACCGTGTGATCGGGAAAGGTTGCTAAAACGCACCTCATTTCTCGTCTGATGGTGCTCGGGTTCGCCATTCCAGCCGCTTTACTAGCAATCTCCCTCCTTGGAGAATCAGCAGCTTTAACCTCCTGTTCCGTACAGGTTGCAGTTTGTCCTGAGGATGAACGGGAAGAGGGGGAACCAATGGGAGACTAGCTCTAGGTGTTGGGACAGGCACAGGTCACTCTATTTTCCCATCAGGAAGAAAAATTAACCACAGGCTCATCCTGCCGCCCGGAACCCGAATAGGGCCTGAAGCAATCCTGCGCTTTTGCGGCCAGCTCCCAAGAAAGCGAGTTGAAAAATGGAGCTCAGGGGCACTGCAATTCACAAATCTGCAGAGTTATAAATGATAACTCTCGTCCACAAATATATTCAGGGAAGGCAACGAAGAGGATTTGAAAGCAAGGCAGAATTGCAGGAAACAGATTTCAGGAGGTAGATTCGAATCGCCTTTAAAGCACAGGAAAAGCGGCAAAACCTCGACAATGATGCCCTTGGCCAAAAAGGGCGTATGCGTTTTTTCCTGAATATATTCAGGAAAAAACGCATACGCCCTTTTTGGCCAACCAAGCAACCTGGAAAGGCAAATCAGCGCTACAAAGAAGTCTCGCTTCGCATCGGTCAAAAGGGCCATGCTGAATAAAGGGTCAAAACCAGAAATGCAGGACAGGCCATGGAGAAACGGGAGCCTTGCTACGCTGATGGGCGGGATGTAAATTGCCAACAGCCACTCTGGAGAAGTGTACGGTGTGTCCTGAAACATCTAAAAAACACAGCTTAGAGAGCATAGGGCACTTCCACTCATGGGCGTATACATTGGGAAAACTAAAAATCAGCAAGACACAGGCACCCCAAAGTTTAGGGCTGCTCTGTTGACAAGAACCTCCACTTCGTTACACCTTAAATATCCCAGGAAAGAGAAAAATGGATAAAGAAGTTGTGGTCCTTATGTACAAAGGAATATCACTCAGCCATGAAATCAACGTCATAAGGCTCGTAGCAGCATGATGAGTGGATTTAGGTACGACGATTCTAAGTGAAATAAGTCACACAGAAAAAGACACTTGCCATAAGATATCACTTATAGAGGGAATGGAAAAACCGCTACACTGGAACTGAATTACAAAACAGAACAGAGTCACACGTTTAGAAAACACACTATAGCTGCTTAACGGGAAAGGTGAGGTGGGGTTATGCCTAAAACAAGGGTTTCAAATTAGCTCAGATACCGTTCCACAAACCCAATATGTAATAGACAAGACCTACTCCTTGCTCAGGGAACTGGACTCAACACCCCCTATTCACCGCCCAAGAATATATCTGACTAGTAAGAATCTTAAAACCTATGTATTGATATCTCTCTGTAAGTGAGTCAAGTGCGTGTAAAGCGGCATAAAGACAGCAGTGAAAAGCAGCTAAACCCCATTATAAAAATCAATAACTTTTAAAAACCCGAGAAACAAAGACAGTGAAAGAGAGAGAAATTCTTACAAAATTCGTGCAGGGGCTGTGATGCCACCTGGATTGACCATATCTAGACCCACAGCTGATTGCGACATAAGGGTGGACACTCTTGGGGCTGAGAGGTTTGGTGAGGTTGGGTGAGCAAACGCAGACCCTTTAAAGTCATACTGCGTGGTACCCATCCCATGGGTCCCAAATCTCCAGGTTCAAGGGCATCTTCCTACATCGAAAACATGCATGAGAAACCCAGAAGATGGTACACCGTGTGATCGGGAAAGGTTGCTAAAACGCACCTCATTTCTCGTCTGATGGTGCTCGGGTTCGCCATTCCAGCCGCTTTACTAGCAATCTCCCTCCTTGGAGAATCAGCAGCTTTAACCTCCTGTTCCGTACAGGTTGCAGTTTGTCCTGAGGATGAACGGGAAGAGGGGGAACCAATGGGAGACTAGCTCTAGGTGTTGGGACAGGCACAGGTCACTCTATTTTCCCATCAGGAAGAAGAATTAACCACAGGCTCATCCTGCCGCCCGGAACCCGAATAGGGCCTGAAGCAATCCTGCGCTTTTGCGGCCAGCTCCCAAGAAAGCGAGTTGAAAAATGGAGCTCAGGGGCACTGCAATTCACAAACCTGCAGAGTTATAAATGATAACTCTCGTCCACAAATATATTCAGGGAAGGCAACGAAGAGGATTTGAAAGCAAGGCAGAATTGCAGGAAACAGATTTCAGGAGGTAGATTCGAATCGCCTTTAAAGCACAGGAAAAGCGGCAAAACCTCGACAATGATGCCCTTGGCCAAAAAGGGCGTATGCGTTTTTTCCTGAATATATTCAGGAAAAAACGCATACGCCCTTTTTGGCCAACCAAGCAACCTGGAAAGGCAAATCAGCGCTACAAAGAAGTCTCGCTTCGCATCGGTCAAAAGGGCCATGCTGAATAAAGGGTCAAAACCAGAAATGCAGGACAGGCCATGGAGAAACGGGAGCCTTGCTACGCTGATGGGCGGGATGTAAATTGCCAACAGCCACTCTGGAGAAGTGTACGGTGTGTCCTGAAACATCTAAAAAACACAGCTTAGAGAGCATAGGGCACTTCCACTCATGGGCGTATACATTGGGAAAACTAAAAATCAGCAAGACACAGGCACCCCAAAGTTTAGGGCTGCTCTGTTGACAAGAACCTCCACTTCGTTACACCTTAAATATCCCAGGAAAGAGAAAAATGGATAAAGAAGTTGTGGTCCTTATGTACAAAGGAATATCACTCAGCCATGAAATCAACGTCATAAGGCTCGTAGCAGCATGATGAGTGGATTTAGGTACGACGATTCTAAGTGAAATAAGTCACACAGAAAAAGACACTTGCCATAAGATATCACTTATAGAGGGAATGGAAAAACCGCTACACTGGAACTGAATTACAAAACAGAACAGAGTCACACGTTTAGAAAACACACTATAGCTGCTTAACGGGAAAGGTGAGGTGGGGTGATGCCTAAAACAAGGGTTTCAAATTAGCTCAGATATCGTTCCACAAACCCAATATGTAATAGACAAGACCTACTCCTTGCTCAGGGAACTGGACTCAACACCCCCTATTCACCGGCCAAGAATATATCTGAGTAGTAAGAATCTTAAAACCTATGTATTGATATCTCCCTGTAAGTGAGTCAAGTGCGTGTAAAGCGGCATAAAGACAGCAGTGAAAAGCAGCTAAACCCCATTATAAAAATCAATAACTTTTAAAAACCCGAGAAACAAAGACAGTGAAAGAGAGAGAAATTCTTACAAAATTCGTTCAGGGGCTGTGATGCCACCTGGATTGACCATATCTAGACCCACAGCTGATTGCGACATAAGGGTGGACACTCTTGGGGCTGAGAGGTTTGGTGAGGTTGGGTGAGCAAACGCAGACCCTTTAAAGTCATACTGCGTGGTACCCATCCCATGGGTCCCAAATCTCCAGGTTCAAGGGCATCTTCCTACATCGAAAACATGCATGAGAAACCCAGAAGATGGTACACCGTGTGATCGGGAAAGGTTGCTAAAACGCACCTCATTTCTCGTCTGATGGTGCTCGGGTTCGCCATTCCAGCCGCTTTACTAGCAATCTCCCTCCTTGGAGAATCAGCAGCTTTAACCTCCTGTTCCGTACAGGTTGCAGTTTGTCCTGAGGATGAACGGGAAGAGGGGGAACCAATGGGAGACTAGCTCTAGGTGTTGGGACAGGCACAGGTCACTCTATTTTCCCATCAGGAAGAAAAATTAACCACAGGCTCATCCTGCCGCCCGGAACCCGAATAGGGCCTGAAGCAATCCTGCGCTTTTGCGGCCAGCTCCCAAGAAAGCGAGTTGAAAAATGGAGCTCAGGGGCACTGCAATTCACAAATCTGCAGAGTTATAAATGATAACTCTCGTCCACAAATATATTCAGGGAAGGCAACGAAGAGGATGTGAAAGCAAGGCAGAATTGCAGGAAACAGATTTCAGGAGGTAGATTCGAATCGCCTTTAAAGCACAGGAAAAGCGGCAAAACCTCGACAATGATGCCCTTGGCCAAAAAGGGCGTATGCGTTTTTTCCTGAATATATTCAGGAAAAAACGCATACGCCCTTTTTGGCCAACCAAGCAACCTGGAAAGGCAAATCAGCGCTACAAAGAAGTCTCGCTTCGCATCGGTCAAAAGGGCCATGCTGAATAAAGGGTCAAAACCAGAAATGCAGGACAGGCCATGGAGAAACGGGAGCCTTGCTACGCTGATGGGCGGGATGTAAATTGCCAACAGCCACTCTGGAGAAGTGTACGGTGTGTCCTGAAACATCTAAAAAACACAGCTTAGAGAGCATAGGGCACTTCCACTCATGGGCGTATACATTGGGAAAACTAAAAATCAGCAAGACACAGGCACCCCAAAGTTTAGGGCTGCTCTGTTGACAAGAACCTCCACTTCGTTACACCTTAAATATCCCAGGAAAGAGAAAAATGGATAAAGAAGTTGTGGTCCTTATGTACAAAGGAATATCACTCAGCCATGAAATCAACGTCATAAGGCTCGTAGCAGCATGATGAGTGGATTTAGGTACGACGATTCTAAGTGAAATAAGTCACACAGAAAAAGACACTTGCCATAAGATATCACTTATAGAGGGAATGGAAAAACCGCTACACTGGAACTGAATTACAAAACAGAACAGAGTCACACGTTTAGAAAACACACTATAGCTGCTTAACGGGAAAGGTGAGGTGGGGTTATGCCTAAAACAAGGGTTTCAAATTAGCTCAGATACCGTTCCACAAACCCAATATGTAATAGACAAGACCTACTCCTTGCTCAGGGAACTGGACTCAACACCCCCTATTCACCGGCCAAGAATATATCTGAGTAGTAAGAATCTTAAAACCTATGTATTGATATCTCTCTGTAAGTGAGTCAAGTGCGTGTAAAGCGGCATAAAGACAGCAGTGAAAAGCAGCTAAACCCCATTATAAAAATCAATAACTTTTAAAAACCCGAGAAACAAAGACAGTGAAAGAGAGAGAAATTCTTACAAAATTCGTGCAGGGGCTGTGATGCCACCTGGATTGACCATATCTAGACCCACAGCTGATTGCGACATAAGGGTGGACACTCTTGGGGCTGAGAGGTTTGGTGAGGTTGGGTGAGCAAACGCAGACCCTTTAAAGTCATACTGCGTGGTACCCATCCCATGGGTCCCAAATCTCCAGGTTCAAGGGCATCTTCCTACATCGAAAACATGCATGAGAAACCCAGAAGATGGTACACCGTGTGATCGGGAAAGGTTGCTAAAACGCACCTCATTTCTCGTCTGATGGTGCTCGGGTTCGCCATTCCAGCCGCTTTACTAGCAATCTCCCTCCTTGGAGAATCAGCAGCTTTAACCTCCTGTTCCGTACAGGTTGCAGTTTGTCCTGAGGATGAACGGGAAGAGGGGGAACCAATGGGAGACTAGCTCTAGGTGTTGGGACAGGCACAGGTCACTCTATTTTCCCATCAGGAAGAAGAATTAACCACAGGCTCATCCTGCCGCCCGGAACCCGAATAGGGCCTGAAGCAATCCTGCGCTTTTGCGGCCAGCTCCCAAGAAAGCGAGTTGAAAAATGGAGCTCAGGGGCACTGCAATTCACAAACCTGCAGAGTTATAAATGATAACTCTCGTCCACAAATATATTCAGGGAAGGCAACGAAGAGGATTTGAAAGCAAGGCAGAATTGCAGGAAACAGATTTCAGGAGGTAGATTCGAATCGCCTTTAAAGCACAGGAAAAGCGGCAAAACCTCGACAATGATGCCCTTGGCCAAAAAGGGCGTATGCGTTTTTTCCTGAATATATTCAGGAAAAAACGCATACGCCCTTTTTGGCCAACCAAGCAACCTGGAAAGGCAAATCAGCGCTACAAAGAAGTCTCGCTTCGCATCGGTCAAAAGGGCCATGCTGAATAAAGGGTCAAAACCAGAAATGCAGGACAGGCCATGGAGAAACGGGAGCCTTGCTACGCTGATGGGCGGGATGTAAATTGCCAACAGCCACTCTGGAGAAGTGTACGGTGTGTCCTGAAACATCTACAAAACTCAGCTTAGAGAGCATAGGGCACTTCCACTCATGGGCGTATACATTTGGAAAACTAAAAATCAGCAAGACACAGGCACCCCAAAGTTTAGGGCTGCTCTGTTGACAAGAACCTCCACTTCGTTACACCTTAAATATCCCAGGAAAGAGAAAAATGGATAAAGAAGTTGTGGTCCTTATGTACAAAGGAATATCACTCAGGCATGAAATCAACGTCATAAGGCTCGTAGCAGCATGATGAGTGGATTTAGGTACGACGATTCTAAGTGAAATAAGTCACACAGAAAAAGACACTTGCCATAAGATATCACTTATAGAGGGAATGAAAAAACCGCTACACTTGAACTGAATTACAAAACAGAACAGAGTCACACGTTTAGAAAACACACTATAGCTGCTTAACGGGAAAGGTGAGGTGGGGTGATGCCTAAAACAGGGTTTCAACTTAGCTCAGATACCGTTCCACAAACCCAATATGTAATAGACAAGACCTACTCCTTGCTCAGGGAACTGGACTCAACACCCCCTATTCACCGCCCAAGAATATATCTGACTAGTAAGAATCTTAAAACCTATGTATTGATATCTCTCTGTAAGTGAGTCAAGTGCGTGTAAAGCGGCATAAAGACAGCAGTGAAAAGCAGCTAAACCCCATTATAAAAATCAATAACTTTTAAAAACCCGTGAAACAAAGACAGTGAAAGAGAGAGAAATTCTTACAAAATTCGTTCAGGGGCTGTGATGCCACCTGGATTGACCATATCTAGACCCACAGCTGATTGCGACATAAGGGTGGACACTCTTGGGGCTGAGAGGTTTGGTGAGGTTGGGTGAGCAAACGCAGACCCTTTAAAGTAATACTGCGTGGTACTCATCCCATGGGTCCCAAATCTCCAGGTTCAAGGGCATCTTCCTACATCGAAAACATGCATGAGAAACCCAGAAGATGGTACACCGTGTGATCGGGAAAGGTTGCTAAAACGCACCTCATTTCTCGTCTGATGGTGCTCGGGTTCGCCATTCCAGCCGCTTTACTAGCAATCTCCCTCCTTGGAGAATCAGCAGCTTTAACCTCCTGTTCCGTACAGGTTGCAGTTTGTCCTGAGGATGAACGGGAAGAGGGGGAACCAATGGGAGACTAGCTCTAGGTGTTGGGACAGGCACAGGTCACTCTATTTTCCCATCAGGAAGAAGAATTAACCACAGGCTCATCCTGCCGCCCGGAACCCGAATAGGGCCTGAAGCAATCCTGCGCATTTGCGGCCAGCTCCCAAGAAAGCGAGTTGAAAAATGGAGCTCAGGGGCACTGCAATTCACAAACCTGCAGAGTTATAAATGATAACTCTCGTCCACAAATATATTCAGGGAAGGCAACGAAGAGGATGTGAAAGCAAGGCAGAATTGCAGGAAACAGATTTCAGGAGGTTGATTCGAATCGCCTTTAAAGCACAGGAAAAGCGGCAAAACCTCGACAATGATGCCCTTGGCCAAAAAGGGCGTATGCGTTTTTTCCTGAATATATTCAGGAAAAAACGCATACGCCCTTTTTGGCCAACCAAGCAACCTGGAAAGGCAAATCAGCGCTACAAAGAAGTCTCGCTTCGCATCGGTCAAAAGGGCCATGCTGAATAAAGGGTCAAAACCAGAAATGCAGGACAGGCCATGGAGAAACGGGAGCCTTGCTACGCTGATGGGCGGGATGTAAATTGCCAACAGCCACTCTGGAGAAGTGTACGGTGTGTCCTGAAACATCTAAAAAACACAGCTTAGAGAGCATAGGGCACTTCCACTAATGGGCGTATACATTGGGAAAACTAAAAATCAGCAAGACACAGGCACCCCAAAGTTTAGGGCTGCTCTGTTGACAAGAACCTCCACTTCGTTACACCTTAAATATCCCAGGAAAGAGAAAAATGGATAAAGAAGTTGTGGTCCTTATGTACAAAGGAATATCACTCAGCCATGAAATCAACGTCATAAGGCTCGTAGCAGCATGATGAGTGGATTTAGGTACGACGATTCTAAGTGAAATAAGTCACACAGAAAAAGACACTTGCCATAAGATATCACTTATAGAGGGAATGGAAAAACCGCTACACTGGAACTGAATTACAAAACAGAACAGAGTCACACGTTTAGAAAACACACTATAGCTGCTTAACGGGAAAGGTGAGGTGGGGTGATGCCTAAAACAAGGGTTTCAAATTAGCTCAGATATCGTTCCACAAACCCAATATGTAATAGACAAGACCTACTCCTTGCTCAGGGAACTGGACTCAACACCCCCTATTCACCGGCCAAGAATATATCTGAGTAGTAAGAATCTTAAAACCTATGTATTGATATCTCCCTGTAAGTGAGTCAAGTGCGTGTAAAGCGGCATAAAGACAGCAGTGAAAAGCAGCTAAACCCCATTATAAAAATCAATAACTTTTAAAAACCCGAGAAACAAAGACAGTGAAAGAGAGAGAAATTCTTACAAAATTCGTTCAGGGGCTGTGATGCCACCTGGATTGACCATATCTAGACCCACAGCTGATTGCGACATAAGGGTGGACACTCTTGGGGCTGAGAGGTTTGGTGAGGTTGGGTGAGCAAACGCAGACCCTTTAAAGTCATACTGCGTGGTACCCATCCCATGGGTCCCAAATCTCCAGGTTCAAGGGCATCTTCCTACATCGAAAACATGCATGAGAAACCCAGAAGATGGTACACCGTGTGATCGGGAAAGGTTGCTAAAACGCACCTCATTTCTCGTCTGATGGTGCTCGGGTTCGCCATTCCAGCCGCTTTACTAGCAATCTCCCTCCTTGGAGAATCAGCAGCTTTAACCTCCTGTTCCGTACAGGTTGCAGTTTGTCCTGAGGATGAACGGGAAGAGGGGGAACCAATGGGAGACTAGCTCTAGGTGTTGGGACAGGCACAGGTCACTCTATTTTCCCATCAGGAAGAAGAATTAACCACAGGCTCATCCTGCCGCCCGGAACCCGAATAGGGCCTGAAGCAATCCTGCGCATTTGCGGCCAGCTCCCAAGAAAGCGAGTTGAAAAATGGAGCTCAGGGGCACTGCAATTCACAAACCTGCAGAGTTATAAATGATAACTCTCGTCCACAAATATATTCAGGGAAGGCAACGAAGAGGATGTGAAAGCAAGGCAGAATTGCAGGAAACAGATTTCAGGAGGTAGATTCGAATCGCCTTTAAAGCACAGGAAAAGCGGCAAAACCTCGACAATGATGCCCTTGGCCAAAAAGGGCGTATGCGTTTTTTCCTGAATATATTCAGGAAAAAACGCATACGCCCTTTTTGGCCAACCAAGCAACCTGGAAAGGCAAATCAGCGCTACAAAGAAGTCTCGCTTCGCATCGGTCAAAAGGGCCATGCTGAATAAAGGGTCAAAACCAGAAATGCAGGACAGGCCATGGAGAAACGGGAGCCTTGCTACGCTGATGGGCGGGATGTAAATTGCCAACAGCCACTCTGGAGAAGTGTACGGTGTGTCCTGAAACATCTAAAAAACACAGCTTAGAGAGCATAGGGCACTTCCACTCATGGGCGTATACATTGGGAAAACTAAAAATCAGCAAGACACAGGCACCCCAAAGTTTAGGGCTGCTCTGTTGACAAGAACCTCCACTTCGTTACACCTTAAATATCCCAGGAAAGAGAAAAATGGATAAAGAAGTTGTGGTCCTTCTTTACAATGGAATATCACTCAGCCATGAAATCAACGTCATAAGGCTCGTAGCAGCATGATGAGTGGATTTAGGTACGACGATTCTAAGTGAAATAAGTCACACAGAAAAAGACACTTGCCATAAGATATCACTTATAGAGGGAATGGAAAAACCGCTACACTGGAACTGAATTACAAAACAGAACAGAGTCACACGTTTAGAAAACACACTATAGCTGCTTAACGGGAAAGGTGAGGTGGGGTGATGCCTAAAACAAGGGTTTCAAATTAGCTCAGATACCGTTCCATAAACCCAATATGTAATAGACAAGACCTACTCCTTGCTCAGTGAACTGGACTCAACACCCCCTATTCACCGCCCAAGAATATATCTGACTAGTAAGAATCTTAAAACCTATGTATTGATATCTCTCTGTAAGTGAGTCAAGTGGGTGTAAAGCTGCATAAACACAGCAGTGAAAAGCAGCTAAACCCCATTATAAAACTCAATTAATTTTAAAAACCCGTGAAACAAAGACAGTGAAAGAGAGAGAAATTCTCACAAAATTCGTTCAGGGGCTGTGATGCCACCTGGGTTGACCATATCTAGACCCGCAGCTCATTGAGACATAAGGGTGGACACTCTTGGGGCTGAGAGGTTTGGTGAGGTTGGGTGAGCAAACACAGACGCTTTAAAGTAATACTGCGTGGTACCCATCCCATGGGTCCCAAATCTCCAGGTTCAAGGGCATCTTCCTACATCGAAATCATGCATGAGAAACCCAGAAGACGGTACACCGAGTGATCGGGAAAGGTTTCTAAAACGCACCTCATTTCTCATCTCCTTGTGCTCGGGTTCGCCATTCCAGCCGCTTTACTAGCAATCTCCCTCCTTGGAGAATCAGCAGCTTTAACCTCCTGTTCCGTACAGGTTGCAATTTGTCCTGAGGATGAACGGGAAGAGGGGGAACCAATGGGAGACTAGCTCTAGGTGTTGGGACAGGCACAGGTCACTCTATTTTCCCATCAGGAAGAAGAATTAACCACAGGCTCATCCTGCCGCCCGGAACCCGAATAGGGCCTGAAGCAATCCTGCGCTTTTGCGGCCAGCTCCCAAGAAAGCGAGTTGAAAAATGGAGCTCAGGGGCACTGCAATTCACAAACCTGCAGAGTTATAAATGATAACTCTCGTCCACAAATATATTCAGGGAAGGCAACGAAGAGGATTTGAAAGCAAGGCAGAATTGCAGGAAACAGATTTCAGGAGGTAGATTCGAATCGCATTTAAAGCACAGGAAAAGCGGCAAAACCTCGACAATGATGCCCTTGGCCAAAAAGGGCGTATGCGTTTTTTCCTGAATATATTCAGGAAAAAATGCATACGCCCTTTTTGGCCAACCAAGCAACCTGGAAAGGCAAATCAGCGCTACAAAGAAGTCTCGCTTCGCATCGGTCAAAAGGGCCATGCTGAATAAAGGGTCAAAACCAGAAATGCAGGACAGGCCATGGAGAAACGGGAGCCTTGCTACGCTGATGGGCGGGATGTAAATTGCCAACAGCCACTCTGGAGAAGTGTACGGTGTGTCCTGAAACATCTAAAAAACACAGCTTAGAGAGCATAGGGCACTTCCACTCATGGGCGTATACATTGGGAAAACTAAAAATCAGCAAGACACAGGCACCCCAAAGTTTAGGGCTGCTCTGTTGACAAGAACCTCCACTTCGTTACACCTTAAATATCCCAGGAAAGAGAAAAATGGATAAAGAAGTTGTGGTCCTTATGTACAAAGGAATATCACTCAGCCATGAAATCAACGTCATAAGGCTCGTAGCAGCATGATGAGTGGATTTAGGTACGACGATTCTAAGTGAAATAAGTCACACAGAAAAAGACACTTGCCATAAGATATCACTTATAGAGGGAATGGAAAAACCGCTACACTGGAACTGAATTACAAAACAGAACAGAGTCACACGTTTAGAAAACACACTATAGCTGCTTAACGGGAAAGGTGAGGTGGGGTTATGCCTAAAACAAGGGTTTCAAATTAGCTCAGATACCGTTCCACAAACCCAATATGTAATAGACAAGACCTACTCCTTGCTCAGTGAACTGGACTCAACACCCCCTATTCACCGCCCAAGAATATATCTGACTAGTAAGAATCTTAAAACCTATGTATTGATATCTCTCTGTAAGTGAGTCAAGTGCGTGTAAAGCGGCATAAAGACAGCAGTGAAAAGCAGCTAAACCCCATTATAAAAATCAAAAACTTTTAAAAACCCGTGAAACAAAGACAGTGAAAGAGAGAGAAATTCTTACAAAATTCGTTCAGGGGCTGTGATGCCACCTGGATTGACCATATCTAGACCCACAGCTGATTGCGACATAAGGGTGGACACTCTTGGGGCTGAGAGGTTTGGTGAGGTTGGGTGAGCAAACGCAGACCCTTTAAAGTCATACTGCGTGGTACCCATCCCATGGGTCCCAAATCTCCAGGTTCAAGGGCATCTTCCTACATCGAAAACATGCATGAGAAACCCAGAAGATGGTACACCGTGTGATCGGGAAAGGTTGCTAAAACGCACCTCATTTCTCGTCTGATGGTGCTCGGGTTCGCCATTCCAGCCGCTTTACTAGCAATCTCCCTCCTTGGAGAATCAGCAGCTTTAACCTCCTGTTCCGTACAGGTTGCAGTTTGTCCTGAGGATGAACGGGAAGAGGGGGAACCAATGGGAGACTAGCTCTAGGTGTTGGGACAGGCACAGGTCACTCTATTTTCCCATCAGGAAGAAGAATTAACCACAGGCTCATCCTGCCGCCCGGAACCCGAATAGGGCCTGAAGCAATCCTGCGCATTTGCGGCCAGCTCCCAAGAAAGCGAGTTGAAAAATGGAGCTCAGGGGCACTGCAATTCACAAACCTGCAGAGTTATAAATGATAACTCTCGTCCACAAATATATTCAGGGAAGGCAACGAAGAGGATGTGAAAGCAAGGCAGAATTGCAGGAAACAGATTTCAGGAGGTAGATTCGAATCGCCTTTAAAGCACAGGAAAAGCGGCAAAACCTCGACAATGATGCCCTTGGCCAAAAAGGGCGTATGCGTTTTTTCCTGAATATATTCAGGAAAAAACGCATACGCCCTTTTTGGCCAACCAAGCAACCTGGAAAGGCAAATCAGCGCTACAAAGAAGTCTCGCTTCGCATCGGTCAAAAGGGCCATGCTGAATAAAGGGTCAAAACCAGAAATGCAGGACAGGCCATGGAGAAACGGGAGCCTTGCTACGCTGATGGGCGGGATGTAAATTGCCAACAGCCACTCTGGAGAAGTGTACGGTGTGTCCTGAAACATCTAAAAAACACAGCTTAGAGAGCATAGGGCACTTCCACTCATGGGCGTATACATTGGGAAAACTAAAAATCAGCAAGACACAGGCACCCCAAAGTTTAGGGCTGCTCTGTTGACAAGAACCTCCACTTCGTTACACCTTAAATATCCCAGGAAAGAGAAAAATGGATAAAGAAGTTGTGGTCCTTATGTACAAAGGAATATCACTCAGCCATGAAATCAACGTCATAAGGCTCGTAGAAGCATGATGAGTGGATTTAGGTACGACGATTCTAAGTGAAATAAGTCACACAGAAAAAGACACTTGCCATAAGATATCACTTATAGAGGGAATGGAAAAACCGCTACACTGGAACTGAATTACAAAACAGAACAGAGTCACACGTTTAGAAAACACACTATAGCTGCTTAACGGGAAAGGTGAGGTGGGGTTATGCCTAAAACAAGGGTTTCAAATTAGCTCAGATACCGTTCCACAAACCCAATATGTAATAGACAAGACCTACTCCTTGCTCAGTGAACTGGACTCAACACCCCCTATTCACCGCCCAAGAATATATCTGACTAGTAAGAATCTTAAAACCTATGTATTGATATCTCTCTGTAAGTGAGTCAAGTGCGTGTAAAGCGGCATAAAGACAGCAGTGAAAAGCAGCTAAACCCCATTATAAAAATCAAAAACTTTTAAAAACCCGTGAAACAAAGACAGTGAAAGAGAGAGAAATTCTTACAAAATTCGTTCAGGGGCTGTGATGCCACCTGGATTGACCATATCTAGACCCACAGCTGATTGCGACATAAGGGTGGACACTCTTGGGGCTGAGAGGTTTGGTGAGGTTGGGTGAGCAAACGCAGACCTTTTAAAGTCATACTGCGTGGTACCCATCCCATGGGTCCCAAATCTCCAGGTTCAAGGGCATCTTCCTACATCGAAAACATGCATGAGAAACCCAGAAGATGGTACACCGTGTGATCGGGAAAGGTTGCTAAAACGCACCTCATTTCTCGTCTGATGGTGCTCGGGTTCGCCATTCCAGCCGCTTTACTAGCAATCTCCCTCCTTGGAGAATCAGCAGCTTTAACCTCCTGTTCCGTACAGGTTGCAGTTTGTCCTGAGGATGAACGGGAAGAGGGGGAACCAATGGGAGACTAGCTCTAGGTGTTGGGACAGGCACAGGTCACTCTATTTTCCCATCAGGAAGAAGAATTAACCACAGGCTCATCCTGCCGCCCGGAACCCGAATAGGGCCTGAAGCAATCCTGCGCATTTGCGGCCAGCTCCCAAGAAAGCGAGTTGAAAAATGGAGCTCAGGGGCACTGCAATTCACAAACCTGCAGAGTTATAAATGATAACTCTCGTCCACAAATATATTCAGGGAAGGCAACGAAGAGGATTTGAAAGCAAGGCAGAATTGCAGGAAACAGATTTCAGGAGGTAGATTCGAATCGCCTTTAAAGCACAGGAAAAGCGGCAAAACCTCGACAATGATGCCCTTGGCCAAAAAGGGCGTATGCGTTTTTTCCTGAATATATTCAGGAAAAAACGCATACGCCCTTTTTGGCCAACCAAGCAACCTGGAAAGGCAAATCAGCGCTACAAAGAAGTCTCGCTTCGCATCGGTCAAAAGGGCCATGCTGAATAAAGGGTCAAAACCAGAAATGCAGGACAGGCCATGGAGAAACGGGAGCCTTGCTACGCTGATGGGCGGGATGTAAATTGCCAACAGCCACTCTGGAGAAGTGTACGGTGTGTCCTGAAACATCTAAAAAACACAGCTTAGAGAGCATAGGGCACTTCCACTCATGGGCGTATACATTGGGAAAACTAAAAATCAGCAAGACACAGGCACCCCAAAGTTTAGGGCTGCTCTGTTGACAAGAACCTCCACTTCGTTACACCTTAAATATCCCAGGAAAGAGAAAAATGGATAAAGAAGTTGTGGTCCTTATGTACAAAGGAATATCACTCAGCCATGAAATCAACGTCATAAGTCTCGTAGCAGCATGATGAGTGGATTTAGGTACGACGATTCTAAGTGAAATAAGTCACACAGAAAAAGACACTTGCCATAAGATATCACTTATAGAGGGAATGGAAAAACCGCTACACTGGAACTGAATTACAAAACAGAACAGAGTCACACGTTTAGAAAACACACTATAGCTGCTTAACGGGAAAGGTGAGGTGAGGTGATGCCTAAAACAAGGGTTTCAAATTAGCTCAGATACCGTTCCACAAACCCAATATGTAATAGACAAGACCTACTCCTTGCTCAGTGAACTGGACTCAACACCCCCTATTCACCGCCCAAGAATATATCTGAGTAGTAAGAATCTTAAAACCTATGTATTGATATCTCTCTGTAAGTGAGTCAAGTGCGTGTAAAGCGGCATAAAGACAGCAGTGAAAAGCAGCTAAACCCCATTATAAAAATCAATAACTTTTAAAAACCCGAGAAACAAAGACAGTGAAAGAGAGAGAAATTCTTACAAAATTCGTTCAGGGGCTGTGATGCCACCTGGATTGACCATATCTAGACCCACAGCTGATTGCGACATAAGGGTGGACACTCTTGGGGCTGAGAGGTTTGGTGAGGTTGGGTGAGCAAACGCAGACCCTTTAAAGTCATACTGCGTGGTACCCATCCCATGGGTCCCAAATCTCCAGGTTCAAGGGCATCTTCCTACATCGAAAACATGCATGAGAAACCCAGAAGATGGTACACCGTGTGATCGGGAAAGGTTGCTAAAACGCACCTCATTTCTCGTCTGATGGTGCTCGGGTTCGCCATTCCAGCCGCTTTACTAGCAATCTCCCTCCTTGGAGAATCAGCAGCTTTAACCTCCTGTTCCGTACAGGTTGCAATTTGTCCTGAGGATGAACGGGAAGAGGGGGAACCAATGGGAGACTAGCTCTAGGTGTTGGGACAGGCACAGGTCACTCTATTTTCCCATCAGGAAGAAGGATTAACCACAGGCTCATCCTGCCGCCCGGAACCCGAATAGGGCCTGAAGCAATCCTGCGCTTTTGCGGCCAGCTCCCAAGAAAGCGAGTTGAAAAATGGAGCTCAGGGGCACTGCAATTCACAAACCTGCAGAGTTATAAATGATAACTGTCGTCCACAAATATATTCAGGGAAGGCAACGAAGAGGATTTGAAAGCAAGGCAGAATTGCAGGAAACAGATTTCAGGAGGTAGATTCGAATCGCCTTTAAAGCACAGGAAAAGCGGCAAAACCTCGACAATGATGCCCTTGGCCAAAAAGGGCGTATGCGTTTTTTCCTGAATACATTCAGGAAAAAACGCATACGCCCTTTTTGGCCAACCAAGCAACCTGGAAAGGCAAATCAGCGCTACAAAGAAGTCTCGCTTCGCATCGGTCAAAAGGGCCATGCTGAATAAAGGGTCAAAACCAGAAATGCAGGACAGGCCATGGAGAAACGGGAGCCTTGCTACGCTGATGGGCGGGATGTAAATTGCCAACAGCCACTCTGGAGAAGTGTACGGTGTGTCCTGAAACATCTAAAAAACACAGCTTAGAGAGCATAGGGCACTTCCACTCATGGGCGTATACATTGGGAAAACTAAAAATCAGCAAGACACAGGCACCCCAAAGTTTAGGGCTGCTCTGTTGACAAGAACCTCCACTTCGTTACACCTTAAATATCCCAGGAAAGAGAAAAATGGATAAAGAAGTCGTGGTCCTTCTTTACAATGGAATATCACTCAGCCATGAAATCAACGTCATAAGGCTAGTAGCAGCATGATGAGTGGATTTAGGTACGACGATTCTAAGTGAAATAAGTCACACAGAAAAAGACACTTGCCATAACATATCACTTATAGAGGGAATGTAAAAACCGCTACACTTGAACTGAATTACAAAACAGAACAGAGTCACACGTTTAGAAAACACACTATAGCTGCTTAACGGGAAAGGTGAGGTGGAGTGATGCCTAAAACAAGGGTTTCAAATTAGCTCAGATACCGTTCCATAAACCCAATATGTAATACACAAGACCTACTCCTTGCTCAGGGAACTGGACTCAACAGCCCCTATTCACCGCCCAAGTATATATCTGACTAGTAAGAATCTTAAAACCTATGTATTGATAACTCTCTGTAAGTGAGTCAAGTGGGTTTAAAGCGGCATAAAGACAGCAGTGAAAAGCAGCTAAACCCGATTATAAAAATCAAAAACTTTTAAAAACCCGTGAAACAAAGACAGTGAAAGAGAGAGAAATTCTTACAAAATTCGTTCAGGGGCTGTGATGCCACCTGGATTGACCATATCTAGACCCACAGCTGATTGCGACATAAGGGTGGACACTCTTGGGGCTGAGAGGTTTGGTGAGGTTGGGTGAGCAAACGCAGACCCTTTAAAGTCATACTGCGTGGTACCCATCCCATGGGTCCCAAATCTCCAGGTTCAAGGGCATCTTCCTACATCGAAAACATGCATGAGAAACCCAGAAGATGGTACACCGTGTGATCGGGAAAGGTTGCTAAAACGCACCTCATTTCTCGTCTGATGGTGCTCGGGTTCGCCATTCCAGCCGCTTTACTAGCAATCTCCCTCCTTGGAGAATCAGCAGCTTTAACCTCCTGTTCCGTACAGGTTGCAGTTTGTCCTGAGGATGAACGGGAAGAGGGGGAACCAATGGGAGACTAGCTCTAGGTGTTGGGACAGGCACAGGTCACTCTATTTTCCCATCAGGAAGAAGAATTAACCACAGGCTCATCCTGCCGCCCGGAACCCGAATAGGGCCTGAAGCAATCCTGCGCATTTGCGGCCAGCTCCCAAGAAAGCGAGTTGAAAAATGGAGCTCAGGGGCACTGCAATTCACAAACCTGCAGAGTTATAAATGATAACTCTCGTCCACAAATATATTCAGGGAAGGCAACGAAGAGGATGTGAAAGCAAGGCAGAATTGCAGGAAACAGATTTCAGGAGGTAGATTCGAATCGCCTTTAAAGCACAGGAAAAGCGGCAAAACCTCGACAATGATGCCCTTGGCCAAAAAGGGCGTATGCGTTTTTTCCTGAATATATTCAGGAAAAAACGCATACGCCCTTTTTGGCCAACCAAGCAACCTGGAAAGGCAAATCAGCGCTACAAAGAAGTCTCGCTTCGCATCGGTCAAAAGGGCCATGCTGAATAAAGGGTCAAAACCAGAAATGCAGGACAGGCCATGGAGAAACGGGAGCCTTGCTACGCTGATGGGCGGGATGTAAATTGCCAACAGCCACTCTGGAGAAGTGTACGGTGTGTCCTGAAACATCTAAAAAACACAGCTTAGAGAGCATAGGGCACTTCCACTCATGGGCGTATACATTGGGAAAACTAAAAATCAGCAAGACACAGGCACCCCAAAGTTTAGGGCTGCTCTGTTGACAAGAACCTCCACTTCGTTACACCTTAAATATCCCAGGAAAGAGAAAAATGGATAAAGAAGTTGTGGTCCTTATGTACAAAGGAATATCACTCAGCCATGAAATCAACGTCATAAGGCTCGTAGAAGCATGATGAGTGGATTTAGGTACGACGATTCTAAGTGAAATAAGTCACACAGAAAAAGACACTTGCCATAAGATATCACTTATAGAGGGAATGGAAAAACCGCTACACTGGAACTGAATTACAAAACAGAACAGAGTCACACGTTTAGAAAACACACTATAGCTGCTTAACGGGAAAGGTGAGGTGGGGTTATGCCTAAAACAAGGGTTTCAAATTAGCTCAGATACCGTTCCACAAACCCAATATGTAATAGACAAGACCTACTCCTTGCTCAGTGAACTGGACTCAACACCCCCTATTCACCGCCCAAGAATATATCTGACTAGTAAGAATCTTAAAACCTATGTATTGATATCTCTCTGTAAGTGAGTCAAGTGCGTGTAAAGCGGCATAAAGACAGCAGTGAAAAGCAGCTAAACCCCATTATAAAAATCAAAAACTTTTAAAAACCCGTGAAACAAAGACAGTGAAAGAGAGAGAAATTCTTACAAAATTCGTTCAGGGGCTGTGATGCCACCTGGATTGACCATATCTAGACCCACAGCTGATTGCGACATAAGGGTGGACACTCTTGGGGCTGAGAGGTTTGGTGAGGTTGGGTGAGCAAACGCAGACCCTTTAAAGTCATACTGCGTGGTACCCATCCCATGGGTCCCAAATCTCCAGGTTCAAGGGCATCTTCCTACATCGAAAACATGCATGAGAAACCCAGAAGATGGTACACCGTGTGATCGGGAAAGGTTGCTAAAACGCACCTCATTTCTCGTCTGATGGTGCTCGGGTTCGCCATTCCAGCCGCTTTACTAGCAATCTCCCTCCTTGGAGAATCAGCAGCTTTAACCTCCTGTTCCGTACAGGTTGCAGTTTGTCCTGAGGATGAACGGGAAGAGGGGGAACCAATGGGAGACTAGCTCTAGGTGTTGGGACAGGCACAGGTCACTCTATTTTCCCATCAGGAAGAAGAATTAACCACAGGCTCATCCTGCCGCCCGGAACCCGAATAGGGCCTGAAGCAATCCTGCGCTTTTGCGGCCAGCTCCCAAGAAAGCGAGTTGAAAAATGGAGCTCAGGGGCACTGCAATTCACAAACCTGCAGAGTTATAAATGATAACTCTCGTCCACAAATATATTCAGGGAAGGCAACGAAGAGGATTTGAAAGCAAGGCAGAATTGCAGGAAACAGATTTCAGGAGGTAGATTCGAATCGCCTTTAAAGCACAGGAAAAGCGGCAAAACCTCGACAATGATGCCCTTGGCCAAAAAGGGCGTATGCGTTTTTTCCTGAATATATTCAGGAAAAAACGCATACGCCCTTTTTGGCCAACCAAGCAACCTGGAAAGGCAAATCAGCGCTACAAAGAAGTCTCGCTTCGCATCGGTCAAAAGGGCCATGCTGAATAAAGGGTCAAAACCAGAAATGCAGGACAGGCCATGGAGAAACGGGAGCCTTGCTACGCTGATGGGCGGGATGTAAATTGCCAACAGCCACTCTGGAGAAGTGTACGGTGTGTCCTGAAACATCTAAAAAACACAGCTTAGAGAGCATAGGGCACTTCCACTCATGGGCGTATACATTGGGAAAACTAAAAATCAGCAAGACACAGGCACCCCAAAGTTTAGGGCTGCTCTGTTGACAAGAACCTCCACTTCGTTACACCTTAAATATCCCAGGAAAGAGAAAAATGGATAAAGAAGTTGTGGTCCTTATGTACAAAGGAATATCACTCAGCCATGAAATCAACGTCATAAGTCTCGTAGCAGCATGATGAGTGGATTTAGGTACGACGATTCTAAGTGAAATAAGTCACACAGAAAAAGACACTTGCCATAAGATATCACTTATAGAGGGAATGGAAAAACCGCTACACTGGAACTGAATTACAAAACAGAACAGAGTCACACGTTTAGAAAACACACTATAGCTGCTTAACGGGAAAGGTGAGGTGAGGTGATGCCTAAAACAAGGGTTTCAAATTAGCTCAGATACCGTTCCATAAACCCAATATGTAATAGACAAGACCTACTCCTTGCTCAGTGAACTGGACTCAACACCCCCTATTCACCGCCCAAGAATATATCTGAGTAGTAAGAATCTTAAAACCTATGTATTGATATCTCTCTGTAAGTGAGTCAAGTGCGTGTAAAGCGGCATAAAGACAGCAGTGAAAAGCAGCTAAACCCCATTATAAAAATCAATAACTTTTAAAAACCCGAGAAACAAAGACAGTGAAAGAGAGAGAAATTCTTACAAAATTCGTTCAGGGGCTGTGATGCCACCTGGATTGACCATATCTAGACCCACAGCTGATTGCGACATAAGGGTGGACACTCTTGGGGCTGAGAGGTTTGGTGAGGTTGGGTGAGCAAACGCAGACCCTTTAAAGTCATACTGCGTGGTACCCATCCCATGGGTCCCAAATCTCCAGGTTCAAGGGCATCTTCCTACATCGAAAACATGCATGAGAAACCCAGAAGATGGTACACCGTGTGATCGGGAAAGGTTGCTAAAACGCACCTCATTTCTCGTCTGATGGTGCTCGGGTTCGCCATTCCAGCCGCTTTACTAGCAATCTCCCTCCTTGGAGAATCAGCAGCTTTAACCTCCTGTTCCGTACAGGTTGCAATTTGTCCTGAGGATGAACGGGAAGAGGGGGAACCAATGGGAGACTAGCTCTAGGTGTTGGGACAGGCACAGGTCACTCTATTTTCCCATCAGGAAGAAGGATTAACCACAGGCTCATCCTGCCGCCCGGAACCCGAATAGGGCCTGAAGCAATCCTGCGCTTTTGCGGCCAGCTCCCAAGAAAGCGAGTTGAAAAATGGAGCTCAGGGGCACTGCAATTCACAAACCTGCAGAGTTATAAATGATAACTGTCGTCCACAAATATATTCAGGGAAGGCAACGAAGAGGATTTGAAAGCAAGGCAGAATTGCAGGAAACAGATTTCAGGAGGTAGATTCGAATCGCCTTTAAAGCACAGGAAAAGCGGCAAAACCTCGACAATGATGCCCTTGGCCAAAAAGGGCGTATGCGTTTTTTCCTGAATACATTCAGGAAAAAACGCATACGCCCTTTTTGGCCAACCAAGCAACCTGGAAAGGCAAATCAGCGCTACAAAGAAGTCTCGCTTCGCATCGGTCAAAAGGGCCATGCTGAATAAAGGGTCAAAACCAGAAATGCAGGACAGGCCATGGAGAAACGGGAGCCTTGCTACGCTGATGGGCGGGATGTAAATTGCCAACAGCCACTCTGGAGAAGTGTACGGTGTGTCCTGAAACATCTAAAAAACACAGCTTAGAGAGCATAGGGCACTTCCACTCATGGGCGTATACATTGGGAAAACTAAAAATCAGCAAGACACAGGCACCCCAAAGTTTAGGGCTGCTCTGTTGACAAGAACCTCCACTTCGTTACACCTTAAATATCCCAGGAAAGAGAAAAATGGATAAAGAAGTCGTGGTCCTTCTTTACAATGGAATATCACTCAGCCATGAAATCAACGTCATAAGGCTAGTAGCAGCATGATGAGTGGATTTAGGTACGACGATTCTAAGTGAAATAAGTCACACAGAAAAAGACACTTGCCATAACATATCACTTATAGAGGGAATGTAAAAACCGCTACACTTGAACTGAATTACAAAACAGAACAGAGTCACACGTTTAGAAAACACACTATAGCTGCTTAACGGGAAAGGTGAGGTGGAGTGATGCCTAAAACAAGGGTTTCAAATTAGCTCAGATACCGTTCCATAAACCCAATATGTAATACACAAGACCTACTCCTTGCTCAGGGAACTGGACTCAACAGCCCCTATTCACCGCCCAAGTATATATCTGACTAGTAAGAATCTTAAAACCTATGTATTGATAACTCTCTGTAAGTGAGTCAAGTGGGTTTAAAGCGGCATAAAGACAGCAGTGAAAAGCAGCTAAACCCGATTATAAAAATCAATAACTTTTAAAAACCCGTGAAACAAAGACAGTGAAAGAGAGAGAAATTCTTACAAAATTCGTTCAGGGGCTGTGATGCCACCTGGATTGACCATATCTAGACCCACAGCTGATTGCGACATAAGGGTGGACACTCTTGGGGCTGAGAGGTTTGGTGAGGTTGGGTGAGCAAACGCAGACCCTTTAAAGTCATACTGCGTGGTACCCATCCCATGGGTCCCAAATCTCCAGGTTCAAGGGCATCTTCCTACATCGAAAACATGCATGAGAAACCCAGAAGATGGTACACCGTGTGATCGGGAAAGGTTGCTAAAACGCACCTCATTTCTCGTCTGATGGTGCTCGGGTTCGCCATTCCAGCCGCTTTACTAGCAATCTCCCTCCTTGGAGAATCAGCAGCTTTAACCTCCTGTTCCGTACAGGTTGCAGTTTGTCCTGAGGATGAACGGGAAGAGGGGGAACCAATGGGAGACTAGCTCTAGGTGTTGGGACAGGCACAGGTCACTCTATTTTCCCATCAGGAAGAAGAATTAACCACAGGCTCATCCTGCCGCCCGGAACCCGAATAGGGCCTGAAGCAATCCTGCGCTTTTGCGGCCAGCTCCCAAGAAAGCGAGTTGAAAAATGGAGCTCAGGGGCACTGCAATTCACAAACCTGCAGAGTTATAAATGATAACTCTCGTCCACAAATATATTCAGGGAAGGCAACGAAGAGGATTTGAAAGCAAGGCAGAATTGCAGGAAACAGATTTCAGGAGGTAGATTCGAATCGCCTTTAAAGCACAGGAAAAGCGGCAAAACCTCGACAATGATGCCCTTGGCCAAAAAGGGCGTATGCGTTTTTTCCTGAATATATTCAGGAAAAAACGCATACGCCCTTTTTGGCCAACCAAGCAACCTGGAAAGGCAAATCAGCGCTACAAAGAAGTCTCGCTTCGCATCGGTCAAAAGGGCCATGCTGAATAAAGGGTCAAAACCAAAAATGCAGGACAGGCCATGGAGAAACGGGAGCCTTGCTACGCTGTTGGGCGAGATGTAAATTGCCAACAGCCACTCTGGAGAAGTGTACGGTGTGTCCTGAAACATCTAACAAACACAGGTTTGAGAGCATAGGGCACTTCCACTCATGGGCGTATCCATTGGGAAAACTAAAAATCAGCAAGACACAGGCACCCCAAAGTTCAGGGCTGCTCTGTTGACAAGAACCTCCACTTCGTTACACCTTAAATATCCCAGGAAAGAGAAAAATGGATAAAGAAGTTGTGGTCCTTATGTACAAAGGAATATCACTCAGCCATGAAATCAACGTCATAAGGCTAGTAGCAGCATGATGAGTGGATTTAGGTACGACGATTCTAAGTGAAATAAGTCACACAGAAAAAGACACTTGCCATAAGATATCACTTATAGAGGGAATGTAAAAACCGCTACACTTGAACTGAATTACAAAACAGAACAGAGTCACACGTTTAGAAAACACACTACAGCTGCTTAACGGGAAAGGTGAGCTGGGGTGCTGCCTAAAACAAGGGTTTCAAATTAGCTCAGATACCGTTCCATAAACCCAATATGTAATAGACAATACCTACTCCTTGCTCAGTGAACTGGACTCAACACCCCCTATTCACCGCCCAAGAATATATCTGACTAGTAAGTATCTTAAAACCTATGTATTGATATCTCTCTGTAAGTGAGTCAACTGCGTGTAAAGCGGCATAAAGACAGCAGTGAAAAGCAGCTAAACCCCATTATAAAAATCAATTACTTTTAAAAACCCGTGAAACAAAGACAGTGAAAGAGAGAGAAATTCTTACAAAATTCTTTCAGGGGCTGTGATGCCACCTGGATTGACCATATATAGACCCACAGCTGATTGCGACATAAGGGTGGACACTCTTGGGGCTGAGAGGTTTGGTGAGGTTGGGTGAGCAAACGCAGACCCTTTAAAGTAATATTGCGTGGTACCCATCCCATGGGTCCCAAATCTCCAGGTTCAAGCGCATCTTCCTACATCGAAAACATGCATGAGAAACCCAGAAGATGGTACACCGTGTGATCGGGAAAGGTTTCTAAAACACACCTCATTTCTCATCTGATGGTGCTCGGGTTCGCCATTCCAGCCGCTTTACTAGCAATCTCCCTCCTTGGAGAATCAGCAGCTTTAACCTCCTGTTCCGTACAGGTTGCAATTTGTCCTGAGGATGAACGGGAAGAGGGGGAACCAATGGGAGACTAGCTCTAGGTGTTGGGACAGGCACAGGTCACTCTATTTTCCCATGAGGAAGAAGAATTAACCACAGGCTCATCCTGCCGCCCGGAACCCGAATAGGGCCTGAAGCAATCCTTCGCTTTTGCGGCCAGCTTCCAAGAAAGCGAGTTGAAAAATGGAGCTCAGGGGCACTGCAATTCACAAACCTGCAGAGTTATAAATGATAACTCTCGTCCACAAATATATTCAGGGAAGGCAACGAAGAGGATTTGAAAGCAAGGCAGAATTGCAGGAAACAGATTTCAGGAGGTAGATTCGAATCGCCTTTAAAGCACAGGAAAAGCGGCAAAACCTCGACAATGATGCCATTGGCCAAAAAGGGCGTATGCGTTTTTTCCTGAATATATTCAGGAAAAAACGCATACGCCCTTTTTGGCCAACCAAGCAACCTGGAAAGGCAAATCAGCGCTACAAAGAAGTCTCGCTTCGCATCGGTCAAAAGGGCCATGCTGAATAAAGGGTCAAAACCAGAAATGCAGGACAGGCCATGGAGAAACGGGAGCCTTGCTACGCTGATGGGCGGGATGTAAATTGCCAACAGCCACTCTGGAGAAGTGTACGGTGTGTCCTGAAACATCTAAAAAACACAGCTTAGAGAGCATAGGGCACTTCCACTCATGGGCGTATACATTGGGAAAACTAAAAATCAGCAAGACACAGGCACCCCAAAGTTTAGGGCTGCTCTGTTGACAAGAACCTCCACTTCGTTACACCTTAAATATCCCAGGAAAGAGAAAAATGGATAAAGAAGTTGTGGTCCTTATGTACAAAGGAATATCACTCAGCCATGAAATCAATGTCATAAGGCTCGTAGCAGCATGATGAGTGGATTTAGGTACGACGATTCTAAGTGAAATAAGTCACACAGAAAAAGACACTTGCCATAAGATATCACTTATAGAGGGAATGGAAAAACCGCTACACTGGAACTGAATTACAAAACAGAACAGAGTCACACGTTTAGAAAACACACTATAGCTGCTTAACGGGAAAGGTGAGCTGGGGTGATGCCTAAAACAAGGGTTTCAAATTAGCTCAGATACCGTTCCATAAACCCAATATGTAATAGACAAGACCTACTCCTTGCTCAGTGAACTGGACTCAACACCCCCTATTCACCGCCCAAGAATATATCTGACTAGTAAGAATCTTAAAACCTATGTATTGATATCTCTCTGTAAGTGAGTCAAGTGCGTTTAAAGCGGCATAAAGACAGCAGTGAAAAGCAGCTAAACCCCATTATAAAACTCAATTAATTTTAAAAACCCGTGAAACAAAGACAGTGAAAGAGAGAGAAATTCTTACAAAATTCTTTCAGGGGCTGTGATGCCACCTGGATTGACCATATCTAGACCCACAGCTGATTGCGACATAAGGGTGGACACTCTTGGGGCTGAGAGTTTTGGTGAGGTTGGGTGAGCAAACGCAGACCCTTTAAAGTAATACTGCTTGGTACCCATTCCATGGGTCCCAAATCTCCAGGTTCAAGGGCATCTTCCTACATCGAAAACATGCATGAGAAACCCAGAAGATGGTACACCGTGTGATCGGGAAAGGTTGCTAAAACGCACCTCATTTCTCGTCTGATGGTGCTCGGGTTCGCCATTCTAGCCGCTTTACTAGCAATCTTCCTCCTTGGAGAATCAGCAGCTTTAACCTCCTGTTCCGTACAGGTTGCAATTTGTCCTGAGGATGAACGGGAAGAGGGGGAACCATTGGGAGACTAGCTCTAGGTGTTGGGACAGGCACAGGTCACTCTATTTTCCCATCAGAAAGAAGAATTAACCACAGGCTCATCCTGCCGCCCGGAACCCGAATAGGGCCTGAAGCAATCCTGCGCTTTTGCGGCCAGCTCCCAAGAAAGCGAGTTGAAAAATGGAGCTCAGGGGCACTGCAATTCACAAATCTGCAGAATTATAAATGATAACTCTCGTCCACAAATATATTCAGGGAAGGCAACGAAGAGGATTTGAAAGCAAGGCAGAATTGCAGGAAACAGATTTCAGGAGGTAGATTCGAATCGCCTTTAAAGCACAGGAAAAGCGGCAAAACCTCGACAATGATGCCCTTGGCCAAAAAGGGCGTATGCGTTTTTTCCTGAATATATTCAGGAAAAAACGCATACGCCCTTTTTGGCCAACCAAGCAACCTGGAAAGGCAAATCAGCGCTACAAAGAAGTCTCGCTTCGCATCGGTCAAAAGGGCCATGCTGAATAAAGGGTCAAAACCAGAAATGCAGGACAGGCCATGGAGAAACGGGAGACTTGCTACGCTGTTGGGCGAGATGTAAATTGCCAACAGCCACTCTGGAGAAGTGTACGGTGTGTCCTGAAACATCTAACAAACACAGCTTAGAGAGCATAGGGCACTTCCACTCATGGGCGTATCCATTGGGAAAACTAAAAATCAGCAACACACAGGCACCCCAAAGTTTAGGGCTGCTCTGTTGACAAGAACCTCCACTTCGTTACACCTTAAATATCCCAGGAAAGAGAAAAATGGATAAAGAAGTTGTGGTCCTTATGTACAAAGGAATATCACTCAGCCATGAAATCAACGTTATAAGGCTAGTAGCAGCATGATGATTGGATTTAGGTACGACGATTCTAAGTGAAATAAGTCACACAGAAAAAGACACTTGCCATAAGATATCACTTATAGAGGGAATGTAAAAACCGCTACACTTGAACTAAATTACAAAACAGAACAGAGTCACACGTTTAGAAAACACACTACAGCTGCTTAACGGGAAAGGTGAGCTGGGGTGATGCCTAAAACAAGGGTTTCAAATTAGCTCAGATACCGTTCCATAAACCCAATATGTAATAGACAATACCTACTCCTTGCTCAGTGAACTGGACTCAACACCCCCTATTCACCGCCCAAGAATATATCTGACCAATAAGAATCTTAAAACCTATGTATTGATATCTCTCTGTAAGTGAGTCAACTGCGTGTAAAGCGGCATAAAGACAGCAGTGAAAAGCAGCTAAACCCCATTATAAAAATCAATAACTTTTAAAAACCCGTGAAACAAAGACAGTGAAAGAGAGAGAAATTCTTACAAAATTCGTTCAGGGGCTGTGATGCCACCTGGATTGACCATATCTAGACCCACAGCTGATTGCGACATAAGGGTGGACACTCTTGGGGCTGAGAGGTTTGGTGAGGTTGGGTGAGCAAACGCAGACCCTTTAAAGTCATACTGCGTGGTACCCATCCCATGGGTCCCAAATCTCCAGGTTCAAGGGCATCTTCCTACATCGAAAACATGCATGAGAAACCCAGAAGATGGTACACCGTGTGATCGGGAAAGGTTGCTAAAACGCACCTCATTTCTCGTCTGATGGTGCTCGGGTTCGCCATTCTAGCAGCTTTACTAGCAATCTTCCTCCTTGGAGAATCAGCAGCTTTAACCTCCTGTTCCGTACAGGTTGCAATTTGTCCTGAGGATGAACGGGAAGAGGGGGAACCAATGGGAGACTAGCTCTAGGTGTTGGGACAGGCACAGGTCACTCTATTTTCCCATCAGGAAGAAAAATTAACCACAGGCTCATCCTGCCGCCCGGAACCCGAATAGGGCCTGAAGCAATCCTGCGCTTTTGCGGCCAGCTCCCAAGAAAGCGAGTTGAAAAATGGAGCTCAGGGGCACTGCAATTCACAAATCTGCAGAGTTATAAATGATAACTCTCGTCCACAAATATATTCAGGGAAGGCAACGAAGAGGATTTGAAAGCAAGGCAGAATTGCAGGAAACAGATTTCAGGAGGTAGATTCGAATCGCCTTTAAAGCACAGGAAAAGCGGCAAAACCTCGACAATGATGCCCTTGGCCAAAAAGGGCGTATGCGTTTTTTCCTGAATATATTCAGGAAAAAACGCATACGCCCTTTTTGGCCAACCAAGCAACCTGGAAAGGCAAATCAGCGCTACAAAGAAGTCTCGCTTCGCATCGGTCAAAAGGGCCATGCTGAATAAAGGGTCAAAACCAGAAATGCAGGACAGGCCATGGAGAAACGGGAGCCTTGCTACGCTGATGGGCGGGATGTAAATTGCCAACAGCCACTCTGGAGAAGTGTACGGTGTGTCCTGAAACATCTAAAAAACACAGCTTAGAGAGCATAGGGCACTTCCACTCATGGGCGTATACATTGGGAAAACTAAAAATCAGCAAGACACAGGCACCCCAAAGTTTAGGGCTGCTCTGTTGACAAGAACCTCCACTTCGTTACACCTTAAATATCCCAGGAAAGAGAAAAATGGATAAAGAAGTTGTGGTCCTTATGTACAAAGGAATATCACTCAGCCATGAAATCAACGTCATAAGGCTCGTAGCAGCATGATGAGTGGATTTAGGTACGACGATTCTAAGTGAAATAAGTCACACAGAAAAAGACACTTGCCATAAGATATCACTTATAGAGGGAATGGAAAAACCGCTACACTGGAACTGAATTACAAAACAGAACAGAGTCACACGTTTAGAAAACACACTATAGCTGCTTAACGGGAAAGGTGAGGTGGGGTGATGCCTAAAACAAGGGTTTCAAATTAGCTCAGATATCGTTCCACAAACCCAATATGTAATAGACAAGACCTACTCCTTGCTCAGGGAACTGGACTCAACACCCCCTATTCACCGGCCAAGAATATATCTGAGTAGTAAGAATCTTAAAACCTATGTATTGATATCTCCCTGTAAGTGAGTCAAGTGCGTGTAAAGCGGCATAAAGACAGCAGTGAAAAGCAGGTAAACCCCATTATAAAAATCAATAACTTTTAAAAACCCGAGAAACAAAGACAGTGAAAGAGAGAGAAATTCTTACAAAATTCGTTCAGGGGCTGTGATGCCACCTGGATTGACCATATCTAGACCCACAGCTGATTGCGACATAAGGGTGGACACTCTTGGGGCTGAGAGGTTTGGTGAGGTTGGGTGAGCAAACGCAGACCCTTTAAAGTCATACTGCGTGGTACCCATCCCATGGGTCCCAAATCTCCAGGTTCAAGGGCATCTTCCTACATCGAAAACATGCATGAGAAACCCAGAAGATGGTACACCGTGTGATCGGGAAAGGTTGCTAAAACGCACCTCATTTCTCGTCTGATGGTGCTCGGGTTCGCCATTCCAGCCGCTTTACTAGCAATCTCCCTCCTTGGAGAATCAGCAGCTTTAACCTCCTGTTCCGTACAGGTTGCAGTTTGTCCTGAGGATGAACGGGAAGAGGGGGAACCAATGGGAGACTAGCTCTAGGTGTTGGGACAGGCACAGGTCACTCTATTTTCCCATCAGGAAGAAAAATTAACCACAGGCTCATCCTGCCGCCCGGAACCCGAATAGGGCCTGAAGCAATCCTGCGCTTTTGCGGCCAGCTCCCAAGAAAGCGAGTTGAAAAATGGAGCTCAGGGGCACTGCAATTCACAAATCTGCAGAGTTATAAATGATAACTCTCGTCCACAAATATATTCAGGGAAGGCAACGAAGAGGATTTGAAAGCAAGGCAGAATTGCAGGAAACAGATTTCAGGAGGTAGATTCGAATCGCCTGTAAAGCACAGGAAAAGCGGCAAAACCTCGACAATGATGCCCTTGGCCAAAAAGGGCGTATGCGTTTTTTCCTGAATATATTCAGGAAAAAACGCATACGCCCTTTTTGGCCAACCAAGCAACCTGGAAAGGCAAATCAGCGCTACAAAGAAGTCTCGCTTCGCATCGGTCAAAAGGGCCATGCTGAATAAAGGGTCAAAACCAGAAATGCAGGACAGGCCATGGAGAAACGGGAGACTTGCTACGCTGTTGGGCGAGATGTAAATTGCCAACAGCCACTCTGGAGAAGTGTACGGTGTGTCCTGAAACATCTAAAAAACACAGCTTAGAGAGCATAGGGCACTTCCACTCATGGGCGTATCCATTGGGAAAACTAAAAATCAGCAACACACAGGCACCCCAAAGTTTAGGGCTGCTCTGTTGACAAGAACCTCCACTTCGTTACACCTTAAATATCCCAGGAAAGAGAAAAATGGATAAAGAAGTTGTGGTCCTTATGTACAAAGGAATATCACTCAGCCATGAAATCAACGTTATAAGGCTAGTAGCAGCATGATGAGTGGATTTAGGTACGACGATTCTAAGTGAAATAAGTCACACAGAAAAAGACACTTGCCATAAGATATCACTTATAGAGGGAATGTAAAAACCGCTACACTGGAACTAAATTACAAAACAGAACAGAGTCACACGTTTAGAAAACACACTACAGCTGCTTAACGGGAAAGGTGAGCTGGGGTGATGCCTAAAACAAGGGTTTCAAATTAGCTCAGATACCGTTCCATAAACCCAATATGTAATAGACAATACCTACTCCTTGCTCAGTGAACTGGACTCAACACCCCCTATTCACCGCCCAAGAATATATCTGACCAATAAGAATCTTAAAACCTATGTATTGATATCTCTCTGTAAGTGAGTCAACTGCGTGTAAAGCGGCATAAAGACAGCAGTGAAAAGCAGCTAAACCCCATTATAAAAATCAATAACTTTTAAAAACCCGTGAAACAAAGACAGTGAAAGAGAGAGAAATTCTTACAAAATTCGTTCAGGGGCTGTGATGCCACCTGGATTGACCATATCTAGACCCACAGCTGATTGCGACATAAGGGTGGACACTCTTGGGGCTGAGAGGTTTGGTGAGGTTGGGTGAGCAAACGCAGACCCTTTAAAGTCATACTGCGTGGTACCCATCCCATGGGTCCCAAATCTCCAGGTTCAAGGGCATCTTCCTACATCGAAAACATGCATGAGAAACCCAGAAGATGGTACACCGTGTGATCGGGAAAGGTTGCTAAAACGCACCTCATTTCTCGTCTGATGGTGCTCGGGTTCGCCATTCTAGCAGCTTTACTAGCAATCTTCCTCCTTGGAGAATCAGCAGCTTTAACCTCCTGTTCCGTACAGGTTGCAATTTGTCCTGAGGATGAACGGGAAGAGGGGGAACCAATGGGAGACTAGCTCTAGGTGTTGGGACAGGCACAGGTCACTCTATTTTCCCATCAGGAAGAAAAATTAACCACAGGCTCATCCTGCCGCCCGGAACCCGAATAGGGCCTGAAGCAATCCTGCGCTTTTGCGGCCAGCTCCCAAGAAAGCGAGTTGAAAAATGGAGCTCAGGGGCACTGCAATTCACAAATCTGCAGAGTTATAAATGATAACTCTCGTCCACAAATATATTCAGGGAAGGCAACGAAGAGGATTTGAAAGCAAGGCAGAATTGCAGGAAACAGATTTCAGGAGGTAGATTCGAATCGCCTTTAAAGCACAGGAAAAGCGGCAAAACCTCGACAATGATGCCCTTGGCCAAAAAGGGCGTATGCGTTTTTTCCTGAATATATTCAGGAAAAAACGCATACGCCCTTTTTGGCCAACCAAGCAACCTGGAAAGGCAAATCAGCGCTACAAAGAAGTCTCGCTTCGCATCGGTCAAAAGGGCCATGCTGAATAAAGGGTCAAAACCAGAAATGCAGGACAGGCCATGGAGAAACGGGAGCCTTGCTACGCTGATGGGCGGGATGTAAATTGCCAACAGCCACTCTGGAGAAGTGTACGGTGTGTCCTGAAACATCTAAAAAACACAGCTTAGAGAGCATAGGGCACTTCCACTCATGGGCGTATACATTGGGAAAACTAAAAATCAGCAAGACACAGGCACCCCAAAGTTTAGGGCTGCTCTGTTGACAAGAACCTCCACTTCGTTACACCTTAAATATCCCAGGAAAGAGAAAAATGGATAAAGAAGTTGTGGTCCTTATGTACAAAGGAATATCACTCAGCCATGAAATCAACGTCATAAGGCTCGTAGCAGCATGATGAGTGGATTTAGGTACGACGATTCTAAGTGAAATAAGTCACACAGAAAAAGACACTTGCCATAAGATATCACTTATAGAGGGAATGGAAAAACCGCTACACTGGAACTGAATTACAAAACAGAACAGAGTCACACGTTTAGAAAACACACTATAGCTGCTTAACGGGAAAGGTGAGGTGGGGTGATGCCTAAAACAAGGGTTTCAAATTAGCTCAGATATCGTTCCACAAACCCAATATGTAATAGACAAGACCTACTCCTTGCTCAGGGAACTGGACTCAACACCCCCTATTCACCGGCCAAGAATATATCTGAGTAGTAAGAATCTTAAAACCTATGTATTGATATCTCCCTGTAAGTGAGTCAAGTGCGTGTAAAGCGGCATAAAGACAGCAGTGAAAAGCAGGTAAACCCCATTATAAAAATCAATAACTTTTAAAAACCCGAGAAACAAAGACAGTGAAAGAGAGAGAAATTCTTACAAAATTCGTTCAGGGGCTGTGATGCCACCTGGATTGACCATATCTAGACCCACAGCTGATTGCGACATAAGGGTGGACACTCTTGGGGCTGAGAGGTTTGGTGAGGTTGGGTGAGCAAACGCAGACCCTTTAAAGTCATACTGCGTGGTACCCATCCCATGGGTCCCAAATCTCCAGGTTCAAGGGCATCTTCCTACATCGAAAACATGCATGAGAAACCCAGAAGATGGTACACCGTGTGATCGGGAAAGGTTGCTAAAACGCACCTCATTTCTCGTCTGATGGTGCTCGGGTTCGCCATTCCAGCCGCTTTACTAGCAATCTCCCTCCTTGGAGAATCAGCAGCTTTAACCTCCTGTTCCGTACAGGTTGCAGTTTGTCCTGAGGATGAACGGGAAGAGGGGGAACCAATGGGAGACTAGCTCTAGGTGTTGGGACAGGCACAGGTCACTCTATTTTCCCATCAGGAAGAAAAATTAACCACAGGCTCATCCTGCCGCCCGGAACCCGAATAGGGCCTGAAGCAATCCTGCGCTTTTGCGGCCAGCTCCCAAGAAAGCGAGTTGAAAAATGGAGCTCAGGGGCACTGCAATTCACAAATCTGCAGAGTTATAAATGATAACTCTCGTCCACAAATATATTCAGGGAAGGCAACGAAGAGGATTTGAAAGCAAGGCAGAATTGCAGGAAACAGATTTCAGGAGGTAGATTCGAATCGCCTGTAAAGCACAGGAAAAGCGGCAAAACCTCGACAATGATGCCCTTGGCCAAAAAGGGCGTATGCGTTTTTTCCTGAATATATTCAGGAAAAAACGCATACGCCCTTTTTGGCCAACCAAGCAACCTGGAAAGGCAAATCAGCGCTACAAAGAAGTCTCGCTTCGCATCGGTCAAAAGGGCCATGCTGAATAAAGGGTCAAAACCAGAAATGCAGGACAGGCCATGGAGAAACGGGAGCCTTGCTACGCTGATGGGCGGGATGTAAATTGCCAACAGCCACTCTGGAGAAGTGTACGGTGTGTCCTGAAACATCTAAAAAACACAGCTTAGAGAGCATAGGGCACTTCCACTCATGGGCGTATACATTGGGAAAACTAAAAATCAGCAAGACACAGGCACCCCAAAGTTTAGGGCTGCTCTGTTGACAAGAACCTCCACTTCGTTACACCTTAAATATCCCAGGAAAGAGAAAAATGGATAAAGAAGTTGTGGTCCTTATGTACAAAGGAATATCACTCAGCCATGAAATCAACGTCATAAGGCTCGTAGCAGCATGATGAGTGGATTTAGGTACGACGATTCTAAGTGAAATAAGTCACACAGAAAAAGACACTTGCCATAAGATATCACTTATAGAGGGAATGGAAAAACCGCTACACTGGAACTGAATTACAAAACAGAACAGAGTCACACGTTTAGAAAACACACTATAGCTGCTTAACGGGAAAGGTGAGGTGGGGTGATGCCTAAAACAAGGGTTTCAAATTAGCTCAGATACCGTTCCACAAACCCAATATGTAATAGACAAGACCTACTCCTTGCTCAGGGAACTGGACTCAACACCCCCTATTCACCGCCCAAGAATATATCTGACTAGTAAGAATCTTAAAACCTATGTATTGATATCTCTCTGTAAGTGAGTCAAGTGCGTGTAAAGCGGCATAAAGACAGCAGTGAAAAGCAGCTAAACCCCATTATAAAAATCAATAACTTTTAAAAACCCGAGAAACAAAGACAGTGAAAGAGAGAGAAATTCTTACAAAATTCGTGCAGGGGCTGTGATGCCACCTGGATTGACCATATCTAGACCCACAGCTGATTGCGACATAAGGGTGGACACTCTTGGGGCTGAGAGGTTTGGTGAGGTTGGGTGAGCAAACGCAGACCCTTTAAAGTCATACTGCGTGGTACCCATCCCATGGGTCCCAAATCTCCAGGTTCAAGGGCATCTTCCTACATCGAAAACATGCATGAGAAACCCAGAAGATGGTACACCGTGTGATCGGGAAAGGTTGCTAAAACGCACCTCATTTCTCGTCTGATGGTGCTCGGGTTCGCCATTCCAGCCGCTTTACTAGCAATCTCCCTCCTTGGAGAATCAGCAGCTTTAACCTCCTGTTCCGTACAGGTTGCAGTTTGTCCTGAGGATGAACGGGAAGAGGGGGAACCAATGGGAGACTAGCTCTAGGTGTTGGGACAGGCACAGGTCACTCTATTTTCCCATCAGGAAGAAGAATTAACCACAGGCTCATCCTGCCGCCCGGAACCCGAATAGGGCCTGAAGCAATCCTGCGCTTTTGCGGCCAGCTCCCAAGAAAGCGAGTTGAAAAATGGAGCTCAGGGGCACTGCAATTCACAAACCTGCAGAGTTATAAATGATAACTCTCGTCCACAAATATATTCAGGGAAGGCAACGAAGAGGATTTGAAAGCAAGGCAGAATTGCAGGAAACAGATTTCAGGAGGTAGATTCGAATCGCCTTTAAAGCACAGGAAAAGCGGCAAAACCTCGACAATGATGCCCTTGGCCAAAAAGGGCGTATGCGTTTTTTCCTGAATATATTCAGGAAAAAACGCATACGCCCTTTTTGGCCAACCAAGCAACCTGGAAAGGCAAATCAGCGCTACAAAGAAGTCTCGCTTCGCATCGGTCAAAAGGGCCATGCTGAATAAAGGGTCAAAACCAGAAATGCAGGACAGGCCATGGAGAAACGGGAGCCTTGCTACGCTGATGGGCGGGATGTAAATTGCCAACAGCCACTCTGGAGAAGTGTACGGTGTGTCCTGAAACATCTACAAAACTCAGCTTAGAGAGCATAGGGCACTTCCACTCATGGGCGTATACATTGGGAAAACTAAAAATCAGCAAGACACAGGCACCCCAAAGTTTAGGGCTGCTCTGTTGACAAGAACCTCCACTTCGTTACACCTTAAATATCCCAGGAAAGAGAAAAATGGATAAAGAAGTTGTGGTCCTTATGTACAAAGGAATATCACTCAGGCATGAAATCAACGTCATAAGGCTCGTAGCAGCATGATGAGTGGATTTAGGTACGACGATTCTAAGTGAAATAAGTCACACAGAAAAAGACACTTGCCATAAGATATCACTTATAGAGGGAATGGAAAAACCGCTACACTGGAACTGAATTACAAAACAGAACAGAGTCACACGTTTAGAAAACACACTATAGCTGCTTAACGGGAAAGGTGAGGTGGGGTGATGCCTAAAACAGGGTTTCAACTTAGCTCAGATACCGTTCCATAAACCCAATATGTAATAGACAAGACCTACTCCTTGCTCAGGGAACTGGACTCAACACCCCCTATTCACCGCCCAAGAATATATCTGACTAGTAAGAATCTTAAAACCTATGTATTGATATCTCTCTGTAAGTGAGTCAAGTGCGTGTAAAGCGGCATAAAGACAGCAGTGAAAAGCAGCTAAACCCCATTATAAAAATCAATAACTTTTAAAAACCCGTGAAACAAAGACAGTGAAAGAGAGAGAAATTCTTACAAAATTCGTTCAGGGGCTGTGATGCCACCTGGATTGACCATATCTAGACCCACAGCTGATTGCGACATAAGGGTGGACACTCTTGGGGCTGAGAGGTTTGGTGAGGTTGGGTGAGCAAACGCAGACCCTTTAAAGTCATACTGCGTGGTACCCATCCCATGGGTCCCAAATCTCCAGGTTCAAGGGCATCTTCCTACATCGAAAACATGCATGAGAAACCCAGAAGATGGTACACCGTGTGATCGGGAAAGGTTGCTAAAACGCACCTCATTTCTCGTCTGATGGTGCTCGGGTTCGCCATTCCAGCCGCTTTACTAGCAATCTCCCTCCTTGGAGAATCAGCAGCTTTAACCTCCTGTTCCGTACAGGTTGCAGTTTGTCCTGAGGATGAACGGGAAGAGGGGGAACCAATGGGAGACTAGCTCTAGGTGTTGGGACAGGCACAGGTCACTCTATTTTCCCATCAGGAAGAAGAATTAACCACAGGCTCATCCTGCCGCCCGGAACCCGAATAGGGCCTGAAGCAATCCTGCGCATTTGCGGCCAGCTCCCAAGAAAGCGAGTTGAAAAATGGAGCTCAGGGGCACTGCAATTCACAAACCTGCAGAGTTATAAATGATAACTCTCGTCCACAAATATATTCAGGGAAGGCAACGAAGAGGATGTGAAAGCAAGGCAGAATTGCAGGAAACAGATTTCAGGAGGTAGATTCGAATCGCCTTTAAAGCACAGGAAAAGCGGCAAAACCTCGACAATGATGCCCTTGGCCAAAAAGGGCGTATGCGTTTTTTCCTGAATATATTCAGGAAAAAACGCATACGCCCTTTTTGGCCAACCAAGCAACCTGGAAAGGCAAATCAGCGCTACAAAGAAGTCTCGCTTCGCATCGGTCAAAAGGGCCATGCTGAATAAAGGGTCAAAACCAGAAATGCAGGACAGGCCATGGAGAAACGGGAGCCTTGCTACGCTGATGGGCGGGATGTAAATTGCCAACAGCCACTCTGGAGAAGTGTACGGTGTGTCCTGAAACATCTAAAAAACACAGCTTAGAGAGCATAGGGCACTTCCACTCATGGGCGTATACATTGGGAAAACTAAAAATCAGCAAGACACAGGCACCCCAAAGTTTAGGGCTGCTCTGTTGACAAGAACCTCCACTTCGTTACACCTTAAATATCCCAGGAAAGAGAAAAATGGATAAAGAAGTTGTGGTCCTTATGTACAAAGGAATATCACTCAGCCATGAAATCAACGTCATAAGGCTCGTAGCAGCATGATGAGTGGATTTAGGTACGACGATTCTAAGTGAAATAAGTCACACAGAAAAAGACACTTGCCATAAGATATCACTTATAGAGGGAATGGAAAAACCGCTACACTGGAACTGAATTACAAAACAGAACAGAGTCACACGTTTAGAAAACACACTATAGCTGCTTAACGGGAAAGGTGAGGTGGGGTTATGCCTAAAAAAAGGGTTTCAAATTAGCTCAGATACCGTTCCACAAACCCAATATGTAATAGACAAGACCTACTCCTTGCTCAGTGAACTGGACTCAACACCCCCTATTCACCGCCCAAGAATATATCTGACTAGTAAGAATCTTAAAACCTATGTATTGATATCTCTCTGTAAGTGAGTCAAGTGCGTGTAAAGCGGCATAAAGACAGCAGTGAAAAGCAGCTAAACCCCATTATAAAAATCAAAAACTTTTAAAAACCCGTGAAACAAAGACAGTGAAAGAGAGAGAAATTCTTACAAAATTCGTTCAGGGGCTGTGATGCCACCTGGATTGACCATATCTAGACCCACAGCTGATTGCGACATAAGGGTGGACACTCTTGGGGCTGAGAGGTTTGGTGAGGTTGGGTGAGCAAACGCAGACCCTTTAAAGTCATACTGCGTGGTACCCATCCCATGGGTCCCAAATCTCCAGGTTCAAGGGCATCTTCCTACATCGAAAACATGCATGAGAAACCCAGAAGATGGTACACCGTGTGATCGGGAAAGGTTGCTAAAACGCACCTCATTTCTCGTCTGATGGTGCTCGGGTTCGCCATTCCAGCCGCTTTACTAGCAATCTCCCTCCTTGGAGAATCAGCAGCTTTAACCTCCTGTTCCGTACAGGTTGCAGTTTGTCCTGAGGATGAACGGGAAGAGGGGGAACCAATGGGAGACTAGCTCTAGGTGTTGGGACAGGCACAGGTCACTCTATTTTCCCATCAGGAAGAAGAATTAACCACAGGCTCATCCTGCCGCCCGGAACCCGAATAGGGCCTGAAGCAATCCTGCGCATTTGCGGCCAGCTCCCAAGAAAGCGAGTTGAAAAATGGAGCTCAGGGGCACTGCAATTCACAAACCTGCAGAGTTATAAATGATAACTCTCGTCCACAAATATATTCAGGGAAGGCAACGAAGAGGATGTGAAAGCAAGGCAGAATTGCAGGAAACAGATTTCAGGAGGTAGATTCGAATCGCCTTTAAAGCACAGGAAAAGCGGCAAAACCTCGACAATGATGCCCTTGGCCAAAAAGGGCGTATGCGTTTTTTCCTGAATATATTCAGGAAAAAACGCATACGCCCTTTTTGGCCAACCAAGCAACCTGGAAAGGCAAATCAGCGCTACAAAGAAGTCTCGCTTCGCATCGGTCAAAAGGGCCATGCTGAATAAAGGGTCAAAACCAGAAATGCAGGACAGGCCATGGAGAAACGGGAGCCTTGCTACGCTGATGGGCGGGATGTAAATTGCCAACAGCCACTCTGGAGAAGTGTACGGTGTGTCCTGAAACATCTAAAAAACACAGCTTAGAGAGCATAGGGCACTTCCACTCATGGGCGTATACATTGGGAAAACTAAAAATCAGCAAGACACAGGCACCCCAAAGTTTAGGGCTGCTCTGTTGACAAGAACCTCCACTTCGTTACACCTTAAATATCCCAGGAAAGAGAAAAATGGATAAAGAAGTTGTGGTCCTTATGTACAAAGGAATATCACTCAGCCATGAAATCAACGTCATAAGGCTCGTAGCAGCATGATGAGTGGATTTAGGTACGACGATTCTAAGTGAAATAAGTCACACAGAAAAAGACACTTGCCATAAGATATCACTTATAGAGGGAATGGAAAAACCGCTACACTGGAACTGAATTACAAAACAGAACAGAGTCACACGTTTAGAAAACACACTATAGCTGCTTAACGGGAAAGGTGAGGTGGGGTTATGCCTAAAACAAGGGTTTCAAATTAGCTCAGATACCGTTCCACAAACCCAATATGTAATAGACAAGACCTACTCCTTGCTCAGTGAACTGGACTCAACACCCCCTATTCACCGCCCAAGAATATATCTGACTAGTAAGAATCTTAAAACCTATGTATTGATATCTCTCTGTAAGTGAGTCAAGTGCGTGTAAAGCGGCATAAAGACAGCAGTGAAAAGCAGCTAAACCCCATTATAAAAATCAAAAACTTTTAAAAACCCGTGAAACAAAGACAGTGAAAGAGAGAGAAATTCTTACAAAATTCGTTCAGGGGCTGTGATGCCACCTGGATTGACCATATCTAGACCCACAGCTGATTGCGACATAAGGGTGGACACTCTTGGGGCTGAGAGGTTTGGTGAGGTTGGGTGAGCAAACGCAGACCCTTTAAAGTCATACTGCGTGGTACCCATCCCATGGGTCCCAAATCTCCAGGTTCAAGGGCATCTTCCTACATCGAAAACATGCATGAGAAACCCAGAAGATGGTACACCGTGTGATCGGGAAAGGTTGCTAAAACGCACCTCATTTCTCGTCTGATGGTGCTCGGGTTCGCCATTCCAGCCGCTTTACTAGCAATCTCCCTCCTTGGAGAATCAGCAGCTTTAACCTCCTGTTCCGTACAGGTTGCAGTTTGTCCTGAGGATGAACGGGAAGAGGGGGAACCAATGGGAGACTAGCTCTAGGTGTTGGGACAGGCACAGGTCACTCTATTTTCCCATCAGGAAGAAGAATTAACCACAGGCTCATCCTGCCGCCCGGAACCCGAATAGGGCCTGAAGCAATCCTGCGCATTTGCGGCCAGCTCCCAAGAAAGCGAGTTGAAAAATGGAGCTCAGGGGCACTGCAATTCACAAACCTGCAGAGTTATAAATGATAACTCTCGTCCACAAATATATTCAGGGAAGGCAACGAAGAGGATGTGAAAGCAAGGCAGAATTGCAGGAAACAGATTTCAGGAGGTAGATTCGAATCGCCTTTAAAGCACAGGAAAAGCGGCAAAACCTCGACAATGATGCCCTTGGCCAAAAAGGGCGTATGCGTTTTTTCCTGAATATATTCAGGAAAAAACGCATACGCCCTTTTTGGCCAACCAAGCAACCTGGAAAGGCAAATCAGCGCTACAAAGAAGTCTCGCTTCGCATCGGTCAAAAGGGCCATGCTGAATAAAGGGTCAAAACCAGAAATGCAGGACAGGCCATGGAGAAACGGGAGCCTTGCTACGCTGATGGGCGGGATGTAAATTGCCAACAGCCACTCTGGAGAAGTGTACGGTGTGTCCTGAAACATCTAAAAAACACAGCTTAGAGAGCATAGGGCACTTCCACTCATGGGCGTATACATTGGGAAAACTAAAAATCAGCAAGACACAGGCACCCCAAAGTTTAGGGCTGCTCTGTTGACAAGAACCTCCACTTCGTTACACCTTAAATATCCCAGGAAAGAGAAAAATGGATAAAGAAGTTGTGGTCCTTATGTACAAAGGAATATCACTCAGCCATGAAATCAACGTCATAAGGCTCGTAGAAGCATGATGAGTGGATTTAGGTACGACGATTCTAAGTGAAATAAGTCACACAGAAAAAGACACTTGCCATAAGATATCACTTATAGAGGGAATGGAAAAACCGCTACACTGGAACTGAATTACAAAACAGAACAGAGTCACACGTTTAGAAAACACACTATAGCTGCTTAACGGGAAAGGTGAGGTGGGGTTATGCCTAAAACAAGGGTTTCAAATTAGCTCAGATACCGTTCCACAAACCCAATATGTAATAGACAAGACCTACTCCTTGCTCAGTGAACTGGACTCAACACCCCCTATTCACCGCCCAAGAATATATCTGACTAGTAAGAATCTTAAAACCTATGTATTGATATCTCTCTGTAAGTGAGTCAAGTGCGTGTAAAGCGGCATAAAGACAGCAGTGAAAAGCAGCTAAACCCCATTATAAAAATCAAAAACTTTTAAAAACCCGTGAAACAAAGACAGTGAAAGAGAGAGAAATTCTTACAAAATTCGTTCAGGGGCTGTGATGCCACCTGGATTGACCATATCTAGACCCACAGCTGATTGCGACATAAGGGTGGACACTCTTGGGGCTGAGAGGTTTGGTGAGGTTGGGTGAGCAAACGCAGACCCTTTAAAGTCATACTGCGTGGTACCCATCCCATGGGTCCCAAATCTCCAGGTTCAAGGGCATCTTCCTACATCGAAAACATGCATGAGAAACCCAGAAGATGGTACACCGTGTGATCGGGAAAGGTTGCTAAAACGCACCTCATTTCTCGTCTGATGGTGCTCGGGTTCGCCATTCCAGCCGCTTTACTAGCAATCTCCCTCCTTGGAGAATCAGCAGCTTTAACCTCCTGTTCCGTACAGGTTGCAGTTTGTCCTGAGGATGAACGGGAAGAGGGGGAACCAATGGGAGACTAGCTCTAGGTGTTGGGACAGGCACAGGTCACTCTATTTTCCCATCAGGAAGAAGAATTAACCACAGGCTCATCCTGCCGCCCGGAACCCGAATAGGGCCTGAAGCAATCCTGCGCTTTTGCGGCCAGCTCCCAAGAAAGCGAGTTGAAAAATGGAGCTCAGGGGCACTGCAATTCACAAACCTGCAGAGTTATAAATGATAACTCTCGTCCACAAATATATTCAGGGAAGGCAACGAAGAGGATGTGAAAGCAAGGCAGAATTGCAGGAAACAGATTTCAGGAGGTAGATTCGAATCGCCTTTAAAGCACAGGAAAAGCGGCAAAACCTCGACAATGATGCCCTTGGCCAAAAAGGGCGTATGCGTTTTTTCCTGAATATATTCAGGAAAAAACGCATACGCCCTTTTTGGCCAACCAAGCAACCTGGAAAGGCAAATCAGCGCTACAAAGAAGTCTCGCTTCGCATCGGTCAAAAGGGCCATGCTGAATAAAGGGTCAAAACCAGAAATGCAGGACAGGCCATGGAGAAACGGGAGCCTTGCTACGCTGATGGGCGGGATGTAAATTGCCAACAGCCACTCTGGAGAAGTGTACGGTGTGTCCTGAAACATCTAAAAAACACAGCTTAGAGAGCATAGGGCACTTCCACTCATGGGCGTATACATTGGGAAAACTAAAAATCAGCAAGACACAGGCACCCCAAAGTTTAGGGCTGCTCTGTTGACAAGAACCTCCACTTCGTTACACCTTAAATATCCCAGGAAAGAGAAAAATGGATAAAGAAGTTGTGGTCCTTATGTACAAAGGAATATCACTCAGCCATGAAATCAACGTCATAAGGCTCGTAGCAGCATGATGAGTGGATTTAGGTACGACGATTCTAAGTGAAATAAGTCACACAGAAAAAGACACTTGCCATAAGATATCACTTATAGAGGGAATGGAAAAACCGCTACACTGGAACTGAATTACAAAACAGAACAGAGTCACACGTTTAGAAAACACACTATAGCTGCTTAACGGGAAAGGTGAGGTGGGGTTATGCCTAAAACAAGGGTTTCAAATTAGCTCAGATACCGTTCCACAAACCCAATATGTAATAGACAAGACCTACTCCTTGCTCAGTGAACTGGACTCAACACCCCCTATTCACCGCCCAAGAATATATCTGACTAGTAAGAATCTTAAAACCTATGTATTGATATCTCTCTGTAAGTGAGTCAAGTGCGTGTAAAGCGGCATAAAGACAGCAGTGAAAAGCAGCTAAACCCCATTATAAAAATCAAAAACTTTTAAAAACCCGTGAAACAAAGACAGTGAAAGAGAGAGAAATTCTTACAAAATTCGTTCAGGGGCTGTGATGCCACCTGGATTGACCATATCTAGACCCACAGCTGATTGCGACATAAGGGTGGACACTCTTGGGGCTGAGAGGTTTGGTGAGGTTGGGTGAGCAAACGCAGACCCTTTAAAGTCATACTGCGTGGTACCCATCCCATGGGTCCCAAATCTCCAGGTTCAAGGGCATCTTCCTACATCGAAAACATGCATGAGAAACCCAGAAGATGGTACACCGTGTGATCGGGAAAGGTTGCTAAAACGCACCTCATTTCTCGTCTGATGGTGCTCGGGTTCGCCATTCCAGCCGCTTTACTAGCAATCTCCCTCCTTGGAGAATCAGCAGCTTTAACCTCCTGTTCCGTACAGGTTGCAGTTTGTCCTGAGGATGAACGGGAAGAGGGGGAACCAATGGGAGACTAGCTCTAGGTGTTGGGACAGGCACAGGTCACTCTATTTTCCCATCAGGAAGAAGAATTAACCACAGGCTCATCCTGCCGCCCGGAACCCGAATAGGGCCTGAAGCAATCCTGCGCATTTGCGGCCAGCTCCCAAGAAAGCGAGTTGAAAAATGGAGCTCAGGGGCACTGCAATTCACAAACCTGCAGAGTTATAAATGATAACTCTCGTCCACAAATATATTCAGGGAAGGCAACGAAGAGGATGTGAAAGCAAGGCAGAATTGCAGGAAACAGATTTCAGGAGGTAGATTCGAATCGCCTTTAAAGCACAGGAAAAGCGGCAAAACCTCGACAATGATGCCCTTGGCCAAAAAGGGCGTATGCGTTTTTTCCTGAATATATTCAGGAAAAAACGCATACGCCCTTTTTGGCCAACCAAGCAACCTGGAAAGGCAAATCAGCGCTACAAAGAAGTCTCGCTTCGCATCGGTCAAAAGGGCCATGCTGAATAAAGGGTCAAAACCAGAAATGCAGGACAGGCCATGGAGAAACGGGAGCCTTGCTACGCTGATGTGCGGGATGTAAATTGCCAACAGCCACTCTGGAGAAGTGTACGGTGTGTCCTGAAACATCTAAAAAACACAGCTTAGAGAGCATAGGGCACTTCCACTCATGGGCGTATACATTGGGAAAACTAAAAATCAGCAAGACACAGGCACCCCAAAGTTTAGGGCTGCTCTGTTGACAAGAACCTCCACTTCGTTACACCTTAAATATCCCAGGAAAGAGAAAAATGGATAAAGAAGTTGTGGTCCTTATGTACAAAGGAATATCACTCAGCCATGAAATCAACGTCATAAGGCTCGTAGAAGCATGATGAGTGGATTTAGGTACGACGATTCTAAGTGAAATAAGTCACACAGAAAAAGACACTTGCCATAAGATATCACTTATAGAGGGAATGGAAAAACCGCTACACTGGAACTGAATTACAAAACAGAACAGAGTCACACGTTTAGAAAACACACTATAGCTGCTTAACGGGAAAGGTGAGGTGGGGTGATGCCTAAAACAAGGGTTTCAAATTAGCTCAGATACCGTTCCACAAACCCAATATGTAATAGACAAGACCTACTCCTTGCTCAGTGAACTGGACTCAACACCCCCTATTCACCGCCCAAGAATATATCTGACTAGTAAGAATCTTAAAACCTATGTATTGATATCTCTCTGTAAGTGAGTCAAGTGCGTGTAAAGCGGCATAAAGACAGCAGTGAAAAGCAGCTAAACCCCATTATAAAAATCAAAAACTTTTAAAAACCCGTGAAACAAAGACAGTGAAAGAGAGAGAAATTCTTACAAAATTCGTTCAGGGGCTGTGATGCCACCTGGATTGACCATATCTAGACCCACAGCTGATTGCGACATAAGGGTGGACACTCTTGGGGCTGAGAGGTTTGGTGAGGTTGGGTGAGCAAACGCAGACCCTTTAAAGTCATACTGCGTGGTACCCATCCCATGGGTCCCAAATCTCCAGGTTCAAGGGCATCTTCCTACATCGAAAACATGCATGAGAAACCCAGAAGATGGTACACCGTGTGATCGGGAAAGGTTGCTAAAACGCACCTCATTTCTCGTCTGATGGTGCTCGGGTTCGCCATTCCAGCCGCTTTACTAGCAATCTCCCTCCTTGGAGAATCAGCAGCTTTAACCTCCTGTCCCGTACAGGTTGCAGTTTGTCCTGAGGATGAACGGGAAGAGGGGGAACCAATGGGAGACTAGCTCTAGGTGTTGGGACAGGCACAGGTCACTCTATTTTCCCATCAGGAAGAAGAATTAACCACAGGCTCATCCTGCCGCCCGGAACCCGAATAGGGCCTGAAGCAATCCTGCGCTTTTGCGGCCAGCTCCCAAGAAAGCGAGTTGAAAAATGGAGCTCAGGGGCACTGCAATTCACAAACCTGCAGAGTTATAAATGATAACTCTCGTCCACAAATATATTCAGGGAAGGCAACGAAGAGGATTTGAAAGCAAGGCAGAATTGCAGGAAACAGATTTCAGGAGGTAGATTCGAATCGCCTTTAAAGCACAGGAAAAGCGGCAAAACCTCGACAATGATGCCCTTGGCCAAAAAGGGCGTATGCGTTTTTTCCTGAATATATTCAGGAAAAAACGCATACGCCCTTTTTGGCCAACCAAGCAACCTGGAAAGGCAAATCAGCGCTACAAAGAAGTCTCGCTTCGCATCGGTCAAAAGGGCCATGCTGAATAAAGGGTCAAAACCAGAAATGCAGGACAGGCCATGGAGAAACGGGAGCCTTGCTACGCTGATGGGCGGGATGTAAATTGCCAACAGCCACTCTGGAGAAGTGTACGGTGTGTCCTGAAACATCTAAAAAACACAGCTTAGAGAGCATAGGGCACTTCCACTCATGGGCGTATACATTGGGAAAACTAAAAATCAGCAAGACACAGGCACCCCAAAGTTTAGGGCTGCTCTGTTGACAAGAACCTCCACTTCGTTACACCTTAAATATCCCAGGAAAGAGAAAAATGGATAAAGAAGTTGTGGTCCTTATGTACAAAGGAATATCACTCAGCCATGAAATCAACGTCATAAGGCTCGTAGCAGCATGATGAGTGGATTTAGGTACGACGATTCTAAGTGAAATAAGTCACACAGAAAAAGACACTTGCCATAAGATATCACTTATAGAGGGAATGGAAAAACCGCTACACTGGAACTGAATTACAAAACAGAACAGAGTCACACGTTTAGAAAACACACTATAGCTGCTTAACGGGAAAGGTGAGGTGGGGTGATGCCTAAAACAAGGGTTTCAAATTAGCTCAGATATCGTTCCACAAACCCAATATGTAATAGACAAGACCTACTCCTTGCTCAGGGAACTGGACTCAACACCCCCTATTCACCGGCCAAGAATATATCTGAGTAGTAAGAATCTTAAAACCTATGTATTGATATCTCCCTGTAAGTGAGTCAAGTGCGTGTAAAGCGGCATAAAGACAGCAGTGAAAAGCAGCTAAACCCCATTATAAAAATCAATAACTTTTAAAAACCCGAGAAACAAAGACAGTGAAAGAGAGAGAAATTCTTACAAAATTCGTTCAGGGGCTGTGATGCCACCTGGATTGACCATATCTAGACCCACAGCTGATTGCAACATAAGGGTGGACACTCTTGGGGCTGAGAGGTTTGGTGAGGTTGGGTGAGCAAACGCAGACCCTTTAAAGTCATACTGCGTGGTACCCATCCCATGGGTCCCAAATCTCCAGGTTCAAGGGCATCTTCCTACATCGAAAACATGCATGAGAAACCCAGAAGATGGTACACCGTGTGATCGGGAAAGGTTGCTAAAACGCACCTCATTTCTCGTCTGATGGTGCTCGGGTTCGCCATTCCAGCCGCTTTACTAGCAATCTCCCTCCTTGGAGAATCAGCAGCTTTAACCTCCTGTTCCGTACAGGTTGCAGTTTGTCCTGAGGATGAACGGGAAGAGGGGGAACCAATGGGAGACTAGCTCTAGGTGTTGGGACAGGCACAGGTCACTCTATTTTCCCATCAGGAAGAAGAATTAACCACAGGCTCATCCTGCCGCCCGGAACCCGAATAGGGCCTGAAGCAATCCTGCGCTTTTGCGGCCAGCTCCCAAGAAAGCGAGTTGAAAAATGGAGCTCAGGGGCACTGCAATTCACAAACCTGCAGAGTTATAAATGATAACTCTCGTCCACAAATATATTCAGGGAAGGCAACGAAGAGGATTTGAAAGCAAGGCAGAATTGCAGGAAACAGATTTCAGGAGGTAGATTCGAATCGCCTTTAAAGCACAGGAAAAGCGGCAAAACCTCGACAATGATGCCCTTGGCCAAAAAGGGCGTATGCGTTTTTTCCTGAATACATTCAGGAAAAAACGCATACGCCCTTTTTGGCCAACCAAGCAACCTGGAAAGGCAAATCAGCGCTACAAAGAAGTCTCGCTTCGCATCGGTCAAAAGGGCCATGCTGAATAAAGGGTCAAAACCAAAAATGCAGGACAGGCCATGGAGAAACGGGAGCCTTGCTACGCTGATGGGCGGGATGTAAATTGCCAACAGCCACTCTGGAGAAGTGTACGGTGTGTCCTGAAACATCTAAAAAACACAGCTTAGAGAGCATAGGGCACTTCCACTCATGGGCGTATACATTGGGAAAACTAAAAATCAGCAAGACACAGGCACCCCAAAGTTTAGGGCTGCTCTGTTGACAAGAACCTCCACTTCGTTACACCTTAAATATCCCAGGAAAGAGAAAAATGGATAAAGAAGTTGTGGTCCTTATGTACAAAGGAATATCACTCAGCCATGAAATCAACGACATAAGGCTCGTAGCAGCATGATGAGTGGATTTAGGTACGACGATTCTAAGTGAAATAAGTCACACAGAAAAAGACACTTGCCATAAGATATCACTTATAGAGGGAATGGAAAAACCGCTACACTGGAACTGAATTACAAAACAGAACAGAGTCACACGTTTAGAAAACACACTATAGCTGCTTAACGGGAAAGGTGAGGTGGGGTGATGCCTAAAACAAGGGTTTCAAATTAGCTCAGATACCGTTCCATAAACCCAATATGTAATAGACAAGACCTACTCCTTGCTCAGTGAACTGGACTCAACACCCCCTATTCACCGCCCAAGAATATATCTGACTAGTAAGAATCTTAAAACCTATGTATTGATATCTCTCTGTAAGTGAGTCAAGTGCGTGTAAAGCGGCATAAAGACAGCAGTGAAAAGCAGCTAAACCCCATTATAAAAATCAATAACTTTTAAAAACCCGTGAAACAAAGACAGTGAAAGAGAGAGAAATTCTTACAAAATTCGTTCAGGGGCTGTGATGCCACCTGGATTGACCATATCTAGACCCACAGCTGATTGCGACATAAGGGTGGACACTCTTGGGGCTGAGAGGTTTGGTGAGGTTGGGTGAGCAAACGCAGACCCTTTAAAGTCATACTGCGTGGTACCCATCCCATGGGTCCCAAATCTCCAGGTTCAAGGGCATCTTCCTACATCGAAAACATGCATGAGAAACCCAGAAGATGGTACACCGTGTGATCGGGAAAGGTTGCTAAAACGCACCTCATTTCTCGTCTGATGGTGCTCGGGTTCGCCATTCCAGCCGCTTTACTAGCAATCTCCCTCCTTGGAGAATCAGCAGCTTTAACCTCCTGTTCCGTACAGGTTGCAGTTTGTCCTGAGGATGAACGGGAAGAGGGGGAACCAATGGGAGACTAGCTCTAGGTGTTGGGACAGGCACAGGTCACTCTATTTTCCCATCAGGAAGAAGAATTAACCACAGGCTCATCCTGCCGCCCGGAACCCGAATAGGGCCTGAAGCAATCCTGCGCTTTTGCGGCCAGCTCCCAAGAAAGCGAGTTGAAAAATGGAGCTCAGGGGCACTGCAATTCACAAACCTGCAGAGTTATAAATGATAACTCTCGTCCACAAATATATTCAGGGAAGGCAACGAAGAGGATTTGAAAGCAAGGCAGAATTGCAGGAAACAGATTTCAGGAGGTAGATTCGAATCGCCTTTAAAGCACAGGAAAAGCGGCAAAACCTCGACAATGATGCCCTTGGCCAAAAAGGGCGTATGCGTTTTTTCCTGAATATATTCAGGAAAAAACGCATACGCCCTTTTTGGCCAACCAAGCAACCTGGAAAGGCAAATCAGCGCTACAAAGAAGTCTCGCTTCGCATCGGTCAAAAGGGCCATGCTGAATAAAGGGTCAAAACCAGAAATGCAGGACAGGCCATGGAGAAACGGGAGCCTTGCTACGCTGATGGGCGGGATGTAAATTGCCAACAGCCACTCTGGAGAAGTGTACGGTGTGTCCTGAAACATCTAAAAAACACAGCTTAGAGAGCATAGGGCACTTCCACTCATGGGCGTATACATTGGGAAAACTAAAAATCAGCAAGACACAGGCACCCCAAAGTTTAGGGCTGCTCTGTTGACAAGAACCTCCACTTCGTTACACCTTAAATATCCCAGGAAAGAGAAAAATGGATAAAGAAGTTGTGGTCCTTATGTACAAAGGAATATCACTCAGCCATGAAATCAACGTCATAAGGCTCGTAGCAGCATGATGAGTGGATTTAGGTACGACGATTCTAAGTGAAATAAGTCACACAGAAAAAGACACTTGCCATAAGATATCACTTATAGAGGGAATGGAAAAACCGCTACACTGGAACTGAATTACAAAACAGAACAGAGTCACACGTTTAGAAAACACACTATAGCTGCTTAACGGGAAAGGTGAGGTGGGGTGATGCCTAAAACAAGGGTTTCAAATTAGCTCAGATATCGTTCCACAAACCCAATATGTAATAGACAAGACCTACTCCTTGCTCAGGGAACTGGACTCAACACCCCCTATTCACCGGCCAAGAATATATCTGAGTAGTAAGAATCTTAAAACCTATGTATTGATATCTCCCTGTAAGTGAGTCAAGTGCGTGTAAAGCGGCATAAAGACAGCAGTGAAAAGCAGCTAAACCCCATTATAAAAATCAATAACTTTTAAAAACCCGAGAAACAAAGACAGTGAAAGAGAGAGAAATTCTTACAAAATTCGTTCAGGGGCTGTGATGCCACCTGGATTGACCATATCTAGACCCACAGCTGATTGCGACATAAGGGTGGACACTCTTGGGGCTGAGAGGTTTGGTGAGGTTGGGTGAGCAAACGCAGACCCTTTAAAGTCATACTGCGTGGTACCCATCCCATGGGTCCCAAATCTCCAGGTTCAAGGGCATCTTCCTACATCGAAAACATGCATGAGAAACCCAGAAGATGGTACACCGTGTGATCGGGAAAGGTTGCTAAAACGCACCTCATTTCTCGTCTGATGGTGCTCGGGTTCGCCATTCCAGCCGCTTTACTAGCAATCTCCCTCCTTGGAGAATCAGCAGCTTTAACCTCCTGTTCCGTACAGGTTGCAGTTTGTCCTGAGGATGAACGGGAAGAGGGGGAACCAATGGGAGACTAGCTCTAGGTGTTGGGACAGGCACAGGTCACTCTATTTTCCCATCAGGAAGAAGAATTAACCACAGGCTCATCCTGCCGCCCGGAACCCGAATAGGGCCTGAAGCAATCCTGCGCTTTTGCGGCCAGCTCCCAAGAAAGCGAGTTGAAAAATGGAGCTCAGGGGCACTGCAATTCACAAACCTGCAGAGTTATAAATGATAACTCTCGTCCACAAATATATTCAGGGAAGGCAACGAAGAGGATTTGAAAGCAAGGCAGAATTGCAGGAAACAGATTTCAGGAGGTAGATTCGAATCGCCTTTAAAGCACAGGAAAAGCGGCAAAACCTCGACAATGATGCCCTTGGCCAAAAAGGGCGTATGCGTTTTTTCCTGAATACATTCAGGAAAAAACGCATACGCCCTTTTTGGCCAACCAAGCAACCTGGAAAGGCAAATCAGCGCTACAAAGAAGTCTCGCTTCGCATCGGTCAAAAGGGCCATGCTGAATAAAGGGTCAAAACCAAAAATGCAGGACAGGCCATGGAGAAACGGGAGCCTTGCTACGCTGATGGGCGGGATGTAAATTGCCAACAGCCACTCTGGAGAAGTGTACGGTGTGTCCTGAAACATCTAAAAAACACAGCTTAGAGAGCATAGGGCACTTCCACTCATGGGCGTATACATTGGGAAAACTAAAAATCAGCAAGACACAGGCACCCCAAAGTTTAGGGCTGCTCTGTTGACAAGAACCTCCACTTCGTTACACCTTAAATATCCCAGGAAAGAGAAAAATGGATAAAGAAGTTGTGGTCCTTATGTACAAAGGAATATCACTCAGCCATGAAATCAACGACATAAGGCTCGTAGCAGCATGATGAGTGGATTTAGGTACGACGATTCTAAGTGAAATAAGTCACACAGAAAAAGACACTTGCCATAAGATATCACTTATAGAGGGAATGGAAAAACCGCTACACTGGAACTGAATTACAAAACAGAACAGAGTCACACGTTTAGAAAACACACTATAGCTGCTTAACGGGAAAGGTGAGGTGGGGTGATGCCTAAAACAAGGGTTTCAAATTAGCTCAGATACCGTTCCATAAACCCAATATGTAATAGACAAGACCTACTCCTTGCTCAGTGAACTGGACTCAACACCCCCTATTCACCGCCCAAGAATATATCTGACTAGTAAGAATCTTAAAACCTATGTATTGATATCTCTCTGTAAGTGAGTCAAGTGCGTGTAAAGCGGCATAAAGACAGCAGTGAAAAGCAGCTAAACCCCATTATAAAAATCAATAACTTTTAAAAACCCGTGAAACAAAGACAGTGAAAGAGAGAGAAATTCTTACAAAATTCGTTCAGGGGCTGTGATGCCACCTGGATTGACCATATCTAGACCCACAGCTGATTGCGACATAAGGGTGGACACTCTTGGGGCTGAGAGGTTTGGTGAGGTTGGGTGAGCAAACGCAGACCCTTTAAAGTCATACTGCGTGGTACCCATCCCATGGGTCCCAAATCTCCAGGTTCAAGGGCATCTTCCTACATCGAAAACATGCATGAGAAACCCAGAAGATGGTACACCGTGTGATCGGGAAAGGTTGCTAAAACGCACCTCATTTCTCGTCTGATGGTGCTCGGGTTCGCCATTCCAGCCGCTTTACTAGCAATCTCCCTCCTTGGAGAATCAGCAGCTTTAACCTCCTGTTCCGTACAGGTTGCAGTTTGTCCTGAGGATGAACGGGAAGAGGGGGAACCAATGGGAGACTAGCTCTAGGTGTTGGGACAGGCACAGGTCACTCTATTTTCCCATCAGGAAGAAGAATTAACCACAGGCTCATCCTGCCGCCCGGAACCCGAATAGGGCCTGAAGCAATCCTGCGCTTTTGCGGCCAGCTCCCAAGAAAGCGAGTTGAAAAATGGAGCTCAGGGGCACTGCAATTCACAAACCTGCAGAGTTATAAATGATAACTCTCGTCCACAAATATATTCAGGGAAGGCAACGAAGAGGATTTGAAAGCAAGGCAGAATTGCAGGAAACAGATTTCAGGAGGTAGATTCGAATCGCCTTTAAAGCACAGGAAAAGCGGCAAAACCTCGACAATGATGCCCTTGGCCAAAAAGGGCGTATGCGTTTTTTCCTGAATATATTCAGGAAAAAACGCATACGCCCTTTTTGGCCAACCAAGCAACCTGGAAAGGCAAATCAGCGCTACAAAGAAGTCTCGCTTCGCATCGGTCAAAAGGGCCATGCTGAATAAAGGGTCAAAACCAGAAATGCAGGACAGGCCATGGAGAAACGGGAGCCTTGCTACGCTGATGGGCGGGATGTAAATTGCCAACAGCCACTCTGGAGAAGTGTACGGTGTGTCCTGAAACATCTAAAAAACACAGCTTAGAGAGCATAGGGCACTTCCACTCATGGGCGTATACATTGGGAAAACTAAAAATCAGCAAGACACAGGCACCCCAAAGTTTAGGGCTGCTCTGTTGACAAGAACCTCCACTTCGTTACACCTTAAATATCCCAGGAAAGAGAAAAATGGATAAAGAAGTTGTGGTCCTTATGTACAAAGGAATATCACTCAGCCATGAAATCAACGTCATAAGGCTCGTAGCAGCATGATGAGTGGATTTAGGTACGACGATTCTAAGTGAAATAAGTCACACAGAAAAAGACACTTGCCATAAGATATCACTTATAGAGGGAATGGAAAAACCGCTACACTGGAACTGAATTACAAAACAGAACAGAGTCACACGTTTAGAAAACACACTATAGCTGCTTAACGGGAAAGGTGAGGTGGGGTGATGCCTAAAACAAGGGTTTCAAATTAGCTCAGATATCGTTCCACAAACCCAATATGTAATAGACAAGACCTACTCCTTGCTCAGGGAACTGGACTCAACACCCCCTATTCACCGGCCAAGAATATATCTGAGTAGTAAGAATCTTAAAACCTATGTATTGATATCTCCCTGTAAGTGAGTCAAGTGCGTGTAAAGCGGCATAAAGACAGCAGTGAAAAGCAGCTAAACCCCATTATAAAAATCAATAACTTTTAAAAACCCGAGAAACAAAGACAGTGAAAGAGAGAGAAATTCTTACAAAATTCGTTCAGGGGCTGTGATGCCACCTGGATTGACCATATCTAGACCCACAGCTGATTGCGACATAAGGGTGGACACTCTTGGGGCTGAGAGGTTTGGTGAGGTTGGGTGAGCAAACGCAGACCCTTTAAAGTCATACTGCGTGGTACCCATCCCATGGGTCCCAAATCTCCAGGTTCAAGGGCATCTTCCTACATCGAAAACATGCATGAGAAACCCAGAAGATGGTACACCGTGTGATCGGGAAAGGTTGCTAAAACGCACCTCATTTCTCGTCTGATGGTGCTCGGGTTCGCCATTCCAGCCGCTTTACTAGCAATCTCCCTCCTTGGAGAATCAGCAGCTTTAACCTCCTGTTCCGTACAGGTTGCAGTTTGTCCTGAGGATGAACGGGAAGAGGGGGAACCAATGGGAGACTAGCTCTAGGTGTTGGGACAGGCACAGGTCACTCTATTTTCCCATCAGGAAGAAGAATTAACCACAGGCTCATCCTGCCGCCCGGAACCCGAATAGGGCCTGAAGCAATCCTGCGCTTTTGCGGCCAGCTCCCAAGAAAGCGAGTTGAAAAATGGAGCTCAGGGGCACTGCAATTCACAAACCTGCAGAGTTATAAATGATAACTCTCGTCCACAAATATATTCAGGGAAGGCAACGAAGAGGATTTGAAAGCAAGGCAGAATTGCAGGAAACAGATTTCAGGAGGTAGATTCGAATCGCCTTTAAAGCACAGGAAAAGCGGCAAAACCTCGACAATGATGCCCTTGGCCAAAAAGGGCGTATGCGTTTTTTCCTGAATACATTCAGGAAAAAACGCATACGCCCTTTTTGGCCAACCAAGCAACCTGGAAAGGCAAATCAGCGCTACAAAGAAGTCTCGCTTCGCATCGGTCAAAAGGGCCATGCTGAATAAAGGGTCAAAACCAAAAATGCAGGACAGGCCATGGAGAAACGGGAGCCTTGCTACGCTGATGGGCGGGATGTAAATTGCCAACAGCCACTCTGGAGAAGTGTACGGTGTGTCCTGAAACATCTAAAAAACACAGCTTAGAGAGCATAGGGCACTTCCACTCATGGGCGTATACATTGGGAAAACTAAAAATCAGCAAGACACAGGCACCCCAAAGTTTAGGGCTGCTCTGTTGACAAGAACCTCCACTTCGTTACACCTTAAATATCCCAGGAAAGAGAAAAATGGATAAAGAAGTTGTGGTCCTTATGTACAAAGGAATATCACTCAGCCATGAAATCAACGACATAAGGCTCGTAGCAGCATGATGAGTGGATTTAGGTACGACGATTCTAAGTGAAATAAGTCACACAGAAAAAGACACTTGCCATAAGATATCACTTATAGAGGGAATGGAAAAACCGCTACACTGGAACTGAATTACAAAACAGAACAGAGTCACACGTTTAGAAAACACACTATAGCTGCTTAACGGGAAAGGTGAGGTGGGGTGATGCCTAAAACAAGGGTTTCAAATTAGCTCAGATACCGTTCCATAAACCCAATATGTAATAGACAAGACCTACTCCTTGCTCAGTGAACTGGACTCAACACCCCCTATTCACCGCCCAAGAATATATCTGACTAGTAAGAATCTTAAAACCTATGTATTGATATCTCTCTGTAAGTGAGTCAAGTGCGTGTAAAGCGGCATAAAGACAGCAGTGAAAAGCAGCTAAACCCCATTATAAAAATCAATAACTTTTAAAAACCCGTGAAACAAAGACAGTGAAAGAGAGAGAAATTCTTACAAAATTCGTTCAGGGGCTGTGATGCCACCTGGATTGACCATATCTAGACCCACAGCTGATTGCGACATAAGGGTGGACACTCTTGGGGCTGAGAGGTTTGGTGAGGTTGGGTGAGCAAACGCAGACCCTTTAAAGTCATACTGCGTGGTACCCATCCCATGGGTCCCAAATCTCCAGGTTCAAGGGCATCTTCCTACATCGAAAACATGCATGAGAAACCCAGAAGATGGTACACCGTGTGATCGGGAAAGGTTGCTAAAACGCACCTCATTTCTCGTCTGATGGTGCTCGGGTTCGCCATTCCAGCCGCTTTACTAGCAATCTCCCTCCTTGGAGAATCAGCAGCTTTAACCTCCTGTTCCGTACAGGTTGCAATTTGTCCTGAGGATGAACGGGAAGAGGGGGAACCAATGGGAGACTAGCTCTAGGTGTTGGGACAGGCACAGGTCACTCTATTTTCCCATCAGGAAGAAGAATTAACCACAGGCTCATCCTGCCGCCCGGAACCCGAATAGGGCCTGAAGCAATCCTGCGCTTTTGCGGCCAGCTCCCAAGAAAGCGAGTTGAAAAATGGAGCTCAGGGGCACTGCAATTCACAAACCTGCAGAGTTATAAATGATAACTCTCGTCCACAAATATATTCAGGGAAGGCAACGAAGAGGATTTGAAAGCAAGGCAGAATTGCAGGAAACAGATTTCAGGAGGTAGATTCGAATCGCCTTTAAAGCACAGGAAAAGCGGCAAAACCTCGACAATGATGCCCTTGGCCAAAAAGGGCGTATGCGTTTTTTCCTGAATATATTCAGGAAAAAACGCATACGCCCTTTTTGGCCAACCAAGCAACCTGGAAAGGCAAATCAGCGCTACAAAGAAGTCTCGCTTCGCATCGGTCAAAAGGGCCATGCTGAATAAAGGGTCAAAACCAGAAATGCAGGACAGGCCATGGAGAAACGGGAGCCTTGCTACGCTGATGGGCGGGATGTAAATTGCCAACAGCCACTCTGGAGAAGTGTACGGTGTGTCCTGAAACATCTAAAAAACACAGCTTAGAGAGCATAGGGCACTTCCACTCATGGGCGTATACATTGGGAAAACTAAAAATCAGCAAGACACAGGCACCCCAAAGTTTAGGGCTGCTCTGTTGACAAGAACCTCCACTTCGTTACACCTTAAATATCCCAGGAAAGAGAAAAATGGATAAAGAAGTTGTGGTCCTTATGTACAAAGGAATATCACTCAGCCATGAAATCAACGTCATAAGGCTCGTAGCAGCATGATGAGTGGATTTAGGTACGACGATTCTAAGTGAAATAAGTCACACAGAAAAAGACACTTGCCATAAGATATCACTTATAGAGGGAATGGAAAAACCGCTACACTGGAACTGAATTACAAAACAGAACAGAGTCACACGTTTAGAAAACACACTATAGCTGCTTAACGGGAAAGGTGAGGTGGGGTGATGCCTAAAACAAGGGTTTCAAATTAGCTCAGATATCGTTCCACAAACCCAATATGTAATAGACAAGACCTACTCCTTGCTCAGGGAACTGGACTCAACACCCCCTATTCACCGGCCAAGAATATATCTGAGTAGTAAGAATCTTAAAACCTATGTATTGATATCTCCCTGTAAGTGAGTCAAGTGCGTGTAAAGCGGCATAAAGACAGCAGTGAAAAGCAGCTAAACCCCATTATAAAAATCAATAACTTTTAAAAACCCGAGAAACAAAGACAGTGAAAGAGAGAGAAATTCTTACAAAATTCGTTCAGGGGCTGTGATGCCACCTGGATTGACCATATCTAGACCCACAGCTGATTGCGACATAAGGGTGGACACTCTTGGGGCTGAGAGGTTTGGTGAGGTTGGGTGAGCAAACGCAGACCCTTTAAAGTCATACTGCGTGGTACCCATCCCATGGGTCCCAAATCTCCAGGTTCAAGGGCATCTTCCTACATCGAAAACATGCATGAGAAACCCAGAAGATGGTACACCGTGTGATCGGGAAAGGTTGCTAAAACGCACCTCATTTCTCGTCTGATGGTGCTCGGGTTCGCCATTCCAGCCGCTTTACTAGCAATCTCCCTCCTTGGAGAATCAGCAGCTTTAACCTCCTGTTCCGTACAGGTTGCAGTTTGTCCTGAGGATGAACGGGAAGAGGGGGAACCAATGGGAGACTAGCTCTAGGTGTTGGGACAGGCACAGGTCACTCTATTTTCCCATCAGGAAGAAGAATTAACCACAGGCTCATCCTGCCGCCCGGAACCCGAATAGGGCCTGAAGCAATCCTGCGCTTTTGCGGCCAGCTCCCAAGAAAGCGAGTTGAAAAATGGAGCTCAGGGGCACTGCAATTCACAAACCTGCAGAGTTATAAATGATAACTCTCGTCCACAAATATATTCAGGGAAGGCAACGAAGAGGATTTGAAAGCAAGGCAGAATTGCAGGAAACAGATTTCAGGAGGTAGATTCGAATCGCCTTTAAAGCACAGGAAAAGCGGCAAAACCTCGACAATGATGCCCTTGGCCAAATAGGGCGTATGCGTTTTTTCCTGAATACATTCAGGAAAAAACGCATACGCCCTTTTTGGCCAACCAAGCAACCTGGAAAGGCAAATCAGCGCTACAAAGAAGTCTCGCTTCGCATCGGTCAAAAGGGCCATGCTGAATAAAGGGTCAAAACCAAAAATGCAGGACAGGCCATGGAGAAACGGGAGCCTTGCTACGCTGATGGGCGGGATGTAAATTGCCAACAGCCACTCTGGAGAAGTGTACGGTGTGTCCTGAAACATCTAAAAAACACAGCTTAGAGAGCATAGGGCACTTCCACTCATGGGCGTATACATTGGGAAAACTAAAAATCAGCAAGACACAGGCACCCCAAAGTTTAGGGCTGCTCTGTTGACAAGAACCTCCACTTCGTTACACCTTAAATATCCCAGGAAAGAGAAAAATGGATAAAGAAGTTGTGGTCCTTATGTACAAAGGAATATCACTCAGCCATGAAATCAACGACATAAGGCTCGTAGCAGCATGATGAGTGGATTTAGGTACGACGATTCTAAGTGAAATAAGTCACACAGAAAAAGACACTTGCCATAAGATATCACTTATAGAGGGAATGGAAAAACCGCTACACTGGAACTGAATTACAAAACAGAACAGAGTCACACGTTTAGAAAACACACTATAGCTGCTTAACGGGAAAGGTGAGGTGGGGTGATGCCTAAAACAAGGGTTTCAAATTAGCTCAGATACCGTTCCATAAACCCAATATGTAATAGACAAGACCTACTCCTTGCTCAGTGAACTGGACTCAACACCCCCTATTCACCGCCCAAGAATATATCTGACTAGTAAGAATCTTAAAACCTATGTATTGATATCTCTCTGTAAGTGAGTCAAGTGCGTGTAAAGCGGCATAAAGACAGCAGTGAAAAGCAGCTAAACCCCATTATAAAAATCAATAACTTTTAAAAACCCGTGAAACAAAGACAGTGAAAGAGAGAGAAATTCTTACAAAATTCGTTCAGGGGCTGTGATGCCACCTGGATTGACCATATCTAGACCCACAGCTGATTGCGACATAAGGGTGGACACTCTTGGGGCTGAGAGGTTTGGTGAGGTTGGGTGAGCAAACGCAGACCCTTTAAAGTCATACTGCGTGGTACCCATCCCATGGGTCCCAAATCTCCAGGTTCAAGGGCATCTTCCTACATCGAAAACATGCATGAGAAACCCAGAAGATGGTACACCGTGTGATCGGGAAAGGTTGCTAAAACGCACCTCATTTCTCGTCTGATGGTGCTCGGGTTCGCCATTCCAGCCGCTTTACTAGCAATCTCCCTCCTTGGAGAATCAGCAGCTTTAACCTCCTGTTCCGTACAGGTTGCAATTTGTCCTGAGGATGAACGGGAAGAGGGGGAACCAATGGGAGACTAGCTCTAGGTGTTGGGACAGGCACAGGTCACTCTATTTTCCCATCAGGAAGAAGAATTAACCACAGGCTCATCCTGCCGCCCGGAACCCGAATAGGGCCTGAAGCAATCCTGCGCTTTTGCGGCCAGCTCCCAAGAAAGCGAGTTGAAAAATGGAGCTCAGGGGCACTGCAATTCACAAATCTGCAGAATTATAAATGATAACTCTCGTCCACAAATATATTCAGGGAAGGCAACGAAGAGGATTTGAAAGCAAGGCAGAATTGCAGGAAACAGATTTCAGGAGGTAGATTCGAATCGCCTTTAAAGCACAGGAAAAGCGGCAAAACCTCGACAATGATGCCCTTGGCCAAAAAGGGCGTATGCGTTTTTTCCTGAATATATTCAGGAAAAAACGCATACGCCCTTTTTGGCCAACCAAGCAACCTGGAAAGGCAAATCAGCGCTACAAAGAAGTCTCGCTTCGCATCGGTCAAAAGGGCCATGCTGAATAAAGGGTCAAAACCAGAAATGCAGGACAGGCCATGGAGAAACGGGAGCCTTGCTACGCTGATGGGCGGGATGTAAATTGCCAACAGCCACTCTGGAGAAGTGTACGGTGTGTCCTGAAACATCTAAAAAACACAGCTTAGAGAGCATAGGACACTTCCACTCATGGGCGTATACATTGGGAAAACTAAAAATCAGCAAGACACAGGCACCCCAAAGTTTAGGGCTGCTCTGTTGACAAGAACCTCCACTTCGTTACACCTTAAATATCCCAGGAAAGAGAAAAATGGATAAAGAAGTTGTGGTCCTTATGTACAAAGGAATATCACTCAGCCATGAAATCAACGTCATAAGGCTCGTAGCAGCATGATGAGTGGATTTAGGTACGACGATTCTAAGTGAAATAAGTCACACAGAAAAAGACACTTGCCATAAGATATCACTTATAGAGGGAATGGAAAAACCGCTACACTGGAACTGAATTACAAAACAGAACAGAGTCACACGTTTAGAAAACACACTATAGCTGCTTAACGGGAAAGGTGAGGTGGGGTGATGCCTAAAACAAGGGTTTCAAATTAGCTCAGATATCGTTCCACAAACCCAATATGTAATAGACAAGACCTACTCCTTGCTCAGGGAACTGGACTCAACACCCCCTATTCACCGGCCAAGAATATATCTGAGTAGTAAGAATCTTAAAACCTATGTATTGATATCTCCCTGTAAGTGAGTCAAGTGCGTGTAAAGCGGCATAAAGACAGCAGTGAAAAGCAGCTAAACCCCATTATAAAAATCAATAACTTTTAAAAACCCGAGAAACAAAGACAGTGAAAGAGAGAGAAATTCTTACAAAATTCGTTCAGGGGCTGTGATGCCACCTGGATTGACCATATCTAGACCCACAGCTGATTGCGACATAAGGGTGGACACTCTTGGGGCTGAGAGGTTTGGTGAGGTTGGGTGAGCAAACGCAGACCCTTTAAAGTCATACTGCGTGGTACCCATCCCATGGGTCCCAAATCTCCAGGTTCAAGGGCATCTTCCTACATCGAAAACATGCATGAGAAACCCAGAAGATGGTACACCGTGTGATCGGGAAAGGTTGCTAAAACGCACCTCATTTCTCGTCTGATGGTGCTCGGGTTCGCCATTCCAGCCGCTTTACTAGCAATCTCCCTCCTTGGAGAATCAGCAGCTTTAACCTCCTGTTCCGTACAGGTTGCAGTTTGTCCTGAGGATGAACGGGAAGAGGGGGAACCAATGGGAGACTAGCTCTAGGTGTTGGGACAGGCACAGGTCACTCTATTTTCCCATCAGGAAGAAAAATTAACCACAGGCTCATCCTGCCGCCCGGAACCCGAATAGGGCCTGAAGCAATCCTGCGCTTTTGCGGCCAGCTCCCAAGAAAGCGAGTTGAAAAATGGAGCTCAGGGGCACTGCAATTCACAAATCTGCAGAGTTATAAATGATAACTCTCGTCCACAAATATATTCAGGGAAGGCAACGAAGAGGATTTGAAAGCAAGGCAGAATTGCAGGAAACAGATTTCAGGAGGTAGATTCGAATCGCCTGTAAAGCACAGGAAAAGCGGCAAAACCTCGACAATGATGCCCTTGGCCAAAAAGGGCGTATGCGTTTTTTCCTGAATATATTCAGGAAAAAACGCATACGCCCTTTTTGGCCAACCAAGCAACCTGGAAAGGCAAATCAGCGCTACAAAGAAGTCTCGCTTCGCATCGGTCAAAAGGGCCATGCTGAATAAAGGGTCAAAACCAGAAATGCAGGACAGGCCATGGAGAAACGGGAGCCTTGCTACGCTGATGGGCGGGATGTAAATTGCCAACAGCCACTCTGGAGAAGTGTACGGTGTGTCCTGAAACATCTAAAAAACACAGCTTAGAGAGCATAGGGCACTTCCACTCATGGGCGTATACATTGGGAAAACTAAAAATCAGCAAGACACAGGCACCCCAAAGTTTAGGGCTGCTCTGTTGACAAGAACCTCCACTTCGTTACACCTTAAATATCCCAGGAAAGAGAAAAATGGATAAAGAAGTTGTGGTCCTTATGTACAAAGGAATATCACTCAGCCATGAAATCAACGTCATAAGGCTCGTAGCAGCATGATGAGTGGATTTAGGTACGACGATTCTAAGTGAAATAAGTCACACAGAAAAAGACACTTGCCATAAGATATCACTTATAGAGGGAATGGAAAAACCGCTACACTGGAACTGAATTACAAAACAGAACAGAGTCACACGTTTAGAAAACACACTATAGCTGCTTAACGGGAAAGGTGAGGTGGGGTGATGCCTAAAACAAGGGTTTCAAATTAGCTCAGATACCGTTCCACAAACCCAATATGTAATAGACAAGACCTACTCCTTGCTCAGGGAACTGGACTCAACACCCCCTATTCACCGCCCAAGAATATATCTGACTAGTAAGAATCTTAAAACCTATGTATTGATATCTCTCTGTAAGTGAGTCAAGTGCGTGTAAAGCGGCATAAAGACAGCAGTGAAAAGCAGCTAAACCCCATTATAAAAATCAATAACTTTTAAAAACCCGAGAAACAAAGACAGTGAAAGAGAGAGAAATTCTTACAAAATTCGTGCAGGGGCTGTGATGCCACCTGGATTGACCATATCTAGACCCACAGCTGATTGCGACATAAGGGTGGACACTCTTGGGGCTGAGAGGTTTGGTGAGGTTGGGTGAGCAAACGCAGACCCTTTAAAGTCATACTGCGTGGTACCCATCCCATGGGTCCCAAATCTCCAGGTTCAAGGGCATCTTCCTACATCGAAAACATGCATGAGAAACCCAGAAGATGGTACACCGTGTGATCGGGAAAGGTTGCTAAAACGCACCTCATTTCTCGTCTGATGGTGCTCGGGTTCGCCATTCCAGCCGCTTTACTAGCAATCTCCCTCCTTGGAGAATCAGCAGCTTTAACCTCCTGTTCCGTACAGGTTGCAGTTTGTCCTGAGGATGAACGGGAAGAGGGGGAACCAATGGGAGACTAGCTCTAGGTGTTGGGACAGGCACAGGTCACTCTATTTTCCCATCAGGAAGAAGAATTAACCACAGGCTCATCCTGCCGCCCGGAACCCGAATAGGGCCTGAAGCAATCCTGCGCTTTTGCGGCCAGCTCCCAAGAAAGCGAGTTGAAAAATGGAGCTCAGGGGCACTGCAATTCACAAACCTGCAGAGTTATAAATGATAACTCTCGTCCACAAATATATTCAGGGAAGGCAACGAAGAGGATTTGAAAGCAAGGCAGAATTGCAGGAAACAGATTTCAGGAGGTAGATTCGAATCGCCTTTAAAGCACAGGAAAAGCGGCAAAACCTCGACAATGATGCCCTTGGCCAAAAAGGGCGTATGCGTTTTTTCCTGAATATATTCAGGAAAAAACGCATACGCCCTTTTTGGCCAACCAAGCAACCTGGAAAGGCAAATCAGCGCTACAAAGAAGTCTCGCTTCGCATCGGTCAAAAGGGCCATGCTGAATAAAGGGTCAAAACCAGAAATGCAGGACAGGCCATGGAGAAACGGGAGCCTTGCTACGCTGATGGGCGGGATGTAAATTGCCAACAGCCACTCTGGAGAAGTGTACGGTGTGTCCTGAAACATCTACAAAACTCAGCTTAGAGAGCATAGGGCACTTCCACTCATGGGCGTATACATTTGGAAAACTAAAAATCAGCAAGACACAGGCACCCCAAAGTTTAGGGCTGCTCTGTTGACAAGAACCTCCACTTCGTTACACCTTAAATATCCCAGGAAAGAGAAAAATGGATAAAGAAGTTGTGGTCCTTATGTACAAAGGAATATCACTCAGGCATGAAATCAACGTCATAAGGCTCGTAGCAGCATGATGAGTGGATTTAGGTACGACGATTCTAAGTGAAATAAGTCACACAGAAAAAGACACTTGCCATAAGATATCACTTATAGAGGGAATGGAAAAACCGCTACACTGGAACTGAATTACAAAACAGAACAGAGTCACACGTTTAGAAAACACACTATAGCTGCTTAACGGGAAAGGTGAGGTGGGGTGATGCCTAAAACAGGGTTTCAACTTAGCTCAGATACCGTTCCATAAACCCAATATGTAATAGACAAGACCTACTCCTTGCTCAGGGAACTGGACTCAACACCCCCTATTCACCGCCCAAGAATATATCTGACTAGTAAGAATCTTAAAACCTATGTATTGATATCTCTCTGTAAGTGAGTCAAGTGCGTGTAAAGCGGCATAAAGACAGCAGTGAAAAGCAGCTAAACCCCATTATAAAAATCAATAACTTTTAAAAACCCGTGAAACAAAGACAGTGAAAGAGAGAGAAATTCTTACAAAATTCGTTCAGGGGCTGTGATGCCACCTGGATTGACCATATCTAGACCCACAGCTGATTGCGACATAAGGGTGGACACTCTTGGGGCTGAGAGGTTTGGTGAGGTTGGGTGAGCAAACGCAGACCCTTTAAAGTAATACTGCGTGGTACTCATCCCATGGGTCCCAAATCTCCAGGTTCAAGGGCATCTTCCTACATCGAAAACATGCATGAGAAACCCAGAAGATGGTACACCGTGTGATCGGGAAAGGTTGCTAAAACGCACCTCATTTCTCGTCTGATGGTGCTCAGGTTCGCCATTCCAGCCGCTTTACTAGCAATCTCCCTCCTTGGAGAATCAGCAGCTTTAACCTCCTGTTCCGTACAGGTTGCAGTTTGTCCTGAGGATGAACGGGAAGAGGGGGAACCAATGGGAGACTAGCTCTAGGTGTTGGGACAGGCACAGGTCACTCTATTTTCCCATCAGGAAGAAGAATTAACCACAGGCTCATCCTGCCGCCCGGAACCCGAATAGGGCCTGAAGCAATCCTGCGCATTTGCGGCCAGCTCCCAAGAAAGCGAGTTGAAAAATGGAGCTCAGGGGCACTGCAATTCACAAACCTGCAGAGTTATAAATGATAACTCTCGTCCACAAATATATTCAGGGAAGGCAACGAAGAGGATGTGAAAGCAAGGCAGAATTGCAGGAAACAGATTTCAGGAGGTAGATTCGAATCGCCTTTAAAGCACAGGAAAAGCGGCAAAACCTCGACAATGATGCCCTTGGCCAAAAAGGGCGTATGCGTTTTTTCCTGAATATATTCAGGAAAAAACGCATACGCCCTTTTTGGCCAACCAAGCAACCTGGAAAGGCAAATCAGCGCTACAAAGAAGTCTCGCTTCGCATCGGTCAAAAGGGCCATGCTGAATAAAGGGTCAAAACCAGAAATGCAGGACAGGCCATGGAGAAACGGGAGCCTTGCTACGCTGATGGGCGGGATGTAAATTGCCAACAGCCACTCTGGAGAAGTGTACGGTGTGTCCTGAAACATCTAAAAAACACAGCTTAGAGAGCATAGGGCACTTCCACTCATGGGCGTATACATTGGGAAAACTAAAAATCAGCAAGACACAGGCACCCCAAAGTTTAGGGCTGCTCTGTTGACAAGAACCTCCACTTCGTTACACCTTAAATATCCCAGGAAAGAGAAAAATGGATAAAGAAGTTGTGGTCCTTATGTACAAAGGAATATCACTCAGCCATGAAATCAACGTCATAAGGCTCGTAGCAGCATGATGAGTGGATTTAGGTACGACGATTCTAAGTGAAATAAGTCACACAGAAAAAGACACTTGCCATAAGATATCACTTATAGAGGGAATGGAAAAACCGCTACACTGGAACTGAATTACAAAACAGAACAGAGTCACACGTTTAGAAAACACACTATAGCTGCTTAACGGGAAAGGTGAGGTGGGGTTATGCCTAAAAAAAGGGTTTCAAATTAGCTCAGATACCGTTCCACAAACCCAATATGTAATAGACAAGACCTACTCCTTGCTCAGTGAACTGGACTCAACACCCCCTATTCACCGCCCAAGAATATATCTGACTAGTAAGAATCTTAAAACCTATGTATTGATATCTCTCTGTAAGTGAGTCAAGTGCGTGTAAAGCGGCATAAAGACAGCAGTGAAAAGCAGCTAAACCCCATTATAAAAATCAAAAACTTTTAAAAACCCGTGAAACAAAGACAGTGAAAGAGAGAGAAATTCTTACAAAATTCGTTCAGGGGCTGTGATGCCACCTGGATTGACCATATCTAGACCCACAGCTGATTGCGACATAAGGGTGGACACTCTTGGGGCTGAGAGGTTTGGTGAGGTTGGGTGAGCAAACGCAGACCCTTTAAAGTCATACTGCGTGGTACCCATCCCATGGGTCCCAAATCTCCAGGTTCAAGGGCATCTTCCTACATCGAAAACATGCATGAGAAACCCAGAAGATGGTACACCGTGTGATCGGGAAAGGTTGCTAAAACGCACCTCATTTCTCGTCTGATGGTGCTCGGGTTCGCCATTCCAGCCGCTTTACTAGCAATCTCCCTCCTTGGAGAATCAGCAGCTTTAACCTCCTGTTCCGTACAGGTTGCAGTTTGTCCTGAGGATGAACGGGAAGAGGGGGAACCAATGGGAGACTAGCTCTAGGTGTTGGGACAGGCACAGGTCACTCTATTTTCCCATCAGGAAGAAGAATTAACCACAGGCTCATCCTGCCGCCCGGAACCCGAATAGGGCCTGAAGCAATCCTGCGCATTTGCGGCCAGCTCCCAAGAAAGCGAGTTGAAAAATGGAGCTCAGGGGCACTGCAATTCACAAACCTGCAGAGTTATAAATGATAACTCTCGTCCACAAATATATTCAGGGAAGGCAACGAAGAGGATGTGAAAGCAAGGCAGAATTGCAGGAAACAGATTTCAGGAGGTAGATTCGAATCGCCTTTAAAGCACAGGAAAAGCGGCAAAACCTCGACAATGATGCCCTTGGCCAAAAAGGGCGTATGCGTTTTTTCCTGAATATATTCAGGAAAAAACGCATACGCCCTTTTTGGCCAACCAAGCAACCTGGAAAGGCAAATCAGCGCTACAAAGAAGTCTCGCTTCGCATCGGTCAAAAGGGCCATGCTGAATAAAGGGTCAAAACGAGAAATGCAGGACAGGCCATGGAGAAACGGGAGCCTTGCTACGCTGATGGGCGGGATGTAAATTGCCAACAGCCACTCTGGAGAAGTGTACGGTGTGTCCTGAAACATCTAAAAAACACAGCTTAGAGAGCATAGGGCACTTCCACTCATGGGCGTATACATTGGGAAAACTAAAAATCAGCAAGACACAGGCACCCCAAAGTTTAGGGCTGCTCTGTTGACAAGAACCTCCACTTCGTTACACCTTAAATATCCCAGGAAAGAGAAAAATGGATAAAGAAGTTGTGGTCCTTATGTACAAAGGAATATCACTCAGCCATGAAATCAACGTCATAAGGCTCGTAGCAGCATGATGAGTGGATTTAGGTACGACGATTCTAAGTGAAATAAGTCACACAGAAAAAGACACTTGCCATAAGATATCACTTATAGAGGGAATGGAAAAACCGCTACACTGGAACTGAATTACAAAACAGAACAGAGTCACACGTTTAGAAAACACACTATAGCTGCTTAACGGGAAAGGTGAGGTGGGGTTATGCCTAAAACAAGGGTTTCAAATTAGCTCAGATACCGTTCCACAAACCCAATATGTAATAGACAAGACCTACTCCTTGCTCAGTGAACTGGACTCAACACCCCCTATTCACCGCCCAAGAATATATCTGACTAGTAAGAATCTTAAAACCTATGTATTGATATCTCTCTGTAAGTGAGTCAAGTGCGTGTAAAGCGGCATAAAGACAGCAGTGAAAAGCAGCTAAACCCCATTATAAAAATCAAAAACTTTTAAAAACCCGTGAAACAAAGACAGTGAAAGAGAGAGAAATTCTTACAAAATTCGTTCAGGGGCTGTGATGCCACCTGGATTGACCATATCTAGACCCACAGCTGATTGCGACATAAGGGTGGACACTCTTGGGGCTGAGAGGTTTGGTGAGGTTGGGTGAGCAAACGCAGACCCTTTAAAGTCATACTGCGTGGTACCCATCCCATGGGTCCCAAATCTCCAGGTTCAAGGGCATCTTCCTACATCGAAAACATGCATGAGAAACCCAGAAGATGGTACACCGTGTGATCGGGAAAGGTTGCTAAAACGCACCTCATTTCTCGTCTGATGGTGCTCGGGTTCGCCATTCCAGCCGCTTTACTAGCAATCTCCCTCCTTGGAGAATCAGCAGCTTTAACCTCCTGTTCCGTACAGGTTGCAGTTTGTCCTGAGGATGAACGGGAAGAGGGGGAACCAATGGGAGACTAGCTCTAGGTGTTGGGACAGGCACAGGTCACTCTATTTTCCCATCAGGAAGAAGAATTAACCACAGGCTCATCCTGCCGCCCGGAACCCGAATAGGGCCTGAAGCAATCCTGCGCATTTGCGGCCAGCTCCCAAGAAAGCGAGTTGAAAAATGGAGCTCAGGGGCACTGCAATTCACAAACCTGCAGAGTTATAAATGATAACTCTCGTCCACAAATATATTCAGGGAAGGCAACGAAGAGGATGTGAAAGCAAGGCAGAATTGCAGGAAACAGATTTCAGGAGGTAGATTCGAATCGCCTTTAAAGCACAGGAAAAGCGGCAAAACCTCGACAATGATGCCCTTGGCCAAAAAGGGCGTATGCGTTTTTTCCTGAATATATTCAGGAAAAAACGCATACGCCCTTTTTGGCCAACCAAGCAACCTGGAAAGGCAAATCAGCGCTACAAAGAAGTCTCGCTTCGCATCGGTCAAAAGGGCCATGCTGAATAAAGGGTCAAAACCAGAAATGCAGGACAGGCCATGGAGAAACGGGAGCCTTGCTACGCTGATGGGCGGGATGTAAATTGCCAACAGCCACTCTGGAGAAGTGTACGGTGTGTCCTGAAACATCTAAAAAACACAGCTTAGAGAGCATAGGGCACTTCCACTCATGGGCGTATACATTGGGAAAACTAAAAATCAGCAAGACACAGGCACCCCAAAGTTTAGGGCTGCTCTGTTGACAAGAACCTCCACTTCGTTACACCTTAAATATCCCAGGAAAGAGAAAAATGGATAAAGAAGTTGTGGTCCTTATGTACAAAGGAATATCACTCAGCCATGAAATCAACGTCATAAGGCTCGTAGAAGCATGATGAGTGGATTTAGGTACGACGATTCTAAGTGAAATAAGTCACACAGAAAAAGACACTTGCCATAAGATATCACTTATAGAGGGAATGGAAAAACCGCTACACTGGAACTGAATTACAAAACAGAACAGAGTCACACGTTTAGAAAACACACTATAGCTGCTTAACGGGAAAGGTGAGGTGGGGTTATGCCTAAAACAAGGGTTTCAAATTAGCTCAGATACCGTTCCACAAACCCAATATGTAATAGACAAGACCTACTCCTTGCTCAGTGAACTGGACTCAACACCCCCTATTCACCGCCCAAGAATATATCTGACTAGTAAGAATCTTAAAACCTATGTATTGATATCTCTCTGTAAGTGAGTCAAGTGCGTGTAAAGCGGCATAAAGACAGCAGTGAAAAGCAGCTAAACCCCATTATAAAAATCAAAAACTTTTAAAAACCCGTGAAACAAAGACAGTGAAAGAGAGAGAAATTCTTACAAAATTCGTTCAGGGGCTGTGATGCCACCTGGATTGACCATATCTAGACCCACAGCTGATTGCGACATAAGGGTGGACACTCTTGGGGCTGAGAGGTTTGGTGAGGTTGGGTGAGCAAACGCAGACCCTTTAAAGTCATACTGCGTGGTACCCATCCCATGGGTCCCAAATCTCCAGGTTCAAGGGCATCTTCCTACATCGAAAACATGCATGAGAAACCCAGAAGATGGTACACCGTGTGATCGGGAAAGGTTGCTAAAACGCACCTCATTTCTCGTCTGATGGTGCTCGGGTTCGCCATTCCAGCCGCTTTACTAGCAATCTCCCTCCTTGGAGAATCAGCAGCTTTAACCTCCTGTTCCGTACAGGTTGCAGTTTGTCCTGAGGATGAACGGGAAGAGGGGGAACCAATGGGAGACTAGCTCTAGGTGTTGGGACAGGCACAGGTCACTCTATTTTCCCATCAGGAAGAAGAATTAACCACAGGCTCATCCTGCCGCCCGGAACCCGAATAGGGCCTGAAGCAATCCTGCGCTTTTGCGGCCAGCTCCCAAGAAAGCGAGTTGAAAAATGGAGCTCAGGGGCACTGCAATTCACAAACCTGCAGAGTTATAAATGATAACTCTCGTCCACAAATATATTCAGGGAAGGCAACGAAGAGGATTTGAAAGCAAGGCAGAATTGCAGGAAACAGATTTCAGGAGGTAGATTCGAATCGCCTTTAAAGCACAGGAAAAGCGGCAAAACCTCGACAATGATGCCCTTGGCCAAAAAGGGCGTATGCGTTTTTTCCTGAATATATTCAGGAAAAAACGCATACGCCCTTTTTGGCCAACCAAGCAACCTGGAAAGGCAAATCAGCGCTACAAAGAAGTCTCGCTTCGCATCGGTCAAAAGGGCCATGCTGAATAAAGGGTCAAAACCAGAAATGCAGGACAGGCCATGGAGAAACGGGAGCCTTGCTACGCTGATGGGCGGGATGTAAATTGCCAACAGCCACTCTGGAGAAGTGTACGGTGTGTCCTGAAACATCTAAAAAACACAGCTTAGAGAGCATAGGGCACTTCCACTCATGGGCGTATACATTGGGAAAACTAAAAATCAGCAAGACACAGGCACCCCAAAGTTTAGGGCTGCTCTGTTGACAAGAACCTCCACTTCGTTACACCTTAAATATCCCAGGAAAGAGAAAAATGGATAAAGAAGTTGTGGTCCTTATGTACAAAGGAATATCACTCAGCCATGAAATCAACGTCATAAGTCTCGTAGCAGCATGATGAGTGGATTTAGGTACGACGATTCTAAGTGAAATAAGTCACACAGAAAAAGACACTTGCCATAAGATACCACTTATAGAGGGAATGGAAAAACCGCTACACTGGAACTGAATTACAAAACAGAACAGAGTCACACGTTTAGAAAACACACTATAGCTGCTTAACGGGAAAGGTGAGGTGAGGTGATGCCTAAAACAAGGGTTTCAAATTAGCTCAGATACCGTTCCATAAACCCAATATTTAATAGACAAGACCTACTCCTTGCTCAGTGAACTGGACTCAACACCCCCTATTCACCGCCCAAGAATATATCTGAGTAGTAAGAATCTTAAAACCTATGTATTGATATCTCTCTGTAAGTGAGTCAAGTGCGTGTAAAGCGGCATAAAGACAGCAGTGAAAAGCAGCTAAACCCCATTATAAAAATCAATAACTTTTAAAAACCCGAGAAACAAAGACAGTGAAAGAGAGAGAAATTCTTACAAAATTCGTTCAGGGGCTGTGATGCCACCTGGATTGACCATATCTAGACCCACAGCTGATTGCGACATAAGGGTGGACACTCTTGGGGCTGAGAGGTTTGGTGAGGTTGGGTGAGCAAACGCAGACCCTTTAAAGTCATACTGCGTGGTACCCATCCCATGGGTCCCAAATCTCCAGGTTCAAGGGCATCTTCCTACATCGAAAACATGCATGAGAAACCCAGAAGATGGTACACCGTGTGATCGGGAAAGGTTGCTAAAACGCACCTCATTTCTCGTCTGATGGTGCTCGGGTTCGCCATTCCAGCCGCTTTACTAGCAATCTCCCTCCTTGGAGAATCAGCAGCTTTAACCTCCTGTTCCGTACAGGTTGCAATTTGTCCTGAGGATGAACGGGAAGAGGGGGAACCAATGGGAGACTAGCTCTAGGTGTTGGGACAGGCACAGGTCACTCTATTTTCCCATCAGGAAGAAGAATTAACCACAGGCTCATCATGCCGCCCGGAACCCGAATAGGGCCTGAAGCAATCCTGCGCTTTTGCGGCCAGCTCCCAAGAAAGCGAGTTGAAAAATGGAGCTCAGGGGCACTGCAATTCACAAACCTGCAGAGTTATAAATGATAACTCTCGTCCACAAATATATTCAGGGAAGGCAACGAAGAGGATTTGAAAGCAAGGCAGAATTGCAGGAAACAGATTTCAGGAGGTAGATTCGAATCGCATTTAAAGCACAGGAAAAGCGGCAAAACCTCGACAATGATGCCCTTGGCCAAAAAGGGCGTATGCGTTTTTTCCTGAATATATTCAGGAAAAAATGCATACGCCCTTTTTGGCCAACCAAGCAACCTGGAAAGGCAAATCAGCGCTACAAAGAAGTCTCGCTTCGCATCGGTCAAAAGGGCCATGCTGAATAAAGGGTCAAAACCAGAAATGCAGGACAGGCCATGGAGAAACGGGAGCCTTGCTACGCTGATGGGCGGGATGTAAATTGCCAACAGCCACTCTGGAGAAGTGTACGGTGTGTCCTGAAACATCTAAAAAACACAGCTTAGAGAGCATAGGGCACTTCCACTCATGGGCGTATACATTGGGAAAACTAAAAATCAGCAAGACACAGGCACCCCAAAGTTTAGGGCTGCTCTGTTGACAAGAACCTCCACTTCGTTACACCTTAAATATCCCAGGAAAGAGAAAAATGGATAAAGAAGTTGTGGTCCTTATGTACAAAGGAATATCACTCAGCCATGAAATCAACGTCATAAGGCTCGTAGCAGCATGATGAGTGGATTTAGGTACGACGATTCTAAGTGAAATAAGTCACACAGAAAAAGACACTTGCCATAAGATATCACTTATAGAGGGAATGGAAAAACCGCTACACTGGAACTGAATTACAAAACACAACAGAGTCACACGTTTAGAAAACACACTATAGCTGCTTAACGGGAAAGGTGAGGTGGGGTGATGCCTAAAACAAGGGTTTCAAATTAGCTCAGATACCGTTCCATAAACCCAATATGTAATAGACAAGACCTACTCCTTGCTCAGTGAACTGGACTCAACACCCCCTATTCACCGCCCAAGAATATATCTGACTAGTAAGTATCTTAAAACCTATGTATTGATATCTCTCTGTAAGTGAGTCAAGTGCGTGTAAAGCGGCATAAAGACAGCAGTGAAAAGCAGCTAAACCCCATTATAAAAATCAATAACTTTTAAAAACCCGTGAAACAAAGACAGTGAAAGAGAGAGAAATTCTTACAAAATTCGTTCAGGGGCTGTGATGCCACCTGGATTGACCATATCTAGACCCACAGCTGATTGCGACATAAGGGTGGACACTCTTGGGGCTGAGAGGTTTGGTGAGGTTGGGTGAGCAAACGCAGACCCTTTAAAGTCATACTGCTTAGTACCCATCCCATGGGTCCCAAATCTCCAGGTTCAAGGGCATCTTCCTACATCGAAAACATGCATGAGAAACCCAGAAGATGGTACACCGTGTGATCGGGAAAGGTTGCTAAAACGCACCTCATTTCTCGTCTGATGGTGCTCGGGTTCGCCATTCTAGCCGCTTTACTAGCAATCTCCCTCCTTGGAGAATCAGCAGCTTTAACCTCCTGTTCCGTACAGGTTGCAATTTGTCCTGAGGATGAACGGGAAGAGGGGGAACCAATGGGAGACTAGCTCTAGGTGTTGGGACAGGCACAGGTCACTCTATTTTCCCATCAGGAAGAAGAATTAACCACAGGCTCATCCTGCCGCCCGGAACCCGAATAGGGCCTGAAGCAATCCTGCGCTTTTGCGGCCAGCTCCCAAGAAAGCGAGTTGAAAAATGGAGCTCAGGGGCACTGCAATTCACAAACCTGCAGAGTTGTAAATGATAACTCTCGTCCACAAATATATTCAGGGAAGGCAACGAAGAGGATTTGAAAGCAAGGCAGAATTGCAGGAAACAGATTTCAGGAGGTAGATTCGAATCGCCTTTAAAGCACAGGAAAAGCGGCAAAACCTCGACAATGATGCCCTTGGCCAAAAAGGGCGTATGCGTTTTTTCCTGAATACATTCAGGAAAAAACGCATACGCCCTTCTTGGCCAACCAAGCAACCTGGAAAGGCAAATCAGCGCTACAAAGAAGTCTCGCTTCGCATCGGTCAAAAGGGCCATGCTGAATAAAGGGTCAAAACCAGAAATGCAGGACAGGCCATGGAGAAACGGGAGCCTTGCTACGCTGATGGGCGGGATGTAAATTGCCAACAGCCACTCTGGAGAAGTGTACGGTGTGTCCTGAAACATCTAAAAAACACAGCTTAGAGAGCATAGGGCACTTCCACTCATGGGCGTATACATTGGGAAAACTAAAAATCAGCAAGACACAGGCACCCCAAAGTTTAGGGCTGCTCTGTTGACAAGAACCTCCACTTCGTTACACCTTAAATATCCCAGGAAAGAGAAAAATGGATAAAGAAGTCGTGGTCCTTCTTTACAATGGAATATCACTCAGCCATGAAATCAACGTCATAAGGCTAGTAGCAGCATGATGAGTGGATTTAGGTACGACGATTCTAAGTGAAATAAGTCACACAGAAAAAGACACTTGCCATAAGATATCACTTATAGAGGGAATGTAAAAACCGCTACACTTGAACTGAATTACAAAACAGAACAGAGTCACACGTTTAGAAAACACACTATAGCTGCTTAACGGGAAAGGTGAGGTGGAGTGATGCCTAAAACAAGGGTTTCAAATTAGCTCAGATACCGTTCCATAAACCCAATATGTAATACACAAGACCTACTCCTTGCTCAGGGAACTGGACTCAACAGCCCCTATTCACCGCCCAAGTATATATCTGACTAGTAAGAATCTTAAAACCTATGTATTGATATCTCTCTGTAAGTGAGTCAAGTGCGTGTAAAGCGGCATAAAGACAGCAGTGAAAAGCAGCTAAACCCGATTATAAAAATCAATAACTTTTAAAAACCCGTGAAACAAAGACAGTGAAAGAGAGAGAAATTCTTACAAAATTCGTTCAGGGGCTGTGATGCCACCTGGATTGACCATATCTAGACCCACAGCTGATTGCGACATAAGGGTGGACACTCTTGGGGCTGAGAGGTTTGGTGAGGTTGGGTGAGCAAACGCAGACCCTTTAAAGTCATACTGCGTGGTACCCATCCCATGGGTCCCAAATCTCCAGGTTCAAGGGCATCTTCCTACATCGAAAACATGCATGAGAAACCCAGAAGATGGTACACCGTGTGATCGGGAAAGGTTGCTAAAACGCACCTCATTTCTCGTCTGATGGTGCTCGGGTTCGCCATTCCAGCCGCTTTACTAGCAATCTCCCTCCTTGGAGAATCAGCAGCTTTAACCTCCTGTTCCGTACAGGTTGCAATTTGTCCTGAGGATGAACGGGAAGATGGGGAACCAATGGGAGACTAGCTCTAGGTGTTGGGACAGGCACAGGTCACTCTATTTTCCCATCAGGAAGAAGAATTAACCACAGGCTCATCCTGCCGCCCGGAACCCGAATAGGGCCTGAAGCAATCCTGCGCTTTTGCGGCCAGCTCCCAAGAAAGCGAGTTGAAAAATGGAGCTCAGGGGCACTGCAATTCACAAACCTGCAGAGTTATAAATGATAACTCTCGTCCACAAATATATTCAGGGAAGGCAACGAAGAGGATTTGAAAGCAAGGCAGAATTGCAGGAAACAGATTTCAGGAGGTAGATTCGAATCGCCTTTAAAGCACAGGAAAAGCGGCAAAACCTCGACAATGATGCCCTTGGCCAAAAAGGGCGTATGCGTTTTTTCCTGAATATATTCAGGAAAAAACGCATACGCCCTTTTTGGCCAACCAAGCAACCTGGAAAGGCAAATCAGCGCTACAAAGAAGTCTCGCTTCGCATCGGTCAAAAGGGCCATGCTGAATAAAGGGTCAAAACCAGAAATGCAGGACAGGCCATGGAGAAACGGGAGCCTTGCTACGCTGATGGGCGGGATGTAAATTGCCAACAGCCACTCTGGAGAAGTGTACGGTGTGTCCTGAAACATCTAAAAAACACAGCTTAGAGAGCGTAGGGCACTTCCACTCATGGGTGTATACATTGGGAAAACTAAAAATCAGCAAGACACAGGCACCCCAAAGTTTAGGGCTGCTCTGTTGACAAGAACCTCCACTTCGTTACACCTTAAATATCCCAGGAAAGAGAAAAATGGATAAAGAAGTTGTGGTCCTTATGTACAAAGGAATATCACTCAGCCATGAAATCAACGTCATAAGGCTCGTAGCAGCATGATGAGTGGATTTAGGTACGACGATTCTAAGTGAAATAAGTCACACAGAAAAAGACACTTGCCATAAGATATCACTTATAGAGGGAATGTAAAAAACCGCTACACTTGAACTGAATTACAAAACAGAACAGAGTCACACGTTTAGAAAACACACTATAGCTGCTTAACGGGAAAGGTGAGGTGGGGTGATGCCTAAAACAGGGTTTCAACTTAGCTCAGATACCGTTCCATAAACCCAATATGTAATAGACAAGACCTACTCCTTGCTCAGGGAACTGGACTCAACACCCCCTATTCACCGCCCAAGAATATATCTGACTAGTAAGAATCTTAAAACCTATGTATTGATATCTCTCTGTAAGTGAGTCAAGTGCGTGTAAAGCGGCATAAAGACAGCAGTGAAAAGCAGCTAAACCCCATTATAAAAATCAATAACTTTTAAAAACCCGTGAAACAAAGACAGTGAAAGAGAGAGAAATTCTTACAAAATTCGTTCAGGGGCTGTGATGCCACCTGGATTGACCATATCTAGACCCACAGCTGATTGCGACATAAGGGTGGACACTCTTGGGGCTGAGAGGTTTGGTGAGGTTGGGTGAGCAAACGCAGACCCTTTAAAGTCATACTGCGTGGTACTCATCCCATGGGTCCCAAATCTCCAGGTTCAAGGGCATCTTCCTACATCGAAAACATGCATGAGAAACCCAGAAGATGGTACACCGTGTGATCTGGAAAGGTTGCTAAAACGCACCTCATTTCTCGTCTGATGGTGCTCGGGTTCGCCATTCCAGCCGCTTTACTAGCAATCTCCCTCCTTGGAGAATCAGCAGCTTTAATCTCCTGTTCCGTACAGGTTGCAGTTTGTCCTGAGGATGAACGGGAAGAGGGGGAACCAATGGGAGACTAGCTCTAGGTGTTGGGACAGGCACAGGTCACTCTATTTTCCCATCAGGAAGAAGAATTAACCACAGGCTCATCCTGCCGCCCGGAACCCGAATAGGGCCTGAAGCAATCCTGCGCATTTGCGGCCAGCTCCCAAGAAAGCGAGTTGAAAAATGGAGCTCAGGGGCACTGCAATTCACAAACCTGCAGAGTTATAAATGATAACTCTCGTCCACAAATATATTCAGGGAAGGCAACGAAGAGGATGTGAAAGCAAGGCAGAATTGCAGGAAACAGATTTCAGGAGGTAGATTCGAATCGCCTTTAAAGCACAGGAAAAGCGGCAAAACCTCGACAATGATGCCCTTGGCCAAAAAGGGCGTATGCGTTTTTTCCTGAATATATTCAGGAAAAAACGCATACGCCCTTTTTGGCCAACCAAGCAACCTGGAAAGGCAAATCAGCGCTACAAAGAAGTCTCGCTTCGCATCGGTCAAAAGGGCCATGCTGAATAAAGGGTCAAAACCAGAAATGCAGGACAGGCCATGGAGAAACGGGAGCCTTGCTACGCTGATGGGCGGGATGTAAATTGCCAACAGCCACTCTGGAGAAGTGTACGGTGTGTCCTGAAACATCTAAAAAACACAGCTTAGAGAGCATAGGGCACTTCCACTCATGGGCGTATACATTGGGAAAACTAAAAATCAGCAAGACACAGGCACCCCAAAGTTTAGGGCTGCTCTGTTGACAAGAACCTCCACTTCGTTACACCTTAAATATCCCAGGAAAGAGAAAAATGGATAAAGAAGTTGTGGTCCTTATGTACAAAGGAATATCACTCAGCCATGAAATCAACGTCATAAGGCTCGTAGCAGCATGATGAGTGGATTTAGGTACGACGATTCTAAGTGAAATAAGTCACACAGAAAAAGACACTTGCCATAAGATATCACTTATAGAGGGAATGGAAAAACCGCTACACTGGAACTGAATTACAAAACAGAACAGAGTCACACGTTTAGAAAACACACTATAGCTGCTTAACGGGAAAGGTGAGGTGGGGTTATGCCTAAAACAAGGGTTTCAAATTAGCTCAGATACCGTTCCACAAACCCAATATGTAATAGACAAGACCTACTCCTTGCTCAGTGAACTGGACTCAACACCCCCTATTCACCGCCCAAGAATATATCTGACTAGTAAGAATCTTAAAATCTATGTATTGATATCTCTCTGTAAGTGAGTCAAGTGCGTGTAAAGCGGCATAAAGACAGCAGTGAAAAGCAGCTAAACCCCATTATAAAAATCAAAAACTTTTAAAAACCCGTGAAACAAAGACAGTGAAAGAGAGAGAAATTCTTACAAAATTCGTTCAGGGGCTGTGATGCCACCTGGATTGACCATATCTAGACCCACAGCTGATTGCGACATAAGGGTGGACACTCTTGGGGCTGAGAGGTTTGGTGAGGTTGGGTGAGCAAACGCAGACCCTTTAAAGTCATACTGCGTGGTACCCATCCCATGGGTCCCAAATCTCCAGGTTCAAGGGCATCTTCCTACATCGAAAACATGCATGAGAAACCCAGAAGATGGTACACCGTGTGATCGGGAAAGGTTGCTAAAACGCACCTCATTTCTCGTCTGATGGTGCTCGGGTTCGCCATTCCAGCCGCTTTACTAGCAATCTCCCTCCTTGGAGAATCAGCAGCTTTAACCTCCTGTTCCGTACAGGTTGCAGTTTGTCCTGAGGATGAACGGGAAGAGGGGGAACCAATGGGAGACTAGCTCTAGGTGTTGGGACAGGCACAGGTCACTCTATTTTCCCATCAGGAAGAAGAATTAACCACAGGCTCATCCTGCCGCCCGGAACCCGAATAGGGCCTGAAGCAATCCTGCGCATTTGCGGCCAGCTCCCAAGAAAGCGAGTTGAAAAATGGAGCTCAGGGGCACTGCAATTCACAAACCTGCAGAGTTATAAATGATAACTCTCGTCCACAAATATATTCAGGGAAGGCAACGAAGAGGATGTGAAAGCAAGGCAGAATTGCAGGAAACAGATTTCAGGAGGTAGATTCGAATCGCCTTTAAAGCACAGGAAAAGCGGCAAAACCTCGACAATGATGCCCTTGGCCAAAAAGGGCGTATGCGTTTTTTCCTGAATATATTCAGGAAAAAACGCATACGCCCTTTTTGGCCAACCAAGCAACCTGGAAAGGCAAATCAGCGCTACAAAGAAGTCTCGCTTCGCATCGGTCAAAAGGGCCATGCTGAATAAAGGGTCAAAACCAGAAATGCAGGACAGGCCATGGAGAAACGGGAGCCTTGCTACGCTGATGGGCGGGATGTAAATTGCCAACAGCCACTCTGGAGAAGTGTACGGTGTGTCCTGAAACATCTAAAAAACACAGCTTAGAGAGCATAGGGCACTTCCACTCATGGGCGTATACATTGGGAAAACTAAAAATCAGCAAGACACAGGCACCCCAAAGTTTAGGGCTGCTCTGTTGACAAGAACCTCCAATTCGTTACACCTTAAATATCCCAGGAAAGAGAAAAATGGATAAAGAAGTTGTGGTCCTTATGTACAAAGGAATATCACTCAGCCATGAAATCAACGTCATAAGGCTCGTAGCAGCATGATGAGTGGATTTAGGTACGACGATTCTAAGTGAAATAAGTCACAAAGAAAAAGACACTTGCCATAAGATATCACTTATAGAGGGAATGGAAAAACCGCTACACTGGAACTGAATTACAAAACAGAACAGAGTCACACGTTTAGAAAACACACTATAGCTGCTTAACGGGAAAGGTGAGGTGGGGTTATGCCTAAAACAAGGGTTTCAAATTAGCTCAGATACCGTTCCACAAACCCAATATGTAATAGACAAGACCTACTCCTTGCTCAGTGAACTGGACTCAACACCCCCTATTCACCGCCCAAGAATATATCTGACTAGTAAGAATCTTAAAACCTATGTATTGATATCTCTCTGTAAGTGAGTCAAGTGCGTGTAAAGCGGCATAAAGACAGCAGTGAAAAGCAGCTAAACCCCATTATAAAAATCAAAAACTTTTAAAAACCCGTGAAACAAAGACAGTGAAAGAGAGAGAAATTCTTACAAAATTCGTTCAGGGGCTGTGATGCCACCTGGATTGACCATATCTAGACCCACAGCTGATTGCGACATAAGGGTGGACACTCTTGGGGCTGAGAGGTTTGGTGAGGTTGGGTGAGCAAACGCAGACCCTTTAAAGTCATACTGCGTGGTACCCATCCCATGGGTCCCAAATCTCCAGGTTCAAGGGCATCTTCCTACATCGAAAACATGCATGAGAAACCCAGAAGATGGTACACCGTGTGATCGGGAAAGGTTGCTAAAACGCACCTCATTTCTCGTCTGATGGTGCTCGGGTTCGCCATTCCAGCCGCTTTACTAGCAATCTCCCTCCTTGGAGAATCAGCAGCTTTAACCTCCTGTTCCGTACAGGTTGCAATTTGTCCTGAGGATGAACGGGAAGAGGGGGAACCAATGGGAGACTAGCTCTAGGTGTTGGGACAGGCACAGGTCACTCTATTTTCCCATCAGGAAGAAGAATTAACCACAGGCTCATCCTGCCGCCCGGAACCCGAATAGGGCCTGAAGCAATCCTGCGCTTTTGCGGCCAGCTCCCAAGAAAGCGAGTTGAAAAATGGAGCTCAGGGGCACTGCAATTCACAAACCTGCAGAGTTATAAATGATAACTCTCGTCCACAAATATATTCAGGGAAGGCAACGAAGAGGATTTGAAAGCAAGGCAGAATTGCAGGAAACAGATTTCAGGAGGTAGATTCGAATCGCCTTTAAAGCACAGGAAAAGCGGCAAAACCTCGACAATGATGCCCTTGGCCAAAAAGGGCGTATGCGTTTTTTCCTGAATATATTCAGGAAAAAACGCATACGCCCTTTTTGGCCAACCAAGCAACCTGGAAAGGCAAATCAGCGCTACAAAGAAGTCTCGCTTCGCATCGGTCAAAAGGGCCATGCTGAATAAAGGGTCAAAACCAGAAATGCAGGACAGGCCATGGAGAAACGGGAGCCTTGCTACGCTGATGGGCGGGATGTAAATTGCCAACAGCCACTCTGGAGAAGTGTACGGTGTGTCCTGAAACATCTAAAAAACACAGCTTAGAGAGCATAGGGCACTTCCACTCATGGGCGTATACATTGGGAAGACTAAAAATCAGCAAGACACAGGCACCCCAAAGTTTAGGGCTGCTCTGTTGACAAGAACCTCCACTTCGTTACACCTTAAATATCCCAGGAAAGAGAAAAATGGATAAAGAAGTTGTGGTCCTTATGTACAAAGGAATATCACTCAGCCATGAAATCAACGACATAAGGCTCGTAGCAGCATGATGAGTGGATTTAGGTACGACGATTCTAAGTGAAATAAGTCACACAGAAAAAGACACTTGCCATAAGATATCACTTATAGAGGGAATGTAAAAACCGCTACACTTGAACTGAATTACAAAACAGAACAGAGTCACACGTTTAGAAAACACACTATAGCTGCTTAACGGGAAAGGTGAGGTGGAGTGATGCCTAAAACAAGGGTTTCAAATTAGCTCAGATACCGTTCCATAAACCCAATATGTAATACACAAGACCTACTCCTTGCTCAGGGAACTGGACTCAACAGCCCCTATTCACCGCCCAAGTATATATCTGACTAGTAAGAATCTTAAAACCTATGTATTGATAACTCTCTGTAAGTGAGTCAAGTGGGTTTAAAGCGGCATAAAGACAGCAGTGAAAAGCAGCTAAACCCGATTATAAAAATCAATAACTTTTAAAAACCCGTGAAACAAAGACAGTGAAAGAGAGAGAAATTCTTACAAAATTCGTTCAGGGGCTGTGATGCCACCTGGATTGACCATATCTAGACCCACAGCTGATTGCGACATAAGGGTGGACACTCTTGGGGCTGAGAGGTTTGGTGAGGTTGGGTGAGCAAACGCAGACCCTTTAAAGTCATACTGCGTGGTACCCATCCCATGGGTCCCAAATCTCCAGGTTCAAGGGCATCTTCCTACATCGAAAACATGCATGAGAAACCCAGAAGATGGTACACCGTGTGATCGGGAAAGGTTGCTAAAACGCACCTCATTTCTCGTCTGATGGTGCTCGGGTTCGCCATTCCAGCCGCTTTACTAGCAATCTCCCTCCTTGGAGAATCAGCAGCTTTAACCTCCTGTTCCGTACAGGTTGCAATTTGTCCTGAGGATGAACGGGAAGATGGGGAACCAATGGGAGACTAGCTCTAGGTGTTGGGACAGGCACAGGTCACTCTATTTTCCCATCAGGAAGAAGAATTAACCACAGGCTCATCCTGCCGCCCGGAACCCGAATAGGGCCTGAAGCAATCCTGCGCTTTTGCGGCCAGCTCCCAAGAAAGCGAGTTGAAAAATGGAGCTCAGGGGCACTGCAATTCACAAACCTGCAGAGTTATAAATGATAACTCTCGTCCACAAATATATTCAGGGAAGGCAACGAAGAGGATTTGAAAGCAAGGCAGAATTGCAGGAAACAGATTTCAGGAGGTAGATTCGAATCGCCTTTAAAGCACAGGAAAAGCGGCAAAACCTCGACAATGATGCCCTTGGCCAAAAAGGGCGTATGCGTTTTTTCCTGAATATATTCAGGAAAAAACGCATACGCCCTTTTTGGCCAACCAAGCAACCTGGAAAGGCAAATCAGCGCTACAAAGAAGTCTCGCTTCGCATCGGTCAAAAGGGCCATGCTGAATAAAGGGTCAAAACCAGAAATGCAGGACAGGCCATGGAGAAACGGGAGCCTTGCTACGCTGATGGGCGGGATGTAAATTGCCAACAGCCACTCTGGAGAAGTGTACGGTGTGTCCTGAAACATCTAAAAAACACAGCTTAGAGAGCGTAGGGCACTTCCACTCATGGGTGTATACATTGGGAAAACTAAAAATCAGCAAGACACAGGCACCCCAAAGTTTAGGGCTGCTCTGTTGACAAGAACCTCCACTTCGTTACACCTTAAATATCCCAGGAAAGAGAAAAATGGATAAAGAAGTTGTGGTCCTTATGTACAAAGGAATATCACTCAGCCATGAAATCAACGTCATAAGGCTCGTAGCAGCATGATGAGTGGATTTAGGTACGACGATTCTAAGTGAAATAAGTCACACAGAAAAAGACACTTGCCATAAGATATCACTTATAGAGGGAATGTAAAAAACCGCTACACTTGAACTGAATTACAAAACAGAACAGAGTCACACGTTTAGAAAACACACTATAGCTGCTTAACGGGAAAGGTGAGGTGGGGTGATGCCTAAAACAGGGTTTCAACTTAGCTCAGATACCGTTCCATAAACCCAATATGTAATAGACAAGACCTACTCCTTGCTCAGGGAACTGGACTCAACACCCCCTATTCACCGCCCAAGAATATATCTGACTAGTAAGAATCTTAAAACCTATGTATTGATATCTCTCTGTAAGTGAGTCAAGTGCGTGTAAAGCGGCATAAAGACAGCAGTGAAAAGCAGCTAAACCCCATTATAAAAATCAATAACTTTTAAAAACCCGTGAAACAAAGACAGTGAAAGAGAGAGAAATTCTTACAAAATTCGTTCAGGGGCTGTGATGCCACCTGGATTGACCATATCTAGACCCACAGCTGATTGCGACATAAGGGTGGACACTCTTGGGGCTGAGAGGTTTGGTGAGGTTGGGTGAGCAAACGCAGACCCTTTAAAGTCATACTGCGTGGTACTCATCCCATGGGTCCCAAATCTCCAGGTTCAAGGGCATCTTCCTACATCGAAAACATGCATGAGAAACCCAGAAGATGGTACACCGTGTGATCGGGAAAGGTTGCTAAAACGCACCTCATTTCTCGTCTGATGGTGCTCGGGTTCGCCATTCCAGCCGCTTTACTAGCAATCTCCCTCCTTGGAGAATCAGCAGCTTTAATCTCCTGTTCCGTACAGGTTGCAGTTTGTCCTGAGGATGAACGGGAAGAGGGGGAACCAATGGGAGACTAGCTCTAGGTGTTGGGACAGGCACAGGTCACTCTATTTTCCCATCAGGAAGAAGAATTAACCACAGGCTCATCCTGCCGCCCGGAACCCGAATAGGGCCTGAAGCAATCCTGCGCATTTGCGGCCAGCTCCCAAGAAAGCGAGTTGAAAAATGGAGCTCAGGGGCACTGCAATTCACAAACCTGCAGAGTTATAAATGATAACTCTCGTCCACAAATATATTCAGGGAAGGCAACGAAGAGGATGTGAAAGCAAGGCAGAATTGCAGGAAACAGATTTCAGGAGGTAGATTCGAATCGCCTTTAAAGCACAGGAAAAGCGGCAAAACCTCGACAATGATGCCCTTGGCCAAAAAGGGCGTATGCGTTTTTTCCTGAATATATTCAGGAAAAAACGCATACGCCCTTTTTGGCCAACCAAGCAACCTGGAAAGGCAAATCAGCGCTACAAAGAAGTCTCGCTTCGCATCGGTCAAAAGGGCCATGCTGAATAAAGGGTCAAAACCAGAAATGCAGGACAGGCCATGGAGAAACGGGAGCCTTGCTACGCTGATGGGCGGGATGTAAATTGCCAACAGCCACTCTGGAGAAGTGTACGGTGTGTCCTGAAACATCTAAAAAACACAGCTTAGAGAGCATAGGGCACTTCCACTCATGGGCATATACATTGGGAAAACTAAAAATCAGCAAGACACAGGCACCCCAAAGTTTAGGGCTGCTCTGTTGACAAGAACCTCCACTTCGTTACACCTTAAATATCCCAGGAAAGAGAAAAATGGATAAAGAAGTTGTGGTCCTTATGTACAAAGGAATATCACTCAGCCATGAAATCAACGTCATAAGGCTCGTAGCAGCATGATGAGTGGATTTAGGTACGACGATTCTAAGTGAAATAAGTCACACAGAAAAAGACACTTGCCATAAGATATCACTTATAGAGGGAATGGAAAAACCGCTACACTGGAACTGAATTACAAAACAGAACAGAGTCACACGTTTAGAAAACACACTATAGCTGCTTAACGGGAAAGGTGAGGTGGGGTTATGCCTAAAACAAGGGTTTCAAATTAGCTCAGATACCGTTCCACAAACCCAATATGTAATAGACAAGACCTACTCCTTGCTCAGTGAACTGGACTCAACACCCCCTATTCACCGCCCAAGAATATATCTGACTAGTAAGAATCTTAAAATCTATGTATTGATATCTCTCTGTAAGTGAGTCAAGTGCGTGTAAAGCGGCATAAAGACAGCAGTGAAAAGCAGCTAAACCCCATTATAAAAATCAAAAACTTTTAAAAACCCGTGAAACAAAGACAGTGAAAGAGAGAGAAATTCTTACAAAATTCGTTCAGGGGCTGTGATGCCACCTGGATTGACCATATCTAGACCCACAGCTGATTGCGACATAAGGGTGGACACTCTTGGGGCTGAGAGGTTTGGTGAGGTTGGGTGAGCAAACGCAGACCCTTTAAAGTCATACTGCGTGGTACCCATCCCATGGGTCCCAAATCTCCAGGTTCAAGGTCATCTTCCTACATCGAAAACATGCATGAGAAACCCAGAAGATGGTACACCGTGTGATCGGGAAAGGTTGCTAAAACGCACCTCATTTCTCGTCTGATGGTGCTCGGGTTCGCCATTCCAGCCGCTTTACTAGCAATCTCCCTCCTTGGAGAATCAGCAGCTTTAACCTCCTGTTCCGTACAGGTTGCAGTTTGTCCTGAGGATGAACGGGAAGAGGGGGAACCAATGGGAGACTAGCTCTAGGTGTTGGGACAGGCACAGGTCACTCTATTTTCCCATCAGGAAGAAGAATTAACCACAGGCTCATCCTGCCGCCCGGAACCCGAATAGGGCCTGAAGCAATCCTGCGCATTTGCGGCCAGCTCCCAAGAAAGCGAGTTGAAAAATGGAGCTCAGGGGCACTGCAATTCACAAACCTGCAGAGTTATAAATGATAACTCTCGTCCACAAATATATTCAGGGAAGGCAACGAAGAGGATGTGAAAGCAAGGCAGAATTGCAGGAAACAGATTTCAGGAGGTAGATTCGAATCGCCTTTAAAGCACAGGAAAAGCGGCAAAACCTCGACAATGATGCCCTTGGCCAAAAAGGGCGTATGCGTTTTTTCCTGAATATATTCAGGAAAAAACGCATACGCCCTTTTTGGCCAACCAAGCAACCTGGAAAGGCAAATCAGCGCTACAAAGAAGTCTCGCTTCGCATCGGTCAAAAGGGCCATGCTGAATAAAGGGTCAAAACCAGAAATGCAGGACAGGCCATGGAGAAACGGGAGCCTTGCTACGCTGATGGGCGGGATGTAAATTGCCAACAGCCACTCTGGAGAAGTGTACGGTGTGTCCTGAAACATCTAAAAAACACAGCTTAGAGAGCATAGGGCACTTCCACTCATGGGCGTATACATTGGGAAAACTAAAAATCAGCAAGACACAGGCACCCCAAAGTTTAGGGCTGCTCTGTTGACAAGAACCTCCAATTCGTTACACCTTAAATATCCCAGGAAAGAGAAAAATGGATAAAGAAGTTGTGGTCCTTATGTACAAAGGAATATCACTCAGCCATGAAATCAACGTCATAAGGCTCGTAGCAGCATGATGAGTGGATTTAGGTACGACGATTCTAAGTGAAATAAGTCACAAAGAAAAAGACACTTGCCATAAGATATCACTTATAGAGGGAATGGAAAAACCGCTACACTGGAACTGAATTACAAAACAGAACAGAGTCACACGTTTAGAAAACACACTATAGCTGCTTAACGGGAAAGGTGAGGTGGGGTTATGCCTAAAACAAGGGTTTCAAATTAGCTCAGATATCGTTCCACAAACCCAATATGTAATAGACAAGACCTACTCCTTGCTCAGTGAACTGGACTCAACACCCCCTATTCACCGCCCAAGAATATATCTGACTAGTAAGAATCTTAAAACCTGTGTATTGATATCTCTCTGTAAGTGAGTCAAGTGCGTGTAAAGCGGCATAAAGACAGCAGTGAAAAGCAGCTAAACCCCATTATAAAAATCAAAAACTTTTAAAAACCCGTGAAACAAAGACAGTGAAAGAGAGAGAAATTCTTACAAAATTCGTTCAGGGGCTGTGATGCCACCTGGATTGACCATATCTAGACCCACAGCTGATTGCGACATAAGGGTGGACACTCTTGGGGCTGAGAGGTTTGGTGAGGTTGGGTGAGCAAACGCAGACCCTTTAAAGTCATACTGCGTGGTACCCATCCCATGGGTCCCAAATCTCCAGGTTCAAGGGCATCTTCCTACATCGAAAACATGCATGAGAAACCCAGAAGATGGTACACCGTGTGATCGGGAAAGGTTGCTAAAACGCACCTCATTTCTCGTCTGATGGTGCTCGGGTTCGCCATTCCAGCCGCTTTACTAGCAATCTCCCTCCTTGGAGAATCAGCAGCTTTAACCTCCTGTTCCGTACAGGTTGCAATTTGTCCTGAGGATGAACGGGAAGAGGGGGAACCAATGGGAGACTAGCTCTAGGTGTTGGGACAGGCACAGGTCACTCTATTTTCCCATCAGGAAGAAGAATTAACCACAGGCTCATCCTGCCGCCCGGAACCCGAATAGGGCCTGAAGCAATCCTGCGCTTTTGCGGCCAGCTCCCAAGAAAGCGAGTTGAAAAATGGAGCTCAGGGGCACTGCAATTCACAAACCTGCAGAGTTATAAATGATAACTCTCGTCCACAAATATATTCAGGGAAGGCAACGAAGAGGATTTGAAAGCAAGGCAGAATTGCAGGAAACAGATTTCAGGAGGTAGATTCGAATCGCCTTTAAAGCACAGGAAAAGCGGCAAAACCTCGACAATGATGCCCTTGGCCAAAAAGGGCGTATGCGTTTTTTCCTGAATATATTCAGGAAAAAACGCATACGCCCTTTTTGGCCAACCAAGCAACCTGGAAAGGCAAATCAGCGCTACAAAGAAGTCTCGCTTCGCATCGGTCAAAAGGGCCATGCTGAATAAAGGGTCAAAACCAGAAATGCAGGACAGGCCATGGAGAAACGGGAGCCTTGCTACGCTGATGGGCGGGATGTAAATTGCCAACAGCCACTCTGGAGAAGTGTACGGTGTGTCCTGAAACATCTAAAAAACACAGCTTAGAGAGCATAGGGCACTTCCACTCATGGGCGTATACATTGGGAAGACTAAAAATCAGCAAGACACAGGCACCCCAAAGTTTAGGGCTGCTCTGTTGACAAGAACCTCCACTTCGTTACACCTTAAATATCCCAGGAAAGAGAAAAATGGATAAAGAAGTTGTGGTCCTTATGTACAAAGGAATATCACTCAGCCATGAAATCAACGTCATAAGGCTGGTAGCAGCATGATGAGTGGATTTAGGTACGACAATTCTAAGTGAAATAAGTCACACAGAAAAAGACACTTGCCATAAGATATCACTTATAGAGGGAATGGAAAAACCGCTACACTGGAACTGAATTACAAAACAGAACAGAGTCACACGTTTAGAAAACACACTATAGCTGCTTAACGGGAAAGGTGAGGTGGGGTGATGCCTAAAACAAGGGTTTCAAATTAGCTCAGATACCGTTCCATAAACCCAATATGTAATAGACAAAACCTACTCATTGCTCAGTGAACTGGACTCAACACCCCCTATTCACCGCCCAAGAATATATCTGACTAGTAAGAATCTTAAAACCTATGTATTGATATCTCTCTGTAAGTGAGTCAAGTGCGTGTAAAGCGGCATAAAGACAGCAGTGAAAAGCAGCTAAACCCCATTATAAAAATCAATAACTTTTAAAAACCCGAGAAACAAAGACAGTGAAAGAGAGAGAAATTCTTACAAAATTCGTTCAGGGGCTGTGATGCCACCTGGATTGACCATATCTAGACCCACAGCTGATTGCGACATAAGGGTGGACACTCTTGGGGCTGAGAGGTTTGGTGAGGTTGGGTGAGCAAACGCAGACCCTTTAAAGTAATACTGCTTGGTACCCATCCCATGGGTCCCAAATCTCCAGGTTCAAGGGCATCTTCCTACATCGAAAACATGCATGAGAAACCCAGAAGATGGTACACCGTGTGATCGGGAAAGGTTGCTAAAACGCACCTCATTTCTCGTCTGATGGTGCTCGGGTTCGCCATTCTAGCCGCTTTACTAGCAATCTCCCTCCTTGGAGAATCAGCAGCTTTAACCTCCTGTTCCGTACAGGTTGCAATTTGTCCTGAGGATGAACGGGAAAAGGGGGAACCAATGGGAGACTAGCTCTAGGTGTTGGGACAGGCACAGGTCACTCTATTTTCCCATCAGGAAGAAGAATTAACCACAGGCTCATCCTGCCGCCCGGAACCCGAATAGGGCCTGAAGCAATCCTGCGCTTTTGCGGCCAGCTCTCAAGAAAGCGAGTTGAAAAATGGAGCTCAGGGGCACTGCAATTCACAAATCTGCAGAGTTATAAATGATAACTGTCGTCCACAAATATATTCAGGGAAGGCAACGAAGAGGATTTGAAAGCAAGGCAGAATTGCAGGAAACAGATTTCAGGAGGTAGATTCGAATCGCATTTAAAGCACAGGAAAAGCGGCAAAACCTCGACAATGATGCCCTTGGCCAAAAAGGGCGTATGCGTTTTTTCCTGAATATATTCAGGAAAAAATGCATACGCCCTTTTTGGCCAACCAAGCAACCTGGAAAGGCAAATCAGCGCTACAAAGAAGTCTCGCTTCGCATCGGTCAAAAGGGCCATGCTGAAAAAAGGGTCAAAACCAGAAATGCAGGACAGGCCATGGAGAAACGGGAGCCTTGCTACGCTGATGGGCGGGATGTAAATTGCCAACAGCCACTCTGGAGAAGTGTACGGTGTGTCCTGAAACATCTAAAAAACACAGCTTAGAGAGCATAGGGCACTTCCACTCATGGGCGTATACATTGGGAAAACTAAAAATCAGCAAGACACAGGCACCCCAAAGTTTAGGGCTGCTCTGTTGACAAGAACCTCCACTTCGTTACACCTTAAATATCCCAGGAAAGAGAAAAATGGATAAAGAAGTTGTGGTCCTTATGTACAAAGGAATATCACTCAGCCATGAAATCAACGTCATAAGTCTCGTAGCAGCATGATGAGTGGATTTAGGTACGACGATTCTAAGTGAAATAAGTCACACAGAAAAAGACACTTGCCATAAGATATCACTTATAGAGGGAATGGAAAAACCGCTACACTGGAACTGAATTACAAAACAGAACAGAGTCACACGTTTAGAAAACACACTATAGCTGCTTAACGGGAAAGGTGAGGTGAGGTGATGCCTAAAACAAGGGTTTCAAATTAGCTCAGATACCGTTCCATAAACCCAATATTTAATAGACAAGACCTACTCCTTGCTCAGTGAACTGGACTCAACACCCCCTATTCACCGCCCAAGAATATATCTGAGTAGTAAGAATCTTAAAACCTATGTATTGATATCTCTCTTTAAGTGAGTCAAGTGCGTGTAAAGCGGCATAAAGACAGCAGTGAAAAGCAGCTAAACCCCATTATAAAAATCAATAACTTTTAAAAACCCGAGAAACAAAGACAGTGAAAGAGAGAGAAATTCTTACAAAATTCGTTCAGGGGCTGTGATGCCACCTGGATTGACCATATCTAGACCCACAGCTGATTGCGACATAAGGGTGGACACTCTTGGGGCTGAGAGGTTTGGTGAGGTTGGGTGAGCAAACGCAGACCCTTTAAAGTCATACTGCGTGGTACCCATCCCATGGGTCCCAAATCTCCAGGTTCAAGGGCATCTTCCTACATCGAAAACATGCATGAGAAACCCAGAAGATGGTACACCGTGTGATCGGGAAAGGTTGCTAAAACGCACCTCATTTCTCGTCTGATGGTGCTCGGGTTTGCCATTCCAGCCGCTTTACTAGCAATCTCCCTCCTTGGAGAATCAGCAGCTTTAACCTCCTGTTCCGTACAGGTTGCAGTTTGTCCTGAGGATGAACGGGGAGAGGGGGAACCAATGGGAGACTAGCTCTAGGTGTTGGGACAGGCACAGGTCACTCTATTTTCCCATCAGGAAGAAGAATTAACCACAGGCTCATCCTGCCGCCCGGAACCCGAATAGGGCCTGAAGCAATCCTGCGCTTTTGCGGCCAGCTCCCAAGAAAGCGAGTTGAAAAATGGAGCTCAGGGGCACTGCAATTCACAAACCTGCAGAGTTATAAATGATAACTCTCGTCCACAAATATATTCAGGGAAGGCAACGAAGAGGATGTGAAAGCAAGGCAGAATTGCAGGAAACAGATTTCAGGAGGTAGATTCGAATCGCCCTTAAAGCACAGGAAAAGCGGCAAAACCTCGACAATGATGCCCTTGGCCAAAAAGGGCGTATGCGTTTTTTCCTGAATACATTCAGGAAAAAACGCATACGCCCTTTTTGGCCAACCAAGCAACCTGGAAAGGCAAATCAGCGCTACAAAGAAGTCTCGCTTCGCATCGGTCAAAAGGGCCATGCTGAATAAAGGGTCAAAACCAGAAATGCAGGACAGGCCATGGAGAAACGGGAGCCTTGCTACGCTGATGGGCGGGATGTAAATTGCCAACAGCCACTCTGGAGAAGTGTACGGTGTGTCCTGAAACATCTAAAAAACACAGCTTAGAGAGCATAGGGCACTTCCACTCATGGGCGTATACATTGGGAAAACTAAAAATCAGCAAGACACAGGCACCCCAAAGTTTAGGGCTGCTCTGTTGAGAAGAACCTCCACTTCGTTACACCTTAAATATCCCAGGAAAGAGAAAAATGGATAAAGAAGTTGTGGTCCTTATGTACAAAGGAATATCACTCAGCCATGAAATCAACGTCATAAGTCTCGTAGCAGCATGATGAGTGGATTTAGGTACGACGATTCTAAGTGAAATAAGTCACACAGAAAAAGACACTTGCCATAAGATATCACTTATAGAGGGAATGGAAAAACCGCTACACTGGAACTGAATTACAAAACAGAACAGAGTCACACGTTTAGAAAACACACTATAGCTGCTTAACGGGAAAGGTGAGGTGAGGTGATGCCTAAAACAAGGGTTTCAAATTAGCTCAGATACCGTTCCATAAACCCAATATTTAATAGACAAGACCTACTCCTTGCTCAGTGAACTGGACTCAACACCCCCTATTCACCGCCCAAGAATATATCTGAGTAGTAAGAATCTTAAAACCTATGTATTGATATCTCTCTGTAAGTGAGTCAAGTGCGTGTAAAGCGGCATAAAGACAGCAGTGAAAAGCAGCTAAACCCCATTATAAAAATCAATAACTTTTAAAAACCCGAGAAACAAAGACAGTGAAAGAGAGAGAAATTCTTACAAAATTCGTTCAGGGGCTGTGATGCCACCTGGATTGACCATATCTAGACCCACAGCTGATTGCGACATAAGGGTGGACACTCTTGGGGCTGAGAGGTTTGGTGAGGTTGGGTGAGCAAACGCAGACCCTTTAAAGTCATACTGCGTGGTACCCATCCCATGGGTCCCAAATCTCCAGGTTCAAGTGCATCTTCCTACATCGAAAACATGCATGAGAAACCCAGAAGATGGTACACCGTGTGATCGGGAAAGGTTGCTAAAACGCACCTCATTTCTCGTCTGATGGTGCTCGGGTTCGCCATTCCAGCCGCTTTACTAGCAATCTCCCTCCTTGGAGAATCAGCAGCTTTAACCTCCTGTTCCGTACAGGTTGCAGTTTGTCCTGAGGATGAACGGGAAGAGGGGGAACCAATGGGAGACTAGCTCTAGGTGTTGGGACAGGCACAGGTCACTCTATTTTCCCATCAGGAAGAAGAATTAACCACAGGCTCATCCTGCCGCCCGGAACCCGAATAGGGCCTGAAGCAATCCTGCGCTTTTGCGGCCAGCTCCCAAGAAAGCGAGTTGAAAAATGGAGCTCAGGGGCACTGCAATTCACAAACCTGCAGAGTTATAAATGATAACTCTCGTCCACAAATATATTCAGGGAAGGCAACGAAGAGGATTTGAAAGCAAGGCAGAATTGCAGGAAACAGATTTCAGGAGGTAGATTCGAATCGCCTTTAAAGCACAGGAAAAGCGGCAAAACCTCGACAATGATGCCCTTGGCCAAAAAGGGCGTATGCGTTTTTTCCTGAATACATTCAGGAAAAAACGCATACGCCCTTTTTGGCCAACCAAGCAACCTGGAAAGGCAAATCAGCGCTACAAAGAAGTCTCGCTTCGCATCGGTCAAAAGGGCCATGCTGAATAAAGGGTCAAAACCAAAAATGCAGGACAGGCCATGGAGAAACGGGAGCCTTGCTACGCTGATGGGCGGGATGTAAATTGCCAACAGCCACTCTGGAGAAGTGTACGGTGTGTCCTGAAACATCTAAAAAACTCAGCTTAGAGAGCATAGGGCACTTCCACTCATGGGCGTATACATTGGAAAAACTAAAAATCAGCAAGACACAGGCACCCCAAAGTTTAGGGCTGCTCTGTTGACAAGAACCTCCACTTCGTTACACCTTAAATATCCCAGGAAAGAGAAAAATGGATAAAGAAGTTGTGGTCCTTATGTACAAAGGAATATCACTCAGCCATGAAATCAACGACATAAGGCTCGTAGCAGCATGATGAGTGGATTTAGGTACGACGATTCTAAGTGAAATAAGTCACACAGAAAAAGACACTTGCCATAAGATATCACTTATAGAGGGAATGTAAAAACCGCTACACTTGAACTGAATTACAAAACAGAACAGAGTCACACGTTTAGAAAACACACTATAGCTGCTTAACGGGAAAGGTGAGGTGGAGTGATGCCTAAAACAAGGGTTTCAAATTAGCTCAGATACCGTTCCATAAACCCAATATGTAATACACAAGACCTACTCCTTGCTCAGGGAACTGGACTCAACAGCCCCTATTCACCGCCCAAGTATATATCTGACTAGTAAGAATCTTAAAACCTATGTATTGATAACTCTCTGTAAGTGAGTCAAGTGGGTTTAAAGCGGCATAAAGACAGCAGTGAAAAGCAGCTAAACCCGATTATAAAAATCAATAACTTTTAAAAACCCGTGAAACAAAGACAGTGAAAGAGAGAGAAATTCTTACAAAATTCGTTCAGGGGCTGTGATGCCACCTGGATTGACCATATCTAGACCCACAGCTGATTGCGACATAAGGGTGGACACTCTTGGGGCTGAGAGGTTTGGTGAGGTTGGGTGAGCAAACGCAGACCCTTTAAAGTCATACTGCGTGGTACCCATCCCATGGGTCCCAAATCTCCAGGTTCAAGGGCATCTTCCTACATCGAAAACATGCATGAGAAACCCAGAAGATGGTACACCGTGTGATCGGGAAAGGTTGCTAAAACGCACCTCATTTCTCGTCTGATGGTGCTCGGGTTCGCCATTCCAGCCGCTTTACTAGCAATCTCCCTCCTTGGAGAATCAGCAGCTTTAACCTCCTGTTCCGTACAGGTTGCAATTTGTCCTGAGGATGAACGGGAAGATGGGGAACCAATGGGAGACTAGCTCTAGGTGTTGGGACAGGCACAGGTCACTCTATTTTCCCATCAGGAAGAAGAATTAACCACAGGCTCATCCTGCCGCCCGGAACCCGAATAGGGCCTGAAGCAATCCTGCGCTTTTGCGGCCAGCTCCCAAGAAAGCGAGTTGAAAAATGGAGCTCAGGGGCACTGCAATTCACAAACCTGCAGAGTTATAAATGATAACTCTCGTCCACAAATATATTCAGGGAAGGCAACGAAGAGGATTTGAAAGCAAGGCAGAATTGCAGGAAACAGATTTCAGGAGGTAGATTCGAATCGCCTTTAAAGCACAGGAAAAGCGGCAAAACCTCGACAATGATGCCCTTGGCCAAAAAGGGCGTATGCGTTTTTTCCTGAATATATTCAGGAAAAAACGCATACGCCCTTTTTGGCCAACCAAGCAACCTGGAAAGGCAAATCAGCGCTACAAAGAAGTCTCGCTTCGCATCGGTCAAAAGGGCCATGCTGAATAAAGGGTCAAAACCAGAAATGCAGGACAGGCCATGGAGAAACGGGAGCCTTGCTACGCTGATGGGCGGGATGTAAATTGCCAACAGCCACTCTGGAGAAGTGTACGGTGTGTCCTGAAACATCTAAAAAACACAGCTTAGAGAGCATAGGGCACTTCCACTCATGGGCGTATACATTGGGAAAACTAAAAATCAGCAAGACACAGGCACCCCAAAGTTTAGGGCTGCTCTGTTGACAAGAACCTCCACTTCGTTACACCTTAAATATCCCAGGAAAGAGAAAAATGGATAAAGAAGTTGTGGTCCTTCTTTACAATGGAATATCACTCAGCCATGAAATCAACGTCATAAGGCTAGTAGCAGCATGTGAGTGGATTTAGGTACGACGATTCTAAGTGAAATAAGTCACACAGAAAAAGACACTTGCCATAACATATCACTTATAGAGGGAATGTAAAAACCGCTACACTTGAACTGAATTACAAAACATAACAGAGTCACACGTTTAGAAAACACACTATAGCTGCTTAACGGGAAAGGTGAGGTGGAGTGATGCCTAAAACAAGGGTTTCAAATTAGCTCAGATATCGTTCCATAAACCCAATATGTAATACAAAAGACCTACTCCTTGCTCAGGGAACTGGACTCAACACCCCCTATTCACCGCCCAAGTATATATCTGACTAGTAAGAATCTTAAAACCTATGTATTGATATCTCTCTGTAAGTGAGTCAAGTGGGTTTAAAGCGGCATAAAGACAGCAGTGAAAAGCAGCTAAACCCCATTATAAAAATCAAAAACTTTTAAAAACCCGTGAAACAAAGACAGTGAAAGAGAGAGAAATTCTTACAAAATTCGTTCAGGGGCTGTGATGCCACCTGGATTGACCATATCTAGACCCACAGCTGATTGCGACATAAGGGTGGACAGTCTTGGGGCTGAGAGGTTTCGTGAGGTTGGGTGAGCAAACGCAGACCCTTTAAAGTCATACTGCGTGGTACCCATCCCATGGGTCCCAAATCTCCAGGTTCAAGGGCATCTTCCTACATCGAAAACATGCATGAGAAACCCAGAAGATGGTACACCGTGTGATCGGGAAAGGTTGCTAAAACGCACCTCATTTCTCGTCTGATGGTGCTCGGGTTCGCCATTCCAGCCGCTTTACTAGCAATCTCCCTCCTTGGAGAATCAGCAGCTTTAACCTCCTGTTCCGTACAGGTTGCAATTTGTCCTGAGGATGAACGGGAAGATGGGGAACCAATGGGAGACTAGCTCTAGGTGTTGGGACAGGCACAGGTCACTCTATTTTCCCATCAGGAAGAAGAATTAACCACAGGCTCATCCTGCCGCCCGGAACCCGAATAGGGCCTGAAGCAATCCTGCGCTTTTGCGGCCAGCTCCCAAGAAAGCGAGTTGAAAAATGGAGCTCAGGGGCACTGCAATTCACAAACCTGCAGAGTTATAAATGATAACTCTCGTCCACAAATATATTCAGGGAAGGCAACGAAGAGGATTTGAAAGCAAGGCAGAATTGCAGGAAACAGATTTCAGGAGGTAGATTCGAATCGCCTTTAAAGCACAGGAAAAGCGGCAAAACCTCGACAATGATGCCCTTGGCCAAAAAGGGCGTATGCGTTTTTTCCTGAATATATTCAGGAAAAAACGCATACGCCCTTTTTGGCCAACCAAGCAACCTGGAAAGGCAAATCAGCGCTACAAAGAAGTCTCGCTTCGCATCGGTCAAAAGGGCCATGCTGAATAAAGGGTCAAAACCAGAAATGCAGGACAGGCCATGGAGAAATGGGAGCCTTGCTACGCTGATGGGCGGGATGTAAATTGCCAACAGCCACTCTGGAGAAGTGTACGGTGTGTCCTGAAACATCTAAAAAACACAGCTTAGAGAGCATAGGGCACTTCCACTCATGGGTGTATACATTGGGAAAACTAAAAATCAGCAAGACACAGGCACCCCAAAGTTTAGGGCTGCTCTGTTGACAAGAACCTCCACTTCGTTACACCTTAAATATCCCAGGAAAGAGAAAAATGGATAAAGAAGTTGTGGTCCTTATGTACAAAGGAATATCACTCAGCCATGAAATCAACGTCATAAGGCTCGTAGCAGCATGATGAGTGGATTTAGGTACGACAATTCTAAGTGAAATAAGTCACACAGAAAAAGACACTTGCCATAAGATACCACTTATAGAGGGAATGGAAAAACCGCTACACTGGAACTGAATTACAAAACAGAACAGAGTCACACGTTTAGAAAACACACTATAGCTGCTTAACGGGAAAGGTGAGGTGAGGTGATGCCTAAAACAAGGGTTTCAAATTAGCTCAGATACCGTTCCATAAACCCAATATTTAATAGACAAGACCTACTCCTTGCTCAGTGAACTGGACTCAACACCCCCTATTCACCGCCCAAGAATATATCTGAGTAGTAAGAATCTTAAAACCTATGTATTGATATCTCTCTGTAAGTGAGTCAAGTGCGTGTAAAGCGGCATAAAGACAGCAGTGAAAAGCAGCTAAACCCCATTATAAAAATCAAAAACTTTTAAAAACCCGTGAAACAAAGACAGTGAAAGAGAGAGAAATTCTTACAAAATTCGTTCAGGGGCTGTGATGCCACCTGGATTGACCATATCTAGACCCACAGCTGATTGCGACATAAGGGTGGACAGTCTTGGGGCTGAGAGGTTTCGTGAGGTTGGGTGAGCAAACGCAGACCCTTTAAAGTCATACTGCGTGGTACCCATCCCATGGGTCCCAAATCTCCAGGTTCAAGGGCATCTTCCTACATCGAAAACATGCATGAGAAACCCAGAAGATGGTACACCGTGTGATCGGGAAAGGTTGCTAAAACGCACCTCATTTCTCGTCTGATGGTGCTCGGGTTCGCCATTCCAGCCGCTTTACTAGCAATCTCCCTCCTTGGAGAATCAGCAGCTTTAACCTCCTGTTCCGTACAGGTTGCAGTTTGTCCTGAGGATGAACGGGAAGATGGGGAACCAATGGGAGACTAGCTCTAGGTGTTGGGACAGGCACAGGTCACTCTATTTTCCCATCAGGAAGAAGAATTAACCACAGGCTCATCCTGCCGCCCGGAACCCGAATAGGGCCTGAAGCAATCCTGCGCTTTTGCGGCCAGCTCCCAAGAAAGCGAGTTGAAAAATGGAGCTCAGGGGCACTGCAATTCACAAACCTGCAGAGTTATAAATGATAACTCTCGTCCACAAATATATTCAGGGAAGGCAACGAAGAGGATTTGAAAGCAAGGCAGAATTGCAGGAAACAGATTTCAGGAGGTAGATTCGAATCGCCTTTAAAGCACAGGAAAAGCGGCAAAACCTCGACAATGATGCCCTTGGCCAAAAAGGGCGTATGCGTTTTTTCCTGAATATATTCAGGAAAAAACGCATACGCCCTTTTTGGCCAACCAAGCAACCTGGAAAGGCAAATCAGCGCTACAAAGAAGTCTCGCTTCGCATCGGTCAAAAGGGCCATGCTGAATAAAGGGTCAAAACCAGAAATGCAGGACAGGCCATGGAGAAACGGGAGCCTTGCTACGCTGATGGGCGGGATGTAAATTGCCAACAGCCACTCTGGAGAAGTGTACGGTGTGTCCTGAAACATCTAAAAAACACAGCTTAGAGAGCATAGGGCACTTCCACTCATGGGTGTATACATTGGGAAAACTAAAAATCAGCAAGACACAGGCACCCCAAAGTTTAGGGCTGCTCTGTTGACAAGAACCTCCACTTCGTTACACCTTAAATATCCCAGGAAAGAGAAAAATGGATAAAGAAGTTGTGGTCCTTATGTACAAAGGAATATCACTCAGCCATGAAATCAACGTCATAAGGCTCGTAGCAGCATGATGAGTGGATTTAGGTACGACAATTCTAAGTGAAATAAGTCACACAGAAAAAGACACTTGCCATAAGATACCACTTATAGAGGGAATGGAAAAACCGCTACACTGGAACTGAATTACAAAACAGAACAGAGTCACACGTTTAGAAAACACACTATAGCTGCTTAACGGGAAAGGTGAGGTGAGGTGATGCCTAAAACAAGGGTTTCAAATTAGCTCAGATACCGTTCCATAAACCCAATATTTAATAGACAAGACCTACTCCTTGCTCAGTGAACTGGACTCAACACCCCCTATTCACCGCCCAAGAATATATCTGAGTAGTAAGAATCTTAAAACCTATGTATTGATATCTCTCTGTAAGTGAGTCAAGTGCGTGTAAAGCGGCATAAAGACAGCAGTGAAAAGCAGCTAAACCCCATTATAAAAATCAATAACTTTTAAAAACCCGAGAAACAAAGACAGTGAAAGAGAGAGAAATTCTTACAAAATTCGTTCAGGGGCTGTGATGCCACCTGGATTGACCATATCTAGACCCACAGCTGATTGCGACATAAGGGTGGACACTCTTGGGGCTGAGAGGTTTGGTGAGGTTGGGTGAGCAAACGCAGACCCTTTAAAGTCATACTGCGTGGTACCCATCCCATGGGTCCCAAATCTCCAGGTTCAAGGGCATCTTCCTACATCGAAAACATGCATGAGAAACCCAGAAGATGGTACACCGTGTGATCGGGAAAGGTTGCTAAAACGCACCTCATTTCTCGTCTGATGGTGCTCGGGTTCGCCATTCCAGCCGCTTTACTAGCAATCTCCCTCCTTGGAGAATCAGCAGCTTTAACCTCCTGTTCCGTACAGGTTGCAGTTTGTCCTGAGGATGAACGGGAAGAGGGGGAACCAATGGGAGACTAGCTCTAGGTGTTGGGACAGGCACAGGTCACTCTATTTTCCCATCAGGAAGAAGAATTAACCACAGGCTCATCCTGCCGCCCGGAACCCGAATAGGGCCTGAAGCAATCCTGCGCTTTTGCGGCCAGCTCCCAAGAAAGCGAGTTGAAAAATGGAGCTCAGGGGCACTGCAATTCACAAACCTGCAGAGTTGTAAATGATAACTCTCGTCCACAAATATATTCAGGGAAGGCAACGAAGAGGATTTGAAAGCAAGGCAGAATTGCAGGAAACAGATTTCAGGAGGTAGATTCGAATCGCCTTTAAAGCACAGGAAAAGCGGCAAAACCTCGACAATGATGCCCTTGGCCAAAAAGGGCGTATGCGTTTTTTCCTGAATACATTCAGGAAAAAACGCATACGCCCTTTTTGGCCAACCAAGCAACCTGGAAAGGCAAATCAGCGCTACAAAGAAGTCTCGCTTCGCATCGGTCAAAAGGGCCATGCTGAATAAAGGGTCAAAACCAGAAATGCAGGACAGGCCATGGAGAAACGGGAGCCTTGCTACGCTGATGGGCGGGATGTAAATTGCCAACAGCCACTCTGGAGAAGTGTACGGTGTGTCCTGAAACATCTACAAAACTCAGCTTAGAGAGCATAGGGCACTTCCACTCATGGGCGTATACATTTGGAAAACTAAAAATCAGCAAGACACAGGCACCCCAAAGTTTAGGGCTGCTCTGTTGACAAGAACCTCCACTTCGTTACACCTTAAATATCCCAGGAAAGAGAAAAATGGATAAAGAAGTTGTGGTCCTTATGTACAAAGGAATATCACTCAGCCATGAAATCAACGTCATAAGGCTCGTAGCAGCATGATGAGTGGATTTAGGTACGACAATTCTAAGTGAAATAAGTCACACAGAAAAAGACACTTGCCATAAGATACCACTTATAGAGGGAATGGAAAAACCACTACACTGGAACTGAATTACAAAACAGAACAGAGTCACACGTTTAGAAAACACACTATAGCTGCTTAACGGGAAAGGTGAGGTGAGGTGATGCCTAAAACAAGGGTTTCAAATTAGCTCAGATACCGTTCCATAAACCCAATATTTAATAGACAAGACCTACTCCTTGCTCAGTGAACTGGACTCAACACCCCCTATTCACCGCCCAAGAATATATCTGAGTAGTAAGAATCTTAAAACCTATGTATTGATATCTCTCTGTAAGTGAGTCAAGTGCGTGTAAAGCGGCATAAAGACAGCAGTGAAAAGCAGCTAAACCCCATTATAAAAATCAATAACTTTTAAAAACCCGAGAAACAAAGACAGTGAAAGAGAGAGAAATTCTTACAAAATTCGTTCAGGGGCTGTGATGCCACCTGGATTGACCATATCTAGACCCACAGCTGATTGCGACATAAGGGTGGACACTCTTGGGGCTGAGAGGTTTGGTGAGGTTGGGTGAGCAAACGCAGACCCTTTAAAGTCATACTGCGTGGTACCCATCCCATGGGTCCCAAATCTCCAGGTTCAAGGGCATCTTCCTACATCGAAAACATGCATGAGAAACCCAGAAGATGGTACACCGTGTGATCGGGAAAGGTTGCTAAAACGCACCTCATTTCTCGTCTGATGGTGCTCGGGTTCGCCATTCCAGCCGCTTTACTAGCAATCTCCCTCCTTGGAGAATCAGCAGCTTTAACCTCCTGTTCCGTACAGGTTGCAGTTTGTCCTGAGGATGAACGGGAAGAGGGGGAACCAATGGGAGACTAGCTCTAGGTGTTGGGACAGGCACAGGTCACTCTATTTTCCCATCAGGAAGAAGAATTAACCACAGGCTCATCCTGCCGCCCGGAACCCGAATAGGGCCTGAAGCAATGCTGCGCTTTTGCGGCCAGCTCCCAAGAAAGCGAGTTGAAAAATGGAGCTCAGGGGCACTGCAATTCACAAACCTGCAGAGTTATAAATGATAACTCTCGTCCACAAATATATTCAGGGAAGGCAACGAAGAGGATTTGAAAGCAAGGCAGAATTGCAGGAAACAGATTTCAGGAGGTAGATTCGAATCGCGTTTAAAGCACAGGAAAAGCGGCAAAACCTCGACAATGATGCCCTTGGCCAAAAAGGGCGTATGCGTTTTTTCCTGAATATATTCAGGAAAAAACGCATACGCCCTTTTTGGCCAACCAAGCAACCTGGAAAGGCAAATCAGCGCTACAAAGAAGTCTCGCTTCGCATCGGTCAAAAGGGCCATGCTGAATAAAGGGTCAAAACCAGAAATGCAGGACAGGCCATGGAGAAACGGGAGCCTTGCTACGCTGATGGGCGGGATGTAAATTGCCAACAGCCACTCTGGAGAAGTGTACGGTGTGTCCTGAAACATCTAAAAAACACAGCTTAGAGAGCATAGGGTACTTCCACTCATGGGCGTATACATTGGGAAAACTAAAAATCAGCAAGACACAGGCACCCCAAAGTTTAGGGCTGCTCTGTTGACAAGAACCTCCACTTCGTTACACCTTAAATATCCCAGGAAAGAGAAAAATGGATAAAGAAGTTGTGGTCCTTATGTACAAAGGAATATCACTCAGCCATGAAATCAACGACATAAGGCTCGTAGCAGCATGATGAGTGGATTTAGGTACGACGATTCTAAGTGAAATAAGTCACACAGAAAAAGACACTTGCCATAAGATATCACTTATAGAGGGAATGTAAAAACCGCTACACTTGAACTGAATTACAAAACAGAACAGAGTCACACGTTTAGAAAACACACTATAGCTGCTTAACGGGAAAGGTGAGGTGGAGTGATGCCTAAAACAAGGGTTTCAAATTAGCTCAGATATCGTTCCATAAACCCAATATGTAATACACAAGACCTACTCCTTGCTCAGGGAACTGGACTCAACACCCCCTATTCACCGCCCAAGTATATATCTGACTAGTAAGAATCTTAAAACCTATGTATTGATATCTCTCTGTAAGTGAGTCAAGTGGGTTTAAAGCGGCATAAAGACAGCAGTGAAAAGCAGCTAAACCCCATTATAAAAATCAAAAACTTTTAAAAACCCGTGAAACAAAGACAGTGAAAGAGAGAGAAATTCTTACAAAATTCGTTCAGGGGCTGTGATGCCACCTGGATTGACCATATCTAGACCCACAGCTGATTGCGACATAAGGGTGGACAGTCTTGGGGCTGAGAGGTTTCGTGAGGTTGGGTGAGCAAACGCAGACCCTTTAAAGTCATACTGCGTGGTACCCATCCCATGGGTCCCAAATCTCCAGGTTCAAGGGCATCTTCCTACATCGAAAACATGCATGAGAAACCCAGAAGATGGTACACCGTTTGATCGGGAAAGGTTGCTAAAACGCACCTCATTTCTCGTCTGATGGTGCTCGGGTTCGCCATTCCAGCCGCTTTACTAGCAATCTCCCTCCTTGGAGAATCAGCAGCTTTAACCTCCTGTTCCGTACAGGTTGCAGTTTGTCCTGAGGATGAACGGGAAGAGGGGGAACCAATGGGAGACTAGCTCTAGGTGTTGGGACAGGCACAGGTCACTCTATTTTCCCATCAGGAAGAAGAATTAACCACAGGCTCATCCTGCCGCCCGGAACCCGAATAGGGCCTGAAGCAATCCTGCGCTTTTGCGGCCAGCTCCCAAGAAAGCGAGTTGAAAAATGGAGCTCAGGGGCACTGCAATTCACAAACCTGCAGAGTTATAAATGATAACTCTCGTCCACAAATATATTCAGGGAAGGCAACGAAGAGGATTTGAAAGCAAGGCAGAATTGCAGGAAACAGATTTCAGGAGGTAGATTCGAATCGCCTTTAAAGCACAGGAAAAGCGGCAAAACCTCGACAATGATGCCCTTGGCCAAAGAGGGCGTATGCGTTTTTTCCTGAATATATTCAGGAAAAAACGCATACGCCCTCTTTGGCCAACCAAGCAACCTGGAAAGGCAAATCAGCGCTACAAAGAAGTCTCGCTTCGCATCGGTCAAAAGGGCCATGCTGAATAAAGGGTCAAAACCAGAAATGCAGGACAGGCCATGGAGAAACGGGAGCCTTGCTACGCTGATGGCCGGGATGTAAATTGCCAACAGCCACTCTGGAGAAGTGTACGGTGTGTCCTGAAACATCTAAAAAACACAGCTTAGAGAGCATAGGGTACTTCCACTCATGGGCGTATACATTGGGAAAACTAAAAATCAGCAAGACACAGGCACCCCAAAGTTTAGGGCTGCTCTGTTGACAAGAACCTCCAATTCGTTACACCTTAAATATCCCAGGAAAGAGAAAAATGGATAAAGAAGTTGTGGTCCTTATGTACAAAGGAATATCACTCAGCCATGAAATCAACGTCATAAGGCTCGTAGCAGCATGATGAGTGGATTTAGGTACGACGATTCTAAGTGAAATAAGTCACACAGAAAAAGACACTTGCCATAAGATATCACTTATAGAGGGAATGTAAAAACCGCTACACTTGAACTGAATTACAAAACAGAACAGAGTCACACGTTTAGAAAACACACTATAGCTGCTTAACGGGAAAGGTGAGGTGGAGTGATGCCTAAAACAAGGGTTTCAAATTAGCTCAGATACCGTTCCATAAACCCAATATGTAATACACAAGGCCTACTCCTTGCTCAGGGAACTGGACTCAACAGCCCCTATTCACCGCCCAAGTATATATCTGACTAGTAAGAATCTTAAAACCTATGTATTGATATCTCTCTGTAAGTGAGTCAAGTGGGTTTAAAGCGGCATAAAGACAGCAGTGAAAAGCAGCTAAACCCCATTATAAAAATCAAAAACTTTTAAAAACCCGTGAAACAAAGACAGTGAAAGAGAGAGAAATTCTTACAAAATTCATTCAGGGGCTGTGATGCCACCTGGATTGACCATATCTAGACCCACAGCTGATTGCGACATAAGGGTGGACAGTCTTGGGGCTGAGAGGTTTCGTGAGGTTGGGTGAGCAAACGCAGACCCTTTAAAGTCATACTGCGTGGTACCCATCCCATGGGTCCCAAATCTCCAGGTTCAAGGGCATCTTCCTACATCGAAAACATGCATGAGAAACCCAGAAGATGGTACACCGTGTGATCGGGAAAGGTTGCTAAAACGCACCTCATTTCTCGTCTGATGGTGCTCGGGTTCGCCATTCCAGCCGCTTTACTAGCAATCTCCCTCCTTGGAGAATCAGCAGCTTTAACCTCCTGTTCCGTACAGGTTGCAGTTTGTCCTGAGGATGAACGGGAAGAGGGGGAACCAATGGGAGACTAGCTCTAGGTGTTGGGACAGGCACAGGTCACTCTATTTTCCCATCAGGAAGAAGAATTAACCACAGGCTCATCCTGCCGCCCGGAACCCGAATAGGGCCTGAAGCAATCCTGCGCTTTTGCGGCCAGCTCCCAAGAAAGCGAGTTGAAAAATGGAGCTCAGGGGCACTGCAATTCACAAACCTGCAGAGTTATAAATGATAACTCTCGTCCACAAATATATTCAGGGAAGGCAACGAAGAGGATGTGAAAGCAAGGCAGAATTGCAGGAAACAGATTTCAGGAGGTAGATTCGAATCGCCTTTAAAGCACAGGAAAAGCGGCAAAACCTCGACAATGATGCCCTTGGCCAAAAAGGGCGTATGCGTTTTTTCCTGAATATATATTCAGGAAAAAACGCATACGCCCTTTTTGGCCAACCAAGCAAACTGGAAAGGTAAATCAGCGCTACAAAGAAGTCTCGCTTCGCATCGGTCAAAAGGGCCATGCTGAATAAAGGGTCAAAACCAGAAATGCAGGACAGGCCATGGAGAAACGGGAGCCTTGCTACGCTGATGGGCGGGATGTAAATTGCCAACAGCCACTCTGGAGAAGTGTACGGTGTGTCCTGAAACATCTACAAAACTCAGCTTAGAGAGCATAGGGCACTTCCACTCATGGGCGTATACATTGGGAAAACTAAAAATCAGCAAGACACAGGCACCCCAAAGTTTAGGGCTGCTCTGTTGACAAGAACCTCCACTTCGTTACACCTTAAATATCCCAGGAAAGAGAAAAATGGATAAAGAAGTTGTGGTCCTTATGTACAAAGGAATATCACTCAGCCATGAAATCAACGTCATAAGGCTCGTAGCAGCATGATGAGTGGATTTAGGTACGACGATTCTAAGTGAAATAAGTCACACAGAAAAAGACACTTGCCATAAGATATCACTTATAGAGGGAATGGAAAAACCGCTACACTGGAACTGAATTACAAAACAGAACAGAGTCACACGTTTAGAAAACACACTATAGCTGCTTAACGGGAAAGGTGAGGTGGGGTGATGCCTAAAACAAGGGTTTCAAATTAGCTCAGATACCGTTCCATAAACCCAATATGTAATAGACAAGACCTACTCCTTGCTCAGTGAACTGGACTCAACACCCCCTATTCACCGCCCAAGAATATATCTGACTAGTAAGAATCTTAAAACCTATGTATTGATATCTCTCTGTAAGTGAGTCAAGTGGGTTTAAAGCGGCATAAAGACAGCAGTGAAAAGCAGCTAAACCCCATTATAAAAATCAAAAACTTTTAAAAACCCGTGAAACAAAGACAGTGAAAGAGAGAGAAATTCTTACAAAATTCATTCAGGGGCTGTGATGCCACCTGGATTGACCATATCTAGACCCACAGCTGATTGCGACATAAGGGTGGACAGTCTTGGGGCTGAGAGGTTTCGTGAGGTTGGGTGAGCAAACGCAGACCCTTTAAAGTCATACTGCGTGGTACCCATCCCATGGGTCCCAAATCTCCAGGTTCAAGGGCATCTTCCTACATCGAAAACATGCATGAGAAACCCAGAAGATGGTACACCGTGTGATCGGGAAAGGTTGCTAAAACGCACCTCATTTCTCGTCTGATGGTGCTCGGGTTCGCCATTCCAGCCGCTTTACTAGCAATCTCCCTCCTTGGAGAATCAGCAGCTTTAACCTCCTGTTCCGTACAGGTTGCAGTTTGTCCTGAGGATGAACGGGAAGAGGGGGAACCAATGGGAGACTAGCTCTAGGTGTTGGGACAGGCAGAGGTCACTCTATTTTCCCATCAGCAAGAAGAATTAACCACAGGCTCATCCTGCCGCCCGGAACCCGAATAGGGCCTGAAGCAATCCTGCGCTTTTGCGGCCAGCTCCCAAGAAAGCGAGTTGAAAAATGGAGCTCAGGGGCACTGCAATTCACAAACCTGCAGAGTTATAAATGATAACTCTCGTCCACAAATATATTCAGGGAAGGCAACGAAGAGGATGTGAAAGCAAGGCAGAATTGCAGGAAACAGATTTCAGGAGGTAGATTCGAATCGCCTTTAAAGCACAGGAAAAGCGGCAAAACCTCGACAATGATGCCCTTGGCCAAAAAGGGCGTATGCGTTTTTTCCTGAATATATATTCAGGAAAAAACGCATACGCCCTTTTTGGCCAACCAAGCAAACTGGAAAGGTAAATCAGCGCTACAAAGAAGTCTCGTTTCGCATCGGTCAAAAGGGCCATGCTGAATAAAGGGTCAAAACCAGAAATGCAGGACAGGCCATGGAGAAACGGGAGCCTTGCTACGCTGATGGGCGGGATGTAAATTGCCAACAGCCACTCTGGAGAAGTGTACGGTGTGTCCTGAAACATCTACAAAACTCAGCTTAGAGAGCATAGGGCACTTCCACTCATGGGCGTATACATTGGGAAAACTAAAAATCAGCAAGACACAGGCACCCCAAAGTTTAGGGCTGCTCTGTTGACAAGAACCTCCACTTCGTTACACCTTAAATATCCCAGGAAAGAGAAAAATGGATAAAGAAGTTGTGGTCCTTATGTACAAAGGAATATCACTCAGCCATGAAATCAACGTCATAAGGCTCGTAGCAGCATGATGAGTGGATTTAGGTACGACGATTCTAAGTGAAATAAGTCACACAGAAAAAGACACTTGCCATAAGATATCACTTATAGAGGGAATGGAAAAACCGCTACACTGGAACTGAATTACAAAACAGAACAGAGTCACACGTTTAGAAAACACACTATAGCTGCTTAACGGGAAAGGTGAGGTGGGGTGATGCCTAAAACAAGGGTTTCAAATTAGCTCAGATACCGTTCCATAAACCCAATATGTAATAGACAAGACCTACTCCTTGCTCAGTGAACTGGACTCAACACCCCCTATTCACCGCCCAAGAATATATCTGACTAGTAAGAATCTTAAAACCTATGTATTGATATCTCTCTGTAAGTGAGTCAAGTGCGTGTAAAGCGGCATAAAGACAGCAGTGAAAAGCAGCTAAACCCCATTATAAAAATCAATAACTTTTAAAAACCCGAGAAACAAAGACAGTGAAAGAGAGAGAAATTCTTACAAAATTCGTTCAGGGGCTGTGATGCCACCTGGATTGACCATATCTAGACCCACAGCTGATTGCGACATAAGGGTGGACACTCTTGGGGCTGAGAGGTTTGGTGAGGTTGGGTGAGCAAACGCAGACCCTTTAAAGTCATACTGCGTGGTACCCATCCCATGGGTCCCAAATCTCCAGGTTCAAGGGCATCTTCCTACATCGAAAACATGCATGAGAAACCCAGAAGATGGTACACCGTGTGATCGGGAAAGGTTGCTAAAACGCACCTCATTTCTCGTCTGATGATGCTCGGGTTCGCCATTCCAGCCGCTTTACTAGCAATCTCCCTCCTTGGAGAATCAGCAGCTTTAACCTCCTGTTCCGTACAGGTTGCAGTTTGTCCTGAGGATGAACGGGAAGAGGGGGAACCAATGGGAGACTAGCTCTAGATGTTGGGACAGGCACAGGTCACTCTATTTTCCCATCAGGAAGAAGAATTAACCACAGGCTCATCCTGCCGCCCGGAACCCGAATAGGGCCTGAAGCAATCCTGCGCATTTGCGGCCAGCTCCCAAGAAAGCGAGTTGAAAAATGGAGCTCAGGGGCACTGCAATTCACAAACCTGCAGAGTTATAAATGATAACTCTCGTCCACAAATATATTCAGGGAAGGCAACGAAGAGGATGTGAAAGCAAGGCAGAATTGCAGGAAACAGATTTCAGGAGGTAGATTCGAATCGCCTTTAAAGCACAGGAAAAGCGGCAAAACCTCGACAATGATGCCCTTGGCCAAAAAGGGCGTATGCGTTTTTTCCTGAATATATTCAGGAAAAAACGCATACGCCCTTTTTGGCCAACCAAGCAACCTGGAAAGGCAAATCAGCGCTACAATGAAGTCTCGCTTCGCATCGGTCAAAAGGGCCATGCTGAATAAAGGGTCAAAACCAGAAATGCAGGACAGGCCATGGAGAAACGGGAGCCTTGCTACGCTGATGGGTGGGATGTAAATTGCCAACAGCCACTCTGGAGAAGTGTACGGTGTGTCCTGAAACATCTAAAAAACACAGCTTAGAGAGCATAGGGGACTTCCACTCATGGGCGTATACATTGGGAAAACTAAAAATCAGCAAGACACAGGCACCCCAAAGTTTAGGGCTGCTCTGTTGACAAGAACCTCCACTTCGTTACACCTTAAATATCCCAGGAAAGAGAAAAATGGATAAAGAAGTTGTGGTCCTTATGTACAAAGGAATATCACTCAGCCATGAAATCAACGTCATAAGGCTAGTAGCAGCATGATGAGTGGATTTAGGTACGACGATTCTAAGTGAAATAAGTCACACAGAAAAAGACACTTGCCATAAGATATCACTTATAGAGGGAATGGAAAAACCGCTACACTGGAACTGAATTACAAAACAGAACAGAGTCACACGTTTAGAAAACACACTATAGCTGCTTAACGGGAAAGGTGAGGTGGGGTGATGCCTAAAACAAGGGTTTCAAATTAGCTCAGATACCGTTCCATAAACCCAATATGTAATAGAGAAGACCTACTCCTTGCTCAGGGAACTGGACTCAACACACCCTATTCACCGCCTAAGAATATATCTGACTACTAAGAATCTTAAAACCTATGTATTGATATCTCTCTGTAAGTGAGTCAAGTGCGTGTAAAGCGGCATAAAGACAGCAGTGAAAAGCAGGAAAACCCCATTATAAAAATCAATAACTTTTAAAAACCCGTGAAACAAAGACAGTGAAAGAGAGAGAAATTCTTACAAAATTCGTTCAGGGGCTGTGATGCCACCTGGATTGACCATATCTAGACCCACAGCTGATTGCGACATAAGGGTGGACACTCTTGGGGCTGAGAGGTTTGGTGAGGTTGGGTGAGCAAACGCAGACCCTTTAAAGTCATACTGCGTGGTACCCATCCCATGGGTCCCAAATCTCCAGGTTCAAGGGCATCTTCCTACATCGAAAACATGCATGAGAAACCCAGAAGATGGTACACCGTGTGATCGGGAAAGGTTGCTAAAACGCACCTCATTTCTCGTCTGATGGTGCTCGGGTTCGCGATTCCAGCCGCTTTACTAGCAATCTCCCTCCTTGGAGAATCAGCAGCTTTAACCTCCTGTTCCGTACAGGTTGCAGTTTGTCCTGAGGATGAACGGGAAGAGGGGGAACCAATGGGAGACTAGCTCTAGGTGTTGGGACAGGCACAGGTCACTCTATTTTCCCATCAGGAAGAAGAATTAACCACAGGCTCATCCTGCCGCCCGGAACCCGAATAGGCCCTGAAGCAATCCTGCGCTTTTGCGGCCAGCTCCCAAGAAAGCGAGTTGAAAAATGGAGCTCAGGGGCACTGCAATTCACAAACCTGCAGAGTTATAAATGATAACTCTCGTCCACAAATATATTCAGGGAAGGCAACGAAGAGGATGTGAAAGCAAGGCAGAATTGCAGGAAACAGATTTCAGGAGGTAGATTCGAATCGCCTTTAAAGCACAGGAAAAGCGGCAAAACCTCGACAATGATGCCCTTGGCCAAAAAGGGCGTATGCGTTTTTTCCTGAATATATTCAGGAAAAAACGCATACGCCCTTTTTGGCCAACCAAGCAAACTGGAAAGGTAAATCAGCGCTACAAAGAAGTCTCGCTTCGCATCGGTCAAAAGGGCCATGCTGAATAAAGGGTCAAAACCAGAAATGCAGGACAGGCCATGGAGAAACGGGAGCCTTGCTACGCTGATGGGCGGGATGTAAATTGCCAACAGCCACTCTGGAGAAGTGTACGGTGTGTCCTGAAACATCTACAAAACTCAGCTTAGAGAGCATAGGGCACTTCCACTCATGGGCGTATACATTGGGAAAACTAAAAATCAGCAAGACACAGGCACCCCAAAGTTTAGGGCTGCTCTGTTGACAAGAACCTCCACTTCGTTACACCTTAAATATCCCAGGAAAGAGAAAAATGGATAAAGAAGTTGTGGTCCTTATGTACAAAGGAATATCACTCAGCCATGAAATCAACGTCATAAGGCTCGTAGCAGCATGATGAGTGGATTTAGGTACGACGATTCTAAGTGAAATAAGTCACACAGAAAAAGACACTTGCCATAAGATATCACTTATAGAGGGAATGGAAAAACCGCTACACTGGAACTGAATTACAAAACAGAACAGAGTCACACGTTTAGAAAACACACTATAGCTGCTTAACGGGAAAGGTGAGGTGGGGTGATGCCTAAAACAAGGGTTTCAAATTAGCTCAGATACCGTTCCATAAACCCAATATTTAATAGACAAGACCTACTCCTTGCTCAGTGAACTGGACTCAACACCCCCTATTCACCGCCCAAGAATATATCTGACTAGTAAGAATCTTAAAACCTATGTATTGATATCTCTCTGTAAGTGAGTCAAGTGCGTGTAAAGCGGCATAAAGACAGCAGTGAAAAGCAGCTAAACCCCATTATAAAAATCAATAACTTTTAAAAACCCGAGAAACAAAGACAGTGAAAGAGAGAGAAATTCTTACAAAATTCGTTCAGGGGCTGTGATGCCACCTGGATTGACCATATCTAGACCCACAGCTGATTGCGACATAAGGGTGGAAACTCTTGGGGCTGAGAGGTTTGGTGAGGTTGGGTGAGCAAACGCAGACCCTTTAAAGTCATACTGCGTGGTACCCATCCCATGGGTCCCAAATCTCCAGGTTCAAGGGCATCTTCCTACATCGAAAACATGCATGAGAAACCCAGAAGATGGTACACCGTGTGATCGGGAAAGGTTGCTAAAACGCACCTCATTTCTCGTCTGATGGTGCTCGGGTTCGCCATTCCAGCCGCTTTACTAGCAATCTCCCTCCTTGGAGAATCAGCAGCTTTAACCTCCTGTTCCGTACAGGTTGCAGTTTGTCCTGAGGATAAACGGGAAGAGGGGGAACCAATGGGAGACTAGCTCTAGGTGTTGGGACAGGCACAGGTCACTCTATTTTCCCATCAGGAAGAAGAATTAACCACAGGCTCATCCTGCCGCCCGGAACCCGAATAGGGCCTGAAGCAATGCTGCGCTTTTGCGGCCAGCTCCCAAGAAAGCGAGTTGAAAAATGGAGCTCAGGGGCACTGCAATTCACAAACCTGCAGAGTTATAAATGATAACTCTCGTCCACAAATATATTCAGGGAAGGCAACGAAGAGGATGTGAAAGCAAGGCAGAATTGCAGGAAACAGATTTCAGGAGGTAGATTCGAATCGCCTTTAAAGCACAGGAAAAGCGGCAAAACCTCGACAATGATGCCCTTGGCCAAAAAGGGCGTATGCGTTTTTTCCTGAATATATTCAGGAAAAAACGCATACGCCCTTTTTGGCCAACCAAGCAAACTGGAAAGGTAAATCAGCGCTACAAAGAAGTCTCGCTTCGCATCGGTCAAAAGGGCCATGCTGAATAAAGGGTCAAAACCAGAAATGCAGGACAGGCCATGGAGAAACGGGAGCCTTGCTACGCTGATGGGCGGGATGTAAATTGCCAACAGCCACTCTGGAGAAGTGTACGGTGTGTCCTGAAACATCTACAAAACTCAGCTTAGAGAGCATAGGGCACTTCCACTCATGGGCGTATACATTGGGAAAACTAAAAATCAGCAAGACACAGGCACCCCAAAGTTTAGGGCTGCTCTGTTGACAAGAACCTCCACTTCGTTACACCTTAAATATCCCAGGAAAGAGAAAAATGGATAAAGAAGTTGTGGTCCTTATGTACAAAGGAATATCACTCAGCCATGAAATCAACGTCATAAGGCTCGTAGCAGCATGATGAGTGGATTTAGGTACGACGATTCTAAGTGAAATAAGTCACACAGAAAAAGACACTTGCCATAAGATATCACTTATAGAGGGAATGGAAAAACCGCTACACTGGAACTGAATTACAAAACAGAACAGAGTCACACGTTTAGAAAACACACTATAGCTGCTTAACGGGAAAGGTGAGGTGGGGTGATGCCTAAAACAAGGGTTTCAAATTAGCTCAGATACCGTTCCATAAACCCAATATGTAATAGACAAGACCTACTCCTTGCTCAGTGAACTGGACTCAACACCCCCTATTCACCGCCCAAGAATATATCTGACTAGTAAGAATCTTAAAACCTATGTATTGATATCTCTCTGTAAGTGAGTCAAGTGCGTGTAAAGCGGCATAAAGACAGCAGTGAAAAGCAGCTAAACCCCATTATAAAAATCAATAACTTTTAAAAACCCGAGAAACAAAGACAGTGAAAGAGAGAGAAATTCTTACAAAATTCGTTCAGGGGTTGTGATGCCACCTGGATTGACCATATCTAGACCCACAGCTGATTGCGACATAAGGGTGGAAACTCTTGGGGCTGAGAGGTTTGGTGAGGTTGGGTGAGCAAACGCAGACCCTTTAAAGTAATACTGCGTGGTACCCATCCCATGGGTCCCAAATCTCCAGGTTCAAGGGCATCTTCCTACATCGAAAACATGCATGAGAAACCCAGAAGATGGTACACCGTGTGATCGGGAAAGGTTGCTAAAACGCACCTCATTTCTCGTCTGATGGTGCTCGGGTTCGCCATTCCAGCCGCTTTACTAGCAATCTCCCTCCTTGGAGAATCAGCAGCTTTAACCTCCTGTTCCGTACAGGTTGCAGTTTGTCCTGAGGATGAACGGGAAGAGGGGGAACCAATGGGAGACTAGCTCTAGATGTTGGGACAGGCACAGGTCACTCTATTTTCCCATCAGGAAGAAGAATTAACCACAGGCTCATCCTGCCGCCCGGAACCCGAATAGGGCCTGAAGCAATCCTGCGCTTTTGCGGCCAGCTCCCAAGAAAGCGAGTTGAAAAATGGAGCTCAGGGGCACTGCAATTCACAAACCTGCAGAGTTATAAATGATAACTCTCGTCCACAAATATATTCAGGGAAGGCAACGAAGAGGATGTGAAAGCAAGGCAGAATTGCAGGAAACAGATTTCAGGAGGTAGATTCGAATCGCCTTTAAAGCACAGGAAAAGCGGCAAAACCTCGACAATGATGCCCTTGGCCAAAAAGGGCGTATGCGTTTTTTCCTGAATATATTCAGGAAAAAACGCATACGCCCTTTTTGGCCAACCAAGCAACCTGGAAAGGCAAATCAGCGCTACAATGAAGTCTCGCTTCGCATCGGTCAAAAGGGCCATGCTGAATAAAGGGTCAAAACCAGAAATGCAGGACAGGCCATGGAGAAACGGGAGCCTTGCTACGCTGATGGGTGGGATGTAAATTGCCAACAGCCACTCTGGAGAAGTGTACGGTGTGTCCTGAAACATCTAAAAAACACAGCTTAGAGAGCATAGGGGACTTCCACTCATGGGCGTATACATTGGGAAAACTAAAAATCAGCAAGACACAGGCACCCCAAAGTTTAGGGCTGCTCTGTTGACAAGAACCTCCACTTCGTTACACCTTAAATATCCCAGGAAAGAGAAAAATGGATAAAGAAGTTGTGGTCCTTATGTACAAAGGAATATCACTCAGCCATGAAATCAACGTCATAAGGCTAGTAGCAGCATGATGAGTGGATTTAGGTACGACGATTCTAAGTGAAATAAGTCACACAGAAAAAGACACTTGCCATAAGATATCACTTATAGAGGGAATGGAAAAACCGCTACACTGGAACTGAATTACAAAACAGAACAGAGTCACACGTTTAGAAAACACACTATAGCTGCTTAACGGGAAAGGTGAGGTGGGGTGATGCCTAAAACAAGGGTTTCAAATTAGCTCAGATACCGTTCCATAAACCCAATATGTAATAGAGAAGACCTACTCCTTGCTCAGGGAACTGGACTCAACACACCCTATTCACCGCCTAAGAATATATCTGACTACTAAGAATCTTAAAACCTATGTATTGATATCTCTCTGTAAGTGAGTCAAGTGCGTGTAAAGCGGCATAAAGACAGCAGTGAAAAGCAGCTAAACCCCATTATAAAAATCAATAACTTTTAAAAACACGAGAAACAAAGACAGTGAAAGAGAGAGAAATTCTTACAAAATTCGTTCAGGGGCTGTGATGCCACCTGGATTGACCATATCTAGACCCACAGCTGATTGCGACATAAGGGTGGACACTCTTGGGGCTGAGAGGTTTGGTGAGGTTGGGTGAGCAAACGCAGACCCTTTAAAGTCATACTGCGTGGTACCCATCCCATGGGTCCCAAATCTCCAGGTTCAAGGGCATCTTCCTACATCGAAAACATGCATGAGAAACCCAGAAGATGGTACACCGTGTGATCGGGAAAGGTTGCTAAAACGCACCTCATTTCTCGTCTGATGGTGCTCGGGTTCGCCATTCCAGCCGCTTTACTAGCAATCTCCCTCCTTGGAGAATCAGCAGCTTTAACCTCCTGTTCCGTACAGGTTGCAGTTTGTCCTGAGGATGAACGGGAAGAGGGGGAACCAATGGGAGACTAGCTCTAGGTGTTGGGACAGGCACAGGTCACTCTATTTTCCCATCAGGAAGAAGAATTAACCACAGGCTCATCCTGCCGCCCGGAACCCGAATAGGGCCTGAAGCAATCCTGCGCTTTTGCGGCCAGCTCCCAAGAAAGCGAGTTGAAAAATGGAGCTCAGGGGCACTGCAATTCACAAACCTGCAGAGTTATAAATGATAACTCTCGTCCACAAATATATTCAGGGAAGGCAACGAAGAGGATGTGAAAGCAAGGCAGAATTGCAGGAAACAGATTTCAGGAGGTAGATTCGAATCGCCCTTAAAGCACAGGAAAAGCGGCAAAACCTCGACAATGATGCCCTTGGCCAAAAAGGGCGTATGCGTTTTTTCCTGAATACATTCAGGAAAAAACGCATACGCCCTTTTTGGCCAACCAAGCAACCTGGAAAGGCAAATCAGCGCTACAAAGAAGTCTCGCTTCGCATCGGTCAAAAGGGCCATGCTGAATAAAGGGTCAAAACCAGAAATGCAGGACAGGCCATGGAGAAACGGGAGCCTTGCTACGCTGATGGGCGGGATGTAAATTGCCAACAGCCACTCTGGAGAAGTGTACGGTGTGTCCTGAAACATCTAAAAAACACAGCTTAGAGAGCATAGGGCACTTCCACTCATGGGCGTATACATTGGGAAAACTAAAAATCAGCAAGACACAGGCACCCCAAAGTTTAGGGCTGCTCTGTTGACAAGAACCTCCACTTCGTTACACCTTAAATATCCCAGGAAAGAGAAAAATGGATAAAGAAGTTGTGGTCCTTCTTTACAATGGAATATCACTCAGCCATGAAATCAACGTCATAAGGCTAGTAGCAGCATGATGAGTGGATTTAGGTACGACGATTCTAAGTGAAATAAGTCACACAGAAAAAGACACTTGCCATAACATATCACTTATAGAGGGAATGTAAAAACCGCTACACTTGAACTGAATTACAAAACAGAACAGAGTCACACGTTTAGAAAACACACTATAGCTGCTTAACGGGAAAGGTGAGGTGGAGTGATGCCTAAAACAAGGGTTTCAAATTAGCTCAGATACCGTTCCATAAACCCAATATGTAATACACAAGACCTACTCCTTGCTCAGGGAACTGGACTCAACAGCCCCTATTCACCGCCCAAGTATATATCTGACTAGTAAGAATCTTAAAACCTATGTATTGATAACTCTCTGTAAGTGAGTCAAGTGGGTTTAAAGCGGCATAAAGACAGCAGTGAAAAGCAGCTAAACCCGATTATAAAAATCAATAACTTTTAAAAACCCGTGAAACAAAGACAGTGAAAGAGAGAGAAATTCTTACAAAATTCGTTCAGGGGCTCTGATGCAACCTGGATTGACCATATCTACACCCACAGCTGGATGAGACATAAGGGTGGACACTCTTGGGGCTGAGAGGTTGGGTGAGCAAACTCAGACCCTTTAAAGTAATACTGCGTGGTACCCATCCCATGGGTCCCAAATCTCCAGGTTCAAGGGCATCTTCCTACATCGAAAACATGCATGAGAAACCCAGAAGATGGTACACCGTGTGATCGGGAAAGGTTGCTAAAACGCACCTCATTTCTCGTCTGATGGTGCTCGGGTTCGCCATTCCAGCCGCTTTACTAGCAATCTCCCTCCTTGGAGAATCAGCAGCTTTAACCTCCTGTTCCGTACAGGTTGCAGTTTGTCCTGAGGATGAACGGGAAGAGGGGGAACCAATGGGAGACTAGCTCTAGGTGTTGGGACAGGCACAGGTCACTCTATTTTCCCATCAGGAAGAAGAATTAACCACAGGCTCATCCTGCCGCCCGGAACCCGAATAGGGCCTGAAGCAATCCTGCGCTTTTGCGGCCAGCTCCCAAGAAAGAGAGTTGAAAAATGGAGCTCAGGGGCACTGCAATTCACAAACCTGCAGAGTTATAAATGATAACTCTCGTCCACAAATATATTCAGGGAAGGCAACGAAGAGGATTTGAAAGCAAGGCAGAATTGCAGGAAACAGATTTCAGGAGGTAGATTCGAATCGCGTTTAAAGCACAGGAAAAGCGGCAAAACCTCGACAATGATGCCCTTGGCCAAAAAGGGCGTATGCGTTTTTTCCTGAATATATTCAGGAAAAAACGCATACGCCCTTTTTGGCCAACCAAGCAACCTGGAAAGGCAAATCAGCGCTACAAAGAAGTCTCGCTTCGCATCGGTCAAAAGGGCCATGCTGAATAAAGGGTCAAAACCAGAAATGCAGGACAGGCCATGGAGAAACGGGAGCCTTGCTACGCTGATGGGCGGGATGTAAATTGCCAACAGCCACTCTGGAGAAGTGTACGGTGTGTCCTGAAACATCTAAAAAACACAGCTTAGAGAGCATAGGGTACTTCCACTCATGGGCGTATACATTGGGAAAACTAAAAATCAGCAAGACACAGGCACCCCAAAGTTTAGGGCTGCTCTGTTGACAAGAACCTCCACTTCGTTACACCTTAAATATCCCAGGAAAGAGAAAAATGGATAAAGAAGTTGTGGTCCTTATGTACAAAGGAATATCACTCAGCCATGAAATCAACGACATAAGGCTCGTAGCAGCATGATGAGTGGATTTAGGTACGACGATTCTAAGTGAAATAAGTCACACAGAAAAAGACACTTGCCATAAGATATCACTTATAGAGGGAATGTAAAAACCGCTACACTTGAACTGAATTACAAAACAGAACAGAGTCACACGTTTAGAAAACACACTATAGCTGCTTAACGGGAAAGGTGAGGTGGAGTGATGCCTAAAACAAGGGTTTCAAATTAGCTCAGATATCGTTCCATAAACCCAATATGTAATACACAAGACCTACTCCTTGCTCAGGGAACTGGACTCAACACCCCCTATTCACCGCCCAAGTATATATCTGACTAGTAAGAATCTTAAAACCTATGTATTGATATCTCTCTGTAAGTGAGTCAAGTGGGTTTAAAGCGGCATAAAGACAGCAGTGAAAAGCAGCTAAACCCCATTATAAAAATCAAAAACTTTTAAAAACCCGTGAAACAAAGACAGTGAAAGAGAGAGAAATTCTTACAAAATTCGTTCAGGGGCTGTGATGCCACCTGGATTGACCATATCTAGACCCACAGCTGATTGCGACATAAGGGTGGACAGTCTTGGGGCTGAGAGGTTTCGTGAGGTTGGGTGAGCAAACGCAGACCCTTTAAAGTCATACTGCGTGGTACCCATCCCATGGGTCCCAAATCTCCAGGTTCAAGGGCATCTTCCTACATCGAAAACATGCATGAGAAACCCAGAAGATGGTACACCGTTTGATCGGGAAAGGTTGCTAAAACGCACCTCATTTCTCGTCTGATGGTGCTCGGGTTCGCCATTCCAGCCGCTTTACTAGCAATCTCCCTCCTTGGAGAATCAGCAGCTTTAACCTCCTGTTCCGTACAGGTTGCAGTTTGTCCTGAGGATGAACGGGAAGAGGGGGAACCAATGGGAGACTAGCTCTAGGTGTTGGGACAGGCACAGGTCACTCTATTTTCCCATCAGGAAGAAGAATTAACCACAGGCTCATCCTGCCGCCCGGAACCCGAATAGGGCCTGAAGCAATCCTGCGCTTTTGCGGCCAGCTCCCAAGAAAGCGAGTTGAAAAATGGAGCTCAGGGGCACTGCAATTCACAAACCTGCAGAGTTATAAATGATAACTCTCGTCCACAAATATATTCAGGGAAGGCAACGAAGAGGATTTGAAAGCAAGGCAGAATTGCAGGAAACAGATTTCAGGAGGTAGATTCGAATCGCCTTTAAAGCACAGGAAAAGCGGCAAAACCTCGACAATGATGCCCTTGGCCAAAGAGGGCGTATGCGTTTTTTCCTGAATATATTCAGGAAAAAACGCATACGCCCTCTTTGGCCAACCAAGCAACCTGGAAAGGCAAATCAGCGCTACAAAGAAGTCTCGCTTCGCATCGGTCAAAAGGGCCATGCTGAATAAAGGGTCAAAACCAGAAATGCAGGACAGGCCATGGAGAAACGGGAGCCTTGCTACGCTGATGGCCGGGATGTAAATTGCCAACAGCCACTCTGGAGAAGTGTACGGTGTGTCCTGAAACATCTAAAAAACACAGCTTAGAGAGCATAGGGTACTTCCACTCATGGGCGTATACATTGGGAAAACTAAAAATCAGCAAGACACAGGCACCCCAAAGTTTAGGGCTGCTCTGTTGACAAGAACCTCCAATTCGTTACACCTTAAATATCCCAGGAAAGAGAAAAATGGATAAAGAAGTTGTGGTCCTTATGTACAAAGGAATATCACTCAGCCATGAAATCAACGTCATAAGGCTCGTAGCAGCATGATGAGTGGATTTAGGTACGACGATTCTAAGTGAAATAAGTCACACAGAAAAAGACACTTGCCATAAGATATCACTTATAGAGGGAATGTAAAAACCGCTACACTTGAACTGAATTACAAAACAGAACAGAGTCACACGTTTAGAAAACACACTATAGCTGCTTAACGGGAAAGGTGAGGTGGAGTGATGCCTAAAACAAGGGTTTCAAATTAGCTCAGATACCGTTCCATAAACCCAATATGTAATACACAAGGCCTACTCCTTGCTCAGGGAACTGGACTCAACAGCCCCTATTCACCGCCCAAGTATATATCTGACTAGTAAGAATCTTAAAACCTATGTATTGATATCTCTCTGTAAGTGAGTCAAGTGGGTTTAAAGCGGCATAAAGACAGCAGTGAAAAGCAGCTAAACCCCATTATAAAAATCAAAAACTTTTAAAAACCCGTGAAACAAAGACAGTGAAAGAGAGAGAAATTCTTACAAAATTCATTCAGGGGCTGTGATGCCACCTGGATTGACCATATCTAGACCCACAGCTGATTGCGACATAAGGGTGGACAGTCTTGGGGCTGAGAGGTTTCGTGAGGTTGGGTGAGCAAACGCAGACCCTTTAAAGTCATACTGCGTGGTACCCATCCCATGGGTCCCAAATCTCCAGGTTCAAGGGCATCTTCCTACATCGAAAACATGCATGAGAAACCCAGAAGATGGTACACCGTGTGATCGGGAAAGGTTGCTAAAACGCACCTCATTTCTCGTCTGATGGTGCTCGGGTTCGCCATTCCAGCCGCTTTACTAGCAATCTCCCTCCTTGGAGAATCAGCAGCTTTAACCTCCTGTTCCGTACAGGTTGCAGTTTGTCCTGAGGATGAACGGGAAGAGGGGGAACCAATGGGAGACTAGCTCTAGGTGTTGGGACAGGCACAGGTCACTCTATTTTCCCATCAGGAAGAAGAATTAACCACAGGCTCATCCTGCCGCCCGGAACCCGAATAGGGCCTGAAGCAATCCTGCGCTTTTGCGGCCAGCTCCCAAGAAAGCGAGTTGAAAAATGGAGCTCAGGGGCACTGCAATTCACAAACCTGCAGAGTTATAAATGATAACTCTCGTCCACAAATATATTCAGGGAAGACAACGAAGAGGATGTGAAAGCAAGGCAGAATTGCAGGAAACAGATTTCAGGAGGTAGATTCGAATCGCCTTTAAAGCACAGGAAAAGCGGCAAAACCTCGACAATGATGCCCTTGGCCAAAAAGGGCGTATGCGTTTTTTCCTGAATATATATTCAGGAAAAAACGCATACGCCCTTTTTGGCCAACCAAGCAAACTGGAAAGGTAAATCAGCGCTACAAAGAAGTCTCGCTTCGCATCGGTCAAAAGGGCCATGCTGAATAAAGGGTCAAAACCAGAAATGCAGGACAGGCCATGGAGAAACGGGAGCCTTGCTACGCTGATGGGCGGGATGTAAATTGCCAACAGCCACTCTGGAGAAGTGTACGGTGTGTCCTGAAACATCTACAAAACTCAGCTTAGAGAGCATAGGGCACTTCCACTCATGGGCGTATACATTGGGAAAACTAAAAATCAGCAAGACACAGGCACCCCAAAGTTTAGGGCTGCTCTGTTGACAAGAACCTCCACTTCGTTACACCTTAAATATCCCAGGAAAGAGAAAAATGGATAAAGAAGTTGTGGTCCTTATGTACAAAGGAATATCACTCAGCCATGAAATCAACGTCATAAGGCTCGTAGCAGCATGATGAGTGGATTTAGGTACGACGATTCTAAGTGAAATAAGTCACACAGAAAAAGACACTTGCCATAAGATATCACTTATAGAGGGAATGGAAAAACCGCTACACTGGAACTGAATTACAAAACAGAACAGAGTCACACGTTTAGAAAACACACTATAGCTGCTTAACGGGAAAGGTGAGGTGGGGTGATGCCTAAAACAAGGGTTTCAAATTAGCTCAGATACCGTTCCATAAACCCAATATGTAATAGACAAGACCTACTCCTTGCTCAGTGAACTGGACTCAACACCCCCTATTCACCGCCCAAGAATATATCTGACTAGTAAGAATCTTAAAACCTATGTATTGATATCTCTCTGTAAGTGAGTCAAGTGCGTGTAAAGCGGCATAAAGACAGCAGTGAAAAGCAGCTAAACCCCATTATAAAAATCAATAACTTTTAAAAACCCGAGAAACAAAGACAGTGAAAGAGAGAGAAATTCTTACAAAATTCGTTCAGGGGCTGTGATGCCACCTGGATTGACCATATCTAGACCCACAGCTGATTGCGACATAAGGGTGGACACTCTTGGGGCTGAGAGGTTTGGTGAGGTTGGGTGAGCAAACGCAGACCCTTTAAAGTCATACTGCGTGGTACCCATCCCATGGGTCCCAAATCTCCAGGTTCAAGGGCATCTTCCTACATCGAAAACATGCATGAGAAACCCAGAAGATGGTACACCGTGTGATCGGGAAAGGTTGCTAAAACGCACCTCATTTCTCGTCTGATGGTGCTCGGGTTCGCCATTCCAGCCGCTTTACTAGCAATCTCCCTCCTTGGAGAATCAGCAGCTTTAACCTCCTGTTCCGTACAGGTTGCAGTTTGTCCTGAGGATGAACGGGAAGAGGGGGAACCAATGGGAGACTAGCTCTAGATGTTGGGACAGGCACAGGTCACTCTATTTTCCCATCAGGAAGAAGAATTAACCACAGGCTCATCCTGCCGCCCGGAACCCGAATAGGGCCTGAAGCAATCCTGCGCATTTGCGGCCAGCTCCCAAGAAAGCGAGTTGAAAAATGGAGCTCAGGGGCACTGCAATTCACAAACCTGCAGAGTTATAAATGATAACTCTCGTCCACAAATATATTCAGGGAAGGCAACGAAGAGGATGTGAAAGCAAGGCAGAATTGCAGGAAACAGATTTCACGAGGTAGATTCGAATCGCCTTTAAAGCACAGGAAAAGCGGCAAAACCTCGACAATGATGCCCTTGGCCAAAAAGGGCGTATGCGTTTTTTCCTGAATATATTCAGGAAAAAACGCATACGCCCTTTTTGGCCAACCAAGCAACCTGGAAAGGCAAATCAGCGCTACAATGAAGTCTCGCTTCGCATCGGTCAAAAGGGCCATGCTGAATAAAGGGTCAAAACCAGAAATGCAGGACAGGCCATGGAGAAACGGGAGCCTTGCTACGCTGATGGGCGGGATGTAAATTGCCAACAGCCACTCTGGAGAAGTGTACGGTGTGTCCTGAAACATCTAAAAAACACAGCTTAGAGAGCATAGGGGACTTCCACTCATGGGCGTATACATTGGGAAAACTAAAAATCAGCAAGACACAGGCACCCCAAAGTTTAGGGCTGCTCTGTTGACAAGAACCTCCACTTCGTTACACCTTAAATATCCCAGGAAAGAGAAAAATGGATAAAGAAGTTGTGGTCCTTATGTACAAAGGAATATCACTCAGCCATGAAATCAACGTCATAAGGCTAGTAGCAGCATGATGAGTGGATTTAGGTACGACGATTCTAAGTGAAATAAGTCACACAGAAAAAGACACTTGCCATAAGATATCACTTATAGAGGGAATGGAAAAACCGCTACACTGGAACTGAATTACAAAACAGAACAGAGTCACACGTTTAGAAAACACACTATAGCTGCTTAACGGGAAAGGTGAGGTGGGGTGATGCCTAAAACAAGGGTTTCAAATTAGCTCAGATACCGTTCCATAAACCCAATATGTAATAGAGAAGACCTACTCCTTGCTCAGGGAACTGGACTCAACACACCCTATTCACCGCCTAAGAATATATCTGACTACTAAGAATCTTAAAACCTATGTATTGATATCTCTCTGTAAGTGAGTCAAGTGCGTGTAAAGCGGCATAAAGACAGCAGTGAAAAGCAGCTAAACCCCATTATAAAAATCAATAACTTTTAAAAACCCGTGAAACAAAGACAGTGAAAGAGAGAGAAATTCTTACAAAATTCATTCAGGGGCTGTGATGCCACCTGGATTGACCATATCTAGACCCACAGCTGATTGCGACATAAGGGTGGACACTCTTGGGGCTGAGAGGTTTGGTGAGGTTGGGTGAGCAAACGCAGACCCTTTAAAGTCATACTGCGTGGTACCCATCCCATGGGTCCCAAATCTCCAGGTTCAAGGGCATCTTCCTACATCGAAAACATGCATGAGAAACCCAGAAGATGGTACACCGTGTGATCGGGAAAGGTTGCTAAAACGCACCTCATTTCTCGTCTGATGGTGCTCGGGTTCGCGATTCCAGCCGCTTTACTAGCAATCTCCCTCCTTGGAGAATCAGCAGCTTTAACCTCCTGTTCCGTACAGGTTGCAGTTTGTCCTGAGGATGAACGGGAAGAGGGGGAACCAATGGGAGACTAGCTCTAGGTGTTGGGACAGGCACAGGTCACTCTATTTTCCCATCAGGAAGAAGAATTAACCACAGGCTCATCCTGCCGCCCGGAACCCGAATAGGCCCTGAAGCAATCCTGCGCTTTTGCGGCCAGCTCCCAAGAAAGCGAGTTGAAAAATGGAGCTCAGGGGCACTGCAATTCACAAACCTGCAGAGTTATAAATGATAACTCTCGTCCACAAATATATTCAGGGAAGGCAACGAAGAGGATGTGAAAGCAAGGCAGAATTGCAGGAAACAGATTTCAGGAGGTAGATTCGAATCGCCTTTAAAGCACAGGAAAAGCGGCAAAACCTCGACAATGATGCCCTTGGCCAAAAAGGGCGTATGCGTTTTTTCCTGAATATATTCAGGAAAAAACGCATACGCCCTTTTTGGCCAACCAAGCAAACTGGAAAGGTAAATCAGCGCTACAAAGAAGTCTCGCTTCGCATCGGTCAAAAGGGCCATGCTGAATAAAGGGTCAAAACCAGAAATGCAGGACAGGCCATGGAGAAACGGGAGCCTTGCTACGCTGATGGGCGGGATGTAAATTGCCAACAGCCACTCTGGAGAAGTGTACGGTGTGTCCTGAAACATCTACAAAACTCAGCTTAGAGAGCATAGGGCACTTCCACTCATGGGCGTATACATTGGGAAAACTAAAAATCAGCAAGACACAGGCACCCCAAAGTTTAGGGCTGCTCTGTTGACAAGAACCTCCACTTCGTTACACCTTAAATATCCCAGGAAAGAGAAAAATGGATAAAGAAGTTGTGGTCCTTATGTACAAAGGAATATCACTCAGCCATGAAATCAACGTCATAAGGCTCGTAGCAGCATGATGAGTGGATTTAGGTACGACGATTCTAAGTGAAATAAGTCACACAGAAAAAGACACTTGCCATAAGATATCACTTATAGAGGGAATGGAAAAACCGCTACACTGGAACTGAATTACAAAACAGAACAGAGTCACACGTTTAGAAAACACACTATAGCTGCTTAACGGGAAAGGTGAGGTGGGGTGATGCCTAAAACAAGGGTTTCAAATTAGCTCAGATACCGTTCCATAAACCCAATATGTAATAGACAAGACCTACTCCTTGCTCAGTGAACTGGACTCAACACCCCCTATTCACCGCCCAAGAATATATCTGACTAGTAAGAATCTTAAAACCTATGTATTGATATCTCTCTGTAAGTGAGTCAAGTGCGTGTAAAGCGGCATAAAGACAGCAGTGAAAAGCAGCTAAACCCCATTATAAAAATCAATAACTTTTAAAAACCCGAGAAACAAAGACAGTGAAAGAGAGAGAAATTCTTACAAAATTCGTTCAGGGGCTGTGATGCCACCTGGATTGACCATATCTAGACCCACAGCTGATTGCGACATAAGGGTGGAAACTCTTGGGGCTGAGAGGTTTGGTGAGGTTGGGTGAGCAAACGCAGACCCTTTAAAGTCATACTGCGTGGTACCCATCCCATGGGTCCCAAATCTCCAGGTTCAAGGGCATCTTCCTACATCGAAAACATGCATGAGAAACCCAGAAGATGGTACACCGTGTGATCGGGAAAGGTTGCTAAAACGCACCTCATTTCTCGTCTGATGGTGCTCGGGTTCGCCATTCCAGCCGCTTTACTAGCAATCTCCCTCCTTGGAGAATCAGCAGCTTTAACCTCCTGTTCCGTACAGGTTGCAGTTTGTCCTGAGGATGAACGGGAAGAGGGGGAACCAATGGGAGACTAGCTCTAGGTGTTGGGACAGGCACAGGTCACTCTATTTTCCCATCAGGAAGAAGAATTAACCACAGGCTCATCCTGCCGCCCGGAACCCGAATAGGGCCTGAAGCAATCCTGCGCTTTTGCGGCCAGCTCCCAAGAAAGCGAGTTGAAAAATGGAGCTCAGGGGCACTGCAATTCACAAACCTGCAGAGTTATAAATGATAACTCTCGTCCACAAATATATTCAGGGAAGGCAACGAAGAGGATGTGAAAGCAAGGCAGAATTGCAGGAAACAGATTTCAGGAGGTAGATTCGAATCGCCTTTAAAGCACAGGAAAAGCGGCAAAACCTCGACAATGATGCCCTTGGCCAAAAAGGGCGTATGCGTTTTTTCCTGAATATATTCAGGAAAAAACGCATACGCCCTTTTTGGCCAACCAAGCAAACTGGAAAGGTAAATCAGCGCTACAAAGAAGTCTCGCTTCGCATCGGTCAAAAGGGCCATGCTGAATAAAGGGTCAAAACCAGAAATGCAGGACAGGCCATGGAGAAACGGGAGCCTTGCTACGCTGATGGGCGGGATGTAAATTGCCAACAGCCACTCTGGAGAAGTGTACGGTGTGTCCTGAAACATCTACAAAACTCAGCTTAGAGAGCATAGGGCACTTCCACTCATGGGCGTATACATTGGGAAAACTAAAAATCAGCAAGACACAGGCACCCCAAAGTTTAGGGCTGCTCTGTTGACAAGAACCTCCACTTCGTTACACCTTAAATATCCCAGGAAAGAGAAAAATGGATAAAGAAGTTGTGGTCCTTATGTACAAAGGAATATCACTCAGCCATGAAATCAACGTCATAAGGCTCGTAGCAGCATGATGAGTGGATTTAGGTACGACGATTCTAAGTGAAATAAGTCACACAGAAAAAGACACTTGCCATAAGATATCACTTATAGAGGGAATGGAAAAACCGCTACACTGGAACTGAATTACAAAACAGAACAGAGTCACACGTTTAGAAAACACACTATAGCTGCTTAACGGGAAAGGTGAGGTGGGGTGATGCCTAAAACAAGGGTTTCAAATTAGCTCAGATACCGTTCCATAAACCCAATATGTAATAGACAAGACCTACTCCTTGCTCAGTGAACTGGACTCAACACCCCCTATTCACCGCCCAAGAATATATCTGACTAGTAAGAATCTTAAAACCTATGTATTGATATCTCTCTGTAAGTGAGTCAAGTGCGTGTAAAGCGGCATAAAGACAGCAGTGAAAAGCAGCTAAACCCCATTATAAAAATCAATAACTTTTAAAAACCCGAGAAACAAAGACAGTGAAAGAGAGAGAAATTCTTACAAAATTCGTTCAGGGGTTGTGATGCCACCTGGATTGACCATATCTAGACCCACAGCTGATTGCGACATAAGGGTGGAAACTCTTGGGGCTGAGAGGTTTGGTGAGGTTGGGTGAGCAAACGCAGACCCTTTAAAGTAATACTGCGTGGTACCCATCCCATGGGTCCCAAATCTCCAGGTTCAAGGGCATCTTCCTACATCGAAAACATGCATGAGAAACCCAGAAGATGGTACACCGTGTGATCGGGAAAGGTTGCTAAAACGCACCTCATTTCTCGTCTGATGGTGCTCGGGTTCGCCATTCCAGCCGCTTTACTAGCAATCTCCCTCCTTGGAGAATCAGCAGCTTTAACCTCCTGTTCCGTACAGGTTGCAGTTTGTCCTGAGGATGAACGGGAAGAGGGGGAACCAATGGGAGACTAGCTCTAGATGTTGGGACAGGCACAGGTCACTCTATTTTCCCATCAGGAAGAAGAATTAACCACAGGCTCATCCTGCCGCCCGGAACCCGAATAGGGCCTGAAGCAATCCTGCGCTTTTGCGGCCAGCTCCCAAGAAAGCGAGTTGAAAAATGGAGCTCAGGGGCACTGCAATTCACAAACCTGCAGAGTTATAAATGATAACTCTCGTCCACAAATATATTCAGGGAAGGCAACGAAGAGGATGTGAAAGCAAGGCAGAATTGCAGGAAACAGATTTCAGGAGGTAGATTCGAATCGCCTTTAAAGCACAGGAAAAGCGGCAAAACCTCGACAATGATGCCCTTGGCCAAAAAGGGCGTATGCGTTTTTTCCTGAATATATTCAGGAAAAAACGCATACGCCCTTTTTGGCCAACCAAGCAACCTGGAAAGGCAAATCAGCGCTACAATGAAGTCTCGCTTCGCATCGGTCAAAAGGGCCATGCTGAATAAAGGGTCAAAACCAGAAATGCAGGACAGGCCATGGAGAAACGGGAGCCTTGCTACGCTGATGGGTGGGATGTAAATTGCCAACAGCCACTCTGGAGAAGTGTACGGTGTGTCCTGAAACATCTAAAAAACACAGCTTAGAGAGCATAGGGGACTTCCACTCATGGGCGTATACATTGGGAAAACTAAAAATCAGCAAGACACAGGCACCCCAAAGTTTAGGGCTGCTCTGTTGACAAGAACCTCCACTTCGTTACACCTTAAATATCCCAGGAAAGAGAAAAATGGATAAAGAAGTTGTGGTCCTTATGTACAAAGGAATATCACTCAGCCATGAAATCAACGTCATAAGGCTAGTAGCAGCATGATGAGTGGATTTAGGTACGACGATTCTAAGTGAAATAAGTCACACAGAAAAAGACACTTGCCATAAGATATCACTTATAGAGGGAATGGAAAAACCGCTACACTGGAACTGAATTACAAAACAGAACAGAGTCACACGTTTAGAAAACACACTATAGCTGCTTAACGGGAAAGGTGAGGTGGGGTGATGCCTAAAACAAGGGTTTCAAATTAGCTCAGATACCGTTCCATAAACCCAATATGTAATAGAGAAGACCTACTCCTTGCTCAGGGAACTGGACTCAACACACCCTATTCACCGCCTAAGAATATATCTGACTACTAAGAATCTTAAAACCTATGTATTGATATCTCTCTGTAAGTGAGTCAAGTGCGTGTAAAGCGGCATAAAGACAGCAGTGAAAAGCAGCTAAACCCCATTATAAAAATCAATAACTTTTAAAAACCCGTGAAACAAAGACAGTGAAAGAGAGAGAAATTCTTACAAAATTCATTCAGGGGCTGTGATGCCACCTGGATTGACCATATCTAGACCCACAGCTGATTGCGACATAAGGGTGGACACTCTTGGGGCTGAGAGGTTTGGTGAGGTTGGGTGAGCAAACGCAGACCCTTTAAAGTCATACTGCGTGGTACCCATCCCATGGGTCCCAAATCTCCAGGTTCAAGGGCATCTTCCTACATCGAAAACATGCATGAGAAACCCAGAAGATGGTACACCGTGTGATCGGGAAAGGTTGCTAAAACGCACCTCATTTCTCGTCTGATGGTGCTCGGGTTCGCCATTCCAGCCGCTTTACTAGCAATCTCCCTCCTTGGAGAATCAGCAGCTTTAACCTCCTGTTCCGTACAGGTTGCAGTTTGTCCTGAGGATGAACGGGAAGAGGGGGAACCAATGGGAGACTAACTCTAGATGTTGGGACAGGCACAGGTCACTCTATTTTCCCATCAGGAAGAAGAATTAACTACAGGCTCATCCTGCCGCCCGGAATCCGAATAGGGCCTGAAGCAATCCTGCGCTTTTGCGGCCAGCTCCCAAGAAAGCGAGTTGAAAAATGGAGCTCAGGGGCACTGCAATTCACAAACCTGCAGAGTTATAAATGATAACTCTCGTCCACAAATATATTCAGGGAAGGCAACGAAGAGGATGTGAAAGCAAGGCAGAATTGCAGGAAACAGATTTCAGGAGGTAGATTCGAATCGCCTTTAAAGCACAGGAAAAGCGGCAAAACCTCGACAATGATGCCCTTGGCCAAAAAGGGCGTATGCGTTTTTTCCTGAATATATTCAGGAAAAAACGCATACGCCCTTTTTGGCCAACCAAGCAACCTGGAAAGGCAAATCAGCGCTACAAAGAAGTCTCGCTTTGCATCGGTCAAAAGGGCCATGCTGAATAAAGGGTCAAAACCAGAAATGCAGGACAGGCCATGGAGAAACGGGAGCCTTGCTACGCTGATGGGCGGGATGTAAATTGCCAACAGCCACTCTGGAGAAGTGTACGGTGTGTCCTGAAACATCTAAAAAACACAGCTTAGAGAGCATAGGGCACTTCCACTCATGGGCGTATACATTGGGAAAACTAAAAATCAGCAAGACACAGGCACCCCAAAGTTTAGGGCTGCTCTGTTGACAAGAACCTCCACTTCGTTACACCTTAAATATCCCAGGAAAGAGAAAAATGGATAAAGAAGTTGTGGTCCTTCTTTACAATGGAATATCACTCAGCCATGAAATCAACGTCATAAGGCTAGTAGCAGCATGATGAGTGGATTTAGGTACGACGATTCAAAGTGAAATAAGTCACACAGAAAAAGACACTTGCCATAACATATCACTTATAGAGGGAATGTAAAAACCGCTACACTTGAACTGAATTACAAAACAAAACAGAGTCACACGTTTAGAAAACACACTATAGCTGCTTAACGGGAAAGGTGAGGTGGGGTGATGCCTAAAACAAGGGTTTCAAATTAGCTCAGATACCGTTCCATAAACCCAATATGTAATAGACAAGACCTACTCCTTGCTCAGTGAACTGGACTCAACACCCCCTATTCACCGCCCAAGAATATATCTGACTAGTAAGAATCTTAAAACCTATGTATTGATATCTCTCTGTAAGTGAGTCAAGTGCGTGTAAAGCGGCATAAAGGCAGCAGTGAAAAGCAGCTAAACCCCATTATAAAAATCAATAACTTTTAAAAACCCGAGAAACAAAGACAGTGAAAGAGAGAGAAATTCTTACAAAATTCGTTCAGGGGCTGTGATGCCACCCGGATTGACCATATCTAGACCCACAGCTGATTGCGACATAAGGGTGGAAACTCTTGGGGCTGAGAGGTTTGGTGAGGTTGGGTGAGCAAACGCAGACCCTTTAAAGTCATACTGCGTGGTACCCATCCCATGGGTCCCAAATCTCCAGGTTCAAGGGCATCTTCCTACATCGAAAACATGCATGAGAAACCCAGAAGATGGTACACCGTGTGATCGGGAAAGGTTGCTAAAACGCACCTCATTTCTCGTCTGATGGTGCTCGGGTTCGCCATTCCAGCCGCTTTACTAGCAATCTCCCTCCTTGGAGAATCAGCAGCTTTAACCTCCTGTTCCGTACAGGTTGCAGTTTGTCCTGAGGATGAACGGGAAGAGGGGGAACCAATGGGAGACTAGCTCTAGGTGTTGGGACAGGCACAGGTCACTCTATTTTCCCATCAGGAAGAAGAATTAACCACAGGCTCATCCTGCCGCCCGGAACCCGAATAGGGCCTGAAGCAATCCTGCGCATTTGCGGCCAGCTCCCAAGAAAGCGAGTTGAAAAATGGAGCTCAGGGGCACTGCAATTCACAAACCTGCAGAGTTATAAATGATAACTCTCGTCCACAAATATATTCAGGGAAGGCAACGAAGAGGATGTGAAAGCAAGGCAGAATTGCAGGAAACAGATTTCAGGAGGTAGATTCGAATCGCCTTTAAAGCACAGGAAAAGCGGCAAAACCTCGACAATGATGCCCTTGGCCAAAAAGGGCGTATGCGTTTTTTCCTGAATATATTCAGGAAAAAACGCATACGCCCTTTTTGGCCAACCAAGCAACCTGGAAAGGCAAATCAGCGCTACAATGAAGTCTCGCTTCGCATCGGTCAAAAGGGCCATGCTGAATAAAGGGTCAAAACCAGAAATGCAGGACAGGCCATGGAGAAACGGGAGCCTTGCTACGCTGATGGGTGGGATGTAAATTGCCAACAGCCACTCTGGAGAAGTGTACGGTGTGTCCTGAAACATCTAAAAAACACAGCTTAGAGAGCATAGGGGACTTCCACTCATGGGCGTATACATTGGGAAAACTAAAAATCAGCAAGACACAGGCACCCCAAAGTTTAGGGCTGCTCTGTTGACAAGAACCTCCACTTCGTTACACCTTAAATATCCCAGGAAAGAGAAAAATGGATAAAGAAGTTGTGGTCCTTATGTACAAAGGAATATCACTCAGCCATGAAATCAACGTCATAAGGCTAGTAGCAGCATGATGAGTGGATTTAGGTACGACGATTCTAAGTGAAATAAGTCACACAGAAAAAGACACTAGCCATAAGATATCACTTAGAGAGGGAATGGAAAAACCGCTACACTGGAATTGAATTACAAAACAGAACAGAGTCACACGTTTAGAAAACACACTATAGCTGCTTAACGGGAAAGGTGAGGTGGGGTGATGCCTAAAACAAGGGTTTCAAATTAGCTCAGATACCGTTCCATAAACCCAATATGTAATAGAGAAGACCTACTCCTTGCTCAGGGAACTGGACTCAACACACCCTATTCACCGCCTAAGAATATATCTGACTACTAAGAATCTTAAAACCTATGTATTGATATCTCTCTGTAAGTGAGTCAAGTGCGTGTAAAGCGGCATAAAGACAGCAGTGAAAAGCAGCTAAACCCCATTATAAAAATCAATAACTTTTAAAAACCCGTGAAACAAAGACAGTGAAAGAGAGAGAAATTCTTACAAAATTCATTCAGGGGCTGTGATGCCACCTGGATTGACCATATCTAGACCCACAGCTGATTGCGACATAAGGGTGGACACTCTTGGGGCTGAGAGGTTTGGTGAGGTTGGGTGAGCAAACGCAGACCCTTTAAAGTCATACTGCGTGGTACCCATCCCATGGGTCCCAAATCTCCAGGTTCAAGGGCATCTTCCTACATCGAAAACATGCATGAGAAACCCAGAAGATGGTACACCGTGTGATCGGGAAAGGTTGCTAAAACGCACCTCATTTCTCGTCTGATGGTGCTCGGGTTCGCCATTCCAGCCGCTTTACTAGCAATCTCCCTCCTTGGAGAATCAGCAGCTTTAACCTCCTGTTCCGTACAGGTTGCAATTTGTCCTGAGGATGAACGGGAAGAGGGGGAACCAATGGGAGACTAGCTCTAGGTGTTGGGACAGGCACAGGTCACTCTATTTTCCCATCAGGAAGAAGAATTAACCACAGGCTCATCCTGCCGCCCGGAACCCGAATAGGGCCTGAAGCAATCCTGCGCTTTTGCGGCCAGCTCCCAAGAAAGCGAGTTGAAAAATGGAGCTCAGGGGCACTGCAATTCACAAACCTGCAGAGTTATAAATGATAACTCTCGTCCACAAATATATTCAGGGAAGGCAACGAAGAGGATTTGAAAGCAAGGCAGAATTGCAGGAAACAGATTTCAGGAGGTAGATTCGAATCGCCTTTAAAGCACAGGAAAAGCGGCAAAACCTCGACAATGATGCCCTTGGCCAAAAAGGGCGTATGCGTTTTTTCCTGAATATATTCAGGAAAAAACGCATACGCCCTTTTTGGCCAACCAAGCAACCTGGAAAGGCAAATCAGCGCTACAAAGAAGTCTCGCTTCGCATCGGTCAAAAGGGCCATGCTGAATAAAGGGTCAAAACCAGAAATGCAGGACAGGCCATGGAGAAACGGGAGCCTTGCTACGCTGATGGGCGGGATGTAAATTGCCAACAGCCACTCTGGAGAAGTGTACGGTGTGTCCTGAAACATCTAAAAAACACAGCTTAGAGAGCATAGGGCACTTCCACTCATGGGCGTATACATTGGGAAAACTAAAAATCAGCAAGACACAGGCACCCCAAAGTTTAGGGCTGCTCTGTTGACAAGAACCTCCACTTCGTTACACCTTAAATATCCCAGGAAAGAGAAAAATGGATAAAGAAGTTGTGGTCCTTCTTTACAATGGAATATCACTCAGCCATGAAATCAACGTCATAAGGCTAGTAGCAGCATGATGAGTGGATTTAGGTACGACGATTCTAAGTGAAATAAGTCACACAGAAAAAGACACTTGCCATAAGATATCACTTATAGAGGGAATGTAAAAACCGCTACACTTGAACTGAATTACAAAACAGAACAGAGTCACACGTTTAGAAAACACACTATAGCTGTTTAACGGGAAAGGTGAGGTGGAGTGATGCCTAAAACAAGGGTTTCAAATTAGCTCAGATACCGTTCCATAAACCCAATATGTAATACACAAGACCTACTCCTTGCTCAGGGAACTGGACTCAACAGCCCCTATTCACCGCCCAAGTATATATCTGACTAGTAAGAATCTTAAAACCTATGTATTGATAACTCTCTGTAAGTGAGTCAAGTGGGTTTAAAGCGGCATAAAGACAGCAGTGAAAAGCAGCTAAACCCGATTATAAAAATCAATAACTTTTAAAAACCCGTGAAACAAAGACAGTGAAAGAGAGAGAAATTCTTACAAAATTCGTTCAGGGGCTGTGATGCCACCTGGATTGACCATATCTAGACCCACAGCTGATTGCGACATAAGGGTGGACACTCTTGGGGCTGAGAGGTTTGGTGAGGTTGGGTGAGCAAACGCAGACCCTTTAAAGTCATACTGCGTGGTACCCATCCCATGGGTCCCAAATCTCCAGGTTCAAGGGCATCTTCCTACATCGAAAACATGCATGAGAAACCCAGAAGATGGTACACCGTGTGATCGGGAAAGGTTGCTAAAACGCACCTCATTTCTCGTCTGATGGTGCTCGGGTTCGCGATTCCAGCCGCTTTACTAGCAATCTCCCTCCTTGGAGAATCAGCAGCTTTAACCTCCTGTTCCGTACAGGTTGCAGTTTGTCCTGAGGATGAACGGGAAGAGGGGGAACCAATGGGAGACTAGCTCTAGGTGTTGGGACAGGCACAGGTCACTCTATTTTCCCATCAGGAAGAAGAATTAACCACAGGCTCATCCTGCCGCCCGGAACCCGAATAGGGCCTGAAGCAATCCTGCGCTTTTGCGGCCAGCTCCCAAGAAAGCGAGTTGAAAAATGGAGCTCAGGGGCACTGCAATTCACAAACCTGCAGAGTTATAAATGATAACTCTCGTCCACAAATATATTCAGGGAAGGGAACGAAGAGGATTTGAAAGCAAGGCAGAATTGCAGGAAACAGATTTCAGGAGGTAGATTCGAATCGCCTTTAAAGCACAGGAAAAGCGGCAAAACCTCGACAATGATGCCCTTGGCCAAAAAGGGCGTATGCGTTTTTTCCTGAATATATTCAGGAAAAAACGCATACGCCCTTTTTGGCCAACCAAGCAACCTGGAAAGGCAAATCAGCGCTACAAAGAAGTCTCGCTTCCCATCGGTCAAAAGGGCCATGCTGAATAAAGGGTCAAAACCAGAAATGCAGGACAGGCCATGGAGAAACGGGAGCCTTGCTACGCTGATGGGCGGGATGTAAATTGCCAACAGCCACTCTGGAGAAGTGTACGGTGTTTCCTGAAACATCTAAAAAACACAGCTTAGAGAGCATAGGGTACTTCCACTCATGGGCGTATACATTGGGAAAACTAAAAATCAGCAAGACACAGGCACCCCAAAGTTTAGGGCTGCTCTGTTGACAAGAACCTCCACTTCGTTACACCTTAAATATCCCAGGAAAGAGAAAAATGGATAAAGAAGTTGTGGTCCTTATGTACAAAGGAATATCACTCAGCCATGAAATCAACGTCATAAGGCTAGTAGCAGCATGATGAGTGGATTTAGGTACGACGATTCTAAGTGAAATAAGTCACACAGAAAAAGACACTTGCCATAAGATATCACTTATAGAGGGAATGGAAAAACCGCTACACTGGAACTGAATTACAAAACAGAACAGAGTTACACGTTTAGAAAACACACTATAGCTGCTTAACGGGAAAGGTGAGGTGGAGTGATGCCTAAAACAAGGGTTTCAAATTCGCTCAGATACCGTTCCATAAACCCAATATGTAATACACAAGACCTACTCCTTGCTCAGGGAACGGGACTGAACAGCCCCTATTCACCGCCCAAGTATATATCTGACTAGTAAGAATCTTAAAACCTATGTATTGATATCTCTCTGTAAGTGAGTCAAGTGGGTTTAAAGCGGCATAAAGACAGCAGTGAAAAGCAGCTAAACCCCATTATAAAAATCAAAAACTTTTAAAAACCCGTGAAACAAAGACAGTGAAAGAGAGAGAAATTCTTACACAATTCGTTCAGGGGCTGTGATGCCACCTGGATTGACCATATCTAGACCCACAGCTGATTGCGACATAAGGGTGGACACTCTTGGGGCTGAGAGGTTTGGTGAGGTTGGGTGAGCAAACGCAGACCCTTTAAAGTCATACTGCGTGGTACCCATCCCATGGGTCCCAAATCTCCAGGTTCAAGGGCATCTTCCTACATCGAAAACATGCATGAGAAACCCAGAAGATGGTACACCGTGTGATCGGGAAAGGTTGCTAAAACGCACCTCATTTCTCGTCTGATGGTGCTCGGGTTCGCCATTCCAGCCGCTTTACTAGCAATCTCCCTCCTTGGAGAATCAGCAGCTTTAACCTCCTGTTCCGTACAGGTTGCAGTTTGTCCTGAGGATGAACGAGAAGAGGGGGAACCAATGGGAGACTAGCTCTAGGTGTTGGGACAGGCACAGGTCACTCTATTTTCCCATCAGGAAGAAGAATTAACCACAGGCTCATCCTGCCGCCCGGAACCCGAATAGGGCCTGAAGCAATCCTGCGCTTTTGCGGCCAACTCCCAAGAAAGCGAGTTGAAAAATGGAGCTCAGGGGCACTGCAATTCACAAACCTGCTGAGTTATAAATGATAACTCTCGTCCACAAATATATTCAGGGAAGGCAACGAAGAGGATGTGAAAGCAAGGCAGAATTGCAGGAAACAGATTTCAGGAGGTAGATTCGAATCGCCTTTAAAGCACAGGAAAAGCGGCAAAACCTCGACAATGATGCCCTTGCCCAAAAAGGGCGTATGCGTTTTTTCCTGAATATATTCAGGAAAAAACGCATACGCCCTTTTTGGCCAACCAAGCAACCTGGAAAGGCAAATCAGCGCTACAAAGAAGTCTCGCTTCGCATCGGTCAAAAGGGCCATGCTGAATAAAGGGTCAAAACCAGAAATGCAGGACAGGCCATGGAGAAACGGGAGCCTTGCTACGCTGATGGGCGGGATGTAAATTGCCAACAGCCACTCTGGAGAAGTGTACGGTGTGTCCTGAAACATCTAAAAAACACAGCTTAGAGAGCATAGGGTACTTCCACTCATGGGCGTATACATTGGGAAAACTAAAAATCAGCAAGACACAGGCACCCCAAAGTTTAGGGCTGCTCTGTTGACAAGAACCTCCACTTCGTTACACCTTAAATATCCCAGGAAAGAGAAAAATGGATAAAGAAGTTGTGGTCCTTATGTACAAAGGAATATCACTCAGCCATGAAATCAACGTCATAAGGCTAGTAGCAGCATGATGAGTGGATTTAGGTACGACGATTCTAAGTGAAATAAGTCACACAGAAAAAGACACTTGCCATAAGATATCACTTATAGAGGGAATGTAAAAACCGCTACACTTGAACTGAATTACAAAACAGAACAGAGTCACACGTTTAGAAAACACACTATAGCTGCTTAACGGGAAAGGTGAGGTGGGGTGATGCCTAAAACAAGGGTTTCAAATTAGCTCAGATACCGTTCCATAAACCCAATATGTAATAGACAAGACCTACTCCTTGCTCAGGGAACTGGACTCAACACCCCCTATTCACCGCCCAAGAATATATCTGACTAGTAAGAATCTTAAAACCTATGTATTGATATCTCTGTGTAAGTGAGTCAAGTGCGTGTAAAGCGGCATAAAGACAGCAGTTGAAAAGCAGCTAAACCCCATTATAAAAATCAAAAACTTTTAAAAACCCGTGAAACAAAGACAGTGAAAGAGAGAGAAATTCTTACAAAATTCGTTCAAGGGCTGTGATGCCACCTGGATTGACCATATCTAGGCCCACAGCTGATTGCGACATAAGGGTGGACACTCTTGGGGCTGAGAGGTTTGGTGAGGTTGGGTGAGCAAACGCAGACCCTTTAAAGTCATACTGCGTGGTACCCATCCCATGGGTCCCAAATCTCCAGGTTCAAGGGCATCTTCCTACATCGAAAACATGCATGAGAAACCCAGAAGATGGTACACCGTGTGATCGGGAAAGGTGGCTAAAACGCACCTCATTTCTCGTCTGATGGTGCTCGGGTTCGCCATTCCAGCCGCTTTACTAGCAATCTCCCTCCTCGGAGAATCAGCAGCTTTAACCTCCTGTTCCGTACAGGTTGCAGTTTGTCCTGAGGATGAACGGGAAGAGGGGGAACCAATGGGAGACTAGCTCTAGGTGTTGGGACAGGCACAGGTCACTCTATTTTCCCATCAGGAAGAAGAATTAACCACAGGCTCATCCTGCCGCCCGGAACCCGAATAGGGCCTGAAGCAATCCTGCGCTTTTGCGGCCAGCTCCCAAGAAAGCGAGTTGAAAAATGGAGCTCAGGGGCACTGCAATTCACAAACCTGCAGAGTTATAAATGATAACTCTCGTCCACAAATATATTCAGGGAAGGCAACGAAGAGGATTTGAAAGCAAGGCAGAATTGCAGGAAACAGATTTCAGGAGGTAGATTCCAATCGCCTTTAAAGCACAGGAAAAGCGGCAAAACCTCGACAATGATGCCCTTGGCCAAAAAGGGCGTATGCGTTTTTTCCTGAATATATTCAGGAAAAAACGCATACGCCCTTTTTGGCCAACCAAGCAACCTGGAAAGGCAAATCAGCGCTACAAAGAAGTCTCGCTTCGCATCGGTCAAAAGGGCCATGCTGAATAAAGGGTCAAAACCAGAAATGCAGGACAGGCCATGGAGAAACGGGAGCCTTGCTACGCTGATGGGCGGGATGTAAATTGCCAACAGCCACTCTGGAGAAGTGTACGGTGTGTCCTGAAACATCTAAAAAACACAGCTTAGAGAGCATAGGGCACTTCCACTCATGGGCGTATACATTGGGAAAACTAAAAATCAGCAAGACACAGGCACCCCAAAGTTTAGGGCTGCTCTGTTGACAAGAACCTCCACTTCGTTACACCTTAAATATCCCAGGAAAGAGAAAAATGGATAAAGAAGTTGTGGTCCTTCTTTACAATGGAATATCACTCAGCCATGAAATCAACGTCATAAGGCTCGTAGCAGCATGATGAGTGGATTTAGGTACGACGATTCTAAGTGAAATAAGTCACACAGAAAAAGACACTTGCCATAAGATATCACTTATAGAGGGAATGGAAAAACCGCTACACTGGAACTGAATTACAAAACAGAACAGAGTCACACGTTTAGAAAACACACTATAGCTGCTTAACGGGAAAGGTGAGGTGGGGTGATGCCTAAAACAAGGGTTTCAAATTAGCTCAGATACCGTTCCATAAACCCAATATGTAATAGACAAGACCTACTCCTTGCTCAGTGAACTGGACTCAACACCCCCTATTCACCGCCCAAGAATATATCTGACTAGTAAGAATCTTAAAACCTATGTATTGATATCTCTCTGTAAGTGAGTCAAGTGCGTGTAAAGCGGCATAAAGACAGCAGTGAAAAGCAGCTAAACCCCATTATAAAAATCAATAACTTTTAAAAACCCGAGAAACAAAGACAGTGAAAGAGAGAGAAATTCTTACAAAATTCGTTCAGTGGTTGTGATGCCACCTGGATTGACCATATCTAGACCCACAGCTGATTGCGACATAAGGGTGGAAACTCTTGGGGCTGAGAGGTTTGGTGAGGTTGGGTGAGCAAACGCAGACCCTTTAAAGTAATACTGCGTGGTACCCATCCCATGGGTCCCAAATCTCCAGGTTCAAGGGCATCTTCCTACATCGAAAACATGCATGAGAAACCCAGAAGATGGTACACCGTGTGATCGGGAAAGGTTGCTAAAACGCACCTCATTTCTCGTCTGATGGTGCTCGGGTTCGCCATTCCAGCCGCTTTACTAGCAATCTCCCTCCTTGGAGAATCAGCAGCTTTAACCTCCTGTTCCGTACAGGTTGCAGTTTGTCCTGAGGATGAACGGGAAGAGGGGGAACCAATGGGAGACTAGCTCTAGATGTTGGGACAGGCACAGGTCACTCTATTTTCCCATCAGGAAGAAGAATTAACCACAGGCTCATCCTGCCGCCCGGAACCCGAATAGGGCCTGAAGCAATCCTGCGCTTTTGCGGCCAGCTCCCAAGAAAGCGAGTTGAAAAATGGAGCTCAGGGGCACTGCAATTCACAAACCTGCAGAGTTATAAATGATAACTCTCGTCCACAAATATATTCAGGGAAGGCAACGAAGAGGATGTGAAAGCAAGGCAGAATTGCAGGAAACAGATTTCAGGAGGTAGATTCGAATCGCCTTTAAAGCACAGGAAAAGCGGCAAAACCTCGACAATGATGCCCTTGGCCAAAAAGGGCGTATGCGTTTTTTCCTGAATATATTCAGGAAAAAACGCATACGCCCTTTTTGGCCAACCAAGCAACCTGGAAAGGCAAATCAGCGCTACAATGAAGTCTCGCTTCGCATCGGTCAAAAGGGCCATGCTGAATAAAGGGTCAAAACCAGAAATGCAGGACAGGCCATGGAGAAACGGGAGCCTTGCTACGCTGATGGGTGGGATGTAAATTGCCAACAGCCACTCTGGAGAAGTGTACGGTGTGTCCTGAAACATCTAAAAAACACAGCTTAGAGAGCATAGGGGACTTCCACTCATGGGCGTATACATTGGGAAAACTAAAAATCAGCAAGACACAGGCACCCCAAAGTTTAGGGCTGCTCTGTTGACAAGAACCTCCACTTCGTTACACCTTAAATATCCCAGGAAAGAGAAAAATGGATAAAGAAGTTGTGGTCCTTATGTACAAAGGAATATCACTCAGCCATGAAATCAACGTCATAAGGCTAGTAGCAGCATGATGAGTGGATTTAGGTACGACGATTCTAAGTGAAATAAGTCACACAGAAAAAGACACTTGCCATAAGATATCACTTATAGAGGGAATGGAAAAACCGCTACACTGGAACTGAATTACAAAACAGAACAGAGTCACACGTTTAGAAAACACACTATAGCTGCTTAACGGGAAAGGTGAGGTGGGGTGATGCCTAAAACAAGGGTTTCAAATTAGCTCAGATACCGTTCCATAAACCCAATATGTAATAGAGAAGACCTACTCCTTGCTCAGGGAACTGGACTCAACACACCCTATTCACCGCCTAAGAATATATCTGACTACTAAGAATCTTAAAACCTATGTATTGATATCTCTCTGTAAGTGAGTCAAGTGCGTGTAAAGCGGCATAAAGACAGCAGTGAAAAGCAGCTAAACCCCATTATAAAAATCAATAACTTTTAAAAACCCGTGAAACAAAGACAGTGAAAGAGAGAGAAATTCTTACAAAATTCATTCAGGGGCTGTGATGCCACCTGGATTGACCATATCTAGACCCACAGCTGATTGCGACATAAGGGTGGACACTCTTGGGGCTGAGAGGTTTGGTGAGGTTGGGTGAGCAAACGCAGACCCTTTAAAGTCATACTGCGTGGTACCCATCCCATGGGTCCCAAATCTCCAGGTTCAAGGGCATCTTCCTACATCGAAAACATGCATGAGAAACCCAGAAGATGGTACACCGTGTGATCGGGAAAGGTTGCTAAAACGCACCTCATTTCTCGTCTGATGGTGCTCGGGTTCGCCATTCCAGCCGCTTTACTAGCAATCTCCCTCCTTGGAGAATCAGCAGCTTTAACCTCCTGTTCCGTACAGGTTGCAGTTTGTCCTGAGGATGAACGGGAAGAGGGGGAACCAATGGGAGACTAACTCTAGATGTTGGGACAGGCACAGGTCACTCTATTTTCCCATCAGGAAGAAGAATTAACTACAGGCTCATCCTGCCGCCCGGAATCCGAATAGGGCCTGAAGCAATCCTGCGCTTTTGCGGCCAGCTCCCAAGAAAGCGAGTTGAAAAATGGAGCTCAGGGGCACTGCAATTCACAAACCTGCAGAGTTATAAATGATAACTCTCGTCCACAAATATATTCAGGGAAGGCAACGAAGAGGATGTGAAAGCAAGGCAGAATTGCAGGAAACAGATTTCAGGAGGTAGATTCGAATCGCCTTTAAAGCACAGGAAAAGCGGCAAAACCTCGACAATGATGCCCTTGGCCAAAAAGGGCGTATGCGTTTTTTCCTGAATATATTCAGGAAAAAACGCATACGCCCTTTTTGGCCAACCAAGCAACCTGGAAAGGCAAATCAGCGCTACAAAGAAGTCTCGCTTTGCATCGGTCAAAAGGGCCATGCTGAATAAAGGGTCAAAACCAGAAATGCAGGACAGGCCATGGAGAAACGGGAGCCTTGCTACGCTGATGGGCGGGATGTAAATTGCCAACAGCCACTCTGGAGAAGTGTACGGTGTGTCCTGAAACATCTAAAAAACACAGCTTAGAGAGCATAGGGCACTTCCACTCATGGGCGTATACATTGGGAAAACTAAAAATCAGCAAGACACAGGCACCCCAAAGTTTAGGGCTGCTCTGTTGACAAGAACCTCCACTTCGTTACACCTTAAATATCCCAGGAAAGAGAAAAATGGATAAAGAAGTTGTGGTCCTTCTTTACAATGGAATATCACTCAGCCATGAAATCAACGTCATAAGGCTAGTAGCAGCATGATGAGTGGATTTAGGTACGACGATTCAAAGTGAAATAAGTCACACAGAAAAAGACACTTGCCATAACATATCACTTATAGAGGGAATGTAAAAACCGCTACACTTGAACTGAATTACAAAACAAAACAGAGTCACACGTTTAGAAAACACACTATAGCTGCTTAACGGGAAAGGTGAGGTGGGGTGATGCCTAAAACAAGGGTTTCAAATTAGCTCAGATACCGTTCCATAAACCCAATATGTAATAGACAAGACCTACTCCTTGCTCAGTGAACTGGACTCAACACCCCCTATTCACCGCCCAAGAATATATCTGACTAGTAAGAATCTTAAAACCTATGTATTGATATCTCTCTGTAAGTGAGTCAAGTGCGTGTAAAGCGGCATAAAGACAGCAGTGAAAAGCAGCTAAACCCCATTATAAAAATCAATAACTTTTAAAAACCCGAGAAACAAAGACAGTGAAAGAGAGAGAAATTCTTACAAAATTCGTTCAGGGGCTGTGATGCCACCCGGATTGACCATATCTAGACCCACAGCTGATTGCGACATAAGGGTGGAAACTCTTGGGGCTGAGAGGTTTGGTGAGGTTGGGTGAGCAAACGCAGACCCTTTAAAGTCATACTGCGTGGTACCCATCCCATGGGTCCCAAATCTCCAGGTTCAAGGGCATCTTCCTACATCGAAAACATGCATGAGAAACCCAGAAGATGGTACACCGTGTGATCGGGAAAGGTTGCTAAAACGCACCTCATTTCTCGTCTGATGGTGCTCGGGTTCGCCATTCCAGCCGCTTTACTAGCAATCTCCCTCCTTGGAGAATCAGCAGCTTTAACCTCCTGTTCCGTACAGGTTGCAGTTTGTCCTGAGGATGAACGGGAAGAGGGGGAACCAATGGGAGACTAGCTCTAGGTGTTGGGACAGGCACAGGTCACTCTATTTTCCCATCAGGAAGAAGAATTAACCACAGGCTCATCCTGCCGCCCGGAACCCGAATAGGGCCTGAAGCAATCCTGCGCATTTGCGGCCAGCTCCCAAGAAAGCGAGTTGAAAAATGGAGCTCAGGGGCACTGCAATTCACAAACCTGCAGAGTTATAAATGATAACTCTCGTCCACAAATATATTCAGGGAAGGCAACGAAGAGGATGTGAAAGCAAGGCAGAATTGCAGGAAACAGATTTCAGGAGGTAGATCCGAATCGCCTTTAAAGCACAGGAAAAGCGGCAAAACCTCGACAATGATGCCCTTGGCCAAAAAGGGCGTATGCGTTTTTTCCTGAATATATTCAGGAAAAAACGCATACGCCCTTTTTGGCCAACCAAGCAACCTGGAAAGGCAAATCAGCGCTACAATGAAGTCTCGCTTCGCATCGGTCAAAAGGGCCATGCTGAATAAAGGGTCAAAACCAGAAATGCAGGACAGGCCATGGAGAAACGGGAGCCTTGCTACGCTGATGGGTGGGATGTAAATTGCCAACAGCCACTCTGGAGAAGTGTACGGTGTGTCCTGAAACATCTAAAAAACACAGCTTAGAGAGCATAGGGGACTTCCACTCATGGGCGTATACATTGGGAAAACTAAAAATCAGCAAGACACAGGCACCCCAAAGTTTAGGGCTGCTCTGTTGACAAGAACCTCCACTTCGTTACACCTTAAATATCCCAGGAAAGAGAAAAATGGATAAAGAAGTTGTGGTCCTTATGTACAAAGGAATATCACTCAGCCATGAAATCAACGTCATAAGGCTAGTAGCAGCATGATGAGTGGATTTAGGTACGACGATTCTAAGTGAAATAAGTCACACAGAAAAAGACACTAGCCATAAGATATCACTTAGAGAGGGAATGGAAAAACCGCTACACTGGAACTGAATTACAAAACAGAACAGAGTCACACGTTTAGAAAACACACTATAGCTGCTTAACGGGAAAGGTGAGGTGGGGTGATGCCTAAAACAAGGGTTTCAAATTAGCTCAGATACCGTTCCATAAACCCAATATGTAATAGAGAAGACCTACTCCTTGCTCAGGGAACTGGACTCAACACACCCTATTCACCGCCTAAGAATATATCTGACTACTAAGAATCTTAAAACCTATGTATTGATATCTCTCTGTAAGTGAGTCAAGTGCGTGTAAAGCGGCATAAAGACAGCAGTGAAAAGCAGCTAAACCCCATTATAAAAATCAATAACTTTTAAAAACCCGTGAAACAAAGACAGTGAAAGAGAGAGAAATTCTTACAAAATTCATTCAGGGGCTGTGATGCCACCTGGATTGACCATATCTAGACCCACAGCTGATTGCGACATAAGGGTGGACACTCTTGGGGCTGAGAGGTTTGGTGAGGTTGGGTGAGCAAACGCAGACCCTTTAAAGTCATACTGCGTGGTACCCATCCCATGGGTCCCAAATCTCCAGGTTCAAGGGCATCTTCCTACATCGAAAACATGCATGAGAAACCCAGAAGATGGTACACCGTGTGATCGGGAAAGGTTGCTAAAACGCACCTCATTTCTCGTCTGATGGTGCTCGGGTTCGCCATTCCAGCCGCTTTACTAGCAATCTCCCTCCTTGGAGAATCAGCAGCTTTAACCTCCTGTTCCGTACAGGTTGCAATTTGTCCTGAGGATGAACGGGAAGAGGGGGAACCAATGGGAGACTAGCTCTAGGTGTTGGGACAGGCACAGGTCACTCTATTTTCCCATCAGGAAGAAGAATTAACCACAGGCTCATCCTGCCGCCCGGAACCCGAATAGGGCCTGAAGCAATCCTGCGCTTTTGCGGCCAGCTCCCAAGAAAGCGAGTTGAAAAATGGAGCTCAGGGGCACTGCAATTCACAAACCTGCAGAGTTATAAATGATAACTCTCGTCCACAAATATATTCAGGGAAGGCAACGAAGAGGATTTGAAAGCAAGGCAGAATTGCAGGAAACAGATTTCAGGAGGTAGATTCGAATCGCCTTTAAAGCACAGGAAAAGCGGCAAAACCTCGACAATGATGCCCTTGGCCAAAAAGGGCGTATGCGTTTTTTCCTGAATATATTCAGGAAAAAACGCATACGCCCTTTTTGGCCAACCAAGCAACCTGGAAAGGCAAATCAGCGCTACAAAGAAGTCTCGCTTCGCATCGGTCAAAAGGGCCATGCTGAATAAAGGGTCAAAACCAGAAATGCAGGACAGGCCATGGAGAAACGGGAGCCTTGCTACGCTGATGGGCGGGATGTAAATTGCCAACAGCCACTCTGGAGAAGTGTACGGTGTGTCCTGAAACATCTAAAAAACACAGCTTAGAGAGCATAGGGCACTTCCACTCATGGGCGTATACATTGGGAAAACTAAAAATCAGCAAGACACAGGCACCCCAAAGTTTAGGGCTGCTCTGTTGACAAGAACCTCCACTTCGTTACACCTTAAATATCCCAGGAAAGAGAAAAATGGATAAAGAAGTTGTGGTCCTTCTTTACAATGGAATATCACTCAGCCATGAAATCAACGTCATAAGGCTAGTAGCAGCATGATGAGTGGATTTAGGTACGACGATTCTAAGTGAAATAAGTCACACAGAAAAAGACACTTGCCATAAGATATCACTTATAGAGGGAATGTAAAAACCGCTACACTTGAACTGAATTACAAAACAGAACAGAGTCACACGTTTAGAAAACACACTATAGCTGTTTAACGGGAAAGGTGAGGTGGAGTGATGCCTAAAACAAGGGTTTCAAATTAGCTCAGATACCGTTCCATAAACCCAATATGTAATACACAAGACCTACTCCTTGCTCAGGGAACTGGACTCAACAGCCCCTATTCACCGCCCAAGTATATATCTGACTAGTAAGAATCTTAAAACCTATGTATTGATAACTCTCTGTAAGTGAGTCAAGTGGGTTTAAAGCGGCATAAAGACAGCAGTGAAAAGCAGCTAAACCCGATTATAAAAATCAATAACTTTTAAAAACCCGTGAAACAAAGACAGTGAAAGAGAGAGAAATTCTTACAAAATTCGTTCAGGGGCTGTGATGCCACCTGGATTGACCATATCTAGACCCACAGCTGATTGCGACATAAGGGTGGACACTCTTGGGGCTGAGAGGTTTGGTGAGGTTGGGTGAGCAAACGCAGACCCTTTAAAGTCATACTGCGTGGTACCCATCCCATGGGTCCCAAATCTCCAGGTTCAAGGGCATCTTCCTACATCGAAAACATGCATGAGAAACCCAGAAGATGGTACACCGTGTGATCGGGAAAGGTTGCTAAAACGCACCTCATTTCTCGTCTGATGGTGCTCGGGTTCGCGATTCCAGCCGCTTTACTAGCAATCTCCCTCCTTGGAGAATCAGCAGCTTTAACCTCCTGTTCCGTACAGGTTGCAGTTTGTCCTGAGGATGAACGGGAAGAGGGGGAACCAATGGGAGACTAGCTCTAGGTGTTGGGACAGGCACAGGTCACTCTATTTTCCCATCAGGAAGAAGAATTAACCACAGGCTCATCCTGCCGCCCGGAACCCGAATAGGGCCTGAAGCAATCCTGCGCTTTTGCGGCCAGCTCCCAAGAAAGCGAGTTGAAAAATGGAGCTCAGGGGCACTGCAATTCACAAACCTGCAGAGTTATAAATGATAACTCTCGTCCACAAATATATTCAGGGAAGGGAACGAAGAGGATTTGAAAGCAAGGCAGAATTGCAGGAAACAGATTTCAGGAGGTAGATTCGAATCGCCTTTAAAGCACAGGAAAAGCGGCAAAACCTCGACAATGATGCCCTTGGCCAAAAAGGGCGTATGCGTTTTTTCCTGAATATATTCAGGAAAAAACGCATACGCCCTTTTTGGCCAACCAAGCAACCTGGAAAGGCAAATCAGCGCTACAAAGAAGTCTCGCTTCCCATCGGTCAAAAGGGCCATGCTGAATAAAGGGTCAAAACCAGAAATGCAGGACAGGCCATGGAGAAACGGGAGCCTTGCTACGCTGATGGGCGGGATGTAAATTGCCAACAGCCACTCTGGAGAAGTGTACGGTGTTTCCTGAAACATCTAAAAAACACAGCTTAGAGAGCATAGGGTACTTCCACTCATGGGCGTATACATTGGGAAAACTAAAAATGAGCAAGACACAGGCACCCCAAAGTTTAGGGCTGCTCTGTTGACAAGAACCTCCACTTCGTTACACCTTAAATATCCCAGGAAAGAGAAAAATGGATAAAGAAGTTGTGGTCCTTATGTACAAAGGAATATCACTCAGCCATGAAATCAACGTCATAAGGCTAGTAGCAGCATGATGAGTGGATTTAGGTACGACGATTCTAAGTGAAATAAGTCACACAGAAAAAGACACTTGCCATAAGATATCACTTATAGAGGGAATGTAAAAACCGCTACACTTGAACTGAATTACAAAACAGAACAGAGTTACACGTTTAGAAAACACACTATAGCTGCTTAACGGGAAAGGTGAGGTGGAGTGATGCCTAAAACAAGGGTTTCAAATTCGCTCAGATACCGTTCCATAAACCCAATATGTAATACACAAGACCTACTCCTTGCTCAGGGAACGGGACTGAACAGCCCCTATTCACCGCCCAAGTATATATCTGACTAGTAAGAATCTTAAAACCTATGTATTGATATCTCTCTGTAAGTGAGTCAAGTGGGTTTAAAGCGGCATAAAGACAGCAGTGAAAAGCAGCTAAACCCCATTATAAAAATCAAAAACTTTTAAAAACCCGTGAAACAAAGACAGTGAAAGAGAGAGAAATTCTTACACAATTCGTTCAGGGGCTGTGATGCCACCTGGATTGACCATATCTAGACCCACAGCTGATTGCGACATAAGGGTGGACACTCTTGGGGCTGAGAGGTTTGGTGAGGTTGGGTGAGCAAACGCAGACCCTTTAAAGTCATACTGCGTGGTACCCATCCCATGGGTCCCAAATCTCCAGGTTCAAGGGCATCTTCCTACATCGAAAACATGCATGAGAAACCCAGAAGATGGTACACCGTGTGATCGGGAAAGGTTGCTAAAACGCACCTCATTTCTCGTCTGATGGTGCTCGGGTTCGCCATTCCAGCCGCTTTACTAGCAATCTCCCTCCTTGGAGAATCAGCAGCTTTAACCTCCTGTTCCGTACAGGTTGCAGTTTGTCCTGAGGATGAACGAGAAGAGGGGGAACCAATGGGAGACTAGCTCTAGGTGTTGGGACAGGCACAGGTCACTCTATTTTCCCATCAGGAAGAAGAATTAACCACAGGCTCATCCTGCCGCCCGGAACCCGAATAGGGCCTGAAGCAATCCTGCGCTTTTGCGGCCAACTCCCAAGAAAGCGAGTTGAAAAATGGAGCTCAGGGGCACTGCAATTCACAAACCTGCTGAGTTATAAATGATAACTCTCGTCCACAAATATATTCAGGGAAGGCAACGAAGAGGATGTGAAAGCAAGGCAGAATTGCAGGAAACAGATTTCAGGAGGTAGATTCGAATCGCCTTTAAAGCACAGGAAAAGCGGCAAAACCTCGACAATGATGCCCTTGCCCAAAAAGGGCGTATGCGTTTTTTCCTGAATATATTCAGGAAAAAACGCATACGCCCTTTTTGGCCAACCAAGCAACCTGGAAAGGCAAATCAGCGCTACAAAGAAGTCTCGCTTCGCATCGGTCAAAAGGGCCATGCTGAATAAAGGGTCAAAACCAGAAATGCAGGACAGGCCATGGAGAAACGGGAGCCTTGCTACGCTGATGGGCGGGATGTAAATTGCCAACAGCCACTCTGGAGAAGTGTACGGTGTGTCCTGAAACATCTAAAAAACACAGCTTAGAGAGCATAGGGTACTTCCACTCATGGGCGTATACATTGGGAAAACTAAAAATCAGCAAGACACAGGCACCCCAAAGTTTAGGGCTGCTCTGTTGACAAGAACCTCCACTTCGTTACACCTTAAATATCCCAGGAAAGAGAAAAATGGATAAAGAAGTTGTGGTCCTTATGTACAAAGGAATATCACTCAGCCATGAAATCAACGTCATAAGGCTAGTAGCAGCATGATGAGTGGATTTAGGTACGACGATTCTAAGTGAAATAAGTCACACAGAAAAAGACACTTGCCATAAGATATCACTTATAGAGGGAATGTAAAAACCGCTACACTTGAACTGAATTACAAAACAGAACAGAGTCACACGTTTAGAAAACACACTATAGCTGCTTAACGGGAAAGGTGAGGTGGGGTGATGCCTAAAACAAGGGTTTCAAATTAGCTCAGATACCGTTCCATAAACCCAATATGTAATAGACAAGACCTACTCCTTGCTCAGGGAACTGGACTCAACACCCCCTATTCACCGCCCAAGAATATATCTGACTAGTAAGAATCTTAAAACCTATGTATTGATATCTCTGTGTAAGTGAGTCAAGTGCGTGTAAAGCGGCATAAAGACAGCAGTTGAAAAGCAGCTAAACCCCATTATAAAAATCAAAAACTTTTAAAAACCCGTGAAACAAAGACAGTGAAAGAGAGAGAAATTCTTACAAAATTCGTTCAAGGGCTGTGATGCCACCTGGATTGACCATATATAGACCCACAGCTGATTGCGACATAAGGGTGGACACTCTTGGGGCTGAGAGGTTTGGTGAGGTTGGGTGAGCAAACGCAGACCCTTTAAAGTCATACTGCGTGGTACCCATCCCATGGGTCCCAAATCTCCAGGTTCAAGGGCATCTTCCTACATCGAAAACATGCATGAGAAACCCAGAAGATGGTACACCGTGTGATCGGGAAAGGTTGCTAAAACGCACCTCATTTCTCGTCTGATGGTGCTCGGGTTCGCCATTCCAGCCGCTTTACTAGCAATCTCCCTCCTCGGAGAATCAGCAGCTTTAACCTCCTGTTCCGTACAGGTTGCAGTTTGTCCTGAGGATGAACGGGAAGAGGGGGAACCAATGGGAGACTAGCTCTAGGTGTTGGGACAGGCATAGGTCACTCTATTTTCCCATCAGGAAGAAGAATTAACCACAGGCTCATCCTGCCGCCCGGAACCCGAATAGGGCCTGAAGCAATCCTGCGGTTTTGCGGCCAGCTCCCAAGAAAGCGAGTTGAAAAATGGAGCTCAGGGGCACTGCAATTCACAAACCTGCAGAGTTATAAATGATAACTCTCGTCCACAAATATATTCAGGGAAGGCAACGAAGAGGATGTGAAAGCAAGGCAGAATTGCAGGAAACAGATTTCAGGAGGTAGATTCGAATCGCCCTTAAAGCACAGGAAAAGCGGCAAAACCTCGACAATGATGCCCTTGGCCAAAAAGGGCGTATGCGTTTTTTCCTGAATATATTCAGGAAAAAACGCATACGCCCTTTTTGGCCAACCAAGCAACCTGGAAAGGCAAATCAGCGCTACAAAGAAGTCTCGCTTCGCATCGGTCAAAAGGGCCATGCTGAATAAAGGGTCAAAACCAGAAATGCAGGACAGGCCATGGAAAAACGGGAGCCTTGCTACGCTGATGGGCGGGATGTAAATTGCCAACAGCCACTCTGGAGAAGTGTACGGTGTGTCCTGAAACATCTAAAAAACACAGCTTAGAGAGCATAGGGTACTTCCACTCATGGGCGTATACATTGGGAAAACTAAAAATCAGCAAGACACAGGCACCCCAAAGTTTAGGGCTGCTCTGTTGACAAGAACCTCCACTTCGTTACACCTTAAATATCCCAGGAAAGAGAAAAATGGATAAAGAAGTTGTGGTCCTTATGTACAAAGGAATATCACTCAGCCATGAAATCAACGTCATAAGGCTAGTAGCAGCATGATGAGTGGATTTAGGTACGACGATTCTAAGTGAAATAAGTCACACAGAAAAAGACACTTGCCATAAGATATCACTTATAGAGGGAATGTAAAAACCGCTACACTTGAACTGAATTACAAAACAGAACAGAGTCACACGTTTAGAAAACACACTATAGCTGCTTAACGGGAAAGGTGAGGTGGAGTGATGCCTAAAACAAGGGTTTCAAATTAGCTCAGATACCGTTCCATAAACCCAATATGTAATACACAAGACCTACTCCTTGCTCAGGGAACTGGACTCAACAGCCCCTATTCACCGCCCAAGTATATATCTGACTAGTAATAATCTTAAAACCTATGTATTGATATCTCTCTGTAAGTGAGTCAAGTGGGTTTAAAGCGGCATAAAGACAGCAGTGAAAAGCAGCTAAACCCCATTATAAAAATCAAAAACTTTTAAAAACCCGTGAAACAAAGACAGTGAAAGAGAGAGAAATTCTTACAAAATTCGTTCAGGGGCTGTGATGCCACCTGGATTGACCATATCTAGACCCACAGCTGATTGCGACATAAGGGTGGACACTCTTGGGGCTGAGAGGTTTGGTGAGGTTGGGTGAGCAAACGCAGACCCTTTAAAGTCATACTGCCTGGTACCCATCCCATGGGTCCCAAATCTCCAGGTTCAAGGGCATCTTCCTACATCGAAAACATGCATGAGAAACCCAGAAGATGGTACACCGTGTGATCGGGAAAGGTTGCTAAAACGCACCTCATTTCTCGTCTGATGGTGCTCGGGTTCGCCATTCCAGGCGCTTTACTAGCAATCTCCCTCCTTGGAGAATCAGCAGCTTTAACCTCCTGTTCCGTACAGGTTGCAATTTGTCCTGAGGATGAACGGGAAGAGGGGGAACCAATGGGAGACTAGCTCTAGGTGTTGGGACAGGCACAGGTCACTCTATTTTCCCATCAGGAAGAAGAATTAACCACAGGCTCATCCTGCCGCCCGGAACCCGAATAGGGCCTGAAGCAATACTGCGCTTTTGCGGCCAGCTCCCAAGAAAGCGAGTTGAAAAATGGAGCTCAGGGGCACTGCAATTCACAAACCTGCAGAGTTATAAATGATAACTCTCGTCCACAAATATATTCAGGGAAGGCAACGAAGAGGATGTGAAAGCAAGGCAGAATTGCAGGAAACAGATTTCAGGAGGTAGATTCGAATCGCCCTTAAAGCACAGGAAAAGCGGCAAAACCTCGACAATGATGCCCTTGGCCAAAAAGGGCGTATGCGTTTTTTCCTGAATATATTCAGGAAAAAACGCATACGCCCTTTTTGGCCAACCAAGCAACCTGGAAAGGCAAATCAGCGCTACAAAGAAGTCTCGCTTCGCATCGGTCAAAAGGGCCATGCTGAATAAAGGGTCAAAACCAGAAATGCAGGACAGGCCATGGAGAAACGGGAGCCTTGCTACGCTGATGGGCGGGATGTAAATTGCCAACAGCCACTCTGGAGAAGTGTACGGTGTGTCCTGAAACATCTAAAAAACACAGCTTAGAGAGCATAGGGTACTTCCACTCATGGGCGTATACATTGGGAAAACTAAAAATCAGCAAGACACAGGCACCCCAAAGTTTAGGGCTGCTCTGTTGACAAGAACCTCCACTTCGTTACACCTTAAATATCCCAGCAAAGAGAAAAATGGATAAAGAAGTTGTGGTCCTTATGTACAAAGGAATATCACTCAGCCATGAAATCAACGTCATAAGGCTAGTAGCAGCATGATGAGTGGATTTAGGTACGACGATTCTAAGTGAAATAAGTCACACAGAAAAAGACACTTGCCATAAGATATCACTTATAGAGGGAATGTAAAAACCGCTACACTTGAACTGAATTACAAAACAGAACAGAGTCACACGTTTAGAAAACACACTATAGCTGCTTAACGGGAAAGGTGAGGTGGAGTGATGCCTAAAACAAGGGTTTCAAATTAGCTCAGATATCGTTCCATAAACCCAATATGTAATACACAAGACCTACTCCTTGCTCAGGGAACTGGACTCAACAGCCCCTATTCACCGCCGAAGTATATATCTGACTAGTAAGAATCTTAAAACGTATGTATTGATATCTCTCTGTAAGTGAGTCAAGTGGGTTTAAAGCGGCATAAAGACAGCAGTGAAAAGCAGCTAAACCCCATTATAAAAATCAAAAACTTTTAAAAACCCGTGAAACAAAGACAGTGAAAGAGAGAGAAATTCTTACAAAATTCGTTCAGGGGCTGTGATGCCACCTGGATTGACCATATCTAGACCCACAGCTGATTGCGACATAAGGGTGGACACTCTTGGGGCTGAGAGGTTTGGTGAGGTTGGGTGAGCAAACGCAGACCCTTTAAAGACATACTGCGTGGTACCCATCCCATGGGTCCCAAATCTCCAGGTTCAAGGGCATCTTCCTACATCGAAAACATGCATGAGAAACCCAGAAGATGGTACACCGTGTGATCGGGAAAGGTTGCTAAAACGCACCTCATTTCTCGTCTGATGGTGCTCGGGTTCGCCATTCCAGGCGCTTTACTAGCAATCTCCCTCCTTGGAGAATCAGCAGCTTTAACCTCCTGTTCCGTACAGGTTGCAATTTGTCCTGAGGATGAACGGGAAGAGGGGGAACCAATGGGAGACTAGCTCTAGGTGTTGGGACAGGCACAGGTCACTCTATTTTCCCATCAGGAAGAAGAATTAACCACAGGCTCATCCTGCCGCCCGGAACCCGAATAGGGCCTGAAGCAATACTGCGCTTTTGCGGCCAGCTCCCAAGAAAGCGAGTTGAAAAATGGAGCTCAGGGGCACTGCAATTCACAAACCTGCAGAGTTATAAATGATAACTCTCGTCCACAAATATATTCAGGGAAGGCAACGAAGAGGATGTGAAAGCAAGGCAGAATTGCAGGAAACAGATTTCAGGAGGTAGATTCGAATCGCCCTTAAAGCACAGGAAAAGCGGCAAAACCTCGACAATGATGCCCTTGGCCAAAAAGGGCGTATGCGTTTTTTCCTGAATATATTCAGGAAAAAACGCATACGCCCTTTTTGGCCAACCAAGCAACCTGGAAAGGCAAATCAGCGCTACAAAGAAGTCTCGCTTCGCATCGGTCAAAAGGGCCATGCTGAATAAAGGGTCAAAACCAGAAATGCAGGACAGGCCATGGAGAAACGGGAGCCTTGCTACGCTGATGGGCGGGATGTAAATTGCCAACAGCCACTCTGGAGAAGTGTACGGTGTGTCCTGAAACATCTAAAAAACACAGCTTAGAGAGCATAGGGTACTTCCACTCATGGGCGTATACATTGGGAAAACTAAAAATCAGCAAGACACAGGCACCCCAAAGTTTAGGGCTGCTCTGTTGACAAGAACCTCCACTTCGTTACACCTTAAATATCCCAGCAAAGAGAAAAATGGATAAAGAAGTTGTGGTCCTTATGTACAAAGGAATATCACTCAGCCATGAAATCAACGTCATAAGGCTAGTAGCAGCATGATGAGTGGATTTAGGTACGACGATTCTAAGTGAAATAAGTCACACAGAAAAAGACACTTGCCATAAGATATCACTTATAGAGGGAATGTAAAAACCGCTACACTTGAACTGAATTACAAAACAGAACAGAGTCACACGTTTAGAAAACACACTATAGCTGCTTAACGGGAAAGGTGAGGTGGAGTGATGCCTAAAACAAGGGTTTCAAATTAGCTCAGATATCGTTCCATAAACCCAATATGTAATACACAAGACCTACTCCTTGCTCAGGGAACTGGACTCAACAGCCCCTATTCACCGCCGAAGTATATATCTGACTAGTAAGAATCTTAAAACGTATGTATTGATATCTCTCTGTAAGTGAGTCAAGTGGGTTTAAAGCGGCATAAAGACAGCAGTGAAAAGCAGCTAAACCCCATTATAAAAATCAAAAACTTTTAAAAACCCGTGAAACAAAGACAGTGAAAGAGAGAGAAATTCTTACAAAATTCGTTCAGGGGCTGTGATGCCACCTGGATTGACCATATCTAGACCCACAGCTGATTGCGACATAAGGGTGGACACTCTTGGGGCTGAGAGGTTTGGTGAGGTTGGGTGAGCAAACGCAGACCCTTTAAAGACATACTGCGTGGTACCCATCCCATGGGTCCCAAATCTCCAGGTTCAAGGGCATCTTCCTACATCGAAAACATGCATGAGAAACCCAGAAGATGGTACACCGTGTGATCGGGAAAGGTTGCTAAAACGCACCTCATTTCTCGTCTGATGGTGCTCGGGTTCGCCATTCCAGGCGCTTTACTAGCAATCTCCCTCCTTGGAGAATCAGCAGCTTTAACCTCCTGTTCCGTACAGGTTGCAATTTGTCCTGAGGATGAACGGGAAGAGGGGGAACCAATGGGAGACTAGCTCTAGGTGTTGGGACAGGCACAGGTCACTCTATTTTCCCATCAGGAAGAAGAATTAACCACAGGCTCATCCTGCCGCCCGGAACCCGAATAGGGCCTGAAGCAATCCTGCGCTTTTGCGGCCATCTCCCAAGAAAGCGAGTTGAAAAATGGAGCTCAGGGGCACTGCAATTCACAAACCTGCAGAGTTATAAATGATAACTCTCGTCCACAAATATATTCAGGGAAGGCAACGAAGAGGATTTGAAAGCAAGGCAGAATTGCAGGAAACAGATTTCAGGAGGTAGATTCGAATCGCCTTTAAAGCACAGGAAAAGCGGCAAAACCTCGACAATGATGCCCTTGGCCAAAAAGGGCGTATGCGTTTTTTCCTGAATATATTCAGGAAAAAACGCATACGCCCTTTTTGGCCAACCAAGCAACCTGGAAAGGCAAATCAGCGCTACAAAGAAGTCTCGCTTCGCATCGGTCAAATGGGCCATGCTGAATAAAGGGTCAAAACCAGAAATGCAGGACAGGCCATGGAGAAACGGGAGCCTTGCTACGCTGATGGGCGGGATGTAAATTGCCAACAGCCACTCTGGAGAAGTGTACGGTGTGTCCTGAAACATCTAAAAAACACAGCTTAGAGAGCATAGGGTACTTCCACTCATGGGCGTATACATTGGGAAAACTAAAAATCAGCAAGACACAGGCACCCCAAAGTTTAGGGCTGCTCTGTTGACAAGAACCTCCACTTCGTTACACCTTAAATATCCCAGGAAAGAGAAAAATGGATAAAGAAGTTGTGGTCCTTATGTACAAAGGAATATCACTCAGCCATGAAATCAACGTCATAAGGCTAGTAGCAGCATGATGAGTGGATTTAGGTACGACGATTCTAAGTGAAATAAGTCACACAGAAAAAGACACTTGCCATAAGATATCACTTATAGAGGGAATGTAAAAACCGCTACACTTGAACTGAATTACAAAACAGAACAGAGTCACACGTTTAGAAAACACACTATAGCTGCTTAACGGGAAAGGTGAGGTGGGGTGATGCCTAAAACAAGGGTTTCAAATTAGCTCAGATACCGTTCCATAAACCCAATATGTAATAGACAAGACCTACTCCTTGCTCAGGGAACTGGACTCAACACCCCCTATTCACCGCCCAAGAATATATCTGACTAGTAAGAATCTTAAAACCTATGTATTGATATCTCTCTGTAAGTGAGTCAAGTGCGTGTAAAGCGGCATAAAGACAGCAGTGAAAAGCAGCTAAACACCATTATAAAAATCAATAACTTTTAAAAACCCGTGAAACAAAGACAGTGAAAGAGAGAGAAATTCTTACAAAATTCGTTCAGGGGCTGTGATGCCACCTGGATTGACCATATCTAGACCCACAGCTGATTGCGACTTAAGGGTGGACACTCTTGGGGCTGAGAGGTTTGGTGAGGTTGGGTGAGCAAACACAGACTCTTTAAAGTAATACTGCGTGGTACCCATCCCATGGGTCCCAAATCTCCACGTTCAAGGGCATCTTCCTACATCGAAAACATGCATGAGAAACCCAGAAGATGGTACACCGTGTGATCGGGAAAGGTTGCTAAAACGCACCTCATTTCTCGTCTGATGGTGCTCGGGTTCGCCATTCCAGGCGCTTTACTAGCAATCTCCCTCCTTGGAGAATCAGCAGCTTTAACCTCCTGTTCCGTACAGGTTGCAATTTGTCCTGAGGATGAACGGGAAGAGGGGGAACCAATGGGAGACTAGCTCTAGGTGTTGGGACAGGCACAGGTCACTCTATTTTCCCATCAGGAAGAAGAATTAACCACAGGCTCATCCTGCCGCCCGGAACCCGAATAGGGCCTGAAGCAATCCTGCGCTTTTGCGGCCAGCTCCCAAGAAAGCGAGTTGAAAAATGGAGCTCAGGGGCACTGCAATTCACAAACCTGCAGAGTTATAAATGATAACTCTCGTCCACAAATATATTCAGGGAAGGCAACGAAGAGGATTTGAAAGCAAGGCAGAATTGCAGGAAACAGATTTCAGGAGGTAGATTCGAATCGCCTTTAAAGCACAGGAAAAGCGGCAAAACCTCGACAATGATGCCCTTGGCCAAAAAGGGCGTATGCGTTTTTTCCTGAATATATTCAGGAAAAAACGCATACGCCCTTTTTGGCCAACCAAGCAACCTGGAAAGGCAAATCAGCGCTACAAAGAAGTCTCGCTTCGCATCGGTCAAATGGGCCATGCTGAATAAAGGGTCAAAACCAGAAATGCAGGACAGGCCATGGAGAAACGGGAGCCTTGCTACGCTGATGGGCGGGATGTAAATTGCCAACAGCCACTCTGGAGAAGTGTACGGTGTGTCCTGAAACATCTAAAAAACACAGCTTAGAGAGCATAGGGTACTTCCACTCATGGGCGTATACATTGGGAAAACTAAAAATCAGCAAGACACAGGCACCCCAAAGTTTAGGGCTGCTCTGTTGACAAGAACCTCCACTTCGTTACACCTTAAATATCCCAGGAAAGAGAAAAATGGATAAAGAAGTTGTGGTCCTTATGTACAAAGGAATATCACTCAGCCATGAAATCAACGTCATAAGGCTCGTAGCAGCATGATGAGTGGATTTAGGTACGACGATTCTAAGTGAAATAAGTCACACAGAAAAAGACACTTGCCATAAGATATCACTTATAGAGGGAATGGAAAAACCGCTACACTGGAACTGAATTACAAAACAGAACAGAGTCACACGTTTAGAAAACACACTATAGCTGCTTAACGGGAAAGGTGAGGTGGGGTGATGCCTAAAACAAGGGTTTCAAATTAGCTCAGATACCGTTCCACAAACCCAATATGTAATAGACAAGACCTACTCCTTGCTCAGTGAACTGGACTCAACACCCCCTATTCACCGCCCAAGAATATATCTGACTAGTAAGAATCTTAAAACCTATGTATTGATATCTCTCTGTAAGTGAGTCAAGTGCGTGTAAAGCGGCATAAAGACAGCAGTGAAAAGCAGCTAAACACCATTATAAAAATCAATAACTTTTAAAAACCCGTGAAACAAAGACAGTGAAAGAGAGAGAAATTCTTACAAAATTCGTTCAGGGGCTGTGATGCCACCTGGATTGACCATATCTAGACCCACAGCTGATTGCGACATAAGGGTGGACACTCTTGGGGCTGAGAGGTTTGGTGAGGTTGGGTGAGCAAACACAGACTCTTTAAAGTAATACTGCGTGGTACCCATCCCATGGGTCCCAAATCTCCACGTTCAAGGGCATCTTCCTACATCGAAAACATGCATGAGAAACCCAGAAGATGGTACACCGTGTGATCGGGAAAGGTTGCTAAAACGCACCTCATTTCTCGTCTGATGGTGCTCGGGTTCGCCATTCCAGGCGCTTTACTAGCAATCTCCCTCCTTGGAGAATCAGCAGCTTTAACCTCCTGTTCCGTACAGGTTGCAATTTGTCCTGAGGATGAACGGGAAGAGGGGGAACCAATGGGAGACTAGCTCTAGGTGTTGGGACAGGCACAGGTCACTCTATTTTCCCATCAGGAAGAAGAATTAACCACAGGCTCATCCTGCCGCCCGGAACCCGAATAGGGCCTGAAGCAATCCTGCGCTTTTGCGGCCAGCTCCCAAGAAAGCGAGTTGAAAAATGGAGCTCAGGGGCACTGCAATTCACAAACCTGCAGAGTTATAAATGATAACTCTCGTCCACAAATATATTCAGGGAAGGCAACGAAGAGGATTTGAAAGCAAGGCAGAATTGCAGGAAACAGATTTCAGGAGGTAGATTCGAATCGCCTTTAAAGCACAGGAAAAGCGGCAAAACCTCGACAATGATGCCCTTGGCCAAAAAGGGCGTATGCGTTTTTTCCTGAATATATTCAGGAAAAAACGCATACGCCCTTTTTGGCCAACCAAGCAACCTGGAAAGGCAAATCAGCGCTACAAAGAAGTCTCGCTTCGCATCGGTCAAATGGGCCATGCTGAATAAAGGGTCAAAACCAGAAATGCAGGACAGGCCATGGAGAAACGGGAGCCTTGCTACGCTGATGGGCGGGATGTAAATTGCCAACAGCCACTCTGGAGAAGTGTACGGTGTGTCCTGAAACATCTAAAAAACACAGCTTAGAGAGCATAGGGTACTTCCACTCATGGGCGTATACATTGGGAAAACTAAAAATCAGCAAGACACAGGCACCCCAAAGTTTAGGGCTGCTCTGTTGACAAGAACCTCCACTTCGTTACACCTTAAATATCCCAGGAAAGAGAAAAATGGATAAAGAAGTTGTGGTCCTTATGTACAAAGGAATATCACTCAGCCATGAAATCAACGTCATAAGGCTCGTAGCAGCATGATGAGTGGATTTAGGTACGACGATTCTAAGTGAAATAAGTCACACAGAAAAAGACACTTGCCATAAGATATCACTTATAGAGGGAATGGAAAAACCGCTACACTGGAACTGAATTACAAAACAGAACAGAGTCACACGTTTAGAAAACACACTATAGCTGCTTAACGGGAAAGGTGAGGTGGGGTGATGCCTAAAACAAGGGTTTCAAATTAGCTCAGATACCGTTCCACAAACCCAATATGTAATAGACAAGACCTACTCCTTGCTCAGGGAACTGGACTCAACACCCCCTATTCACCGCCCAAGAATATATCTGACTAGTAAGAATCTTAAAACCTATGTATTGATATCTCTCTGTAAGTGAGTCAAGTGCGTGTAAAGCGGCATAAAGACAGCAGTGAAAAGCAGCTAAACCCCATTATAAAAATCAATAACTTTTAAAAACCCGAGAAACAAAGACAGTGAAAGAGAGAGAAATTCTTACAAAATTCGTGCAGGGGCTGTGATGCCACCTGGATTGACCATATCTAGACCCACAGCTGATTGCGACATAAGGGTGGACACTCTTGGGGCTGAGAGGTTTGGTGAGGTTGGGTGAGCAAACGCAGACCCTTTAAAGTCATACTGCGTGGTACCCATCCCATGGGTCCCAAATCTCCAGGTTCAAGGGCATCTTCCTACATCGAAAACATGCATGAGAAACCCAGAAGATGGTACACCGTGTGATCGGGAAAGGTTGCTAAAACGCACCTCATTTCTCGTCTGATGGTGCTCGGGTTCGCCATTCCAGCCGCTTTACTAGCAATCTCCCTCCTTGGAGAATCAGCAGCTTTAACCTCCTGTTCCGTACAGGTTGCAGTTTGTCCTGAGGATGAACGGGAAGAGGGGGAACCAATGGGAGACTAGCTCTAGGTGTTGGGACAGGCACAGGTCACTCTATTTTCCCATCAGGAAGAAGAATTAACCACAGGCTCATCCTGCCGCCCGGAACCCGAATAGGGCCTGAAGCAATCCTGCGCTTTTGCGGCCAGCTCCCAAGAAAGCGAGTTGAAAAATGGAGCTCAGGGGCACTGCAATTCACAAACCTGCAGAGTTATAAATGATAACTCTCGTCCACAAATATATTCAGGGAAGGCAACGAAGAGGATTTGAAAGCAAGGCAGAATTGCAGGAAACAGATTTCAGGAGGTAGATTCGAATCGCCTTTAAAGCACAGGAAAAGCGGCAAAACCTCGACAATGATGCCCTTGGCCAAAAAGGGCGTATGCGTTTTTTCCTGAATATATTCAGGAAAAAACGCATACGCCCTTTTTGGCCAACCAAGCAACCTGGAAAGGCAAATCAGCGCTACAAAGAAGTCTCGCTTCGCATCGGTCAAAAGGGCCATGCTGAATAAAGGGTCAAAACCAGAAATGCAGGACAGGCCATGGAGAAACGGGAGCCTTGCTACGCTGATGGGCGGGATGTAAATTGCCAACAGCCACTCTGGAGAAGTGTACGGTGTGTCCTGAAACATCTACAAAACTCAGCTTAGAGAGCATAGGGCACTTCCACTCATGGGCGTATACATTTGGAAAACTAAAAATCAGCAAGACACAGGCACCCCAAAGTTTAGGGCTGCTCTGTTGACAAGAACCTCCACTTCGTTACACCTTAAATATCCCAGGAAAGAGAAAAATGGATAAAGAAGTTGTGGTCCTTATGTACAAAGGAATATCACTCAGGCATGAAATCAACGTCATAAGGCTCGTAGCAGCATGATGAGTGGATTTAGGTACGACGATTCTAAGTGAAATAAGTCACACAGAAAAAGACACTTGCCATAAGATATCACTTATAGAGGGAATGTAAAAAACCGCTACACTTGAACTGAATTACAAAACAGAACAGAGTCACACGTTTAGAAAACACACTATAGCTGCTTAACGGGAAAGGTGAGGTGGGGTGATGCCTAAAACAGGGTTTCAAATTAGCTCAGATACCGTTCCATAAACCCAATATGTAATAGACAAGACCTACTCCTTGCTCAGGGAACTGGACTCAACACCCCCTATTCACCGCCCAAGAATATATCTGACTAGTAAGAATCTTAAAACCTATGTATTGATATCTCTCTGTAAGTGAGTCAAGTGCGTGTAAAGCGGCATAAAGACAGCAGTGAAAAGCAGCTAAACCCCATTATAAAAATCAATAACTTTTAAAAACCCGTGAAACAAAGACAGTGAAAGAGAGAGAAATTCTTACAAAATTCGTTCAGGGGCTGTGATGCCACCTGGATTGACCATATCTAGACCCACAGCTGATTGCGACATAAGGGTGGACACTCTTGGGGCTGAGAGGTTTGGTGAGGTTGGGTGAGCAAACGCAGACCCTTTAAAGTAATACTGCGTGGTACTCATCCCATGGGTCCCAAATCTCCAGGTTCAAGGGCATCTTCCTACATCGAAAACATGCATGAGAAACCCAGAAGATGGTACACCGTGTGATCGGGAAAGGTTGCTAAAACGCACCTCATTTCTCGTTTGATGGTGCTCGGGTTCGCCATTCTAGCCGCTTTACTAGCAATCTCCCTCCTTGGAGAATCAGCAGCTTTAACCTCCTGTTCCGTACAGGTTGCAATTTGTCCTGAGGATGAACGGGAAGAGGGGGAACCAATGGGAGACTAGCTCTAGGTGTTGGGACAGGCACAGGTCACTCTATTTTCCCATCAGGAAGAAGAATTAACCACAGGCTCATCCTGCCGCCCGGAACCCGAATAGGGCTGAAGCAATCCTGTGCTTTTGCGGCCAGCTCCCAAGAAAGCGAGTTGAAAAATGGAGCTCAGGGGCACTGCAATTCACAAACCTGCAGAGTTATAAATGATAACTCTCGTCCACAAATATATTCAGGGAAGGCAACGAAGAGGATGTGAAAGCAAGGCAGAATTGCAGGAAACAGATTTCAGGAGGTAGATTCGAATCGCCTTTAAAGCACAGGAAAAGCGGCAAAACCTCGACAATGATGCCCTTGGCCAAAAAGGGCGTATGCGTTTTTTCCTGAATATATTCAGGAAAAAACGCATACGCCCTTTTTGGCCAACCAAGCAACCTGGAAAGGCAAATCAGCGCTACAAAGAAGTCTCGCTTCGCATCGGTCAAATGGGCCATGCTGAATAAAGGGTCAAAACCAGAAATGCAGGACAGGCCATGGAGAAACGGGAGCCTTGCTACGCTGATGGGCGGGATGTAAATTGCCAACAGCCACTCTGGAGAAGTGTACGGTGTGTCCTGAAACATCTAAAAAACACAGCTTAGAGAGCATAGGGTACTTCCACTCATGGGCGTATACATTGGGAAAACTAAAAATCAGCAAGACACAGGCACCCCAAAGTTTAGGGCTGCTCTGTTGACAAGAACCTCCACTTCGTTACACCTTAAATATCCCAGGAAAGAGAAAAATGGATAAAGAAGTTGTGGTCCTTATGTACAAAGGAATATCACTCAGCCATGAAATCAACGTCATAAGGCTCGTAGCAGCATGATGAGTGGATTTAGGTACGACGATTCTAAGTGAAATAAGTCACACAGAAAAAGACACTTGCCATAAGATATCACTTATAGAGGGAATGGAAAAACCGCTACACTGGAACTGAATTACAAAACAGAACAGAGTCACACGTTTAGAAAACACACTATAGCTGCTTAACGGGAAAGGTGAGGTGGGGTGATGCCTAAAACAAGGGTTTCAAATTAGCTCAGATACCGTTCCACAAACCCAATATGTAATAGACAAGACCTACTCCTTGCTCAGTGAACTGGACTCAACACCCCCTATTCACCGCCCAAGAATATATCTGACTAGTAAGAATCTTAAAACCTATGTATTGATATCTCTCTGTAAGTGAGTCAAGTGCGTGTAAAGCGGCATAAAGACAGCAGTGAAAAGCAGCTAAACACCATTATAAAAATCAATAACTTTTAAAAACCCGTGAAACAAAGACAGTGAAAGAGAGAGAAATTCTTACAAAATTCGTTCAGGGGCTGTGATGCCACCTGGATTGACCATATCTAGACCCACAGCTGATTGCGACATAAGGGTGGACACTCTTGGGGCTGAGAGGTTTGGTGAGGTTGGGTGAGCAAACACAGACTCTTTAAAGTAATACTGCGTGGTACCCATCCCATGGGTCCCAAATCTCCACGTTCAAGGGCATCTTCCTACATCGAAAACATGCATGAGAAACCCAGAAGATGGTACACCGTGTGATCGGGAAAGGTTGCTAAAACGCACCTCATTTCTCGTCTGATGGTGCTCGGGTTCGCCATTCCAGGCGCTTTACTAGCAATCTCCCTCCTTGGAGAATCAGCAGCTTTAACCTCCTGTTCCGTACAGGTTGCAATTTGTCCTGAGGATGAACGGGAAGAGGGGGAACCAATGGGAGACTAGCTCTAGGTGTTGGGACAGGCACAGGTCACTCTATTTTCCCATCAGGAAGAAGAATTAACCACAGGCTCATCCTGCCGCCCGGAACCCGAATAGGGCCTGAAGCAATCCTGCGCTTTTGCGGCCAGCTCCCAAGAAAGCGAGTTGAAAAATGGAGCTCAGGGGCACTGCAATTCACAAACCTGCAGAGTTATAAATGATAACTCTCTTCCACAAATATATTCAGGGAAGGCAACGAAGAGGATTTGAAAGCAAGGCAGAATTGCAGGAAACAGATTTCAGGAGGTAGATTCGAATCGCCTTTAAAGCACAGGAAAAGCGGCAAAACCTCGACAATGATGCCCTTGGCCAAAAAGGGCGTATGCGTTTTTTCCTGAATATATTCAGGAAAAAACGCATACGCCCTTTTTGGCCAACCAAGCAACCTGGAAAGGCAAATCAGCGCTACAAAGAAGTCTCGCTTCGCATCGGTCAAATGGGCCATGCTGAATAAAGGGTCAAAACCAGAAATGCAGGACAGGCCATGGAGAAACGGGAGCCTTGCTACGCTGATGGGCGGGATGTAAATTGCCAACAGCCACTCTGGAGAAGTGTACGGTGTGTCCTGAAACATCTAAAAAACACAGCTTAGAGAGCATAGGGTACTTCCACTCATGGGCGTATACATTGGGAAAACTAAAAATCAGCAAGACACAGGCACCCCAAAGTTTAGGGCTGCTCTGTTGACAAGAACCTCCACTTCGTTACACCTTAAATATCCCAGGAAAGAGAAAAATGGATAAAGAAGTTGTGGTCCTTATGTACAAAGGAATATCACTCAGCCATGAAATCAACGTCATAAGGCTCGTAGCAGCATGATGAGTGGATTTAGGTACGACGATTCTAAGTGAAATAAGTCACACAGAAAAAGACACTTGCCATAAGATATCACTTATAGAGGGAATGGAAAAACCGCTACACTGGAACTGAATTACAAAACAGAACAGAGTCACACGTTTAGAAAACACACTATAGCTGCTTAACGGGAAAGGTGAGGTGGGGTGATGCCTAAAACAAGGGTTTCAAATTAGCTCAGATACCGTTCCACAAACCCAATATGTAATAGACAAGACCTACTCCTTGCTCAGGGAACTGGACTCAACACCCCCTATTCACCGCCCAAGAATATATCTGACTAGTAAGAATCTTAAAACCTATGTATTGATATCTCTCTGTAAGTGAGTCAAGTGCGTGTAAAGCGGCATAAAGACAGCAGTGAAAAGCAGCTAAACCCCATTATAAAAATCAATAACTTTTAAAAACCCGAGAAACAAAGACAGTGAAAGAGAGAGAAATTCTTACAAAATTCGTGCAGGGGCTGTGATGCCACCTGGATTGACCATATCTAGACCCACAGCTGATTGCGACATAAGGGTGGACACTCTTGGGGCTGAGAGGTTTGGTGAGGTTGGGTGAGCAAACGCAGACCCTTTAAAGTCATACTGCGTGGTACCCATCCCATGGGTCCCAAATCTCCAGGTTCAAGGGCATCTTCCTACATCGAAAACATGCATGAGAAACCCAGAAGATGGTACACCGTGTGATCGGGAAAGGTTGCTAAAACGCACCTCATTTCTCGTCTGATGGTGCTCGGGTTCGCCATTCCAGCCGCTTTACTAGCAATCTCCCTCCTTGGAGAATCAGCAGCTTTAACCTCCTGTTCCGTACAGGTTGCAGTTTGTCCTGAGGATGAACGGGAAGAGGGGGAACCAATGGGAGACTAGCTCTAGGTGTTGGGACAGGCACAGGTCACTCTATTTTCCCATCAGGAAGAAGAATTAACCACAGGCTCATCCTGCCGCCCGGAACCCGAATAGGGCCTGAAGCAATCCTGCGCTTTTGCGGCCAGCTCCCAAGAAAGCGAGTTGAAAAATGGAGCTCAGGGGCACTGCAATTCACAAACCTGCAGAGTTATAAATGATAACTCTCGTCCACAAATATATTCAGGGAAGGCAACGAAGAGGATTTGAAAGCAAGGCAGAATTGCAGGAAACAGATTTCAGGAGGTAGATTCGAATCGCCTTTAAAGCACAGGAAAAGCGGCAAAACCTCGACAATGATGCCCTTGGCCAAAAAGGGCGTATGCGTTTTTTCCTGAATATATTCAGGAAAAAACGCATACGCCCTTTTTGGCCAACCAAGCAACCTGGAAAGGCAAATCAGCGCTACAAAGAAGTCTCGCTTCGCATCGGTCAAAAGGGCCATGCTGAATAAAGGGTCAAAACCAGAAATGCAGGACAGGCCATGGAGAAACGGGAGCCTTGCTACGCTGATGGGCGGGATGTAAATTGCCAACAGCCACTCTGGAGAAGTGTACGGTGTGTCCTGAAACATCTACAAAACTCAGCTTAGAGAGCATAGGGCACTTCCACTCATGGGCGTATACATTTGGAAAACTAAAAATCAGCAAGACACAGGCACCCCAAAGTTTAGGGCTGCTCTGTTGACAAGAACCTCCACTTCGTTACACCTTAAATATCCCAGGAAAGAGAAAAATGGATAAAGAAGTTGTGGTCCTTATGTACAAAGGAATATCACTCAGGCATGAAATCAACGTCATAAGGCTCGTAGCAGCATGATGAGTGGATTTAGGTACGACGATTCTAAGTGAAATAAGTCACACAGAAAAAGACACTTGCCATAAGATATCACTTATAGAGGGAATGTAAAAAACCGCTACACTTGAACTGAATTACAAAACAGAACAGAGTCACACGTTTAGAAAACACACTATAGCTGCTTAACGGGAAAGGTGAGGTGGGGTGATGCCTAAAACAGGGTTTCAAATTAGCTCAGATACCGTTCCATAAACCCAATATGTAATAGACAAGACCTACTCCTTGCTCAGGGAACTGGACTCAACACCCCCTATTCACCGCCCAAGAATATATCTGACTAGTAAGAATCTTAAAACCTATGTATTGATATCTCTCTGTAAGTGAGTCAAGTGCGTGTAAAGCGGCATAAAGACAGCAGTGAAAAGCAGCTAAACCCCATTATAAAAATCAATAACTTTTAAAAACCCGTGAAACAAAGACAGTGAAAGAGAGAGAAATTCTTACAAAATTCGTTCAGGGGCTGTGATGCCACCTGGATTGACCATATCTAGACCCACAGCTGATTGCGACATAAGGGTGGACACTCTTGGGGCTGAGAGGTTTGGTGAGGTTGGGTGAGCAAACGCAGACCCTTTAAAGTAATACTGCGTGGTACTCATCCCATGGGTCCCAAATCTCCAGGTTCAAGGGCATCTTCCTACATCGAAAACATGCATGAGAAACCCAGAAGATGGTACACCGTGTGATCGGGAAAGGTTGCTAAAACGCACCTCATTTCTCGTTTGATGGTGCTCGGGTTCGCCATTCTAGCCGCTTTACTAGCAATCTCCCTCCTTGGAGAATCAGCAGCTTTAACCTCCTGTTCCGTACAGGTTGCAATTTGTCCTGAGGATGAACGGGAAGAGGGGGAACCAATGGGAGACTAGCTCTAGGTGTTGGGACAGGCACAGGTCACTCTATTTTCCCATCAGGAAGAAGAATTAACCACAGGCTCATCCTGCCGCCCGGAACCCGAATAGGGCTGAAGCAATCCTGTGCTTTTGCGGCCAGCTCCCAAGAAAGCGAGTTGAAAAATGGAGCTCAGGGGCACTGCAATTCACAAACCTGCAGAGTTATAAATGATAACTCTCGTCCACAAATATATTCAGGGAAGGCAACGAAGAGGATGTGAAACCAAGGCAGAATTGCAGGAAACAGATTTCAGGAGGTAGATTCGAATCGCCTTTAAAGCACAGGAAAAGCGGCAAAACCTCGACAATGATGCCCTTGGCCAAAAAGGGCGTATGCGTTTTTTCCTGAATATATTCAGGAAAAAACGCATACGCCCTTTTTGGCCAACCAAGCAACCTGGAAAGGCAAATCAGCGCTACAAAGAAGTCTCGCTTCGCATCGGTCAAATGGGCCATGCTGAATAAAGGGTCAAAACCAGAAATGCAGGACAGGCCATGGAGAAACGGGAGCCTTGCTACGCTGATGGGCGGGATGTAAATTGCCAACAGCCACTCTGGAGAAGTGTACGGTGTGTCCTGAAACATCTAAAAAACACAGCTTAGAGAGCATAGGGTACTTCCACTCATGGGCGTATACATTGGGAAAACTAAAAATCAGCAAGACACAGGCACCCCAAAGTTTAGGGCTGCTCTGTTGACAAGAACCTCCACTTCGTTACACCTTAAATATCCCAGGAAAGAGAAAAATGGATAAAGAAGTTGTGGTCCTTATGTACAAAGGAATATCACTCAGCCATGAAATCAACGTCATAAGGCTCGTAGCAGCATGATGAGTGGATTTAGGTACGACGATTCTAAGTGAAATAAGTCACACAGAAAAAGACACTTGCCATAAGATATCACTTATAGAGGGAATGGAAAAACCGCTACACTGGAACTGAATTACAAAACAGAACAGAGTCACACATTTAGAAAACACACTATAGCTGCTTAACGGGAAAGGTGAGGTGGGGTGATGCCTAAAACAAGGGTTTCAAATTAGCTCAGATACCGTTCCACAAACCCAATATGTAATAGACAAGACCTACTCCTTGCTCAGTGAACTGGACTCAACACCCCCTATTCACCGCCCAAGAATATATCTGACTAGTAAGAATCTTAAAACCTATGTATTGATATCTCTCTGTAAGTGAGTCAAGTGCGTGTAAAGCGGCATAAAGACAGCAGTGAAAAGCAGCTAAACACCATTATAAAAATCAATAACTTTTAAAAACCCGTGAAACAAAGACAGTGAAAGAGAGAGAAATTCTTACAAAATTCGTTCAGGGGCTGTGATGCCACCTGGATTGACCATATCTAGACCCACAGCTGATTGCGACATAAGGGTGGACACTCTTGGGGCTGAGAGGTTTGGTGAGGTTGGGTGAGCAAACACAGACTCTTTAAAGTAATACTGCGTGGTACCCATCCCATGGGTCCCAAATCTCCACGTTCAAGGGCATCTTCCTACATCGAAAACATGCATGAGAAACCCAGAAGATGGTACACCGTGTGATCGGGAAAGGTTGCTAAAACGCACCTCATTTCTCGTCTGATGGTGCTCGGGTTCGCCATTCCAGGCGCTTTACTAGCAATCTCCCTCCTTGGAGAATCAGCAGCTTTAACCTCCTGTTCCGTACAGGTTGCAATTTGTCCTGAGGATGAACGGGAAGAGGGGGAACCAATGGGAGACTAGCTCTAGGTGTTGGGACAGGCACAGGTCACTCTATTTTCCCATCAGGAAGAAGAATTAACCACAGGCTCATCCTGCCGCCCGGAACCCGAATAGGGCCTGAAGCAATCCTGCGCTTTTGCGGCCAGCTCCCAAGAAAGCGAGTTGAAAAATGGAGCTCAGGGGCACTGCAATTCACAAACCTGCAGAGTTATAAATGATAACTCTCTTCCACAAATATATTCAGGGAAGGCAACGAAGAGGATTTGAAAGCAAGGCAGAATTGCAGGAAACAGATTTCAGGAGGTAGATTCGAATCGCCTTTAAAGCACAGGAAAAGCGGCAAAACCTCGACAATGATGCCCTTGGCCAAAAAGGGCGTATGCGTTTTTTCCTGAATATATTCAGGAAAAAACGCATACGCCCTTTTTGGCCAACCAAGCAACCTGGAAAGGCAAATCAGCGCTACAAAGAAGTCTCGCTTCGCATCGGTCAAATGGGCCATGCTGAATAAAGGGTCAAAACCAGAAATGCAGGACAGGCCATGGAGAAACGGGAGCCTTGCTACGCTGATGGGCGGGATGTAAATTGCCAACAGCCACTCTGGAGAAGTGTACGGTGTGTCCTGAAACATCTAAAAAACACAGCTTAGAGAGCATAGGGTACTTCCACTCATGGGCGTATACATTGGGAAAACTAAAAATCAGCAAGACACAGGCACCCCAAAGTTTAGGGCTGCTCTGTTGACAAGAACCTCCACTTCGTTACACCTTAAATATCCCAGGAAAGAGAAAAATGGATAAAGAAGTTGTGGTCCTTATGTACAAAGGAATATCACTCAGCCATGAAATCAACGTCATAAGGCTCGTAGCAGCATGATGAGTGGATTTAGGTACGACGATTCTAAGTGAAATAAGTCACACAGAAAAAGACACTTGCCATAAGATATCACTTATAGAGGGAATGGAAAAACCGCTACACTGGAACTGAATTACAAAACAGAACAGAGTCACACGTTTAGAAAACACACTATAGCTGCTTAACGGGAAAGGTGAGGTGGGGTGATGCCTAAAACAAGGGTTTCAAATTAGCTCAGATACCGTTCCACAAACCCAATATGTAATAGACAAGACCTACTCCTTGCTCAGGGAACTGGACTCAACACCCCCTATTCACCGCCCAAGAATATATCTGACTAGTAAGAATCTTAAAACCTATGTATTGATATCTCTCTGTAAGTGAGTCAAGTGCGTGTAAAGCGGCATAAAGACAGCAGTGAAAAGCAGCTAAACCCCATTATAAAAATCAATAACTTTTAAAAACCCGAGAAACAAAGACAGTGAAAGAGAGAGAAATTCTTACAAAATTCGTGCAGGGGCTGTGATGCCACCTGGATTGACCATATCTAGACCCACAGCTGATTGCGACATAAGGGTGGACACTCTTGGGGCTGAGAGGTTTGGTGAGGTTGGGTGAGCAAACGCAGACCCTTTAAAGTCATACTGCGTGGTACCCATCCCATGGGTCCCAAATCTCCAGGTTCAAGGGCATCTTCCTACATCGAAAACATGCATGAGAAACCCAGAAGATGGTACACCGTGTGATCGGGAAAGGTTGCTAAAACGCACCTCATTTCTCGTCTGATGGTGCTCGGGTTCGCCATTCCAGCCGCTTTACTAGCAATCTCCCTCCTTGGAGAATCAGCAGCTTTAACCTCCTGTTCCGTACAGGTTGCAGTTTGTCCTGAGGATGAACGGGAAGAGGGGGAACCAATGGGAGACTAGCTCTAGGTGTTGGGACAGGCACAGGTCACTCTATTTTCCCATCAGGAAGAAGAATTAACCACAGGCTCATCCTGCCGCCCGGAACCCGAATAGGGCCTGAAGCAATCCTGCGCTTTTGCGGCCAGCTCCCAAGAAAGCGAGTTGAAAAATGGAGCTCAGGGGCACTGCAATTCACAAACCTGCAGAGTTATAAATGATAACTCTCGTCCACAAATATATTCAGGGAAGGCAACGAAGAGGATTTGAAAGCAAGGCAGAATTGCAGGAAACAGATTTCAGGAGGTAGATTCGAATCGCCTTTAAAGCACAGGAAAAGCGGCAAAACCTCGACAATGATGCCCTTGGCCAAAAAGGGCGTATGCGTTTTTTCCTGAATATATTCAGGAAAAAACGCATACGCCCTTTTTGGCCAACCAAGCAACCTGGAAAGGCAAATCAGCGCTACAAAGAAGTCTCGCTTCGCATCGGTCAAAAGGGCCATGCTGAATAAAGGGTCAAAACCAGAAATGCAGGACAGGCCATGGAGAAACGGGAGCCTTGCTACGCTGATGGGCGGGATGTAAATTGCCAACAGCCACTCTGGAGAAGTGTACGGTGTGTCCTGAAACATCTACAAAACTCAGCTTAGAGAGCATAGGGCACTTCCACTCATGGGCGTATACATTTGGAAAACTAAAAATCAGCAAGACACAGGCACCCCAAAGTTTAGGGCTGCTCTGTTGACAAGAACCTCCACTTCGTTACACCTTAAATATCCCAGGAAAGAGAAAAATGGATAAAGAAGTTGTGGTCCTTATGTACAAAGGAATATCACTCAGGCATGAAATCAACGTCATAAGGCTCGTAGCAGCATGATGAGTGGATTTAGGTACGACGATTCTAAGTGAAATAAGTCACACAGAAAAAGACACTTGCCATAAGATATCACTTATAGAGGGAATGTAAAAAACCGCTACACTTGAACTGAATTACAAAACAGAACAGAGTCACACGTTTAGAAAACACACTATAGCTGCTTAACGGGAAAGGTGAGGTGGGGTGATGCCTAAAACAGGGTTTCAAATTAGCTCAGATACCGTTCCATAAACCCAATATGTAATAGACAAGACCTACTCCTTGCTCAGGGAACTGGACTCAACACCCCCTATTCACCGCCCAAGAATATATCTGACTAGTAAGAATCTTAAAACCTATGTATTGATATCTCTCTGTAAGTGAGTCAAGTGCGTGTAAAGCGGCATAAAGACAGCAGTGAAAAGCAGCTAAACCCCATTATAAAAATCAATAACTTTTAAAAACCCGTGAAACAAAGACAGTGAAAGAGAGAGAAATTCTTACAAAATTCGTTCAGGGGCTGTGATGCCACCTGGATTGACCATATCTAGACCCACAGCTGATTGCGACATAAGGGTGGACACTCTTGGGGCTGAGAGGTTTGGTGAGGTTGGGTGAGCAAACGCAGACCCTTTAAAGTAATACTGCGTGGTACTCATCCCATGGGTCCCAAATCTCCAGGTTCAAGGGCATCTTCCTACATCGAAAACATGCATGAGAAACCCAGAAGATGGTACACCGTGTGATCGGGAAAGGTTGCTAAAACGCACCTCATTTCTCGTTTGATGGTGCTCGGGTTCGCCATTCTAGCCGCTTTACTAGCAATCTCCCTCCTTGGAGAATCAGCAGCTTTAACCTCCTGTTCCGTACAGGTTGCAATTTGTCCTGAGGATGAACGGGAAGAGGGGGAACCAATGGGAGACTAGCTCTAGGTGTTGGGACAGGCACAGGTCACTCTATTTTCCCATCAGGAAGAAGAATTAACCACAGGCTCATCCTGCCGCCCGGAACCCGAATAGGGCTGAAGCAATCCTGTGCTTTTGCGGCCAGCTCCCAAGAAAGCGAGTTGAAAAATGGAGCTCAGGGGCACTGCAATTCACAAACCTGCAGAGTTATAAATGATAACTCTCGTCCACAAATATATTCAGGGAAGGCAACGAAGAGGATGTGAAACCAAGGCAGAATTGCAGGAAACAGATTTCAGGAGGTAGATTCGAATCGCCTTTAAAGCACAGGAAAAGCGGCAAAACCTCGACAATGATGCCCTTGGCCAAAAAGGGCGTATGCGTTTTTTCCTGAATATATTCAGGAAAAAACGCATACGCCCTTTTTGGCCAACCAAGCAACCTGGAAAGGCAAATCAGCGCTACAAAGAAGTCTCGCTTCGCATCGGTCAAATGGGCCATGCTGAATAAAGGGTCAAAACCAGAAATGCAGGACAGGCCATGGAGAAACGGGAGCCTTGCTACGCTGATGGGCGGGATGTAAATTGCCAACAGCCACTCTGGAGAAGTGTACGGTGTGTCCTGAAACATCTAAAAAACACAGCTTAGAGAGCATAGGGTACTTCCACTCATGGGCGTAATACATTGGGAAAACTAAAAATCAGCAAGACACAGGCACCCCAAAGTTTAGGGCTGCTCTGTTGACAAGAACCTCCACTTCGTTACACCTTAAATATCCCAGGAAAGAGAAAAATGGATAAAGAAGTTGTGGTCCTTATGTACAAAGGAATATCACTCAGCCATGAAATCAACGTCATAAGGCTCGTAGCAGCATGATGAGTGGATTTAGGTACGACGATTCTAAGTGAAATAAGTCACACAGAAAAAGACACTTGCCATAAGATATCACTTATAGAGGGAATGGAAAAACCGCTACACTGGAACTGAATTACAAAACAGAACAGAGTCACACGTTTAGAAACACACTATAGCTGCTTAACGGGAAAGGTGAGGTGGGGTGATGCCTAAAACAAGGGTTTCAAATTAGCTCAGATACCGTTCCACAAACCCAATATGTAATAGACAAGACCTACTCCTTGCTCAGTGAACTGGACTCAACACCCCCTATTCACCGCCCAAGAATATATCTGACTAGTAAGAATCTTAAAACCTATGTATTGATATCTCTCTGTAAGTGAGTCAAGTGCGTGTAAAGCGGCATAAAGACAGCAGTGAAAAGCAGCTAAACACCATTATAAAAATCAATAACTTTTAAAAACCCGTGAAACAAAGACAGTGAAAGAGAGAGAAATTCTTACAAAATTCGTTCAGGGGCTGTGATGCCACCTGGATTGACCATATCTAGACCCACAGCTGATTGCGACATAAGGGTGGACACTCTTGGGGCTGAGAGGTTTGGTGAGGTTGGGTGAGCAAACACAGACTCTTTAAAGTAATACTGCGTGGTACCCATCCCATGGGTCCCAAATCTCCACGTTCAAGGGCATCTTCCTACATCGAAAACATGCATGAGAAACCCAGAAGATGGTACACCGTGTGATCGGGAAAGGTTGCTAAAACGCACCTCATTTCTCGTCTGATGGTGCTCGGGTTCGCCATTCCAGGCGCTTTACTAGCAATCTCCCTCCTTGGAGAATCAGCAGCTTTAACCTCCTGTTCCGTACAGGTTGCAATTTGTCCTGAGGATGAACGGGAAGAGGGGGAACCAATGGGAGACTAGCTCTAGGTGTTGGGACAGGCACAGGTCACTCTATTTTCCCATCAGGAAGAAGAATTAACCACAGGCTCATCCTGCCGCCCGGAACCCGAATAGGGCCTGAAGCAATCCTGCGCTTTTGCGGCCAGCTCCCAAGAAAGCGAGTTGAAAAATGGAGCTCAGGGGCACTGCAATTCACAAACCTGCAGAGTTATAAATGATAACTCTCGTCCACAAATATATTCAGGGAAGGCAACGAAGAGGATTTGAAAGCAAGGCAGAATTGCAGGAAACAGATTTCAGGAGGTAGATTCGAATCGCCTTTAAAGCACAGGAAAAGCGGCAAAACCTCGACAATGATGCCCTTGGCCAAAAAGGGCGTATGCGTTTTTTCCTGAATATATTCAGGAAAAAACGCATACGCCCTTTTTGGCCAACCAAGCAACCTGGAAAGGCAAATCAGCGCTACAAAGAAGTCTCGCTTCGCATCGGTCAAATGGGCCATGCTGAATAAAGGGTCAAAACCAGAAATGCAGGACAGGCCATGGAGAAACGGGAGCCTTGCTACGCTGATGGGCGGGATGTAAATTGCCAACAGCCACTCTGGAGAAGTGTACGGTGTGTCCTGAAACATCTAAAAAACACAGCTTAGAGAGCATAGGGTACTTCCACTCATGGGCGTATACATTGGGAAAACTAAAAATCAGCAAGACACAGGCACCCCAAAGTTTAGGGCTGCTCTGTTGACAAGAACCTCCACTTCGTTACACCTTAAATATCCCAGGAAAGAGAAAAATGGATAAAGAAGTTGTGGTCCTTATGTACAAAGGAATATCACTCAGCCATGAAATCAACGTCATAAGGCTCGTAGCAGCATGATGAGTGGATTTAGGTACGACGATTCTAAGTGAAATAAGTCACACAGAAAAAGACACTTGCCATAAGATATCACTTATAGAGGGAATGGAAAAACCGCTACACTGGAACTGAATTACAAAACAGAACAGAGTCACACGTTTAGAAAACACACTATAGCTGCTTAACGGGAAAGGTGAGGTGGGGTGATGCCTAAAACAAGGGTTTCAAATTAGCTCAGATACCGTTCCACAAACCCAATATGTAATAGACAAGACCTACTCCTTGCTCAGGGAACTGGACTCAACACCCCCTATTCACCGCCCAAGAATATATCTGACTAGTAAGAATCTTAAAACCTATGTATTGATATCTCTCTGTAAGTGAGTCAAGTGCGTGTAAAGCGGCATAAAGACAGCAGTGAAAAGCAGCTAAACCCCATTATAAAAATCAATAACTTTTAAAAACCCGAGAAACAAAGACAGTGAAAGAGAGAGAAATTCTTACAAAATTCGTGCAGGGGCTGTGATGCCACCTGGATTGACCATATCTAGACCCACAGCTGATTGCGACATAAGGGTGGACACTCTTGGGGCTGAGAGGTTTGGTGAGGTTGGGTGAGCAAACGCAGACCCTTTAAAGTCATACTGCGTGGTACCCATCCCATGGGTCCCAAATCTCCAGGTTCAAGGGCATCTTCCTACATCGAAAACATGCATGAGAAACCCAGAAGATGGTACACCGTGTGATCGGGAAAGGTTGCTAAAACGCACCTCATTTCTCGTCTGATGGTGCTCGGGTTCGCCATTCCAGCCGCTTTACTAGCAATCTCCCTCCTTGGAGAATCAGCAGCTTTAACCTCCTGTTCCGTACAGGTTGCAGTTTGTCCTGAGGATGAACGGGAAGAGGGGGAACCAATGGGAGACTAGCTCTAGGTGTTGGGACAGGCACAGGTCACTCTATTTTCCCATCAGGAAGAAGAATTAACCACAGGCTCATCCTGCCGCCCGGAACCCGAATAGGGCCTGAAGCAATCCTGCGCTTTTGCGGCCAGCTCCCAAGAAAGCGAGTTGAAAAATGGAGCTCAGGGGCACTGCAATTCACAAACCTGCAGAGTTATAAATGATAACTCTCGTCCACAAATATATTCAGGGAAGGCAACGAAGAGGATTTGAAAGCAAGGCAGAATTGCAGGAAACAGATTTCAGGAGGTAGATTCGAATCGCCTTTAAAGCACAGGAAAAGCGGCAAAACCTCGACAATGATGCCCTTGGCCAAAAAGGGCTTATGCGTTTTTTCCTGAATATATTCAGGAAAAAACGCATACGCCCTTTTTGGCCAACCAAGCAACCTGGAAAGGCAAATCAGCGCTACAAAGAAGTCTCGCTTCGCATCGGTCAAAAGGGCCATGCTGAATAAAGGGTCAAAACCAGAAATGCAGGACAGGCCATGGAGAAACGGGAGCCTTGCTACGCTGATGGGCGGGATGTAAATTGCCAACAGCCACTCTGGAGAAGTGTACGGTGTGTCCTGAAACATCTACAAAACTCAGCTTAGAGAGCATAGGGCACTTCCACTCATGGGCGTATACATTTGGAAAACTAAAAATCAGCAAGACACAGGCACCCCAAAGTTTAGGGCTGCTCTGTTGACAAGAACCTCCACTTCGTTACACCTTAAATATCCCAGGAAAGAGAAAAATGGATAAAGAAGTTGTGGTCCTTATGTACAAAGGAATATCACTCAGGCATGAAATCAACGTCATAAGGCTCGTAGCAGCATGATGAGTGGATTTAGGTACGACGATTCTAAGTGAAATAAGTCACACAGAAAAAGACACTTGCCATAAGATATCACTTATACAGGGAATGTAAAAAACCGCTACACTTGAACTGAATTACAAAACAGAACAGAGTCACACGTTTAGAAAACACACTATAGCTGCTTAACGGGAAAGGTGAGGTGGGGTGATGCCTAAAACAGGGTTTCAAATTAGCTCAGATACCGTTCCATAAACCCAATATGTAATAGACAAGACCTACTCCTTGCTCAGGGAACTGGACTCAACACCCCCTATTCACCGCCCAAGAATATATCTGACTAGTAAGAATCTTAAAACCTATGTATTGATATCTCTCTGTAAGTGAGTCAAGTGCGTGTAAAGCGGCATAAAGACAGCAGTGAAAAGCAGCTAAACCCCATTATAAAAATCAATAACTTTTAAAAACCCGTGAAACAAAGACAGTGAAAGAGAGAGAAATTCTTACAAAATTCGTTCAGGGGCTGTGATGCCACCTGGATTGACCATATCTAGACCCACAGCTGATTGCGACATAAGGGTGGACACTCTTGGGGCTGAGAGGTTTGGTGAGGTTGGGTGAGCAAACGCAGACCCTTTAAAGTAATACTGCGTGGTACTCATCCCATGGGTCCCAAATCTCCAGGTTCAAGGGCATCTTCCTACATCGAAAACATGCATGAGAAACCCAGAAGATGGTACACCGTGTGATCGGGAAAGGTTGCTAAAACGCACCTCATTTCTCGTTTGATGGTGCTCGGGTTCGCCATTCTAGCCGCTTTACTAGCAATCTCCCTCCTTGGAGAATCAGCAGCTTTAACCTCCTGTTCCGTACAGGTTGCAATTTGTCCTGAGGATGAACGGGAAGAGGGGGAACCAATGGGAGACTAGCTCTAGGTGTTGGGACAGGCACAGGTCACTCTATTTTCCCATCAGGAAGAAGAATTAACCACAGGCTCATCCTGCCGCCCGGAACCCGAATAGGGCTGAAGCAATCCTGTGCTTTTGCGGCCAGCTCCCAAGAAAGCGAGTTGAAAAATGGAGCTCAGGGGCACTGCAATTCACAAACCTGCAGAGTTATAAATGATAACTCTCGTCCACAAATATATTCAGGGAAGGCAACGAAGAGGATGTGAAAGCAAGGCAGAATTGCAGGAAACAGATTTCAGGAGGTAGATTCGAATCGCCTTTAAAGCACAGGAAAAGCGGCAAAACCTCGACAATGATGCCCTTGGCCAAAAAGGGCGTATGCGTTTTTTCCTGAATATATTCAGGAAAAAACGCATACGCCCTTTTTGGCCAACCAAGCAACCTGGAAAGGCAAATCAGCGCTACAAAGAAGTCTCGCTTCGCATCGGTCAAAAGGGCCATGCTGAATAAAGGGTCAAAACCAGAAATGCAGGACAGGCCATGGAGAAACGGGAGCCTTGCTACGCTGATGGGCGGGATGTAAATTGCCAACAGCCACTCTGGAGAAGTGTACAGTGTGTCCTGAAACATCTAAAAAACACAGCTTAGAGAGCATAGGGCACTTCCACTCATGGGCGTATACATAGGGAAAACTAAAAATCAGCAAGACACAGGCACCCCAAAGTTTAGGGCTGCTCTGTTGACAAGAACCTCCACTTCGTTACACCTTAAATATCCCAGGAAAGAGAAAAATGGATAAAGAAGTTGTGGTCCTTATGTACAAAGGAATATCACTCAGCCATGAAATCAACGTCATAAGGCTCGTAGCAGCATGATGAGTGGATTTAGGTACGACGATTCTAAGTGAAATAAGTCACACAGAAAAAGACACTTGCCATAAGATATCACTTATAGAGGGAATGGAAAAACCGCTACACTGGAACTGAATTACAAAACAGAACAGAGTCACACGTTTAGAAAACACACTATAGCTGCTTAACGGGAAAGGTGAGGTGGGGTTATGCCTAAAACAAGGGTTTCAAATTAGCTCAGATACCGTTCCACAAACCCAATATGTAATAGACAAGACCTACTCCTTGCTCAGTGAACTGGACTCAACACCCCCTATTCACCGCCCAAGAATATATCTGACTAGTAAGAATCTTAAAACCTATGTATTGATATCTCTCTGTAAGTGAGTCAAGTGCGTGTAAAGCGGCATAAAGACAGCAGTGAAAAGCAGCTAAACCCCATTATAAAAATCAAAAACTTTTAAAAACCCGTGAAACAAAGACAGTGAAAGAGAGAGAAATTCTTACAAAATTCGTTCAGGGGCTGTGATGCCACCTGGATTGACCATATCTAGACCCACAGCTGATTGCGACATAAGGGTGGACACTCTTGGGGCTGAGAGGTTTGGTGAGGTTGGGTGAGCAAACGCAGACCCTTTAAAGTCATACTGCGTGGTACCCATCCCATGGGTCCCAAATCTCCAGGTTCAAGGGCATCTTCCTACATCGAAAACATGCATGAGAAACCCAGAAGATGGTACACCGTGTGATCGGGAAAGGTTGCTAAAACGCACCTCATTTCTCGTCTGATGGTGCTCGGGTTCGCCATTCCAGCCGCTTTACTAGCAATCTCCCTCCTTGGAGAATCAGCAGCTTTAACCTCCTGTTCCGTACAGGTTGCAGTTTGTCCTGAGGATGAACGGGAAGAGGGGGAACCAATGGGAGACTAGCTCTAGGTGTTGGGACAGGCACAGGTCACTCTATTTTCCCATCAGGAAGAAGAATTAACCACAGGCTCATCCTGCCGCCCGGAACCCGAATAGGGCCTGAAGCAATCCTGCGCTTTTGCGGCCAGCTCCCAAGAAAGCGAGTTGAAAAATGGAGCTCAGGGGCACTGCAATTCACAAACCTGCAGAGTTATAAATGATAACTCTCGTCCACAAATATATTCAGGGAAGGCAACGAAGAGGATTTGAAAGCAAGGCAGAATTGCAGGAAACAGATTTCAGGAGGTAGATTCGAATCGCCTTTAAAGCACAGGAAAAGCGGCAAAACCTCGACAATGATGCCCTTGGCCAAAAAGGGCGTATGCGTTTTTTCCTGAATATATTCAGGAAAAAACGCATACGCCCTTTTTGGCCAACCAAGCAACCTGGAAAGGCAAATCAGCGCTACAAAGAAGTCTCGCTTCGCATCGGTCAAAAGGGCCATGCTGAATAAAGGGTCAAAACCAGAAATGCAGGACAGGCCATGGAGAAACGGGAGCCTTGCTACGCTGATGGGCGGGATGTAAATTGCCAACAGCCACTCTGGAGAAGTGTACGGTGTGTCCTGAAACATCTAAAAAACACAGCTTAGAGAGCATAGGGCACTTCCACTCATGGGCGTATACATTGGGAAAACTAAAAATCAGCAAGACACAGGCACCCCAAAGTTTAGGGCTGCTCTGTTGACAAGAACCTCCACTTCGTTACACCTTAAATATCCCAGGAAAGAGAAAAATGGATAAAGAAGTTGTGGTCCTTATGTACAAAGGAATATCACTCAGCCATGAAATCAACGTCATAAGTCTCGTAGCAGCATGATGAGTGGATTTAGGTACGACGATTCTAAGTGAAATAAGTCACACAGAAAAAGACACTTGCCATAAGATATCACTTATAGAGGGAATGGAAAAACCGCTACACTGGAACTGAATTACAAAACAGAACAGAGTCACACGTTTAGAAAACACACTATAGCTGCTTAACGGGAAAGGTGAGGTGAGGTGATGCCTAAAACAAGGGTTTCAAATTAGCTCAGATACCGTTCCATAAACCCAATATTTAATAGACCAGACCTACTCCTTGCTCAGTGAACTGGACTCAACACCCCCTATTCACCGCCCAAGAATATATCTGATTAGTAAGAATCTTAAAACCTATGTATTGATATTTCTCTGTAAGTGAGTCAAGTGCGTGTAAAGCGGCATAAAGACAGCAGTGAAAAGCAGCTAAACCCCATTATAAAAATCAATAACTTTTAAAAACCCGAGAAACAAAGACAGTGAAAGAGAGAGAAATTCTTACAAAATTCGTTCAGGGGCTGTGATGCCACCTGGATTGACCATATCTAGACCCACAGCTGATTGCGACATAAGGGTGGACACTCTTGGGGCTGAGAGGTTTGGTGAGGTTGGGTGAGCAAACGCAGACCCTTTAAATTCATACTGCGTGGTACCCATCCCATGGGTCCCAAATCTCCAGGTTCAAGGGCATCTTCCTACATCGAAAACATGCATGAGAAACCCAGAAAATGGTACACCGTGTGATCGGGAAAGGTTGCTAAAACGCACCTCATTTCTCGTCTGATGGTGCTCGGGTTCGCCATTCTAGCCGCTTTACTAGCAATCTCCCTCCTTGGAGAATCAGCAGCTTTAACCTCCTGTTCCGTACAGGTTGCAATTTGTCCTGAGGATGAACGGGAAGAGGGGGAACCAATGGGAGACTAGCTCTAGGTGTTGGGACAGGCACAGGTCACTCTATTTTCCCATCAGGAAGAATAATTAACCACAGGCTCATCCTGCCGCCCAGAACCCGAATAGGGCTGAAGCAATCCTGTGCTTTTGCGGCCAGCTCCCAAGAAAGCGAGTGGAAAAATGGAGCTCAGGGGCACTGCAATTCACAAACCTGCAGAGTTATAAATGATAACTCTCGTCCACAAATATATTCAGGGAAGGCAACGAAGAGGATGTGAAAGCAAGGCAGAATTGCTGGAAACAGATTTCAAGAGGCAGATTCGAATCGCCTTTAAAGCACAGGAAAAGCGGCAAAACCTCGACAATGATGCCCTTGGCCAAAAAGGGCGTATGCGTTTTTTCCTGAATATATTCAGGAAAAAACGCATACGCCCTTTTTGGCCAACCAAGCAACCTGGAAAGGCAAATCAGCGCTACAAAGAAGTCTCGCTTCCCATCGGTCAAAAGGGCCATGCTGAATAAAGGGTCAAAACCAGAAATGCAGGACAGGCCACGGAGAAACGGGAGCCTTGCTACGCTGAAGGGCGGGATGTAAATTGCCAACAGCCACTCTGGAGAAGTGTACGGTGTGTCCTGAAACATTTACAAAACTCAGCTCGGAGAGCATAGGGCACTTCCACTCATGGGCGTATAAATTGGGAAAACTAAAAATCAGCAAGACACAAGCACCCCAAAGTTTAGGGCTGCTCCGTTGACAAGAACCTCCACTTTGTTACACCTTAAATATCCCACGAAAGCGAAAAATGGATAAAGAAGTTGTGGTCCTTATGTACAATGGAATATCACTCAGCCATGAAATCAACGTCATAAGGCTAGTAGCAGCATGATGAGTGGATTTAGGTACGACGATTCTAAGTGCAATAAGTCACACAGAAAAAGACACTTATCATAAGATATCACTTATAGAGGGAATGTAAAAACCGCTACCCTTGAACTGAATTACAAAACAGAACAGAGTCACACGGTTAGAAAACACACTATGGCTGCCTAACTGGAAAGGTGAGGTGGGGTAATGCATAAAACAAGGGTTTCAAATTAGCTCAGATACCGTTCCATAAACCCAATATGTAATAGACAAGACATACTCCTTGCTCAGGGAACTGGACTCAACACCCCCTATTCACCGCCCAAGAATATATCTGACTAGTAAGAATCTTAAAACCTATGTATTGATATCTCTCTGTAAGTGAGTCAAGTGGGTGTAAAGCTGCATAAACACAGCAGTGAAAAGCAGCTAAACCCCATTATAAAACTCAATTAATTTTAAAAACCCGTGAAACAAAGACAGTGAAAGAGAGAAATTCTTACAAAATTCGTTCAGGGGCTGTGATGCCACCTGGATTGACCATATCTAGACCGGCAGCTGATTGAGACATAAGGGTGGACACTCTTGGGGCTGAGAGGTTTGGTGAGGTTGGGTGAGCAAACGCAGACGCTTTAAAGTAATACTGCGTGGTACCCATCCCATGGGTCCCAAATCTCCAGGTTCAAGGGCATCTTCCTACATCGAAAACATGCATGAAAAACCCAGAGGATGGTCGACCGAGTGATCGGGAAAGGTTTCTAAAACGCACCTCATTTCTCATCTCCTTGTGCTCGGGTTCGCCATTCCAGCCACTTTACTAGCAATCTCCCTCCTTGGAGAATCAGCACCTTTAACCTCCTGTTCCATACAGGTTGCAATTTGTCCTGAGGATGAACGGGAAGACGGGGAACCAATGAGAGGCTACCTCTAGGTGTTGGGACAGGCACAGGTCACTCTGTTTTCCCATCAGGAAGAAGAATTAACCACAAGCTCAGTCTGCCGCCCGGAAGCAGAATAGGGCCTAAAGCAATCCTGCGCGTTTGCGGCCAGCTCCCAAGAGAGCGAGTTGAAATATGGAGCTCAGGGGCACTGCAATTCACAAACCTGCAGACTTATAAATGATAACTCTTCTCTACAAATATATTGAGGGAAGGCAACAAAGAGGATTTGAAAGCAAGGCAGATTTGCAGGAAACAGATTTCAGGAGGCAGATTCGAATCGCCTTTAAAGCACAGGAAAAGCGGCAAAACCTCGACAATGATGCCCTTGGCCAAAAAGGGCGTATGCGTTTTTTCCTGAATATATTCAGGAAAAAACGCATACGCCCTTTTTGGCCAACCAAGCAACCTGGAAAGGCAAATCAGCGCTACAAAGAAGTCTCGCTTCCCATCGGTCAAAAGGGCCATGCTGAATAAAGGGTCAAAACCAGAAATGCAGGACAGGCCACGGAGAAACGGGAGCCTTGCTACGCTGAAGGGCGGGATGTAAATTGCCAACAGCCACTCTGGAGAAGTGTACGGTGTGTCCTGAAACATTTACAAAACTCAGCTTGGAGAGCATAGGGCACTTCCACTCATGGGCGTATAAATTGGGAAAACTAAAAATCAGCAAGACACAAGCACCCCAAAGTTTAGGGCTGCTCTGTTGACAAAAACCTCCACTTCGTTACACCTTAAATATCCCAGGAAAGAGAAAAATGGATAAAGAAGTTGTGGTCCTTATGTACAATGGAATATCACTCAGCCATGAAATCAACGTCATAAGGCTAGTAGCAGCATGATGAGTGGATTTAGGTACGACGATTCTAAGTCAAATAAGTCACACAGAAAAAGACACTTATCATAAGATATCACTTATAGAGGGAATGTAAAAACCGCTACCCTTGAACTGAATTACAAAACAGAACAGAGTCACACGGTTAGAAAACACACTATGGCTGCCTAACTGGAAAGGTGAGGTGGGGTAATGCATAAAACAAGGGTTTCAAATTAGCTCAGATACCGTTCCATAAACCCAATATGTAATAGACAAGACCTACTCCTTGCTCAGGGAACTGGACTCAACACCCCCTATTCACCGCCCAAGAATATATCTGACTAGTAAGAATCTTAAAACCTATGTATTGATATCTCTCTGTAAGTGAGTCAAGTGGGTGTAAAGCTGCATAAACACAGCAGTGAAAAGCAGCTAAACCCCATTATAAAACTCAATTAATTTTAAAAACCCGTGAAACAAAGACAGTGAAAGAGAGAAATTCTTACAAAATTCGTTCAGGGGCTGTGATGCCACCTGGATTGACCATATCTAGACCGGCAGCTGATTGAGACATAAGGGTGGACACTCTTGGGGCTGAGAGGTTTGGTGAGGTTGGGTGAGCAAACGCAGACGCTTTAAAGTAATACTGCGTGGTACCCATCCCATGGGTCCCAAATCTCCAGGTTCAAGGGCATCTTCCTACATCGAAAACATGCATGAGAAACCCAGAAGATGGTCCACCGAGTGATCGGGAAAGGTTTCTAAAACGCACCTCATTTCTCATCTCCTTGTGCTCGGGTTCGCCATTCCAGCCGCTTTACTAGCATTCTCCCTCCTTGGAGAATCAGCACCTTTAACCTCCTGTTCCATACAGGGTGCAATTTGTCCTGAGGATGAACGGGAAGAGGGGGAACCAATGAGAGACTAGCTCTAGGTGTTGGGACAGGCACAGGTCACTCTATTTTCCCATCAGGAAGAAGAATTAACCACAAGATCAGTCTGCCGCCCGGAAGCAGAATAGGGCCTAAAGCAATCCTGCGCTTTTGCGGCCAGCTCCCAAGAGAGCGAGTTGAAAAATGGAGCTCAGGGGCACTGCAATTCACAAACCTGCAGACTTATAAATGATAACTCTCGTCTACAAATATATTGAGGGAAGGCAACAAAGAGGATTTGAAAGCAAGGCAGATTTGCAGGAAACAGATTTCAGGAGGCAGATTCGAATCGCATTTAAAGCACAGGAAAAGCGGCAAAACCTCGACAATGATGCCCTTGGCCAAAAAGGGCGTATGCGTTTTTTCCTGAATATATTCAGGAAAAAACGCATACGCCCTTTTTGGCCAACCAAGCAACCTGGAAAGGCAAATCAGAGCTACAAAGAAGTCTCGCTTCCCATCGGTCAAAAGGGCCATGCTGAATAAAGTGTCAAAACCAGAAATGCAGGACAGGCCACGGAGAAACGGGAGCCTTGCTACGCTGATCGGCGGGATGTAAATTGCCAACAGCCACTCTGGAGAAGTGTACGGTGTGTCCTGAAACATTTACAAAACTCAGCTTAGAGAGCATAGGGCACTTCCACTCATGGGCGTATAAATTGGGAAAACTAAAAATCAGCAAGACACAAGCACCCCAAAGTTTAGGGCTGCTCTGTTGACAAAAACCTCCACTTCGTTACACCTTAAATATCCCAGGAAAGAGAAAAATGGATAAAGAAGTTGTGGTCCTTATGTACAATGGAATATCACTCAGCCATGAAATCAACGTCATAAGGCTAGTAGCAGCATGATGAGTGGATTTAGGTACGACGATTCTAAGTGAAATAAGTCACACAGAAAAAGACACTTATCATAAGATATCACTTATAGAGGGAATGTAAAAACCAATACCCTTGAACTGAATTACAAAACAGAACAGAGTCACACGGTTAGAAAACACACTATGGCTGCCTAACGGGAAAGGTGAGGTGGGGTGATGCATAAAACAAGGGTTTCAAATTAGCTCAGATACCGTTCCAAAAACCCAATATGTAATAGACAAGACCTACTCCTTGCTCAGTGAACTGGACTCAACACCCCCTATTCACCGCCCAAGAATATATCTGACTAGAAAGAATCTTAAAACCTATGTATTCTTATCTCTCTGTAAGTGAGTCAAGTGAGTGTAAAGCTGCATAAACACAGCAGTGAAAAGCAGCTAAACCCCATTATAAAACTCAATTAATTTTAAAAACCCGTGAAACAAAGACAGTGAAAGAGAGAGAAATTCTTACAAAATTCGTTCAGGGGCTGTGATGCCACCTGGGTTGACCATATCTAGACCTGCAGCTGATTGAGACATAAGGGTGGACACTCTTGGGGCTGAGAGGTTTGGTGAGGTTGGGTGAGCAAACACAGACGCTTTAAAGTAATACTGCGTGGTACCCATCCCATGGGTCCCAAATCTCCAGGTTCAAGGGCATCTTCCTACATCGAAAACATGCATGAGAAACCCAGAAGACGGTACACCGAGTGATCGGGAAAGGTTTCTAAAACGCACCTCATTTCTCATCTCCTTGTGCTCGGGTTCGCCATTCCAGCCGCTTTACTAGCAATCTCCCTCCTTAGAGAATCAGCACCTTTAACCTCCTGTTCCGTACAGGTTGCAATGTGTTCTGAGGATGAACGGGAAGAGGGGGAACCAATGAGAAACTAGCTCTAGGTGTTGCGACAGGCACAGATCACTCTATTTTCCCATCAGGAAGAAGAATTAACCACAGGCTCAGTCTGCCGCCCGGAAGCACAATAGGGCCTAAAGCAATCCTGCGCTTTTGCGGCTAGCTCCCAAAACAGCGAGTTGAAAAATGGAACTCAGGGGCACTGCAATTCACAAACCTGCAGAGTTATAAATGTTAACTCTCGTCCACAAATAGATTGAGGAAAGGCAACGAAGAGGATTTGAAAGCAAGGCAGAATTGCAGGAAACAGATTTCAGGAGGCAGATTCGAATCGCCTTTAAAGCACAGGAAAAGCGGCAAAACCTCGACAATGATGCCCTTGGCCAAAAAGGGCGTATGCGTTTTTTCCTGAATATAATCAGGAAAAAACGCATACGCCCTTCTTGGCCAACCAAGCAACCTGGAAAGGCAAATCAGCGCTACAAAGAAGTCTCGCTTCCCATCGGTCAAAAGGGCCATGCTGAATAAAGTGTCAAAACCAGAACCGCAGGACAGGCCATGGAGAAACACGAGACTTGCTACGCTGATGGGCTGGATGTAAATTGCCAAGAGGCACTCTGGAGAAGTGTACGGTGTGTCCTGAAACATCTAAAAAACTCAGCTTAGAGAGCATAGGTCACTTCCACTCATGGGCGTATAAATTGGGAAAACTAAAAATCAGCAAGACACAGGCACCCCAAAGTTTAGCGCTGCTCTGTTGACAAGAACCTCCACTTTGTTACACCTTAAATATCACAGGAAAAAGAAAAATGGATAAAGAAGTTGTGGTCCTTATGTACAATGGAATATCACTCAGCCATGAAATCAACGTCATAAGGCTAGTAGCAGCATGATGAGTGGATTTAGGTACGACGATTCTAAGTGAAATAAGTCACACAGAAAAGGACACTTATCATAAGATATCACTTATAGAGGGAATGTAAAAACCGCTACCCTTGAACTGAATTACAAAACAGAACAGAGTCACACGGTTAGAAAACACACTATGGCTGCCTAACGGGAAAGGTGAGGTGGGGTGATGCCTAAAACAAGGGTTTCAAATTAGCTCAGATACCGTTCCATAAACGCAATATGTAATAGATAAGACCTACTCCTTGCTCAGGGAACTGGACTCAACACCCCCTATTCACCGCCCAAGAATATATCTGACTAGTAAGAATCTTAAAACCTATGTATTGATATCTCTCTGTAACTGAGTCAAGTGGGTGTAAAGCTGCATAAACACAGCAGTGAAAAGCAGCTAAACCCCATTATAAAACTCAATTAATTTTAAAAACCCTTGAAACAAAGACAGTGAAAGAGAGAGAAATTCTTACAAAATTCGTTCAGGGGCTGTGATGCCACCTGGATTGACCATATCTAGACCTGCAGCTGAGTGAGACATAAGGGTGGACACTCTTGGGGCTGAGAGGTTTGGTGAGGTTGGGTGAGCAAACGCAGACGCTTTAAAGTAATACTGCGTGGTACCCATCCCATGGGTCCCAAATCTCCAGGTTCAAGGGCATCTTCCTCCATCGAAAACTTGCATGAAAAATCCAGAGGATGGTCGACCGAGTGATCGGAAGAGGTTTCTAAAACGCACCTCATTTCTCATCTCCTTGTGCTCGGGTTCGCCATTCCAGCCACTTTACTAGCAATCTCCCTCCTTGGAGAATCAGCACCTTTAACCTCCTGTTCCATACAGGTTGCAATTTGTCCTGAGGATGAACGGGAAGAGGGGGAACCAATGAGAGGCTAGCTCTAGGTGTTGGGACAGGCACAGGTCACTCTATTTTCCCATCAGGAAGAAGAATTAACCACAAGCTCAGTCTGCCGCCCGGAAGCAGAATAGGGCCTAAAGCAATCCTGCGCTTTTGCGGCCAGCTCCCAAGAGAGCGAGTTGAAATATGGAGCTCAGGGGCACTGCAATTCACAAACCTGCAGACTTATAAATGATAACTCTTGTCTACAAATATATTGAGGGAAGGCAACAAAGAGGATTTGAAAGCAAGGCAGATTTGCAGGAAACAGATTTCAGGAGGCAGATTCGAATCGCCTTTAAAGCACAGGAAAAGCGGCAAAACCTCGACAATGATGCCCTTGGCCAAAAAGGGCGTATGCGTTTTTTCCTGAATATATTCAGGAAAAAACGCATACGCCCTTTTTGGCCAACCAAGCAACCTGGAAAGGCAAATCAGCGCTACAAAGAAGTCTCGCTTCCCATCGGTCAAAAGGGCCATGCTGAATAAAGGGTCAAAACCAGAAATGCAGGACAGGCCACGGAGAAACGGGAGCATGCTACGCTGAAGGGCGGGATGTAAATTGCCAACAGCCACTCTGGAGAAGTGTACGGTGTGTCCTGAAACATTTACAAAACTCAGCTTGGAGAGCATAGGGCACTTCCACTCATGGGCGTATAAATTGGGAAAACTAAAAATCAGCAAGACACAAGCACCCCAAAGTTTAGGGCTGCTCTGTTGACAAAAACCTCCACTTCGTTACACCTTAAATATCCCACGAAAGAGAAAAATGGATAAAGAAGTTGTGGTCCTTATGTACAATGGAATATCACTCAGCCATGAAATCAACGTCATAAGGCTAGTAGCAGCATGATGAGTGGATTTAGGTACGACGATTCTAAGTCAAATAAGTCACACAGAAAAAGACACTTATCATAAGATATCACTTATAGAGGGAATGTAAAAACCGCTACCCTTGAACTGAATTACAAAACAGAACAGAGTCACACGGTTAGAAAACACACTATGGCTGCCTAACTGGAAAGGTGAGGTGGGGTGATGCATAAAACAAGGGTTTCAAATTAGCTCAGATACCGTTCCATAAACCCAATATGTAATAGACAAGACCTACTCCTTGCTCAGGGAACTGGACTCAACACCCCCTATTCACCGCCCAAGAATATATCTGACTAGTAAGAATCTTAAAACTTATATATTGATATCTCTCTGTAAGTGAGTCAAGTGGGTGTAAAGCTGCATAAACACAGCAGTGAAAAGCAGCTAAACCCCATTATAAAACTCAATTAATTTTAAAAACCCGTGAAACAAAGACAGTGAAAGGGAGAGAAATTCTTACAAAATTCGTTCAGGCGCTGTGATGCCACCTGGATTGACCAAATCTACACCCGCAGCTGATTGAGACATAAGGGTGGACACTCTGGGGGCTGAGGGGTTTGGTGAGGTTCGGTGAGCAAACGCAGACGCTTTAAAGTAATACTGCGTGGTACCCATCCCATGGGTCCCAAATCTCCAGGTTCAAGGGCATCTTCCTACATCGAAAACATGCATGAGAAACCCAGAAGATGGTCCACCGAGTGATCGGGAAAGGTTTCTAAAACGCACCTCATTTCTCATCTCCTTGTGCTCGGGTTCGCCATTCCAGCCGCTTTACTAGCAATCTCCCTCCTTGGAGAATCAGCACCTTTAACCTCCTGTTCCATACAGGTTGCAATTTGTCCTGAGGATGAACGGGAAGAGGGGGAACCAATGAGAGACTAGCTCTAGGTGTTGGGACAGGCACAGGTCACTCTATTTTCCCATCAGGAAGAAGAATTAACCACAAGCTCAGTCTGCCGCCCGGAAGCAGAATAGGGCCTAAAGCAATCCTGCGCTTTTGCGGCTAGCTCCCAAGAGAGCGAGTTGAAATATGGAGCTCAGGGGCACTGCAATTCACAAACCTGCAGACTTATAAATGATAACTCTCGTCTACAAATATATTGAGGGAAGGCAACAAAGAGGATTTGAAAGCAAGGCAGAATTGCAGGAAACAGATTTCAGGAGGCAGATTCGAATCGCCTTTAAAGCACAGGAAAAGCGGCAAAACCTCGACAATGATGCCCTTGGCCAAAAAGGGCGTATGCGTTTTTTCCTGAATATATTCAGGAAAAAACGCATACGCCCTTTTTGGCCAACCAAGCAACCTGGAAAGGCAAATCAGCGCTACACAGAAGTCTCGCTTCCCATCGGTCAAAAGGGCCATGCTGAATAAAGTGTCAAAACCAGAAATGCAAGACAGGCCACGGAGAAACGGGAGCCTTGCTACGCTGATGGGCGGGATGTAAATTGCCAACAGCCACTCTGGAGAAGTGTACGGTGTGTCCTGAAACATTTACAAAACTCAGCTTAGAGAGCATAGGGCACTTCCACTCATGGGCGTATAAATTGGGAAAACTAAAAATCAGCAAGACACAAGCACCCCAAAGTTTAGGGCTGCTCTGTTGACAAAAACCTCCACTTCGTTACACCTTAAATATCCCAGGAAAGAGAAAAATGGATAAAGAAGTTGTGGTCCTTATGTACAATGGAATATCACTCAGCCATGAAATCAACGTCATAAGGCTAGTAGCAGCATGATGAGTGGATTTAGGTACGACGATTCTAAGTGAAATAAGTCACACAGAAAAAGACACTTATCATAAGATATCACTTATAGAGGGAATGTAAAAACCAATACCCTTGAACTGAATTACAAAACAGAACAGAGTCACACGGTTAGAAAACACACTATGGCTGCCTAACGGGAAAGGTGAGGTGGGGTGATGCATAAAACAAGGGTTTCAAATTAGCTCAGATACCGTTCCAAAAACCCAGTATGTAATAGACAAGACCTACTCCTTGCTCAGTGAACTGGACTCAACACCCCCTATTCACCGCCCAAGAATATATCTGACTAGAAAGAATCTTAAAACCTATGTATTCTTATCTCTCTGTAAGTGAGTCAAGTGAGTGTAAAGCTGCATAAACACAGCAGTGAAAAGCAGCTAAACCCCATTATAAAACTCAATTAATTTTAAAAACCCGTGAAACAAAGACAGTGAAAGAGAGAGAAATTCTTACAAAATTCGTTCAGGGGCTGTGATGCCACCTGGGTTGACCATATCTAGACCTGCAGCTGATTGAGACATAAGGGTGGACACTCTTGGGGCTGAGAGGTTTGGTGAGGTTGGGTGAGCAAACACAGACGCTTTAAAGTAATACTGCGTGGTACCCATCCCATGGGTCCCAAATCTCCAGGTTCAAGGGCATCTTCCTACATCGAAAACATGCATGAGAAACCCAGAAGACGGTACACCGAGTGATCGGGAAAGGTTTCTAAAACGCACCTCATTTCTCATCTCCTTGTGCTCGGGTTCGCCATTCCAGCCGCTTTACTAGCAATCTCCCTCCTTAGAGAATCAGCACCTTTAACCTCCTGTTCCGTACAGGTTGCAATGTGTTCTGAGGATGAACGGGAAGAGGGGGAACCAATGAGAAACTAGCTCTAGGTGTTGCGACAGGCACAGATCACTCTATTTTCCCATCAGGAAGAAGAATTAACCACAGGCTCAGTCTGCCGCCCGGAAGCAGAATAGGGCCTAAAGCAATCCTGCGCTTTTGCGGCTAGCTCCCAAAACAGCGAGTTGAAAAATGGAACTCAGGGGCACTGCAATTCACAAACCTGCAGAGTTATAAATGTTAACTCTCGTCCACAAATAGATTGAGGAAAGGCAACGAAGAGGATTTGAAAGCAAGGCAGAATTGCAGGAAACAGATTTCAGGAGGCAGATTCGAATCGCCTTTAAAGCACAGGAAAAGCGGCAAAACCTCGACAATGATGCCCTTGGCCAAAAAGGGCGTATGCGTTTTTTCCTGAATATAATCAGGAAAAAACGCATACGCCCTTCTTGGCCAACCAAGCAACCTGGAAAGGCAAATCAGCGCTACAAAGAAGTCTCGCTTCCCATCGGTCAAAAGGGCCATGCTGAATAAAGTGTCAAAACCAGAACCGCAGGACAGGCCATGGAGAAACACGAGACTTGCTACGCTGATGGGCTGGATGTAAATTGCCAAGAGGCACTCTGGAGAAGTGTACGGTGTGTCCTGAAACATCTAAAAAACTCAGCTTAGAGAGCATAGGTCACTTCCACTCATGGGCGTATAAATTGGGAAAACTAAAAATCAGCAAGACACAGGCACCCCAAAGTTTAGCGCTGCTCTGTTGACAAGAACCTCCACTTTGTTACACCTTAAATATCACAGGAAAAAGAAAAATGGATAAAGAAGTTGTGGTCCTTATGTACAATGGAATATCACTCAGCCATGAAATCAACGTCATAAGGCTAGTAGCAGCATGATGAGTGGATTTAGGTACGACGATTCTAAGTGAAATAAGTCACACAGAAAAGGACACTTATCATAAGATATCACTTATAGAGGGAATGTAAAAACCGCTACCCTTGAACTGAATTACAAAACAGAACAGAGTCACACGGTTAGAAAACACACTATGGCTGCCTAACGGGAAAGGTGAGGTGGGGTGATGCCTAAAACAAGGGTTTCAAATTAGCTCAGATACCGTTCCATAAACGCAATATGTAATAGATAAGACCTACTCCTTGCTCAGGGAACTGGACTCAACACCCCCTATTCACCGCCCAAGAATATATCTGACTAGTAAGAATCTTAAAACCTATGTATTGATATCTCTCTGTAACTGAGTCAAGTGGGTGTAAAGCTGCATAAACACAGCAGTGAAAAGCAGCTAAACCCCATTATAAAACTCAATTAATTTTAAAAACCCTTGAAACAAAGACAGTGAAAGAGAGAGAAATTCTTACAAAATTCGTTCAGGGGCTGTGATGCCACCTGGATTGACCATATCTAGACCTGCAGCTGAGTGAGACATAAGGGTGGACACTCTTGGGGCTGAGAGGTTTGGTGAGGTTGGGTGAGCAAACGCAGACGCTTTAAAGTAATACTGCGTGGTACCCATCCCATGGGTCCCAAATCTCCAGGTTCAAGGGCATCTTCCTCCATCGAAAACTTGCATGAAAAATCCAGAGGATGGTCGACCGAGTGATCGGAAGAGGTTTCTAAAACGCACCTCATTTCTCATCTCCTTGTGCTCGGGTTCGCCATTCCAGCCACTTTACTAGCAATCTCCCTCCTTGGAGAATCAGCACCTTTAACCTCCTGTTCCATACAGGTTGCAATTTGTCCTGAGGATGAACGGGAAGAGGGGGAACCAATGAGAGGCTAGCTCTAGGTGTTGGGACAGGCACAGGTCACTCTATTTTCCCATCAGGAAGAAGAATTAACCACAAGCTCAGTCTGCCGCCCGGAAGCAGAATAGGGCCTAAAGCAATCCTGCGCTTTTGCGGCCAGCTCCCAAGAGAGCGAGTTGAAAAATGGAGCTCAGGGGCACTGCAATTCACAAACCTGCAGACTTATAAATGATAACTCTTGTCTACAAATATATTGAGGGAAGGCAACAAAGAGGATTTGAAAGCAAGGCAGATTTGCAGGAAACAGATTTCAGGAAGCAGATTCGAATCGCCTTTAAAGCACAGGAAAAGCGGCAAAACCTCGACAATGATGCCCTTGGCCAAAAAGGGCGTATGCGTTTTTTCCTGAATATATTCAGGAAAAAACGCATACGCCCTTTTTGGCCAACCAAGCAACCTGGAAAGGCAAATCAGCGCTACAAAGAAGTCTCGCTTCCCATCGGTCAAAAGGGCCATGCTGAATAAAGGGTCAAAACCAGAAATGCAGGACAGGCCACGGAGAAACGGGAGCCTTGCTACGCTGAAGGGCGGGATGTAAATTGCCAACAGCCACTCTGGAGAAGTGTACGGTGTGTCCTGAAACATTTACAAAACTCAGCTTGGAGAGCATAGGGCACTTCCACTCATGGGCGTATAAATTGGGAAAACTAAAAATCAGCAAGACACAAGCACCCCAAAGTTTAGGGCTGCTCTGTTGACAAAAACCTCCACTTCGTTACACCTTAAATATCCCACGAAAGAGAAAAATGGATAAAGAAGTTGTGGTCCTTATGTACAATGGAATATCACTCAGCCATGAAATCAACGTCATAAGGCTAGTAGCAGCATGATGAGTGGATTTAGGTACGACGATTCTAAGTCAAATAAGTCACACAGAAAAAGACACTTATCATAAGATATCACTTATAGAGGGAATGTAAAAACCGCTACCCTTGAACTGAATTACAAAACAGAACAGAGTCACACGGTTAGAAAACACACTATGGCTGCCTAACTGGAAAGGTGAGGTGGGGTGATGCATAAAACAAGGGTTTCAAATTAGCTCAGATACCGTTCCATAAACCCAATATGTAATAGACAAGACCTACTCCTTGCTCAGGGAACTGGACTCAACACCCCCTATTCACCGCCCAAGAATATATCTGACTAGTAAGAATCTTAAAACCTATGTATTGATATCTCTCTGTAAGTGAGTCAAGTGGGTGTAAAGCTGTATAAACACAGCAGTGAAAAGCAGCTAAACCCCATTATAAAACTCAATTAATTTTAAAAACCCGTGAAACAAAGACAGTGAAAGAGAGAAATTCTTACAAAATTCGTTCAGGGGCTGTGATGCCACCTGGATTGACCATATCTAGACCGGCAGCTGATTGAGACATAAGGGTGGACACTCTTGGGGCTGAGAGGTTTGGTGAGGTTGGGTGAGCAAACGCAGACGCTTTAAAGTAATACTGCGTGGTACCCATCCCATGGGTCCCAAATCTCCAGGTTCAAGGGCATCTTCCTACATCGAAAACATGCATGAGAAACCCAGAAGATGGTCCACCGAGTGATCGGGAAAGGTTTCTAAAACGCACCTCATTTCTCATCTCCTTGTGCTCGGGTTCGCCATTCCAGCCGCTTTACTAGCATTCTCCCTCCTTGGAGAATCAGCACCTTTAACCTCCTGTTCCATACAGGGTGCAATTTGTCCTGAGGATGAACGGGAACAGGGGGAACCAATGAGAGACTAGCTCTAGGTGTTGCGACAGGCACAGGTCACTCTATTTTCCCATCAGGAAGAAGAATTAACCACAAGATCAGTCTGCCGCCCGGAAGCAGAATAGGGCCTAAAGCAATCCTGCGCTTTTGCGGCCAGCTCCCAAGAGAGCGAGTTGAAAAATGGAGCTCAGGGGCACTGCAATTCACAAACCTGCAGACTTATAAATGATAACTCTCGTCTACAAATATATTGAGGGAAGGCAACAAAGAGGATTTGAAAGCAAGGCAGAATTGCAGGAAACAGATTTCAGGAGGCAGATTCGAATCGCCTTTAAAGCACAGGAAAAGCGGCAAAACCTCGACAATGATGCCCTTGGCCAAAAAGGGCGTATGCGTTTTTTCCATATTCAGGAAAAAACGCATACGCCCTTTTTGGCCAACCAAGCAACCTGGAAAGGCAAATCAGCGCTACAAAGAAGTCTCGCTTCCCATCGGTCAAAAGGGCCATGCTGAATAAAGTGTAAAAAGCAGAAATGCAGGACAGGCCACGGAGAAACGGGAGCCTTGCTACGCTGATGGGCGGGATGTAAATTGCCAACAGCCACTCTGGAGAAGTGTACGGTTTGTCCTGAAACATTTACAAAACTCAGCTTAGAGAGCATAGGGCACTTCCACTCATGGGCGTATACATTGGGAAAACTAAAAATCAGCAAGACACAAGCACCCCAAAGTTTAGGGCTGCTCTGTTGACAAGAACCTCCACTTCGTTACACCTTAAATATCCCAGGAAAGAGAAAAATGGATAAAGATGTTGTGCTCCTTATGTACAATGGAATATCACTCAGCCATGAAATCAACGTCATAAGGCTAGTAGCAGCATGATGAGTGGATTTAGGTACGACGATTCTAAGTCAAATAAGTCACACAGAAAAAGACACTTATCATAAGATATCACTTATAGAGGGAATGTAAAAACCGCTACCCTTGAACTGAATTACAAAACAGAACAGAGTCACACGGTTAGAAAACACACTATGGCTGCCTAACGGGAAAGGTGAGGTGGGGTGATGCATAAAACAAGGGTTTCAAATTAGCTCAGATACCGTTCCATAAACCCAATATGTAATAGACAAGACCTACTCCTTGCTCAGGGAACTGGACTCAACACCCCCTATTCACCGCCCAAGAATATATCTGACTAGTAAGAATCTTAAAACTTATATATTGATATCTCTCTGTAAGTGAGTCAAGTGGGTGTAAAGCTGCATAAACACAGCAGTGAAAATCAGCTAAACCCCATTATAAAACTCAATTAATTTTAAAAACCCGTGAAACAAAGACAGTGAAAGGGAGAGAAATTCTTACAAAATTCGTTCAGGCGCTGTGATGCCACCTGGATTGACCAAATCTACACCCGCAGCTGATTGAGACATAAGGGTGGACACTCTGGGGGCTGAGGGGTTTGGTGAGGTTCGGTGAGCAAACGCAGACGCTTTAAAGTAATACTGCGTGGTACCCATCCCATGGGTCCCAAATCTCCAGGTTCAAGGGCATCTTCCTACATCGAAAACATGCATGAGAAACCCAGAAGATGGTCCACCGAGTGATCGGGAAAGGTTTCTAAAACGCACCTCATTTCTCATCTCCTTGTGCTCGGGTTCGCCATTCCAGCCGCTTTACTAGCAATCTCCCTCCTTGGAGAATCAGCACCTTTAACCTCCTGTTCCATACAGGTTGCAATTTGTCCTGAGGATGAACGGGAAGAGGGGGAACCAATGAGAGACTAGCTCTAGGTGTTGGGACAGGCACAGGTCACTCTATTTTCCCATCAGGAAGAAGAATTAACCACAAGCTCAGTCTGCCGCCCGGAAGCAGAATAGGGCCTAAAGCAATCCTGCGCTTTTGCGGCTAGCTCCCAAGAGAGCGAGTTGAAATATGGAGCTCAGGGGCACTGCAATTCACAAACCTGCAGACTTATAAATGATAACTCTCGTCTACAAATATATTGAGGGAAGGCAACAAAGAGGATTTGAAAGCAAGGCAGAATTGCAGGAAACAGATTTCAGGAGGCAGATTCGAATCGCCTTTAAAGCACAGGAAAAGCGGCAAAACCTCGACAATGATGCCCTTGGCCAAAAAGGGCGTATGCTTTTTTTCCTGAATATATTCAGGAAAAAACGCATACGCCCTTTTTGGCCAACCAAGCAACCTGGAAAGGCAAATCAGCGCTACACAGAAGTCTCGCTTCCCATCGGTCAAAAGGGCCATGCTGAATAAAGTGTCAAAACCAGAAATGCAAGACAGGCCACGGAGAAACGGGAGCCTTGCTACGCTGATGGGCGGGATGTAAATTGCCAACAGCCACTCTGGAGAAGTGTACGGTGTGTCCTGAAACATCTACAAAACTCAGCTTAGAGAGCATAGGGAACTTCCAATCATGGGCGTATACATTGGGAAAACTAAAAATCAGCAAGACACAGGCACCCCAAAGTTTAGGGCTGCTCTGTTGACAAGAACCTCCACTTTGTTACACCTTAAATATCCCACGAAAGAGAAAAATGGATAAAGAAGTTGTGGTCCTTATGTACAATGGAATATCACTCAGCCATGAAATCAACGTCATAAGGCTAGTAGCAGCATGATGAGTGGATTTAGGTACGACGATTCTAAGTGCAATAAGTCACACAGAAAAAGACACTTATCATAAGATACCACTTATAGAGGGAATGTAAAAACCAATACCCTTGAACTGAATTACAAAACAGAACAGAGTCACACGGTTAGAAAACACACTATGGCTACCTAACGGGAAAGGTGAGGTGGGGTGATGCATAAAACAAGGGTTTCAAATTAGCTCAGATACCGTTCCAAAAACCCAATATGTAATAGACAAGACCTACTCCTTGCTCAGTGAACTGGACTCAACACCCCCTATTCACCGCCCAAGAATATATCTGACTAGTAAGAATCTTAAAACCTATGTATTGATATCTCTCTGTAAGTGAGTCAAGTGGGTGTAAAGCTGCATAAACACAGCAGTGAAAAGCAGCTAAACCCCATTATAAAACTCAATTAATTTTAAAAACCCTTGAAACAAAGACAGTGAAAGAGAGAGAAATTCTTACAAAATTCGTTCAGGGGCTGTGATGCCACCTGGGTTGACCATATCTAGACCTGCAGCTGATTGAGACATAAGGGTGGACACTCTTGGGGCTGAGAGGTTTGGTGAGGTTGGGTGAGCAAACGCAGACGCTTTAAAGTAATACTGCGTGGTACCCATCCCATGGGTCCCAAATCTCCAGGTTCAAGGGCATCTTCCTACATCGAAAACATGCATGAGAAACCCAGAAGATGGTCCACCGAGTGATCGGGAAAGGTTTCTAAAACGCACCTCATTTCTCATTTCCTTGTGCTCGGGTTCGCCATTCCAGCCGCTTTACTAGCAATCTCCCTCCTTGGAGAATCAGCACCTTTAACCTCCTGTTCCATACAGGTGGCAATTTGAACTGAGGATGAACGGGAAGACGGGGAACCAATGAGAGACTAGCTCTAGGTGTTGGGACAGGCACAGGTCACTCTATTTTCCCATCAGGAAGAAGAATTAACCACAAGATCAGTCTGCCGCCCGGAAGCAGAATAGGGCCTAAAGCAATCCTGCGCTTTTGCGGCCAGCTCCCAAGAGAGCGAGTTGAAAAATGGAGCTCAGGGGCTCTGCAATTCACAAACCTGCAGACTTATAAATGATAACTCTCGTCTACAAATATATTGAGGGAAGGCAACAAAGAGGATTTGAAAGCAAGGCAGAATTGCAGGAAAAAGATTTCAGGAGGCAGATTCGAATCGCCTTTAAAGCACAGGAAAAGCGGCAAAACCTCGACAATGATGCCCTTGGCCAAAAAGGGCGTATGCGTTTTTTCCATATTCAGGAAAAAACGCATACGCCCTTTTTGGCCAACCAAGCAACCTGGAAAGGCAAATCAGCGCTACAAAGAAGTCTCGCTTCCCATCGGTCAAAAGGGCCATGCTGAATAAAGTGTCAAAACCAGAAATGCAGGACAGGCCACGGAGAAACGGGAGCCTTGCTACGCTAATGGGCGGGATGTAAATTGCCAACAGCCACTCTGGAGAAGTGTACGGTGTGTCCTGAAACATTTACAAAACTCAGCTTAGAGAGCATAGGGCACTTCCACTCATGGGCGTATAAATTGGGAAAACTAAAAATCAGCAAGACACAAGCAGCCCAAAGTTTAGGGCTGCTCTGTTGACAAGAACCTCCACTTCGTTACACCTTAAATATCCCAGGAAAGAGAAAAATGGATAAATAAGTTGTGGTCCTTATGTACAATGGAACATCACTCAGCCATGAAATCAACGTCATAATGCTAGTAGAAGCATGATGAGTGGATTTAGGTACGACGATTCTAAGTGAAATAAGTCACACAGAAAAAGACACTTATCATAAGATATCACTTATAGAGGGAATGTAAAAACCGCTACCCTTGAACTGAATTACAAAACAGAACAGAGTCACACGGTTAGAAAACACACTATGGCTGCCTAACGGGAAAGGTGAGGTGGGGTGATGCATAAAACAAGGGTTTCAAATTAGCTCAGATACCGTTCCATAAACCCAATATGTAATAGACAAGACCTACTCCTTGCTCAGGGAACTGGACTCAACACCCCCTATTCACCGCCCAAGAATATATCTGACTAGTAAGAATCTTAAAACCTATGTATTGATATCTCTCTGTAAGTGAGTCAAGTGGGTGTAAAGCTGCATAAACACAGCAGTGAAACGCAGCTAAACCCCATTATAAAACTCAATTAATTTTAAAAACCCTTGAAACAAAGACAGTGAAAGAGAGAGAAATTCTTACAAAATTCGTTCAGGGGCTGTGATGCCACCTGGATTGACCATATCTAGACCTGCAGCTGATTGAGACATAAGGGTGGACACTCTTGGGGCTGAGAGGTTTGGTGAGGTTGGGTGAGCAAACGCAGACGCTTTAAAGTAATACTGCGTGGTACCCATCCCATGGGTCCCAAATCTCCAGGTTCAAGGGCATCTTCCTACATCGAAAACATGCATGAGAAACCCAGAAGATGGTCCACCGAGTGATCGGGAAAGGTTTCTAAAACGCACCTCATTTCTCATCTCCTTGTGCTCGGGTTCGCCATTCCAGCCGCTTTACTAGCAATCTCCATCCTTGGAGAATCAGCACCTTTAACCTCCTGTTCCATACAGGTGGCAATTTGAACTGAGGATGAACGGGAAGACGGGGAACCAATGAGAGACTAGCTCTAGGTGTTGGGAGAGGCACAGGTCACTCTATTTTCCCATCAGGAAGAAGAATTAACCACAGGCTCAGTCTGCCGCCCGGAAGCAGAATAGGGCCTAAAGCTATCCTGCGCTTTTGCGGCCAGCTCCCAAGAGAGCGAGTTGAAAAATGGAGCTCAGGGGCACTGCAATTCACAAACCTGCAGACTTATAAATGATAACTCTCGTCTACAAATATATTGAGGGAAGGCAACAAAGAGGATTTGAAAGCAAGACAGAATTGCAGGAAACAGATTTCAGGAGGCAGATTCGAATCGCCTTTAAAGCACAGGAAAAGCGGCAAAACCTCGACAATGATGCCCTTGGCCAAAAAGGGCGTATGCGTTTTTTCCATATTCAGGAAAAAACGCATACGCCCTTTTTGGCCAACCAAGCACCTGGAAAGGCAAATCAGCGCTACAAAGAAGTCTCGCTTCCCATCGGTCAAAAGGGCCATGCTGAATAAAGTGTCAAAACCAGAAATGCAGGACAGGCCACGGAGAAACGGGAGCCTTGCTACGCTGATGGGCGGGATGTAAATTGCCAACAGCCACTCTGGAGAAGTGTACGGTGTGTCCTGAAACATTTACAAAACTCAGCTTAGAGAGCATAGGGCACTTCCACTCATGGGCGTATAAATTGGGAAAACTAAAAATCAGCAAGACACAAGCAGCCCAAAGTTTAGGGCTGCTCTGTTGACAAGAACCTCCACTTCGTTACACCTTAAATATCCCAGGAAAGAGAAAAATGGATAAAGATGTTGTGCTCCTTATGTACAATGGAATATCACTCAGCCATGAAATCAACGTCATAAGGCTAGTAGCAGCATGATGAGTGGATTTAGGTACGACGATTCTAAGTCAAATAAGTCACACAGAAAAAGACACTTATCATAAGATATCACTTATAGAGGGAATGTAAAAACCGCTACCCTTGAACTGAATTACAAAACAGAACAGAGTCACACGGTTAGAAAACACACTATGGCTGCCTAACGGGAAAGGTGAGGTGGGGTGATGCATAAAACAAGGGTTTCAAATTAGCTCAGATACCGTTCCATAAACCCAATATGTAATAGACAAGACCTACTCCTTGCTCAGGGAACTGGACTCAACACCCCCTATTCACCGCCCAAGAATATATTTGACTAGTAAGAATCTTAAAACCTATGTATTGATATCTCTCTGTAATTGAGTCAAGTGGGTGTAAAGCTGCATAAACACAGCAGTGAAAAGCAGCTAAACCCCATTATAAAACTCAATTAATTTTAAAAACCCGTGAAACAAAGACAGTGAAAGGGAGAGAAATTCTTACAAAATTCGTTCAGGCGCTGTGATGCCACCTGGATTGACCATATCTAGACCCGCAGCTGATTGAGACATAAGGGTGGATACTCTTGGGGCTGAGGGGTTTGGTGAGGTTCGGTGAGCAAACGCAGACGCTTTAAAGTAATACTGCGTGGTACCCACCCCATGGGTCCCAAATCTCCAGGTTCAAGGGCATCTTCCTACATCGAAAACATGCATGAGAAACCCAGAAGATGGTCCACCGAGTGATCGGGAAAGGTTTCTAAAACGCACCTCATTTCTCATCTCCTTGTGCTCGGGTTCGCCATTCCAGCCGCTTTACTAGCAATCTCCCTCCTTGGAGAATCAGCACCTTTAACCTCCTGTTCCATACAGGTTGCAATTTGTCCTGAGGATGAACGGGAAGAGGGGGAACCAATGAGAGACTAGCCCCAGATGTTGGGACAGGCACAGGTCACTCTATTTTCCCATCAGGAAGAAGAATTAACCACAAGATCAGTCTGCCGCCCGGAAGCAGAATAGGGCCTAAAGCAATCCTGCGCTTTTGCGGCCAGCTCCCAAGAGAGCGAGTTGAAAAATGGAGCTCAGGGGCACTGCAATTCACAAACCTGCAGACTTATAAATGATAACTCTCGTCTACAAATATATTGAGGGAAGGCAACAAAGAGGATTTGAAAGCAAGGCAGATTTGCAGGAAACAGATTTCAGGAGGCAGATTCGAATCGCCTTTAAAGCACAGGAAAAGCGGCAAAACCTCGACAATGATGCCCTTGGCCAAAAAGGGCGTATGCGTTTTTTCCTGAATATATTCAGGAAAAAACGCATACGCCCTTTTTGGCCAACCAAGCACCTGGAAAGGCAAATCAGCGCTACAAAGAAGTCTCGCTTCCCATCGGTCAAAAGGGCCATGCTGAATAAAGTGTCAAAACCAGAAATGCAGGACAGGCCACGGAGAAACGGGAGCCTTGCTACGCTGATGGGCGGGATGTAAATTGCCAACAGCCACTCTGGAGAAGTGTACGGTTTGTCCTGAAACATTTACAAAACTCAGCTTAGAGAGCATAGGGCACTTCCACTCATGGGCGTATAAATTGGGAAAACTAAAAATCAGCAAGACACAAGCACCCCAAAGTTTAGGGCTGCTCTGTTGACAAGAACCTCCACTTCGTTACACCTTAAATATCCCAGGAAAGAGAAAAATGGATAAAGAAGTTGTGGTCCTTATGTACAATGGAATATCACTCAGCCATGAAATCAACGTCATAAGGCTAGTAGCAGCATGATGAGTGGATTTAGGTACGACGATTCTAAGTGAAATAAGTCACACAGAAAAAGACACTTATCATAAGATATCACTTATAGAGGGAATGTAAAAACTGCTACCCTTGAACTGAATTACAAAACAGAACAGAGTCACACGGTTAGAAAACACTCTATGGCTGCCTAACGGGAAAGGTGAGGTGGGGTGATGCATAAAACAAGGGTTTCAAATTAGCTCAGATACCGTTCCATAAACCCAATATGTAATAGACAAGACCTACTCCTTGCTCAAGGAACTGGACTCAACACCCCCTATTCACCGCCCAAGAATATATCTGACTAGTAAGAATCTTAAAACCTATGTATTGATATCTCTCTGTAAGTGAGTCAAGTGGGTGTAAAGCTGCATAAACACAGCAGTGAAAAGCAGCTAAACCCCATTATAAAACTCAATTAATTTTAAAAACCCGTGAAACAAAGACAGTGAAAGAGAGAGAAATTCTTAAAAAATTCGTTCAGGGGCTGTGATGCCACCTGGGTTGACCATATCTAGACCTGCAGCTGATTGAGACATAAGGGTGGACACTCTTGGGGCTGAGATGTTTGGTGAGGTTGGGTGAGCAAACGCAGACGCTTTAAAGTAATACTGCGTGGTACCCATCCCATGGGTGCCAAATCTCCAGGTTCAAGGGCATCTTCCTACATCGAAAACATGCATGAGAAACCCAGAAGATGGTCCACCGAGTGATCGGGAAAGGTTTCTAAAACGCACCTCATTTCTCATCTCCTTGTGCTCGGGTTCGCCATTCCAGCCGCTTTACTAGCAATCTCCCTCCTTGGAGAATCAGCACCTTTAACCTCCTGTTCCATACAGGTTGCAATTTGTCCTGAGGATGAACGGGAAGAGGGGGAACCAATGAGAGACTAGCTCTAGGTGTTGGGACAGGCACAGGTCACTCTATTTTCCCATCAGGAAGAAGAATTAACCACAAGATCAGTCTGCCGCCCGGAAGCAGAATAGGGCCTAAAGCAATCCTGCGCTTTTGCGGCCAGCTCCCAAGAGAGCGAGTTGAAAAATGGAGCTCAGGGGCACTGCAATTCACAAACCTGCAGACTTATAAATGATAACTCTCGTCTACAAATATATTGAGGGAAGGCAACAAAGAGGATTTGAAAGCAAGGCAGATTTGCAGGAAACAGATTTCAGGAGGCAGATTCGAATCGCCTTTAAAGCACAGGAAAAGCGGCAAAACCTCGACAATGATGCCCTTGGCCAAAAAGGGCGTATGCGTTTTTTCCTGAATATATTCAGGAAAAAACGCATACGCCCTTTTTGGCCAACCAAGCAACCTGGAAAGGCAAATCAGCGCTACAAAGTAGTCTCGCTTCCCATCGGTCAAAAGGGCCATGCTGAATAAAGTGTCAAAACCAGAAATGCAGGACAGGCCACGGAGAAACGGGAGCCTTGCTACGCTGATGGGCGGGATGTAAATTGCCAACAGCCACTCTGGAAAAGTGTACGGTGTGTCCTGAAACATTTACAAAACTCAGCTTAGAGAGCATAGGGCACTTCCACTCATGGGCGTATAAATTGGGAAAACTAAAAATCAGCAAGACACAAGCACCCCAAAGTTTAGGGCTGCTCTGTTGACAAGAACCTCCACTTCGTTACACCTTAAATATCCCAGGAAAGAGAAAAATGGATAAAGAAGTTGTGGTCCTTATGTACAATGGAATATCACTCAGCCATGAAATCAACGTCATAAGGCTAGTAGCAGCATGATGAGTGGATTTAGGTACGACGATTCTAAGTGAAATAAGTCACACAGAAAAAGACACTTATCATAAGATATCACTTATAGAGGGAATGTAAAATCCGCTACCCTTGAACTGAATTACAAAACAGAACAGAGTCACACGGTTAGAAAACACACTATGGCTGCCTAACGGGAAAGGTGAGGTGGGGTGATGCATAAAACAAGGGTTTCAAATTAGCTCAGATACCGTTCCATAAACCCAATATGTAATAGACAAGACCTACTCCTTGCTCAGGGAACTGGACTCAACACCCCCTATTCACCACCCAAGAATATATCTGACTAGTAAGAATCTTAAAACCTATGTATTGATATCTCTCTGTAAGTGAGTCAAGTGGGTGTAAAGCTGCATAAACACAGCAGTGAAAAGCAGCTAAACCCCATTATAAAACTCAATTAATTTTAAAAACCCTTGAAACAAAGACAGTGAAAGAGAGAGAAATTCTTACAAAATTCGTTCAGGGGCTGTGATGCCACCTGGATTGACCATATCTAGACCTGCAGCTGATTGAGACATAAGGGTGGACACTCTTGGGGCTGAGAGGTTTGGTGAGGTTGGGTGAGCAAACGCAGACGCTTTAAAGTAATACTGCGTGGTACCCATCCCATGGGTCGCAAATCTCCAGGTTCAAGGGCATCTTCCTACATCGAAAACATGCATGAGAAACCCAGAGGATGGTCCACCGAGTGATCGGGAAAGGTTTCTAAAACGCACCTCATTTCTCATCTCCTTGTGCTCGGGTTCGCCATTCCAGCCACTTTACTAGCAATCTCCCTCCTTGGAGAATCAGCACCTTTAACCTCCTGTTCCATACAGGTTGCAATTTGTCCTGAGGATGAACTGAAAGAGGGGGAACCAATGAGAGACTAGCTCTAGGTGTTGGGACAGGCACAGGTCACTCTATTTTCCCATCAGGAAGAAGAATTAACCACAAGATCAGTCTGCCGCCCGGAAGCAGAATAGGGCCTAAAGCAATCCTGCGCTTTTGCGGCCAGCTCCCAAGAGAGCGAGTTGAAACATGGAGCTCAGGGGCACTGCAATTCACAAACCTGCAGACTTATAAATGATAACTCTCGTCTACAAATATATTGAGGGAAGGCAACAAAGAGGATTTGAAAGCAAGGCAGATTTGCAGGAAACAGATTTCAGGAGGCAGATTCGAATCGCCTTTAAAGCACAGGAAAAGCGGCAAAACCTCGACAATGATGCCCTTGGCCAAAAAGGGCGTATGCGTTTTTTCCTGAATATATTCAGGAAAAAACGCATACGCCCTTTTTGGCCAACCAAGCAACCTGGAAAGGCAAATCAGCGCTACAAAGAAGTCTCGCTTCCCATCGGTCAAAAGGGCCATGCTGAATAAAGTGTCAAAACCAGAAACGCAGGACAGGCCATGGAGAAACACGAGACTTGCTACGCTGATGGGCTGGATGTAAATTGCCAAGAGGCACCCTGGAGAAGTGTACGGTGTGTCCTGAAACATCTAAAAAACTCAGCTTAGAGAGCATAGGGCACTTCCACTCATGGGCGTATAAATTGGGAAAACTAAAAATCAACACGACACAGGCACCCCAAAGTTTAGGGCTGCTCTGTTGACAAGAACCTCCACTTTGTTACACCTTAAATATCACATGAAAGAGAAAAATGGATAAAGAAGTTGTGGTCCTTATGTACAATGGAATATCACTCAGCCATGAAATCAACGTCATAAGGCTAGTAGCAGCATGATGAGTGGATTTAGGTACGACGATTCTAAGTGAAATAAGTCACACAGAAAAAGACACTTATCATAAGATATCACTTATAGAGGGAATGTAAAAACCTCTACCCTTGAACTTAATTACAAAACAGAACAGAGTCACACGTTTAGAAAACACACTATGGCTGCCTAACGGGAAAGGTGAGGTGAGGTGATGCATAAAACAAGGGTTTCAAATTAGCTCAGATACCGTTCCATAAACCCAATATGTAATAGACAAGACCTACTCCTTGCTCAGTGAACTGGACTCAACACCCCCTATTCACCGCCCAAGAATATATCTGACTAGTAAGAATCTTAAAACCTATGTATTGATATCTCTCTGTAAGTGAGTCAAGTGCGTGTAAAGATGCATAAACACAGCAGTGAAAAGCAGCTAAACCCCATTATAAAACTCAATTAATTTTAAAAACCCGTGAAACAAAGACAGTGAAAGAGAGAGAAATTCTTACAAAATTCGTTCAGGGGCTGTGATGCCACCTGGATTGACCATATCTAGACCCGCAGCTGATTGAGACATAAGGGTGGACACTCTTGGGGCTGAGAGGTTTGGTGAGGTTGGGTGACCAAACGCAGACCCTTTAAAGTAATACTGCATGGTACCCATCCCATGAGTCCCAAATCTCCAGGTTGAAGAGCATCTTCCTACATCGAAACCATGCATGAGAAACCCAGAAGAAGTTACACCGTGTGAACGGGAAAGGTTTCTAAACCGCACCTCATTTCTCATCTCCTTGTGCTCGGGTACGCCATTCCAGCCGCTTTACTAGCATTCTCCCACCTTGGAGAATCAGCACCTTTAACCTCCTGTTCCATACAGGTTGCAATTTGTCCTGAGGATGTACGGGAAGAGGGGGAAGCAATGATAGACTAGCTCTAGGTTTTGGGACAGGCACAGGTCACTCTATTTTCCCATCAGGAAGAAGAATTAACCGCAGGCTCAGTCTGCTGACCGGAACCAGAATAGGGCCTGAAGCAATCCTGCGCTTTTGCGGCTAGCTCCCAAAACAGCGAGTTGAAAAATGGAGCTCAGGGGCACTGCAATTCACAAACCTGCAGAGTTATAAATGTTAACTCTCGTCCACAAATAGATTGAGGAAAGGCAACGAAGAGGATTTGAAAACAAGGCAGAATTGCAGGAAACAGATTTCAGGAGGCAGATTCGAATCGCCTTTAAAGCACAGGAAAAGCGGCAAAACCTCGACAATGATGCCCTTGGCCAAAAAGGGCGTATGCGTTTTTTCCTGAATATATTCAGGAAAAAACGCATACGCCCTTTTTGGCCAACCAAGCAACCTGGAAAGGCAAATCAGGGCTACAAAGAAGTCTCGCTTCCCATCGGTCAAAAGGGCCATGCTGAATAAAGTGTCAAAACCAGAAATGCAGGAAAGGCCACGGAGAAACGGGAGCCTTGCTACGCTGATGGGCGGGATGTAAATTGCCAACAGCCACTCTGGAGAAGTGTACGGTGTGTCCTGAAACATTTACAAAACTCAGCTTAGAGAGCATAGGGCACTTCCACTCATGGGCGTATAAATTGGGAAAACTAAAAATCAGCAAGACACAAGCACCCCAAAGTTTAGGGCTGCTCTGTTGACAAAAACCTCCACTTTGTTACACCTTAAATATCCCACGAAAGAGAAAAATGGATAAAGAAGTTGTGGTCCTTATGTACAATGGAATATCACTCAGCCATGAAATCAACGTCATAAGGCTAGTAGCAGCATGATGAGTGGATTTAGGTACGACGATTCTAAGTGCAATAAGTCACACAGAAAAAGACACTTATCATAAGATATCACTTATAGAGGGAATGTAAAAACCAATACCCTTGAACTGAATTACAAAACAGAACAGAGTCACACGGTTAGAAAACACACTATGGCTGCCTAACGGGAAAGGTGAGGTGGGGTGATGCATAAAACAAGGGTTTCAAATTAGCTCAGATACCGTTCCAAAAACCCAATATGTAATAGACAAGACCTACTCCTTGCTCAGTGAACTGGACTCAACACCCCCTATTCACCGCCCAAGAATATATCTGACTAGAAAGAATCTTAAAACCTATGTATTCTTATCTCTCTGTAAGTTAGTCAAGTGAGTGTAAAGCTGCATAAACACAGCAGTGAAAAGCAGCTAAACCCCATTATGAAACTCAATTAATTTTAAAAACCCGTGAAACAAAGACAGTGAAAGAGAGAGAAATTCTTACAAAATTCGTTCAGGGGCTGTGATGCCACCTGGGTTGACCATATCTAGACCCGCAGCTGATTGAGACATAAGGGTGGACACTCTTGGGGCTGAGAGGTTTGGTGAGGTTGGGTGAGCAAACACAGACGCTTTAAAGTAATACTGCGTGGTACCCATCCCATGGGTCCCAAATCTCCAGGTTCAAGGGCATCTTCCTACATCGAAAACATGCATGAGAAACCCAGAAGACGGTACACCGAGTGATCGGGAAAGGTTTCTAAAACGCACCTCATTTCTCATCTCCTTGTGCTCGGGTTCGCCATTCCAGCCGCTTTACTAGCAATCTCCCTCCTTAGAGAATCAGCACCTTTAACCTCCTGTTCCGTACAGGTTGCAAAGTGTTCTGAGGATGAACGGGAAGAGGGGGAACCAATGAGAGACTAGCTCTAGGTGTTGCGACAGGCACAGATCACTCTATTTTCCCATCAGGAAGAAGAATTAACCACAGGCTCAGTCTGCCGCCCGGAAGCAGAATAGGGCCTAAAGCAATCCTGCGCTTTTTCGGCCAGCTCCCAAGAGAGCGAGTTGAAAAATGGAGCTCAGGGGCACTGCAATTCACAAACCTGCAGAATTATAAATGATAACTCTCGTCTAAAAATATATTGAGGGAAGGCAACAAAGAGGATTTGAAAGCAAGGCAGAATTGCAGGAAACAGATTTCAGGAGGCAGATTCGAATCGCCTTTAAAGCACAGGAAAAGTGGCAAAACCTCGACAATGATGCCCTTGGCCAAAAAGGGCGTATGCGTTTTTTCCTGAATATATTCAGGAAAAAACGCATACGCCCTTTTTGGCCAACCAAGCAACCTGGAAAGGCAAATCAGCGCTACAAAGAAGTCTCGCTTCCCATCGGTCAAAAGGGCCATGCTGAATAAAGTGTCAAAACCAGAAACGCAGGACAGGCCATGGAGAAACACGAGACTTGCTACGCTGATGGGCTGGATGTAAATTGCCAAGAGGCACTCTGGAGAAGTGTACGGTGTGTCCTGAAACATCTAAAAAACTCAGCTTAGAGAGCATAGGGCACTTCCACTCATGGGCGTATAAATTGGGAAAACTAAAAATCAGCACGACACAGGCACCCCAAAGTTTAGGGCTGCTCTGTTGACAAGAACCTCCACTTTGTTACACCTTAAATATCCCACGAAACAGAAAAATGGATAAAGAAGTTGTGGTCCTTATGTACAATGGAATATCACTCAGCCATGAAATCAACGTCATAAGGCTAGTAGCAGCATGATGAGTGGATTTAGGTACGACGATTCTAAGTGAAATAAGTCACACAGAAAAAGACACTTATCATAAGATATCACTTATAGAGGGAATGTAAAAACCTCTACCCTTGAACTGAATTACAAAACAGAACAGAGTCACACGTTTAGAAAACACACTATGGCTGCCTAACGGGAAAGGTGAGGTGAGGTGATGCATAAAACAAGGGTTTCAAATTAGCTCAGATACCGTTCCATAAACCCAATATGTAATAGACAAGACCTACTCCTTGCTCAGTGAACTGGACTCAACACCCCCTATTCACCGCCCAAGAATATATCTGACTAGTAAGAATCTTAAAACCTATGTATTGATATCTCTCTGTAAGTGAGTCAAGTGGGTGTAAAGATGCATAAACACAGCAGTGAAAAGCAGCTAAACCCCATTATAAAACTCAATTAATTTTAAAAACCCGTGAAACAAAGACAGTGAAAGAGAGAGAAATTCTTACAAAATTCGTTCAGGGGCTGTGATGCCACCTGGATTGACCATATCTAGACCCGCAGCTGATTGAGACATAAGGGTGGACACTCTTGGGGCTGAGAGGTTTGGTGAGGTTGGGTGAGAAAACGCAGACGCTTTAAAGTAATACTGCGTGGTACCCATCCCATGGGTCCCAAATCTCCAGGTTCAAGGGCATCTTCCTACATCGAAACCATGCATGAGAAACCCAGAAGAAGTTACACCGTGTGAACGGGAAAGGTTTCTAAACCGCACCTCATTTCTCATCTCCTTGTGCTCGGGTACGCCATTTCAGCCGCTTTACTAGCATTCTCCCACCTTGTAGAATCTGCACCTTTAACCTCCTGTTCCATACAGGTTGCAATTTGTCCTGAGGATGTACGGGAAGAGGGGGAAGCAATGATAGACTAGCTCTAGGTTTTGGGACAGGCACAGGTCACTCTATTTTCCCATCAGGAAGAAGAATTAACCGCAGGCTCAGTCTGCTGACCGGAACCAGAATAGGGCCTGAAGCAATCCTGCGCTTTTGCGGCTAGCTCCCAAAACAGCGAGTTGAAAAATGGAGCTCAGGGGCACTGCAATTCACAAACCTGCAGAGTTATAAATGTTAACTCTCGTCCACAAATAGATTGAGGAAAGGCAACGAAGAGGATTTGAAAGCAAGGCAGAATTGCAGGAAACAGATTTCAGGAGGCAGATTCGAATCGCCTTTAAAGCACAGGAAAAGCGGCAAAACCTCGACAATGATGCCCTTGGCCAAAAAGGGCGTATGCGTTTTTTCCTGAATATATTCAGGAAAAAACGCATACGCCCTTTTTGGCCAACCAAGCAACCTGGAAAGGCAAATCAGGGCTACAAAGAAGTCTCGCTTCCCATCGGTCAAAAGGGCCATGCTGAATAAAGTGTCAAAACCAGAAATGCAGGAAAGGCCACGGAGAAACGGGAGCCTTGCTACGCTGATGGGCGGGATGTAAATTGCCAACAGCCACTCTGGAGAAGTGTACGGTGTGTCCTGAAACATTTACAAAACTCAGCTTAGAGAGCAGAGGGCACTTCCACTCATGGGCGTATAAATTGGGAAAACTAAAAATCAGCAAGACACAAGCACCCCAAAGTTTAGGGCTGCTCTGTTGACAAGAACCTCCACTTTGTTACACCTTAAATATCCCACGAAAGAGAAAAATGGATAAAGAAGTTGTGGTCCTTATGTACAATGGAATATCACTCAGCCATGAAATCAACGTCATAAGGCTAGTAGCAGCATGATGAGTGGATTTAGGTACGACGATTCTAAGTGCAATAAGTCACACAGAAAAAGACACTTATCATAAGATATCACTTATAGAGGGAATGTAAAAACCAATACCCTTGAACTGAATTACAAAACAGAACAGAGTCACACGGTTAGAAAACACACTATGGCTGCCTAACGGGAAAGGTGAGGTGGGGTGATGCATAAAACAAGGGTTTCAAATTAGCTCAGATACCGTTCCAAAAACCCAATATGTAATAGACAAGACCTACTCCTTGCTCAGTGAACTGGACTCAACACCCCCTATTCACCGCCCAAGAATATATCTGACTAGAAAGAATCTTAAAACCTATGTATTCTTATCTCTCTGTAAGTGAGTCAAGTGAGTGTAAAGCTGCATAAACACAGCAGTGAAAAGCAGCTAAACCCCATTATGAAACTCAATTAATTTTAAAAACCCGTGAAACAAAGACAGTGAAAGAGAGAGAAATTCTTACAAAATTCGTTCAGGGGCTGTGATGCCACCTGGGTTGACCATATCTAGACCCGCAGCTGATTGAGACATAAGGGTGGACACTCTTGGGGCTGAGAGGTTTGGTGAGGTTGGGTGAGCAAACACAGACGCTTTAAAGTAATACTGCGTGGTACCCATCCCATGGGTCCCAAATCTCCAGGTTGAAGGGCATCTTCCTACATCGAAAACATGCATGAGAAACCCAGAAGACGGTACACCGAGTGATCGGGAAAGGTTTCTAAAACGCACCTCATTTCTCATCTCCTTGTGCTCGGGTTCGCCATTCCAGCCGCTTTACTAGCAATCTCCCTCCTTAGAGAATCAGCACCTTTAACCTCCTGTTCCGTACAGGTTGCAAAGTGTTCTGAGGATGAACGGGAAGAGGGGGAACCAATGAGAGACTAGCTCTAGGTGTTGCGACAGGCACAGATCACTCTATTTTCCCATCAGGAAGAAGAATTAACCACAGGCTCAGTCTGCCGCCCGGAAGCAGAATAGGGCCTAAAGCAATCCTGCGCTTTTTCGGCCAGCTCCCAAGAGAGCGAGTTGAAAAATGGAGCTCAGGGGCACTGCAATTCACAAACCTGCAGAATTATAAATGATAACTCTCGTCTAAAAATATATTGAGGGAAGGCAACAAAGAGGATTTGAAAGCAAGGCAGAATTGCAGGAAACAGATTTCAGGAGGCAGATTCGAATCGCCTTTAAAGCACAGGAAAAGTGGCAAAACCTCGACAATGATGCCCTTGGCCAAAAAGGGCGTATGCGTTTTTTCCTGAATATATTCAGGAAAAAACGCATACGCCCTTTTTGGCCAACCAAGCAACCTGGAAAGGCAAATCAGCGCTACAAAGAAGTCTCGCTTCCCATCGGTCAAAAGGGCCATGCTGAATAAAGTGTCAAAACCAGAAACGCAGGACAGGCCATGGAGAAACACGAGACTTGCTACGCTGATGGGCTGGATGTAAATTGCCAAGAGGCACTCTGGAGAAGTGTACGGTGTGTCCTGAAACATCTAAAAAACTCAGCTTAGAGAGCATAGGGCACTTCCACTCATGGGCGTATAAATTGGGAAAACTAAAAATCAGCACGACACAGGCACCCCAAAGTTTAGGGCTGCTCTGTTGACAAGAACCTCCACTTTGTTACACCTTAAATACCCCACGAAAGAGAAAAATGGATAAAGAAGTTGTGGTCCTTATGTACAATGGAATATCACTCAGCCATGAAATCAACGTCATAAGGCTAGTAGCAGCATGATGAGTGGATTTAGGTACGACGATTCTAAGTGAAATAAGTCACACAGAAAAAGACACTTATCATAAGATATCACTTATAGAGGGAATGTGAAAACCTCTACCCTTGAACTGAATTACAAAACAGAACAGAGTCACACGTTTAGAAAACACACTATGGCTGCCTAACGGGAAAGGTGAGGTGAGGTGATGCATAAAACAAGGGTTTCAAATTAGCTCAGATACCGTTCCATAAACCCAATATGTAATAGACAAGACCTACTCCTTGCTCAGTGAACTGGACTCAACACCCCCTATTCACCGCCTAAGAATATATCTGACTAGTAAGAATCTTAAAACCTATGTATTGATATCTCTCTGTAAGTGAGTCAAGTGGGTGTAAAGATGCATAAACACAGCAGTGAAAAGCAGCTAAACCCCATTATAAAACTCAATTAATTTTAAAAACCCGTGAAACAAAGACAGTGAAAGAGAGAGAAATTCTTACAAAATTCGTTCAGGGGCTGTGTTGCCACCTGGATTGACCATATCTAGACCCGCAGCTGATTGAGACATAAGGGTGGACACTCTAGGGGCTGAGAGGTTTGGTGAGGTTGGGTGACCAAACGCAGACCCTTTAAAGTAATACTGCGTGGTACCCATCCCATGAGTCCCAAATCTCCAGGTTCAAGGGCATCTTCCTACATCGAAACCATGCATGAGAAACTCAGAAGAAGTTACACCGTGTGAACGGGAAAGGTTTCTAAACCGCACCTCATTTCTCATCTCCTTGTGCTCGGGTACGCCATTCCAGCCGCTTTACTAGCATTCTCCCACCTTGGAGAATCAGCACCTTTAACCTCCTGTTCCATACAGGTTGCAATTTGTCCTGAGGATGTACGGGAAGAGGGGGAAGCAATGATAGACTAGCTCTAGGTTTTGGGACAGGCACAGGTCACTCTATTTTCCCATCAGGAAGAAGAATTAACCGCAGGCTCAGTCTGCTGACCGGAACCAGAATAGGGCCTGAAGCAATCCTGCGCTTTTGCGGCTAGCTCCCAAAACAGCGAGTTGAAAAATGGAGCTCAGGGGCACTGCAATTCACAAACCTGCAGAGTTATAAATGTTAACTCTCGTCCAAAAATAGATTGAGGAAAGGCAACGAAGAGGATTTGAAAGCAAGGCAGAATTGCAGGAAACAGATTTCAGGAGGTAGATTCGAATCGCCTTTAAAGCACAGGAAAAGCGGCAAAACCTCGACAATGATGCCCTTGGCCAAAAAGGGCGTATGCGTTTTTTCCTGAATATATTCAGGAAAAAACGCATACGCCCTTTTTGGCCAACCAAGCAACCTGGAAAGGCAAATCAGCGCTACAAAGAAGTCTCGCTTCCCATCGGTCAAAAGGGCCATGCTGAATAAAGTGTCAAAACCAGAAATGCAGGAAAGGCCACGGAGAAACGGGAGCCTTGCTACGCTGATGGGCGGGATGTAAATTGCCAACAGCCACTCTGGAGAAGTGTACGGTGTGTCCTGAAACATTTACAAAACTCAGCTTAGAGAGCATAGGGCACTTCCACTCATGGGCGTATAAATTGGGAAAACTAAAAATCAGCAAGACACAAGCACCCCAAAGTTTAGGGCTGCTCTGTTGACAAGAACCTCCACTTTGTTACACCTTAAATATCCCACGAAAGAGAAAAATGGATAAAGAAGTTGTGGTCCTTATGTACAATGGAATATCACTCAGCCATGAAATCAACGTCATAAGGCTAGTAGCAGCATGATGAGTGGATTTAGGTACGACGATGCTAAGTGCAATAAGTCACACAGAAAAAGACACTTATCATAAGATATCACTTATAGAGGGAATGTAAAAACCAATACCTTTGAACTGAATTACAAAACAGAACAGAGTCACACGGTTAGAAAACACACTATGGCTACCTAACGGGAAAGGTGAGGTGGGGTGATGCATAAAACAAGGGTTTCAAATTAGCTCAGATACCGTTCCAAAAACCCAATATGTAATAGACAAGACCTACTCCTTGCTCAGTGAACTGGACTCAACACCCCCTATTCAGCGCCCAAGAATATATCTGACTAGAAAGAATCTTAAAACCTATGTATTCTTATCTCTCTGTAAGTGAGTCAAGTGAGTGTAAAGCTGCATAAACACAGCAGTGAAAAGCAGCTAAACCCCATTATGAAACTCAATTAATTTTAAAAACCCGTGAAACAAAGACAGTGAAAGAGAGAGAAATTCTTACAAAATTCGTTCAGGGGCTGTGATGCCACCTGGATTGACCATATCTAAACCTGCAGCTGATTGAGACATAAGGGTGGACACTCTTGGGGCTGAGAGGTTTGGTGAGGTTGGGTGAGCAAACGCAGATGCTTTAAAGTAATACTGCGTGGTACTCATCCCATGGGTGCCAAATCTCCAGGATCAAGGGCATCTTCCTACATCGAAAACATGCATGAGAAACCCAGAGGATGGTCCACCGAGTGATCGGGAAAGGTTTCTAAAACGCACCTCATTTCTCATCTCCTTGTGCTCGGGTTCGCCATTCCAGCCACTTTACTAGCAATCTCCCTCCTTGGAGAATCAGCACCTTTAACCTCCTGTTCCATACAGGTTGCAATTTGTCCTGAGGATGAACGGGAAGAGGGGGAACCAATGAGAGACTAGCTCTAGGTTTTGTGACAGGCACAGGTCACTCTATTTTCCCATCAGGAAGAAGAATTAACCACAAGCTCAGTCTGCCGCCCGGAAGCAGAATAGGGCCTAAAGCAATCCTGCGCTTTTGCGGCCAGCTCCCAAGAGAGCGAGTTGAAATATGGAGCTCAGGGGCACTGCAATTCACAAACCTGCAGACTTATAAATGATAACTCTCGTCTACAAATATATTGAGGGAAGGCAACAAAGAGGATTTGAAAGCAAGGCAGATTTGCAGGAAACAGATTTCAGGAGGCAGATTCGAATCGCCTTTAAAGCACAGGAAAAGCGGCAAAACCTCGACAATGATGCCCTTGGCCAAAAAGGGCGTATGCGTTTTTTCCTAAATATATTCAGGAAAAAACGCATACGCCCTTTTTGGCCAACCAAGCAACCTGGAAAGGCAAATCAGCGCTACAAAGAAGTCTCGCTTCCCATCGGTCAAAAGGGCCATGCTGAATAAAGGGTCAAAACCAGAAATGCAGGACAGGCCACGGAGAAACGGGAGCCTTGCTACGCTGATGGGCGGGATGTAAATTGCCAACAGCCACTCTGGAGAAGTGTACGGTGTGTCCTGAAACATTTACAAAACTCAGCTTAGAGAGCATAGGGCACTTCCACTCATGGGCGTATAAATTGGGAAAACTAAAAATCAGCAAGACACAAGCAGCCCAAAGTTTAGGGCTGCTCTGTTGACAAGAACCTCCACTTCGTTACACCTTAAATATCCCAGGAAAGAGAAAAATGGATAAAGAAGTTGTGGTCCTTATGTACAATGGAATATCACTCAGCCATGAAATCAACGTCATAAGGCTAGTAGCAGCATGATGAGTGGATTTAGGTACGGCGATTCTAAGTGAAATAAGTCACACAGAAAAAGACACTTATCATAAGATATCACTTATAGTGGGAATGTAAAAACCGCTACCCTTGAACTGAATTACAAAACAGAACAGAGTCACACGGTTAGAAAACACACTATGGCTGCCTAACGGGAAAGGTGAGGTGGGGTGATGCATAAAACAAGGGTTTCAAATTAGCTCAGATACCGTTCCATAAACGCAATATGTAATAGACAAGACTTACTCCTTGCTCAGGGAACTGGACTCAACACCCCCTATTCACCACCCAAGAATATATCTGACTAGTAAGAATCTTAAAACCTATGTATTGATATCTCTCTGTAAGTGAGTCAAGTGGGTGTAAAGCTGCATAAACACAGCAGTGAAAAGCAGCTAAACCCCATTATAAAACTCAATTAATTTTAAATACCCTTGAAACAAAGACAGTGAAAGAGAGAGAAATTCTTACAAAATTCGTTCAGGGGCTGTGATGCCACCTGGATTGACCATATCTAGACCTGCAGCTGATTGAGACATAAGGGTGGACACTCTTGGGGCTGAGAGGTTTGGTGAGGTTGGGTGAGCAAACGCAGACGCTTTAAAGTAATACTGCGTGGTACCCATCCCATGGGTCCCAAATCTCCAGGTTCAAGGGCATCTTCCTACATCGAAAACATGCATGAGAAACCCAGAGGATGGTCCACCGAGTGATCGGGAAAGGTTTCTAAAACGCACCTCATTTCTCATCTCCTTGTGCTCGGGTTCGCCATTCCAGCCACTTTACTAGCAATCTCCCTCCTTGGAGAATCAGCACCTTTAACCTCCTGTTCCATACAGGTTGCAATTTGTCCTGAGGATGAACTGAAAGAGGGGGAACCAATGAGAGACTAGCTCTAGGTGTTGGGACAGGCACAGGTCACTCTATTTTCCCATCAGGAAGAAGAATTAACCACAAGCTCAGTCTGCCGCCCGGAAGCAGAATAGGGCCTAAAGCAATCCTGCGCTTTTGCGGCCAGCTCCCAAGAGAGCGAGTTGAAACATGGAGCTCAGGGGCACTGCAATTCACAAACCTGCAGACTTATAAATGATAACTCTCGTCTACAAATATATTGAGGGAAGGCAACAAAGAGGATTTGAAAGCAAGGCAGATTTGCAGGAAACAGATTTCAGGAGGCAGATTCGAATCGCCTTTAAAGCACAGGAAAAGCGGCAAAACCTCGACAATGATGCCCTTGGCCAAAAAGGGCGTATGCGTTTTTTCCTGAATATATTCAGGAAAAAACGCATACGCCCTTTTTGGCCAACCAAGCAACCTGGAAAGGCAAATCAGCGCTACAAAGAAGTCTCGCTTCCCATCGGTCAAAAGGGCCATGCTGAATAAAGTGTCAAAACCAGAAACGCAGGACAGGCCATGGAGAAACACGAGACTTGCTACGCTGATGGGCTGGATGTAAATTGCCAAGAGGCACTCTGGAGAAGTGTACGGTGTGTCCTGAAACATCTAAAAAACTCAGCTTAGAGAGCATAGGGCACTTCCACTCATGGGCGTATAAATTGGGAAAACTAAAAATCAACACGACACAGGCACCCCAAAGTTTAGGGCTGCTCTGTTGACAAGAACCTCCACTTTGTTACACCTTAAATATCCCACGAAAGAGAAAAATGGATAAAGAAGTTGTGGTCCTTATGTACAATGGAATATCACTCAGCCATGAAATCAACGTCATAAGGCTAGTAGCAGCATGATGAGTGGATTTAGGTACGACGATTCTAAGTGAAATAAGTCACACAGAAAAAGACACTTATCATAAGATATCACTTATAGAGGGAATGTAAAAACCTCTACCCTTGAACTGAATTACAAAACAGAACAGAGTCACACGTTTAGAAAACACACTATGGCTGCCTAACGGGAAAGGTGAGGTGAGGTGATGCATAAAACAAGGGTTTCAAATTAGCTCAGATACCGTTCCATAAACCCAATATGTAATAGACAAGACCTACTCCTTGCTCAGTGAACTGGACTCAACACCCCCTATTCACCGCCCAAGAATATATCTGACTAGTAAGAATCTTAAAACCTATGTATTGATATCTCTCTGTAAGTGAGTCAAGTGCGTGTAAAGATGCATAAACACAGCAGTGAAAAGCAGCTAAACCCCATTATAAAACTCAATTAATTTTAAAAACCCGTGAAACAAAGACAGTGAAAGAGAGAGAAATTCTTACAAAATTCGTTCAGGGGCTGTGATGCCACCTGGATTGACCATATCTAGACCTGCAGCTGATTGAGACATAAGGGTGGACACTCTTGGGGCTGAGAGGTTTGGTGAGGTTGGGTGACCAAACGCAGACCCTTTAAAGTAATACTGCGTGGTACCCATCCCATGAGTCCCAAATCTCCAGGTTCAAGGGCATCTTCCTACATCAAAACCATGCATGAGAAACCCAGAAGAAGTTACACCGTGTGAACGGGAAAGGTTTCTAAACCGCACCTCATTTCTCATCTCCTTGTGCTCGGGTACGCCATTCCAGCCGCTTTACTAGCATTCTCCCACCTTGGAGAATCAGCACCTTTAACCTCCTGTTCCATACAGGTTGCAATTTGTCCTGAGGATGTACGGGAAGAGGGGGAAGCAATGATAGACTAGCTCTAGGTTTTGGGACAGGCACAGGTCACTCTATTTTCCCATCAGGAAGAAGAATTAACCGCAGGCTCAGTCTGCTGACCGGAACCAGAATAGGGCCTGAAGCAATCCTGCGCTTTTGCGGCTAGCTCCCAAAACAGCGAGTTGAAAAATGGAGCTCAGGGGCACTGCAATTCACAAACCTGCAGAGTTATAAATGTTAACTCTCGTCCACAAATAGATTGAGGAAAGGCAACGAAGAGGATTTGAAAGCAAGGCAGAATTGCAGGAAACAGATTTCAGGAGGCAGATTCGAATCGCCTTTAAAGCACAGGAAAAGCGGCAAAACCTCGACAATGATGCCCTTGGCCAAAAAGGGCGTATGCGTTTTTTCCTGAATATATTCAGGAAAAAACGCATACGCCCTTTTTGGCCAACCAAGCAACCTGGAAAGGCAATTCAGGGCTACAAAGAAGTCTCGCTTCCCATCGGTCAAAAGGGCCATGCTGAATAAAGTGTCAAAACCAGAAATGCAGGACAGGCCACGGAGAAACGGGAGCCTTGCTACGCTGATGGGCGGGATGTAAATTGCCAACAGCCACTCTGGAGAAGTGTACGGTGTGTCCTGAAACATTTACAAAACTCAGCTTAGAGAGCATAGGGCACTTCCACTCATGGGCGTATAAATTGGGAAAACTAAAAATCAGCAAGACACAAGCACCCCAAAGTTTAGGGCTGCTCTGTTGACAAAAACCTCCACTTTGTTACACCTTAAATATCCCACGAAAGAGAAAAATGGATAAAGAAGTTGTGGTCCTTATGTACAATGGAATATCACTCAGCCAGGAAATCAACGTCATAAGGCTAGTAGCAGCATGATGAGTGGATTTAGGTACGACGATTCTAAGTGAAATAAGTCACACAGAAAAAGACACTTATCATAAGATATCACTTATAGAGGGAATGTAAAAACCAATACCCTTGAACTGAATTACAAAACAGAACAGAGTCACACGGTTAGAAAACACCCTATGGCTGCCTAACGGGAAAGGTGAGGTGGGGTGTTGCATAAAACAAGGGTTTCAAATTAGCTCAGATACCGTTCCAAAAACCCAATATGTAATAGACAAGACCTACTCCTTGCTCAGTGAACTGGACTCAACACCCCCTATTCACCGCCCAAGAATATATCTGACTAGAAAGAATCTTAAAACCTATGTATTCTTATCTCTCTGTAAGTGAGTCAAGTGAGTGTAAAGCTGCATAAACACAGCAGTGAAAAGCAGCTAAACCCCATTATGAAACTCAATTAATTTTAAAAACCCGTGAAACAAAGACAGTGAAAGAGAGAGAAATTCTTACAAAATTCGTTCAGGGGCTGTGATGCCACCTGGGTTGACCATATCTAGACCCGCAGCTGATTGAGACATAAGGGTGGACACTCTTGGGGCTGAGAGGTTTGGTGAGGTTGGGTGAGCAAACACAGACGCTTTAAAGTAATACTGCGTGGTACCCATCCCATGGGTCCCAAATCTCCAGGTTCAAGGGCATCTTCCTACATCGAAAACATGCATGAGAAACCCAGAAGACGGTACACCGAGTGATCGGGAAAGGTTTCTAAAACGCACCTCATTTCTCATCTCCTTGTGCTCGGGTTCGCCATTCCAGCCGCTTTACTAGCAATCTCCCTCCTTAGAGAATCAGCACCTTTAACCTCCTGTTCCGTACAGGTTGCAAAGTGTTCTGAGGATGAACGGGAAGAGGGGGAACCAATGAGAGACTCGCTCTAGGTGTTGCGACAGGCACAGATCACTCTATTTTCCCATCAGGAAGAAGAATTAACCACAGGCTCAGTCTGCCGCCCGGAAGCAGAATAGGGCCTAAAGCAATCCTGCGCTTTTTCGGCCAGCTCCCAAGAGAGCGAGTTGAAAAATGGAGCTCAGGGGCACTGCAATTCACAAACCTGCAGAATTATAAATGATAACTCTCGTCTAAAAATATATTGAGGGAAGGCAACAAAGAGGATTTGAAAGCAAGGCAGAATTGCAGGAAACAGATTTCAGGAGGCAGATTCGAATCGCCTTTAAAGCACAGGAAAAGTGGCAAAACCTCGACAATGATGCCCTTGTCCAAAAAGGGCGTATGCGTTTTTTCCTGAATATATTCAGGAAAAAACGCATACGCCCTTTTTGGCCAACCAAGCAACCTGGAAAGGCAAATCAGCGCTACAAAGAAGTCTCGCTTCCCATCGGTCAAAACGGCCATGCTGAATAAAGTGTCAAAACCAGAAACGCAGGACAGGCCATGGAGAAACACGAGACTTGCTACGCTGATGGGCTGGATGTAAATTGCCAAGAGGCACTCTGGAGAAGTGTACGGTGTGTCCTGAAACATCTAAAAAACTCAGCTTAGAGAGCATAGGGCACTTCCACTCATGGGCGTATAAATTTGGAAAACTAAAAATCAGCACGACACAGGCACCCCAAAGTTTAGGGCTGCTCTGTTGACAAGAACCTCCACTTTGTTACACCTTAAATATCCCACGAAAGAGAAAAATGGATAAAGAAGTTGTGGTCCTTATGTACAATGGAATATCACTCAGCCATGAAATCAACGTCATAAGGCTAGTAGCAGCATGATGAGTGGATTTAGGTACGACGATTCTAAGTGAAATAAGTCACACAGAAAAAGACACTTATCATAAGATATCACTTATAGAGGGAATGTAAAAACCTCTACCCTTGAACTGAATTACAAAACAGAACAGAGTCACACGTTTAGAAAACACACTATGGCTGCCTAACGGGAAAGGTGAGGTGAGGTGATGCATAAAACAAGGGTTTCAAATTAGCTCAGATACCGTTCCATAAACCCAATATGTAATAGACAAGACCTACTCCTTGCTCAGTGAACTGGACTCAACACCCCCTATTCACCGCCCAAGAATATATCTGACTAGTAAGAATCTTAAAACCTATGTATTGATATCTCTCTGTAAGTGAGTCAAGTGGGTGTAAAGATGCATAAACACAGCAGTGAAAAGCAGCTAAACCCCATTATAAAACTCAATTAATTTTAAAAACCCGTGAAACAAAGACAGTGAAAGAGAGAGAAATTCTTACAAAATTCGTTCAGGGGCTGTGATGCCACCTGGATTGACCATATCTAGACCCGCAGCTGATTGAGACATAAGGGTGGACACTCTTGGGGCTGAGAGGTTTGGTGAGGTTGGGTGACCAAACGCAGACCCTTTAAAGTAATACTGCGTGGTACCCATCCCATGGGTCCCAAATCTCCAGGTTCAAGGGCATCTTCCTACATCGAAACCATGCATGAGAAACCCAGAAGAAGTTACACCGTGTGAACGGGAAAGGTTTCTAAACCGCACCTCATTTCTCATCTCCTTGTGCTCGGGTACGCCATTTCAGCCGCTTTACTAGCATTCTCCCACCTTGTAGAATCTGCACCTTTAACCTCCTGTTCCATACAGGTTGCAATTTGTCCTGAGGATGTACGGGAAGAGGGGGAAGCAATGATAGACTAGCTCTAGGTTTTGGGACAGGCACAGGTCACTCTATTTTCCCATCAGGAAGAAGAATTAACCGCAGGCTCAGTCTGCTGACCGGAACCAGAATAGGGCCTGAAGCAATCCTGCGCTTTTGCGGCTAGCTCCCAAAACAGCGAGTTGAAAAATGGAGCTCAGGGGCACTGCAATTCACAAACCTGCAGAGTTATAAATGTTAACTCTCGTCCACAAATAGATTGAGGAAAGGCAACGAAGAGGATTTGAAAGCAAGGCAGAATTGCAGGAAACAGATTTCAGGAGGCAGATTCGAATCGCCTTTAAAGCACAGGAAAAGCGGCAAAACCTCGACAATGATGCCCTTGGCCAAAAAGGGCGTATGCGTTTTTTCCTAATATATTCAGGAAAAAACGCATACGCCCTTTTTGGCCAACCAAGCAACCTGGAAAGGCAAATCAGGGCTACAAAGAAGTCTCGCTTCCCATCGGTCAAAAGGGCCATGCTGAATAAAGTGTCACAACCAGAAATGCAGGAAAGGCCACGGAGAAACGGGAGCCTTGCTACGCTGATGGGCGGGATGTAAATTGCCAACAGCCACTCTGGAGAAGTGTACGGTGTGTCCTGAAACATTTACAAAACTCAGCTTAGAGAGCATAGGGCACTTCCACTCATGGGCGTATAAATTGGGAAAACTAAAAATCAGCAAGACACAAGCACCCCAAAGTTTAGGGCTGCTCTGTTGACAAGAACCTCCACTTTGTTACACCTTAAATATCCCACGAAAGAGAAAAATGGATAAAGAAGTTGTGGTCCTTATGTACAATGGAATATCACTCAGCCATGAAATCAACGTCATAAGGCTAGTAGCAGCATGATGAGTGGATTTAGGTACGACGATTCTAAGTGCAATAAGTCACACAGAAAAAGACACTTATCATAAGATATCACTTATAGAGGGAATGTAAAAACCAATACCCTTGAACTGAATTACAAAACAGAACAGAGTCACACGGTTAGAAAACACTATGGCTACCTAACGGGAAAGGTGAGGTGGGGTGATGCATAAAACAAGGGTTTCAAATTAGCTCAGATACCGTTCCAAAAACCCAATATGTAATAGACAAGACCTACTCCTTGCTCAGTGAACTGGACTCAACACCCCCTATTCACCGCCAAAGAATATATCTGACTAGAAAGAATCTTAAAACCTATGTATTCTTATCTCTCTGTAAGTGAGTCAAGTGAGTGTAAAGCTGCATAAACACAGCAGTGAAAAGCAGCTAAACCCCATTATGAAACTCAATTAATTTTAAAAACCCGTGAAACAAAGACAGTGAAAGAGAGAGAAATTCTTACAAAATTCGTTCAGGGGCTGTGATGCCACCTGGGTTGACCATATCTAGACCCGCAGCTGATTGAGACATAAGGGTGGACACTCTTGGGGCTGAGAGGTTTGGTGAGGTTGGGTGAGCAAACACAGACGCTTTAAAGTAATACTGCGTGGTACCCATCCCATGGGTCCCAAATCTCCAGGTTCAAGGGCATCTTCGTACATCGAAAACATGCATGAGAAACCCAGAAGACGGTACACCGAGTGATCGGGAAAGGTTTCTAAAACGCACCTCATTTCTCATCTCCTTGTGCTCGGGTTCGCCATTCCAGCCGCTTTACTAGCAATCTCCCTCCTTAGAGAATCAGCACCTTTAACCTCCTGTTCCGTACAGGTTGCAATGTGTTCTGAGGATGAACGGGAAGAGGGGGAACCAATGAGAGACTAGCTCTAGGTGTTGCGACAGGCACAGATCACTCTATTTTCCCATCAGGAAGAAGAATTAACCACAGGCTCAGTCTGCCGCCCGGAAGCAGAATAGGGCCTAAAGCAATCCTGCGCTTTTTCGGCCAGCTCCCAAGAGAGCGAGTTGAAAAATGGAGCTCAGGGGCACTGCAATTCACAAACCTGCAGAATTATAAATGATAACTCTCGTCTAAAAATATATTGAGGGAAGGCAACAAAGAGGATTTGAAAGCAAGGCAGAATTGCAGGAAACAGATTTCAGGTGGCAGATTCGAATCGCCTTTAAAGCACAGGAAAAGTGGCAAAACCTCGACAATGATGCCCTTGGCCAAAAAGGGCGTATGCGTTTTTTCCTGAATATATTCAGGAAAAAACGCATACGCCCTTTTTGGCCAACCAAGCAACCTGGAAAGGCAAATCAGCGCTACAAAGAAGTCTCGCTTCCCATCGGTCAAAAGGGCCATGCTGAATAAAGTGTCAAAACCAGAAACGCAGGACAGGCCATGGAGAAACACGAGACTTGCTACGCTGATGGGCTGGATGTAAATTGCCAAGAGGCACTCTGGAGAAGTGTACGGTGTGTCCTGAAACATCTAAAAAACTCAGCTTAGAGAGCATAGGGCACTTCCACTCATGGGCGTATAAATTGGGAAAACTAAAAATCAGCACGACACAGGCACCCCAAAGTTTAGGGCTGATCTGTTGACAAGAACCTCCACTTTGTTACACCTTAAATATCCCACGAAAGAGAAAAATGGATAAAGAAGTTGTGGTCCTTATGTACAATGGAATATCACTCAGCCATGAAATCAACGTCATAAGGCTAGTAGCAGCATGATGAGTGGATTTAGGTACGACGATTCTAAGTGAAATAAGTCACACAGAAAAAGACACTTATCATAAGATATCACTTATAGAGGGAATGTAAAAACCTCTACCCTTGAACTGAATTACAAAACAGAACAGAGTCACACGTTTAGAAAACACACTATGGCTGCCTAACGGGAAAGGTGAGGTGAGGTGATGCATAAAACAAGGGTTTCAAATTAGCTCAGATACCGTTCCATAAACCCAATATGTAATAGACAAGACCTACTCCTTGCTCAGTGAACTGGACTCAACACCCCCTATTCACCGCCCAAGAATATATCTGACTAGTAAGAATCTTAAAACCTATGTATTGATATCTCTCTGTAAGTGAGTCAAGTGGGTGTAAAGATGCATAAACACAGCAGTGAAAAGCAGCTAAACCCCATTATAAAACTCAATTAATTTTAAAAACCCGTGAAACAAAGACAGTGAAAGAGAGAGAAATTCTTACAAAATTCGTTCAGGGGCTGTGATGCCACCTGGATTGACCATATCTAGACCCGCAGCTGATTGAGACATAAGGGTGGACACTCTTGGGGCTGAGAGGTTTGGTGAGGTTGGGTGACCAAACGCAGACCCTTTAAAGTAATACTGCGTGGTACCCATCCCATGAGTCCCAAATCTCCAGGTTCAAGGGCATCTTCCTACATCGAAACCATGCATGAGAAACCCAGAAGAAGTTACACCGTGTGAACGGGAAAGGTTTCTAAACCGCACCTCATTTCTCATCTCCTTGTGCTCGGGTACGCCATTTCAGCCGCTTTACTAGCATTCTCCCACCTTGTAGAATCTGCACCTTTAACCTCCTGTTCCATACAGGTTGCAATTTGTCCTGAGGATGTACGGGAAGAGGGGGAAGCAATGATAGACTAGCTCTAGGTTTTGGGACAGGCACAGGTCACTCTATTTTCCCATCAGGAAGAAGAATTAACCGCAGGCTCAGTCTGCTGACCGGAACCAGAATAGGGCCTGAAGCAATCCTGCGCTTTTGCGGCTAGCTCCCAAAACAGCGAGTTGAAAAATGGAGCTCAGGGGCACTGCAATTCACAAACCTGCAGAGTTATAAATGTTAACTCTCGTCCACAAATAGATTGAGGAAAGGCAACGAAGAGGATTTGAAAGCAAGGCAGAATTGCTGGAAACAGATTTCAAGAGGCAGATTCGAATCGCCTTTAAAGCACAGGAAAAGCGGCAAAACCTCGACAATGATGCCCTTGGCCAAAAAGGGCGTATGCGTTTTTTCCTGAATATATTCAGGAAAAAACGCATACGCCCTTTTTGGCCAACCAAGCAACCTGGAAAGGCAAATCAGGGCTACAAAGAAGTCTCGCTTCCCATCGGTCAAAAGGGCCATGCTGAATAAAGTGTCAAAACCAGAAATGCAGGAAAGGCCACGGAGAAACGGGAGCCTTGCTACGCTGATGGGCGGGATGTAAGTTGCCAACAGCCACTCTGGAGAAGTGTACGGTGTGTCCTGAAACATTTACAAAACTCAGCTTAGAGAGCATAGGGCACTTCCACTCATGGGCGTATAAATTGGGAAAACTAAAAATCAGCAAGACACAAGCACCCCAAAGTTTAGGGCTGCTCTGTTGACAAGAACCTCCACTTTGTTACACCTTAAATATCCTACGAAAGAGAAAAATGGATAAAGAAGTTGTGGTCCTTATGTACAATGGAATATCACTCAGCCATGAAATCAACGTCATAAGGCTAGTAGCAGCATGATGAGAGGATTTAGGTACGACGATTCTAAGTGCAATAAGTCACACAGAAAAAGACACTTATCATAAGATATCACTTATAGAGGGAATGTAAAAACCAATACCCTTGAACTGAATTACAAAACAGAACAGAGTCACACGGTTAGAAAACACACTATGGCTACCTAACGGGAAAGGTGAGGTGGGGTGATGCATAAAACAAGGGTTTCAAATTAGCTCAGATACCGTTCCAAAAACCCAATATGTAATAGACAAGACCTACTCCTTGCTCAGTGAACTGGACTCAACACCCCCTATTCACCGCCAAAGAATATATCTGACTAGAAAGAATCTTAAAACCTATGTATTCTTATCTCTCTGTAAGTGAGTCAAGTGAGTGTAAAGCTGCATAAACACAGCAGTGAAAAGCAGCTAAACCCCATTATGAAACTCAATTAATTTTAAAAACCCGTGAAACAAAGACAGTGAAAGAGAGAGAAATTCTTACAAAATTCGTTCAGGGGCTGTGATGCCACCTGGGTTGACCATATCTAGACCCGCAGCTGATTGAGACATAAGGGTGGACACTCTTGGGGCTGAGAGGTTTGGTGAGGTTGGGTGAGCAAACACAGACGCTTTAAAGTAATACTGCGTGGTACCCATCCCATGGGTCCCAAATCTCCAGGTTCAAGGGCATCTTCCTACATCGAAAACATGCATGAGAAACCCAGAAGACGGTACACCGAGTGATCGGGAAAGGTTTCTAAAACGCACCTCATTTCTCATCTCCTTGTGCTCGGGTTCGCCATTCCAGCCGCTTTACTAGCAATCTCCCTCCTTAGAGAATCAGCACCTTTAACCTCCTGTTCCGTACAGGTTGCAATGTGTTCTGAGGATGAACGGGAAGAGGGGGAACCAATGAGAGACTAGCTCTAGGTGTTGCGACAGGCACAGATCACTCTATTTTCCCATCAGGAAGAAGAATTAACCACAGGCTCAGTCTGCCGCCCGGAAGCAGAATAGGGCCTAAAGCAATCCTGCGCTTTTTCGGCCAGCTCCCAAGAGAGCGAGTTGAAAAATGGAGCTCAGGGGCACTGCAATTCACAAACCTGCAGAATTATAAATGATAACTCTCGTCTAAAAATATATTGAGGGAAGGCAACAAAGAGGATTTGAAAGCAAGGCAGAATTGCAGGAAACAGATTTCAGGAGGCAGATTCGAATCGCCTTTAAAGCACAGGAAAAGTGGCAAAACCTCGACAATGATGCCCTTGGCCAAAAAGGGCGTATGCGTTTTTTCCTGAATATATTCAGGAAAAAACGCATACGCCCTTTTTGGCCAACCAAGCAACCTGGAAAGGCAAATCAGCGCTACAAAGAAGTCTCGCTTCCCATCGGTCAAAAGGGCCATGCTGAATAAAGTGTCAAAACCAGAAACGCAGGACAGGCCATGGAGAAACACGAGACTTGCTACGCTGATGGGCTGGATGTAAATTGCCAAGAGGCACTCTGGAGAAGTGTACGGTGTGTCCTGAAACATCTAAAAAACTCAGCTTAGAGAGCATAGGGCACTTCCACTCATGGGCGTATAAATTGGGAAAACTAAAAATCAGCACGACACAGGCACCCCAAAGTTTAGGGCTGCTCTGTTGACAAGAACCTCCACTTTGTTACACCTTAAATATCCCACGAAAGAGAAAAATGGATAAAGAAGTTGTGGTCCTTATGTACAATGGAATATCACTCAGCCATGAAATCAACGTCATAAGGCTAGTAGCAGCATGATGAGTGGATTTAGGTACGACGATTCTAAGTGAAATAAGTCACACAGAAAAAGACACTTATCATAAGATATCACTTATAGAGGGAATGTAAAAACCTCTACCCTTGAACTGAATTACAAAACAGAACAGAGTCACACGTTTAGAAAACACACTATGGCTGCCTAACGGGAAAGGTGAGGTGAGGTGATGCATAAAACAAGGGTTTCAAATTAGCTCAGATACCGTTCCATAAACCCAATATGTAATAGACAAGACCTACTCCTTGCTCAGTGAACTGGACTCAACACCCCCTATTCACCGCCCAAGAATATATCTGACTGTAAGAATCTTAAAACCTATGTATTGATATCTCTCTGTAAGTGAGTCAAGTGGGTGTAAAGATGCATAAACACAGCAGTGAAAAGCAGCTAAACCCCATTATAAAACTCAATTAATTTTAAAAACCCGTGAAACAAAGACAGTGAAAGAGAGAGAAATTCTTACAAAATTCGTTCAGGGGCTGTGATGCCACCTGGATTGACCATATCTAGACCCGCAGCTGATTGAGACATAAGGGTGGACACTCTAGGGGCTGAGAGGTTTGGTGAGGTTGGGTGACCAAACGCAGACCCTTTAAAGTAATACTGCGTGGTACCCATCCCATGAGTCCCAAATCTCCAGGTTCAAGGGCATCTTCCTACATCGAAACCATGCATGAGAAACCCAGAAGAAGTTACACCGTGTGAACGGGAAAGGTTTCTAAACCGCACCTCATTTCTCATCTCCTTGTGCTCGGGTACGCCATTCCAGCCGCTTTACTAGCATTCTCCCACCTTGGAGAATCAGCACCTTTAACCTCCTGTTCCATACAGGTTGCAATTTGTCCTGAGGATGTACGGGAAGAGGGGGAAGCAATGATAGACTAGCTCTAGGTTTTGGGACAGGCACAGGTCACTCTATTTTCCCATCAGGAAGAAGAATTAACCGCAGGCTCAGTCTGCTGACCGGAACCAGAATAGGGCCTGAAGCAATCCTGCGCTTTTGCGGCTAGCTCCCAAAACAGCGAGTTGAAAAATGGAGCTCAGGGGCACTGCAATTCACAAACCTGCAGAGTTATAAATGTTAACTCTCGTCCAAAAATAGATTGAGAAAAGGCAACGAAGAGGATTTGAAAGCAAGGCAGAATTGCAGGAAACAGATTTCAGGAGGCAGATTCGAATCGCCTTTAAAGCACAGGAAAAGCGGCAAAACCTCGACAATGATGCCCTTGGCCAAAAAGGGCGTATGCGTTTTTTCCTGAATATATTCAGGAAAAAACGCATACGCCCTTTTTGGCCAACCAAGCAACCTGGAAAGGCAAATCAGGGCTACAAAGAAGTCTCGCTTCCCATCGGTCAAAAGGGCCATGCTGAATAAAGTGTCAAAACCAGAAATGCAGGAAAGGCCACGGAGAAACGGGAGCCTTGCTACGCTGATGGGCGGGATGTAAATTGCCAACAGCCACTCTGGAGAAGTGTACGGTGTGTCCTGAAACATTTACAAAACTCAGCTTAGAGAGCATAGGGCACTTCCACTCATGGGCGTATAAATTGGGAAAACTAAAAATCAGCAAGACACAAGCACCCCAAAGTTTAGGGCTGCTCTGTTGACAAGAACCTCCACTTTGTTACACCTTAAATATCCCACGAAAGAGAAAAATGGATAAAGAAGTTGTGGTCCTTATGTACAATGGAATATCACTCAGCCATGAAATCAACGTCATAAGGCTAGTAGCAGCATGATGAGTGGATTTAGGTACGACGATTCTAAGTGCAATAAGTCACACAGAAAAAGACACTTATCATAAGATATCACTTATAGAGGGAATGTAAAAACCAATACCTTTGAACTGAATTACAAAACAGAACAGAGTCACACGGTTAGAAAACACACTATGGCTACCTAACGGGAAAGGTGAGGTGGGGTGATGCATAAAACAAGGGTTTCAAATTAGCTCAGATACCGTTCCAAAAACCCAATATGTAATAGACAAGACCTACTCCTTGCTCAGTGAACTGGACTCAACACCCCCTATTCACCGCCAAAGAATATATCTGACTAGAAAGAATCTTAAAACCTATGTATTCTTATCTCTCTGTAAGTGAGTCAAGTGAGTGTAAAGCTGCATAAACACAGCAGTGAAAAGCAGCTAAACCCCATTATGAAACTCAATTAATTTTAAAAACCCGTGAAACAAAGACAGTGAAAGAGAGAGAAATTCTTACAAAATTCGTTCAGGGGCTGTGATGCCACCTGGGTTGACCATATCTAGACCCGCAGCTGATTGAGACATAAGGGTGGACACTCTTGGGGCTGAGAGGTTTGGTGAGGTTGGGTGAGCAAACACAGACGCTTTAAAGTAATACTGCGTGGTACCCATCCCATGGGTCCCAAATCTCCAGGTTCAAGGGCATCTTCCTACATCGAAATCATGCATGAGAAACCCAGAAGACGGTACACCGAGTGATCGGGAAAGGTTTCTAAAACGCACCTCATTTCTCATCTCCTTGTGCTCGGGTTCGCCATTCCAGCCGCTTTACTAGCAATCTCCCTCCTTAGAGAATCAGCACCTTTAACCTCCTGTTCCATACAGGTTGCAATGTGTTCTGAGGATGAACGGGAAGAGGGGGAACCAATGAGAGACTAGCTCTAGGTGTTGCGACAGGCACAGATCACTCTATTTTCCCATCAGGAAGAAGAATTATCCACAGGCTCAGTCTGCCGCCCGGAAGCAGAATAGGGCCTAAAGCAATCCTGCGCTTTTTCGGCCAGCTCCCAAGAGAGCGAGTTGAAAAATGGAGCTCAGGGGCACTGCAATTCACAAACCTGCAGAATTATAAATGATAACTCTCGTCTAAAAATATATTGAGGGAAGGCAACAAAGAGGATTTGAAAGCAAGGCAGAATTGCAGGAAACAGATTTCAGGAGGCAGATTCGAATCGCCTTTAAAGCACAGGAAAAGTGGCAAAACCTCGACAATGATGCCCTTGTCCAAGAAGGGCGTATGCGTTTTTTCCTGAATATAATCAGGAAAAAACGCATACGCCCTTCTTGGCCAACCAAGCAACCTGGAAAGGCAAATCAGCGCTACAAAGAAGTCTCGCTTCCCATCGGTCAAAAGGGCCATGCTGAATAAAGTGTCAAAACCAGAAACGCAGGACAGGCCATGGAGAAACACGAGACTTGCTACGCAGATGGGCTGGAGGTAAATTGCCAAGAGGCACTCTGGAGAAGTGTACGGTGTGTCCTGAAACATCTAAAAAACTCAGCTTAGAGAGCATAGGGCACTTCCACTCATGGGCGTATAAATTGGGAAAACTAAAAATCAGCACGACACAGGCACCCCAAAGTTTAGGGCTGCTCTGTTGACAAGAACCTCCACTTTGTTACACCTTAAATATCCCACGAAAGAGAAAAATGGATAAAGAAGTTGTGGTCCTTATGTACAATGGAATATCACTCAGCCATGAAATCAACGTCATAAGGCTAGTAGCAGCATGATGAGTGGATTTAGGTACGACGATTCTAAGTGAAATAAGTCACACAGAAAAAGACACTTATCATAAGATATCACTTATAGAGGGAATGTAAAAACCTCTACCCTTGAACTGAATTACAAAACAGAACAGAGTCACACGGTTAGAAAACACACTATGGCTGCCTAACGGGAAAGGTGAGGTGAGGTGATGCATAAAACAAGGGTTTCAAATTAGCTCAGATACCGTTCCATAAACCCAATATGTAATAGACAAGACCTACTCCTTGCTCAGTGAACTGGACTCAACACCCCCTATTCACCGCCCAAGAATATATCTGACTAGTAAGAATCTTAAAACCTATGTATTGATATCTCTCTGTAAGTGAGTCAAGTGGGTGTAAAGATGCATAAACACAGCAGTGAAAAGCAGCTAAACCCCATTATAAAACTCAATTAATTTTAAAAACCCGTGAAACAAAGACAGTGAAAGAGAGAGAAATTCTTACAAAATTCGTTCAGGGGCTGTGATGCCACCTGGATTGACCATATCTAGACCCGCAGCTGATTGAGACATAAGGGTGGACACTCTTGGGGCTGAGAGGTTTGGTGAGGTTGGGTGACCAAACGCAGACCCTTTAAAGTAATACTGCGTGGTACCCATCCCATGGGTCCCAAATCTCCAGGTTCAAGGGCATCTTCCTACATCGAAACCATGCATGAGAAACCCAGAAGAAGTTACACCGTGTGAACGGGAAAGGTTTCTAAACCGCACCTCATTTCTCATCTCCTTGTGCTCGGGTACGCCATTTCAGCCGCTTTACTAGCATTCTCCCACCTTGTAGAATCTGCACCTTTAACCTCCTGTTCCATACAGGTTGCAATTTGTCCTGAGGATGTACGGGAAGAGGGGGAAGCAATGATAGACTAGCTCTAGGTTTTGGGACAGGCACAGGTCACTCTATTTTCCCATCAGGAAGAAGAATTAACCGCAGGCTCAGTCTGCTGACCGGAACCAGAATAGGGCCTGAAGCAATCCTGCGCTTTTGCGGCTAGCTCCCAAAACAGCGAGTTGAAAAATGGAGCTCAGGGGCACTGCAATTCACAAACCTGCAGAGTTATAAATGTTAACTCTCGTCCACAAATAGATTGAGGAAAGGCAACGAAGAGGATTTGAAAGCAAGGCAGAATTGCAGGAAACAGATTTCAGGAGGCAGATTCGAATCGCCTTTAAAGCACAGGAAAAGCGGCAAAACCTCGACAATGATGCCCTTGGCCAAAAAGGGCGTATGCGTTTTTTCCTGAATATATTCAGGAAAAAACGCATACGCCCTTTTTGGCCAACCAAGCAACCTGGAAAGGCAAATCAGGGCTACAAAGAAGTCTCGCTTCCCATCGGTCAAAAGGGCCATGCTGAATAAAGTGTCAAAACCAGAAATGCAGGAAAGGCCACGGAGAAACGGGAGCCTTGCTACGCTGATGGGCGGGATGTAAATTGCCAACAGCCACTCTGGAGAAGTGTACGGTGTGTCCTGAAACATTTACAAAACTCAGCTTAGAGAGCATAGGGCACTTCCACTCATGGGCGTATAAATTGGGAAAACTAAAAATCAGCAAGACACAAGCACCCCAAAGTTTAGGGCTGCTCTGTTGACAAGAACCTCCACTTTGTTACACCTTAAATATCCCACGAAAGAGAAAAATGGATAAAGAAGTTGTGGTCCTTATGTACAATGGAATATCACTCAGCCATGAAATCAACGTCATAAGGCTAGTAGCAGCATGATGAGTGGATTTAGGTACGACGATTCTAAGTGCAATAAGTCACACAGAAAAAGACACTTATCATAAGATATCACTTATAGAGGGAATGTAAAAACCAATACCTTTGAACTGAATTACAAAACAGAACAGAGTCACACGGTTAGAAAACACACTATGGCTACCTAACGGGAAAGGTGAGGTGGGGTGATGCATAAAACAAGGGTTTCAAATTAGCTCAGATACCGTTCCAAAAACCCAATATGTAATAGACAAGACCTACTCCTTGCTCAGTGAACTGGACTCAACACCCCCTATTCAGCGCCCAAGAATATATCTGACTAGAAAGAATCTTAAAACCTATGTATTCTTATCTCTCTGTAAGTGAGTCAAGTGAGTGTAAAGCTGCATAAACACAGCAGTGAAAAGCAGCTAAACCCCATTATGAAACTCAATTAATTTTAAAAACCCGTGAAACAAAGACAGTGAAAGAGAGAGAAATTCTTACAAAATTCGTTCAGGGGCTGTGATGCCACCTGGGTTGACCATATCTAGACCCGCAGCTGATTGAGACATAAGGGTGGACACTCTTGGGGCTGAGAGGTTTGGTGAGGTTGGGTGAGCAAACACAGACGCTTTAAAGTAATACTGCGTGGTACCCATCCCATGGGTCCCAAATCTCCAGGTTCAAGGGCATCTTCCTACATCGAAATCATGCATGAGAAACCCAGAAGACGGTACACCGAGTGATCGGGAAAGGTTTCTAAAACGCACCTCATTTCTCATCTCCTTGTGCTCGGGTTCGCCATTCCAGCCGCTTTACTAGCAATCTCCCTCCTTAGAGAATCAGCACCTTTAACCTCCTGTTCCATACAGGTTGCAATGTGTTCTGAGGATGAACGGGAAGAGGGGGAACCAATGAGAGACTAGCTCTAGGTGTTGCGACAGGCACAGATCACTCTATTTTCCCATCAGGAAGAAGAATTATCCACAGGCTCAGTCTGCCGCCCGGAAGCAGAATAGGGCCTAAAGCAATCCTGCGCTTTTTCGGCCAGCTCCCAAGAGAGCGAGTTGAAAAATGGAGCTCAGGGGCACTGCAATTCACAAACCTGCAGAATTATAAATGATAACTCTCGTCTAAAAATATATTGAGGGAAGGCAACAAAGAGGATTTGAAAGCAAGGCAGAATTGCAGGAAACAGATTTCAGGAGGCAGATTCGAATCGCCTTTAAAGCACAGGAAAAGTGGCAAAACCTCGACAATGATGCCCTTGTCCAAGAAGGGCGTATGCGTTTTTTCCTGAATATAATCAGGAAAAAACGCATACGCCCTTCTTGGCCAACCAAGCAACCTGGAAAGGCAAATCAGCGCTACAAAGAAGTCTCGCTTCCCATCGGTCAAAAGGGCCATGCTGAATAAAGTGTCAAAACCAGAAACGCAGGACAGGCCATGGAGAAACACGAGACTTGCTACGCAGATGGGCTGGAGGTAAATTGCCAAGAGGCACTCTGGAGAAGTGTACGGTGTGTCCTGAAACATCTAAAAAACTCAGCTTAGAGAGCATAGGGCACTTCCACTCATGGGCGTATAAATTGGGAAAACTAAAAATCAGCACGACACAGGCACCCCAAAGTTTAGGGCTGCTCTGTTGACAAGAACCTCCACTTTGTTACACCTTAAATATCCCACGAAAGAGAAAAATGGATAAAGAAGTTGTGGTCCTTATGTACAATGGAATATCACTCAGCCATGAAATCAACGTCATAAGGCTAGTAGCAGCATGATGAGTGGATTTAGGTACGACGATTCTAAGTGAAATAAGTCACACAGAAAAAGACACTTATCATAAGATATCACTTATAGAGGGAATGTAAAAACCTCTACCCTTGAACTGAATTACAAAACAGAACAGAGTCACACGGTTAGAAAACACACTATGGCTGCCTAACGGGAAAGGTGAGGTGAGGTGATGCATAAAACAAGGGTTTCAAATTAGCTCAGATACCGTTCCATAAACCCAATATGTAATAGACAAGACCTACTCCTTGCTCAGTGAACTGGACTCAACACCCCCTATTCACCGCCCAAGAATATATCTGACTAGTAAGAATCTTAAAACCTATGTATTGATATCTCTCTGTAAGTGAGTCAAGTGGGTGTAAAGATGCATAAACACAGCAGTGAAAAGCAGCTAAACCCCATTATAAAACTCAATTAATTTTAAAAACCCGTGAAACAAAGACAGTGAAAGAGAGAGAAATTCTTACAAAATTCGTTCAGGGGCTGTGATGCCACCTGGATTGACCATATCTAGACCCGCAGCTGATTGAGACATAAGGGTGGACACTCTTGGGGCTGAGAGGTTTGGTGAGGTTGGGTGACCAAACGCAGACCCTTTAAAGTAATACTGCGTGGTACCCATCCCATGGGTCCCAAATCTCCAGGTTCAAGGGCATCTTCCTACATCGAAACCATGCATGAGAAACCCAGAAGAAGTTACACCGTGTGAACGGGAAAGGTTTCTAAACCGCACCTCATTTCTCATCTCCTTGTGCTCGGGTACGCCATTTCAGCCGCTTTACTAGCATTCTCCCACCTTGTAGAATCTGCACCTTTAACCTCCTGTTCCATACAGGTTGCAATTTGTCCTGAGGATGTACGGGAAGAGGGGGAAGCAATGATAGACTAGCTCTAGGTTTTGGGACAGGCACAGGTCACTCTATTTTCCCATCAGGAAGAAGAATTAACCGCAGGCTCAGTCTGCTGACCGGAACCAGAATAGGGCCTGAAGCAATCCTGCGCTTTTGCGGCTAGCTCCCAAAACAGCGAGTTGAAAAATGGAGCTCAGGGGCACTGCAATTCACAAACCTGCAGAGTTATAAATGTTAACTCTCGTCCACAAATAGATTGAGGAAAGGCAACGAAGAGGATTTGAAAGCAAGGCAGAATTGCTGGAAACAGATTTCAAGAGGCAGATTCGAATCGCCTTTAAAGCACAGGAAAAGCGGCAAAACCTCGACAATGATGCCCTTGGCCAAAAAGGGCGTATGCGTTTTTTCCTGAATATATTCAGGAAAAAACGCATACGCCCTTTTTGGCCAACCAAGCAACCTGGAAAGGCAAATCAGGGCTACAAAGAAGTCTCGCTTCCCATCGGTCAAAAGGGCCATGCTGAATAAAGTGTCAAAACCAGAAATGCAGGAAAGGCCACGGAGAAACGGGAGCCTTGCTACGCTGATGGGCGGGATGTAAATTGCCAACAGCCACTCTGGAGAAGTGTACGGTGTGTCCTGAAACATTTACAAAACTCAGCTTAGAGAGCATAGGGCACTTCCACTCATGGGCGTATAAATTGGGAAAACTAAAAATCAGCAAGACACAAGCACCCCAAAGTTTAGGGCTGCTCTGTTGACAAGAACCTCCACTTTGTTACACCTTAAATATCCCAGGAAAGAGAAAAATGGATAAAGAAGTTGTGGTCCTTATGTACAATGGAATATCACTCAGCCATGAAATCAACGTCATAAGGCTAGTAGCAGCATGATGAGTGGATTTAGGTACGACGATTCTAAGTGCAATAAGTCACACAGAAAAAGACACTTATCATAAGATATCACTTATAGAGGGAATGTAAAAACCAATACCCTTGAACTGAATTACAAAACAGAACAGAGTCACACGGTTAGAAAACACACTATGGCTACCTAACGGGAAAGGTGAGGTGGGGTGATGCATAAAACAAGGGTTTCAAATTAGCTCAGATACCGTTCCAAAAACCCAATATGTAATAGACAAGACCTACTCCTTGCTCAGTGAACTGGACTCAACACCCCCTATTCACCGCCAAAGAATATATCTGACTAGAAAGAATCTTAAAACCTATGTATTCTTATCTCTCTGTAAGTGAGTCAAGTGAGTGTAAAGCTGCATAAACACAGCAGTGAAAAGCAGCTAAACCCCATTATGAAACTCAATTAATTTTAAAAACCCGTGAAACAAAGTCAGTGAAAGAGAGAGAAATTCTTACAAAATTCGTTCAGGGGCTGTGATGCCACCTGGGTTGACCATATCTAGACCCGCAGCTGATTGAGACATAAGGGTGGACACTCTTGGGGCTGAGAGGTTTGGTGAGGTTGGGTGAGCAAACACAGACGCTTTAAAGTAATACTGCGTGGTACCCATCCCATGGGTCCCAAATCTCCAGGTTCAAGGGCATCTTCCTACATCGAAAACATGCATGAGAAACCCAGAAGACGGTACACCGAGTGATCGGGAAAGGTTTCTAAAACGCACCTCATTTCTCATCTCCTTGTGCTCGGGTTCGCCATTCCAGCCGCTTTACTAGCAATCTCCCTCCTTAGAGAATCAGCACCTTTAACCTCCTGTTCCGTACAGGTTGCAATGTGTTCTGAGGATGAACGGGAAGAGGGGGAACCAATGAGAGACTAGCTCTAGGTGTTGCGACAGGCACAGATCACTCTATTTTCCCATCAGGAAGAAGAATTAACCACAGGCTCAGTCTGCCGCCCGGAAGCAGAATAGGGCCTAAAGCAATCCTGCGCTTTTTCGGCCAGCTCCCAAGAGAGCGAGTTGAAAAATGGAGCTCAGGGGCACTGCAATTCACAAACCTGCAGAATTATAAATGATAACTCTCGTCTAAAAATATATTGAGGGAAGGCAACAAAGAGGATTTGAAAGCAAGGCAGAATTGCAGGAAACAGATTTCAGGAGGCAGATTCGAATCGCCTTTAAAGCACAGGAAAAGTGGCAAAACCTCGACAATGATGCCCTTGTCCAAAAAGGGCGTATGCGTTTTTTCCTGAATATATTCAGGAAAAAATGCATACGCCCTTTTTGGCCAACCAAGCAACCTGGAAAGGCAAATCAGCGCTACAAAGAAGTCTCGCTTCCCATCGGTCAAAAGGGCCATGCTGAATAAAGTGTCAAAACCAGAAACGCAGGACAGGCCATGGAGAAACACGAGACTTGCTACGCTGATGGGCTGGATGTAAATTGCCAAGAGGCACTCTGGAGAAGTGTACGGTGTGTCCTGAAACATCTAAAAAACTCAGCTTAGAGAGCATAGGGCACTTCCACTCATGGGCGTATAAATTGGGAAAACTAAAAATCAGCACGACACAGGCACCCCAAAGTTTAGGGCTGCTCTGTTGACAAGAACCTCCACTTTGTTACACCTTAAATATCCCACGAAAGAGAAAAATGGATAAAGAAGTTGTGGTCCTTATGTACAATGGAATATCACTCAGCCATGAAATCAACGTCATAAGGCTAGTAGCAGCATGATGAGTGGATTTAGGTACGACGATTCTAAGTGAAATAAGTCACACAGAAAAAGACACTTATCATAAGATATCACTTATAGAGGGAATGTAAAAACCTCTACCCTTGAACTGAATTACAAAACAGAACAGAGTCACACGTTTAGAAAACACACTATGGCTGCCTAACGGGAAAGGTGAGGTGAGGTGATGCATAAAACAAGGGTTTCAAATTAGCTCAGATACCGTTCCATAAACCCAATATGTAATAGACAAGACCTACTCCTTGCTCAGTGAACTGGACTCAACACCCCCTATTCACCGCCCAAGAATATATCTGACTGTAAGAATCTTAAAACCTATGTATTGATATCTCTCTGTAAGTGAGTCAAGTGGGTGTAAAGATGCATAAACACAGCAGTGAAAAGCAGCTAAACCCCATTATAAAACTCAATTAATTTTAAAAACCCGTGAAACAAAGACAGTGAAAGAGAGAGAAATTCTTACAAAATTCGTTCAGGGGCTGTGATGCCACCTGGATTGACCATATCTAGACCCGCAGCTGATTGAGACATAAGGGTGGACACTCTAGGGGCTGAGAGTTTTGGTGAGGTTGGGTGACCAAACGCAGACCCTTTAAAGTAATACTGCGTGGTACCCATCCCATGAGTCCCAAATCTCCAGGTTCAAGGGCATCTTCCTACATCGAAACCATGCATGAGAAACCCAGAAGAAGTTACACCGTGTGAACGGGAAAGGTTTCTAAACCGCACCTCATTTCTCATCTCCTTGTGCTCGGGTACGCCATTCCAGCCGCTTTACTAGCATTCTCCCACCTTGGAGAATCAGCACCTTTAACCTCCTGTTCCATACAGGTTGCAATTTGTCCTGAGGATGTACGGGAAGAGGGGGAAGCAATGATAGACTAGCTCTAGGTTTTGGGACAGGCACAGGTCACTCTATTTTCCCATCAGGAAGAAGAATTAACCGCAGGCTCAGTCTGCTGACCGGAACCAGAATAGGGCCTGAAGCAATCCTGCGCTTTTGCGGCTAGCTCCCAAAACAGCGAGTTGAAAAATGGAGCTCAGGGGCACTGCAATTCACAAACCTGCAGAGTTATAAATGTTAACTCTCGTCCAAAAATAGATTGAGGAAAGGCAACGAAGAGGATTTGAAAGCAAGGCAGAATTGCAGGAAACAGATTTCAGGAGGCAGATTCGAATCGCCTTTAAAGCACAGGAAAAGCGGCAAAACCTCGACAATGATGCCCTTGGCCAAAAAGGGCGTATGCGTTTTTTCCTGAATATATTCAGGAAAAAACGCATACGCCCTTTTTGGCCAACCAAGCAACCTGGAAAGGCAAATCAGGGCTACAAAGAAGTCTCGCTTCCCATCGGTCAAAAGGGCCATGCTGAATAAAGTGTCAAAACCAGAAATGCAGGAAAGGCCACGGAGAAACGGGAGCCTTGCTACGCTGATGGGCGGGATGTAAATTGCCAACAGCCACTCTGGAGAAGTGTACGGTGTGTCCTGAAACATTTACAAAACTCAGCTTAGAGAGCATAGGGCACTTCCACTCATGGGCGTATAAATTGGGAAAACTAAAAATCAGCAAGACACAAGCACCCCAAAGTTTAGGGCTGCTCTGTTGACAAGAACCTCCACTTTGTTACACCTTAAATATCCCACGAAAGAGAAAAATGGATAAAGAAGTTGTGGTCCTTATGTACAATGGAATATCACTCAGCCATGAAATCAACGTCATAAGGCTAGTAGCAGCATGATGAGTGGATTTAGGTACGACGATTCTAAGTGCAATAAGTCACACAGAAAAAGACACTTATCATAAGATATCACTTATAGAGGGAATGTAAAAACCAATACCTTTGAACTGAATTACAAAACAGAACAGAGTCACACGGTTAGAAAACACACTATGGCTACCTAACGGGAAAGGTGAGGTGGGGTGATGCATAAAACAAGGGTTTCAAATTAGCTCAGATACCGTTCCAAAAACCCAATATGTAATAGACAAGACCTACTCCTTGCTCAGTGAACTGGACTCAACACCCCCTATTCACCGCCAAAGAATATATCTGACTAGAAAGAATCTTAAAACCTATGTATTCTTATCTCTCTGTAAGTGAGTCAAGTGAGTGTAAAGCTGCATAAACACAGCAGTGAAAAGCAGCTAAACCCCATTATGAAACTCAATTAATTTTAAAAACCCGTGAAACAAAGACAGTGAAAGAGAGAGAAATTCTTACAAAATTCGTTCAGGGGCTGTGATGCCACCTGGGTTGACCATATCTAGACCCGCAGCTGATTGAGACATAAGGGTGGACACTCTTGGGGCTGAGAGGTTTGGTGAGGTTGGGTGAGCAAACACAGACGCTTTAAAGTAATACTGCGTGGTACCCATCCCATGGGTCCCAAATCTCCAGGTTCAAGGGCATCTTCCTACATCGAAATCATGCATGAGAAACCCAGAAGACGGTACACCGAGTGATCGGGAAAGGTTTCTAAAACGCACCTCATTTCTCATCTCCTTGTGCTCGGGTTCGCCATTCCAGCCGCTTTACTAGCAATCTCCCTCCTTAGAGAATCAGCACCTTTAACCTCCTGTTCCATACAGGTTGCAATGTGTTCTGAGGATGAACGGGAAGAGGGGGAACCAATGAGAGACTAGCTCTAGGTGTTGCGACAGGCACAGATCACTCTATTTTCCCATCAGGAAGAAGAATTATCCACAGGCTCAGTCTGCCGCCCGGAAGCAGAATAGGGCCTAAAGCAATCCTGCGCTTTTTCGGCCAGCTCCCAAGAGAGCGAGTTGAAAAATGGAGCTCAGGGGCACTGCAATTCACAAACCTGCAGAATTATAAATGATAACTCTCGTCTAAAAATATATTGAGGGAAGGCAACAAAGAGGATTTGAAAGCAAGGCAGAATTGCAGGAAACAGATTTCAGGAGGCAGATTCGAATCGCCTTTAAAGCACAGGAAAAGTGGCAAAACCTCGACAATGATGCCCTTGTCCAAGAAGGGCGTATGCGTTTTTTCCTGAATATAATCAGGAAAAAACGCATACGCCCTTCTTGGCCAACCAAGCAACCTGGAAAGGCAAATCAGCGCTACAAAGAAGTCTCGCTTCCCATCGGTCAAAAGGGCCATGCTGAATAAAGTGTCAAAACCAGAAACGCAGGACAGGCCATGGAGAAACACGAGACTTGCTACGCAGATGGGCTGGAGGTAAATTGCCAAGAGGCACTCTGGAGAAGTGTACGGTGTGTCCTGAAACATCTAAAAAACTCAGCTTAGAGAGCATAGGGCACTTCCACTCATGGGCGTATAAATTGGGAAAACTAAAAATCAGCACGACACAGGCACCCCAAAGTTTAGGGCTGCTCTGTTGACAAGAACCTCCACTTTGTTACACCTTAAATATCCCACGAAAGAGAAAAATGGATAAAGAAGTTGTGGTCCTTATGTACAATGGAATATCACTCAGCCATGAAATCAACGTCATAAGGCTAGTAGCAGCATGATGAGTGGATTTAGGTACGACGATTCTAAGTGAAATAAGTCACACAGAAAAAGACACTTATCATAAGATATCACTTATAGAGGGAATGTAAAAACCTCTACCCTTGAACTGAATTACAAAACAGAACAGAGTCACACGGTTAGAAAACACACTATGGCTGCCTAACGGGAAAGGTGAGGTGAGGTGATGCATAAAACAAGGGTTTCAAATTAGCTCAGATACCGTTCCATAAACCCAATATGTAATAGACAAGACCTACTCCTTGCTCAGTGAACTGGACTCAACACCCCCTATTCACCGCCCAAGAATATATCTGACTAGTAAGAATCTTAAAACCTATGTATTGATATCTCTCTGTAAGTGAGTCAAGTGGGTGTAAAGATGCATAAACACAGCAGTGAAAAGCAGCTAAACCCCATTATAAAACTCAATTAATTTTAAAAACCCGTGAAACAAAGACAGTGAAAGAGAGAGAAATTCTTACAAAATTCGTTCAGGGGCTGTGATGCCACCTGGATTGACCATATCTAGACCCGCAGCTGATTGAGACATAAGGGTGGACACTCTTGGGGCTGAGAGGTTTGGTGAGGTTGGGTGACCAAACGCAGACCCTTTAAAGTAATACTGCGTGGTACCCATCCCATGGGTCCCAAATCTCCAGGTTCAAGGGCATCTTCCTACATCGAAACCATGCATGAGAAACCCAGAAGAAGTTACACCGTGTGAACGGGAAAGGTTTCTAAACCGCACCTCATTTCTCATCTCCTTGTGCTCGGGTACGCCATTTCAGCCGCTTTACTAGCATTCTCCCACCTTGTAGAATCTGCACCTTTAACCTCCTGTTCCATACAGGTTGCAATTTGTCCTGAGGATGTACGGGAAGAGGGGGAAGCAATGATAGACTAGCTCTAGGTTTTGGGACAGGCACAGGTCACTCTATTTTCCCATCAGGAAGAAGAATTAACCGCAGGCTCAGTCTGCTGACCGGAACCAGAATAGGGCCTGAAGCAATCCTGCGCTTTTGCGGCTAGCTCCCAAAACAGCGAGTTGAAAAATGGAGCTCAGGGGCACTGCAATTCACAAACCTGCAGAGTTATAAATGTTAACTCTCGTCCACAAATAGATTGAGGAAAGGCAACGAAGAGGATTTGAAAGCAAGGCAGAATTGCTGGAAACAGATTTCAAGAGGCAGATTCGAATCGCCTTTAAAGCACAGGAAAAGCGGCAAAACCTCGACAATGATGCCCTTGGCCAAAAAGGGCGTATGCGTTTTTTCCTGAATATATTCAGGAAAAAACGCATACGCCCTTTTTGGCCAACCAAGCAACCTGGAAAGGCAAATCAGGGCTACAAAGAAGTCTCGCTTCCCATCGGTCAAAAGGGCCATGCTGAATAAAGTGTCAAAACCAGAAATGCAGGAAAGGCCACGGAGAAACGGGAGCCTTGCTACGCTGATGGGCGGGATGTAAATTGCCAACAGCCACTCTGGAGAAGTGTACGGTGTGTCCTGAAACATTTACAAAACTCAGCTTAGAGAGCATAGGGCACTTCCACTCATGGGCGTATAAATTGGGAAAACTAAAAATCAGCAAGACACAAGCACCCCAAAGTTTAGGGCTGCTCTGTTGACAAGAACCTCCACTTTGTTACACCTTAAATATCCCACGAAAGAGAAAAATGGATAAAGAAGTTGTGGTCCTTATGTACAATGGAATATCACTCAGCCATGAAATCAACGTCATAAGGCTAGTAGCAGCATGATGAGTGGATTTAGGTACGACGATTCTAAGTGCAATAAGTTACACAGAAAAAGACACTTATCATAAGATATCACTTATAGAGGGAATGTAAAAACCAATACCCTTGAACTGAATTACAAAACAGAACAGAGTCACACGGTTAGAAAACACACTATGGCTACCTAACGGGAAAGGTGAGGTGGGGTGATGCATAAAACAAGGGTTTCAAATTAGCTCAGATACCGTTCCAAAAACCCAATATGTAATAGACAAGACCTACTCCTTGCTCAGTGAACTGGACTCAACACCCCCTATTCACCGCCAAAGAATATATCTGACTAGAAAGAATCTTAAAACCTATGTATTCTTATCTCTCTGTAAGTGAGTCAAGTGAGTGTAAAGCTGCATAAACACAGCAGTGAAAAGCAGCTAAACCCCATTATGAAACTCAATTAATTTTAAAAACCCGTGAAACAAAGACAGTGAAAGAGAGAGAAATTCTTACAAAATTCGTTCAGGGGCTGTGATGCCACCTGGGTTGACCATATCTAGACCCGCAGCTGATTGAGACATAAGGGTGGACACTCTTGGGGCTGAGAGGTTTGGTGAGGTTGGGTGAGCAAACACAGACGCTTTAAAGTAATACTGCGTGGTACCCATCCCATGGGTCCCAAATCTCCAGGTTCAAGGGCATCTTCCTACATCGAAAACATGCATGAGAAACCCAGAAGACGGTACACCGAGTGATCGGGAAAGGTTTCTAAAACGCACCTCATTTCTCATCTCCTTGTGCTCGGGTTCGCCATTCCAGCCGCTTTACTAGCAATCTCCCTCCTTAGAGAATCAGCACCTTTAACCTCCTGTTCCGTACAGGTTGCAATGTGTTCTGAGGATGAACGGGAATAGGGGGAACCAATGAGAGACTAGCTCTAGGTGTTGCGACAGGCACAGATCACTCTATTTTCCCATCAGGAAGAAGAATTAACCACAGGCTCAGTCTGCCGCCCGGAAGCAGAATAGGGCCTAAAGCAATCCTGCGCTTTTTCGGCCAGCTCCCAAGAGAGCGAGTTGAAAAATGGAGCTCAGGGGCACTGCAATTCACAAACCTGCAGAATTATAAATGATAACTCTCGTCTAAAAATATATTGAGGGAAGGCAACAAAGAGGATTTGAAAGCAAGGCAGAATTGCAGGAAACAGATTTCAGGAGGCAGATTCGAATCGCCTTTAAAGCACAGGAAAAGTGGCAAAACCTCGACAATGATGCCCTTGTCCAAAAAGGGCGTATGCGTTTTTTCCTGAATATATTCAGGAAAAAACGCATACGCCCTTTTTGGCCAACCAAGCAACCTGGAAAGGCAAATCAGCGCTACAAAGAAGTCTCGCTTCCCATCGGTCAAAAGGGCCATGCTGAATAAAGTGTCAAAACCAGAAACGCAGGACAGGCCATGGAGAAACACGAGACTTGCTACGCTGATGGGCTGGATGTAAATTGCCAAGAGGCACTCTGGAGAAGTGTACGGTGTGTCCTGAAACATCTAAAAAACTCAGCTTAGAGAGCATAGGGCACTTCCACTCATGGGCGTATAAATTGGGAAAACTAAAAATCAGCACGACACAGGCACCCCAAAGTTTAGGGCTGCTCTGTTGACAAGAACCTCCACTTTGTTACACCTTAAATATCCCACGAAAGAGAAAAATGGATAAAGAAGTTGTGGTCCTTATGTACAATGGAATATCACTCAGCCATGAAATCAACGTCATAAGGCTAGTAGCAGCATGATGAGTGGATTTAGGTACGACGATTCTAAGTGAAATAAGTCACACAGAAAAAGACACTTATCATAAGATATCACTTATAGAGGGAATGTAAAAACCTCTACCCTTGAACTGAATTACAAAACAGAACAGAGTCACACGTTTAGAAAACACACTATGGCTGCCTAACGGGAAAGGTGAGGTGAGGTGATGCATAAAACAAGGGTTTCAAATTAGCTCAGATACCGTTCCATAAACCCAATATGTAATAGACAAGACCTACTCCTTGCTCAGTGAACTGGACTCAACACCCCCTATTCACCGCCCAAGAATATATCTGACTGTAAGAATCTTAAAACCTATGTATTGATATCTCTCTGTAAGTGAGTCAAGTGGGTGTAAAGATGCATAAACACAGCAGTGAAAAGCAGCTAAACCCCATTATAAAACTCAATTAATTTTAAAAACCCGTGAAACAAAGACAGTGAAAGAGAGAGAAATTCTTACAAAATTCGTTCAGGGGCTGTGATGCCACCTGGATTGACCATATCTAGACCCGCAGCTGATTGAGACATAAGGGTGGACACTCTAGGGGCTGAGAGGTTTGGTGAGGTTGGGTGACCAAACGCAGACCCTTTAAAGTAATACTGCGTGGTACCCATCCCATGAGTCCCAAATCTCCAGGTTCAAGGGCATCTTCCTACATCGAAACCATGCATGAGAAACCCAGAAGAAGTTACACCGTGTGAACGGGAAAGGTTTCTAAACCGCACCTCATTTCTCATCTCCTTGTGCTCGGGTACGCCATTCCAGCCGCTCTACTAGCATTCTCCCACCTTGGAGAATCAGCACCTTTAACCTCCTGTTCCATACAGGTTGCAATTTGTCCTGAGGATGTACGGGAAGAGGGGGAAGCAATGATAGACTAGCTCTAGGTTTTGGGACAGGCACAGGTCACTCTATTTTCCCATCAGGAAGAAGAATTAACCGCAGGCTCAGTCTGCTGACCGGAACCAGAATAGGGCCTGAAGCAATCCTGCGCTTTTGCGGCTAGCTCCCAAAACAGCGAGTTGAAAAATGGAGCTCAGGGGCACTGCAATTCACAAACCTGCAGAGTTATAAATGTTAACTCTCGTCCAAAAATAGATTGAGGAAAGGCAACGAAGAGGATTTGAAAGCAAGGCAGAATTGCAGGAAACAGATTTCAGGAGGCAGATTCGAATCGCCTTTAAAGCACAGGAAAAGCGGCAAAACCTCGACAATGATGCCCTTGGCCAAAAAGGGCGTATGCGTTTTTTCCTGAATATATTCAGGAAAAAACGCATACGCCCTTTTTGGCCAACCAAGCAACCTGGAAAGGCAAATCAGGGCTACAAAGAAGTCTCGCTTCCCATCGGTCAAAAGGGCCATGCTGAATAAAGTGTCAAAACCAGAAATGCAGGAAAGGCCACGGAGAAACGGGAGCCTTGCTACGCTGATGGGCGGGATGTAAATTGCCAACAGCCACTCTGGAGAAGTGTACGGTGTGTCCTGAAACATTTACAAAACTCAGCTTAGAGAGCATAGGGCACTTCCACTCATGGGCGTATAAATTGGGAAAACTAAAAATCAGCAAGACACAAGCACCCCAAAGTTTAGGGCTGCTCTGTTGACAAGAACCTCCACTTTGTTACACCTTAAATATCCCACGAAAGAGAAAAATGGATAAAGAAGTTGTGGTCCTTATGTACAATGGAATATCACTCAGCCATGAAATCAACGTCATAAGGCTAGTAGCAGCATGATGAGTGGATTTAGGTACGACGATTCTAAGTGCAATAAGTCACACAGAAAAAGACACTTATCATAAGATATCACTTATAGAGGGAATGTAAAAACCAATACCTTTGAACTGAATTACAAAACAGAACAGAGTCACACGGTTAGAAAACACACTATGGCTACCTAACGGGAAAGGTGAGGTGGGGTGATGCATAAAACAAGGGTTTCAAATTAGCTCAGATACCGTTCCAAAAACCCAATATGTAATAGACAAGACCTACTCCTTGCTCAGTGAACTGGACTCAACACCCCCTATTCAGCGCCCAAGAATATATCTGACTAGAAAGAATCTTAAAACCTATGTATTCTTATCTCTCTGTAAGTGAGTCAAGTGAGTGTAAAGCTGCATAAACACAGCAGTGAAAAGCAGCTAAACCCCATTATGAAACTCAATTAATTTTAAAAACCCGTGAAACAAAGACAGTGAAAGAGAGAGAAATTCTTACAAAATTCGTTCAGGGGCTGTGATGCCACCTGGGTTGACCATATCTAGACCCGCAGCTGATTGAGACATAAGGGTGGACACTCTTGGGGCTGAGAGGTTTGGTGAGGTTGGGTGAGCAAACACAGACGCTTTAAAGTAATACTGCGTGGTACCCATCCCATGGGTCCCAAATCTCCAGGTTCAAGGGCATCTTCCTACATCGAAATCATGCATGAGAAACCCAGAAGACGGTACACCGAGTGATCGGGAAAGGTTTCTAAAACGCACCTCATTTCTCATCTCCTTGTGCTCGGGTTCGCCATTCCAGCCGCTTTACTAGCAATCTCCCTCCTTAGAGAATCAGCACCTTTAACCTCCTGTTCCATACAGGTTGCAATGTGTTCTGAGGATGAACGGGAAGAGGGGGAACCAATGAGAGACTAGCTCTAGGTGTTGCGACAGGCACAGATCACTCTATTTTCCCATCAGGAAGAAGAATTAACCACAGGCTCAGTCTGCCGCCCGGAAGCAGAATAGGGCCTAAAGCAATCCTGCGCTTTTTCGGCCAGCTCCCAAGAGAGCGAGTTGAAAAATGGAGCTCAGGGGCACTGCAATTCACAAACCTGCAGAATTATAAATGATAACTCTCGTCTAAAAATATATTGAGGGAAGGCAACAAAGAGGATTTGAAAGCAAGGCAGAATTGCAGGAAACAGATTTCAGGAGGCAGATTCGAATCGCCTTTAAAGCACAGGAAAAGTGGCAAAACCTCGACAATGATGCCCTTGTCCAAGAAGGGCGTATGCGTTTTTTCCTGAATATAATCAGGAAAAAACGCATACGCCCTTCTTGGCCAACCAAGCAACCTGGAAAGGCAAATCAGCGCTACAAAGAAGTCTCGCTTCCCATCGGTCAAAAGGGCCATGCTGAATAAAGTGTCAAAACCAGAAACGCAGGACAGGCCATGGAGAAACACGAGACTTGCTACGCAGATGGGCTGGATGTAAATTGCCAAGAGGCACTCTGGAGAAGTGTACGGTGTGTCCTGAAACATCTAAAAAACTCAGCTTAGAGAGCATAGGGCACTTCCACTCATGGGCGTATAAATTGGGAAAACTAAAAATCAGCACGACACAGGCACCCCAAAGTTTAGGGCTGCTCTGTTGACAAGAACCTCCACTTTGTTACACCTTAAATATCCCACGAAAGAGAAAAATGGATAAAGAAGTTGTGGTCCTTATGTACAATGGAATATCACTCAGCCATGAAATCAACGTCATAAGGCTAGTAGCAGCATGATGAGTGGGTTTAGGTACGACGATTCTAAGTGAAATAAGTCACACAGAAAAAGACACTTATCATAAGATATCACTTATAGAGGGAATGTAAAAACCGCTACCCTTGAACTGAATTACAAAAGAGAACAGAGTCACACGGTTAGAAAACACACTATGGCTGCCTAACGGGAAAGGTGAGGTGGGGTGATGCATAAAACAAGGGTTTCAAATTAGCTCAGATACCGTTCCATAAACGCAATATGTAATAGACAAGACCTACACCTTGCTCAGGGAACTGGACTCAACACCCCCTATTCACAACCCAAAAATATATCTGACTAGTAAGAATCTTAAAACCTATGTATTGATATCACTCTGTAAGTGAGTCAAGTGGGTGTAAAGCTGCATAAACACAGCAGTGAAAAGCAGCTAAACCCCATTATAAAACTCAATTAATTTTAAAAACCCTTGAAACAGAGACAGTGAAAGAGAGAGAAATTCTTACAAAATTCGTTCAGGGGCTGTGATGCCACCTGGATTGACCATATCTAGACCTGCAGCTGATTGAGACATAAGGGTGGACACTCTTGGGGCTGAGAGGTTTGGTGAGGTTGGGTGAGCAAACGCAGACGCTTTAAAGTAATACCGCGTGGTACCCATCCCATGCGTCCCAAATCTCCAGGTTCAAGGGCATTTCCTACATCGAAAACATGCATGAGAAACCCAGAGGATGGTCCACCGAGTGATCGGGAAAGGTTTCTAAAACGCACCTCATTTCTCATCTCCTTGTGCTCGGGTTCGCCATTCCAGCCACTTTACTAGCAATCTCCCTCCTTGGAGAATCAGCACCTTTAACCTCCTGTTCCATACAGGTTGCAATTTGTCCTGAGGATGCACTGAAAGAGGGGGAACCAATGAGAGACTAGCTCTAGGTGTTGGGACAGGCACAGGTCACTCTATTTTCCCATCAGGAAGAAGAATTAACCACATGCTCAGTCTGCCGCCCGGAAGCAGAATAGGGCCTAAAGCAATCCTGCGCTTTTGCGGCCAGCTCCCAAGAGAGCGAGTTGAAACATGGAGCTCAGGGGCACTGCAATTCACAAACCTGCAGACTTATAAATGATAACTCTCGTCTAAAAATATATTGAGGGAAGGCAACAAAGAGGATTTGAAAGCAAGGCAGAATTGCAGGAAACAGATTTCAGGAGGCAGATTCGAATCGCCTTTAAAGCACAGGAAAAGTGGCAAAACCTCGACAATGATGCCCTTGGCCAAAAAGGGCGTATGCGTTTCTTCCTGAATATATTCAGGAAAAAACGCATACGCCCTTTTTGGCCAACCAAGCAACCTGGAAAGGCCAATCAGCGCTACAAAGAAGTCTCGCTTCCCATCGGTCAAAAGGGCCATGCTGAATAAAGTGTCAAAACCAGAAACGCAGGACAGGCCATGGAGAAACACGAGACTTGCTACGCTGATGGGCTGGATGTAAATTGCCAAGAGGCACTCTGGAGAAGTGTACGGTGTGTCCTGAAACATCTAAAAAACTCAGCTTAGAGAGCATAGGGCACTTCCACTCATGGGCGTATAAATTGGGAAAACTAAAAATCAGCACGACACAGGCACCCCAAAGTTTAGGGCTGCTCTGTTGACAAGAACCTCCACTTTGTTACACCTTAAATATCCCACGAAAGAGAAAAATGGATAAAGAAGTTGTGGTCCTTATGTACAATGGAATATCACTCAGCCATGAAATCAACGTCATAAGGCTAGTAGCAGCATGATGAGTGGATTTAGGTACGACGATTCTAAGTGAAATAAGTCACACAGAAAAAGACACTTATCATAAGATATCACTTATAGAGGGAATGTAAAAACCTCTACCCTTGAACTGAATTACAAAACAGAACAGAGTCACACGGTTAGAAAACACACTATGGCTGCCTAACGGGAAAGGTGAGGTGAGGTGATGCATAAAACAAGGGTTTCAAATTAGCTCAGATACCGTTCCATAAACCCAATATGTAATAGACAAGACCTACTCCTTGCTCAGTGAACTGGACTCAACACCCCCTATTCACCGCCCAAGAATATATCTGACTAGTAAGAATCTTAAAACCTATGTATTGATATCTCTCTGTAAGTGAGTCAAGTGGGTGTAAAGATGCATAAACACAGCAGTGAAAAGCAGCTAAACCCCATTATAAAACTCAATTAATTTTAAAAACCCGTGAAACAAAGACAGTGAAAGAGAGAGAAATTCTTACAAAATTCGTTCAGGGGCTGTGATGCCACCTGGATTGACCATATCTAGACCCGCAGCTGATTGAGACATAAGGGTGGACACTCTTGGGGCTGAGAGGTTTGGTGAGGTTGGGTGACCAAACGCAGACCCTTTAAAGTAATACTGCGTGGTACCCATCCCATGGGTCCCAAATCTCCAGGTTCAAGGGCATCTTCCTACATCGAAACCATGCATGAGAAACTCAGAAGAAGTTACACCGTGTGAACGGGAAAGGTTTCTAAACCGCACCTCATTTCTCATCTCCTTGTGCTCGGGTACGCCATTTCAGCCGCTTTACTAGCATTCTCCCACCTTGTAGAATCTGCACCTTTAACCTCCTGTTCCATACAGGTTGCAATTTGTCCTGAGGATGTACGGGAAGAGGGGGAAGCAATGATAGACTAGCTCTAGGTTTTGGGACAGGCACAGGTCACTCTATTTTCCCATCAGGAAGAAGAATTAACCGCAGGCTCAGTCTGCTGACCGGAACCAGAATAGGGCCTGAAGCAATCCTGCGCTTTTGCGGCTAGCTCCCAAAACAGCGAGTTGAAAAATGGAGCTCAGGGGCACTGCAATTCACAAACCTGCAGAGTTATAAATGTTAACTCTCGTCCACAAATAGATTGAGGAAAGGCAACGAAGAGGATTTGAAAGCAAGGCAGAATTGCTGGAAACAGATTTCAAGAGGCAGATTCGAATCGCCTTTAAAGCACAGGAAAAGCGGCAAAACCTCGACAATGATGCCCTTGGCCAAAAAGGGCGTATGCGTTTTTTCCTGAATATATTCAGGAAAAAACGCATACGCCCTTTTTGGCCAACCAAGCAACCTGGAAAGGCAAATCAGGGCTACAAAGAAGTCTCGCTTCCCATCGGTCAAAAGGGCCATGCTGAATAAAGTGTCAAAACCAGAAATGCAGGAAAGGCCACGGAGAAACGGGAGCCTTGCTACGCTGATGGGCGGGATGTAAATTGCCAACAGCCACTCTGGAGAAGTGTACGGTGTGTCCTGAAACATTTACAAAACTCAGCTTAGAGAGCATAGGGCACTTCCACTCATGGGCGTATAAATTGGGAAAACTAAAAATCAGCAAGACACAAGCACCCCAAAGTTTAGGGCTGCTCTGTTGACAAGAACCTCCACTTTGTTACACCTTAAATATCCCACGAAAGAGAAAAATGGATAAAGAAGTTGTGGTCCTTATGTACAATGGAATATCACTCAGCCATGAAATCAACGTCATAAGGCTAGTAGCAGCATGATGAGTGGATTTAGGTACGACGATTCTAAGTGCAATAAGTCACACAGAAAAAGACACTTATCATAAGATATCACTTATAGAGGGAATGTAAAAACCAATACCCTTGAACTGAATTACAAAACAGAACAGAGTCACACGGTTAGAAAACACACTATGGCTACCTAACGGGAAAGGTGAGGTGGGGTGATGCATAAAACAAGGGTTTCAAATTAGCTCAGATACCGTTCCAAAAACCCAATATGTAATAGACAAGACCTACTCCTTGCTCAGTGAACTGGACTCAACACCCCCTATTCACCGCCAAAGAATATATCTGACTAGAAAGAATCTTAAAACCTATGTATTCTTATCTCTCTGTAAGTGAGTCAAGTGAGTGTAAAGCTGCATAAACACAGCAGTGAAAAGCAGCTAAACCCCATTATGAAACTCAATTAATTTTAAAAACCCGTGAAACAAAGACAGTGAAAGAGAGAGAAATTCTTACAAAATTCGTTCAGGGGCTGTGATGCCACCTGGGTTGACCATATCTAGACCCGCAGCTGATTGAGACATAAGGGTGGACACTCTTGGGGCTGAGAGGTTTGGTGAGGTTGGGTGAGCAAACACAGACGCTTTAAAGTAATACTGCGTGGTACCCATCCCATGGGTCCCAAATCTCCAGGTTCAAGGGCATCTTCGTACATCGAAAACATGCATGAGAAACCCAGAAGACGGTACACCGAGTGATCGGGAAAGGTTTCTAAAACGCACCTCATTTCTCATCTCCTTGTGCTCGGGTTCGCCATTCCAGCCGCTTTACTAGCAATCTCCCTCCTTAGAGAATCAGCACCTTTAACCTCCTGTTCCGTACAGGTTGCAATGTGTTCTGAGGATGAACGGGAAGAGGGGGAACCAATGAGAGACTAGCTCTAGGTGTTGCGACAGGCACAGATCACTCTATTTTCCCATCAGGAAGAAGAATTAACCACAGGCTCAGTCTGCCGCCCGGAAGCAGAATAGGGCCTAAAGCAATCCTGCGCTTTTTCGGCCAGCTCCCAAGAGAGCGAGTTGAAAAATGGAGCTCAGGGGCACTGCAATTCACAAACCTGCAGAATTATAAATGATAACTCTCGTCTAAAAATATATTGAGGGAAGGCAACAAAGAGGATTTGAAAGCAAGGCAGAATTGCAGGAAACAGATTTCAGGAGGCAGATTCGAATCGCCTTTAAAGCACAGGAAAAGTGGCAAAACCTCGACAATGATGCCCTTGGCCAAAAAGGGCGTATGCGTTTTTTCCTGAATATATTCAGGAAAAAACGCATACGCCCTTTTTGGCCAACCAAGCAACCTGGAAAGGCAAATCAGCGCTACAAAGAAGTCTCGCTTCCCATCGGTCAAAAGGGCCATGCTGAATAAAGTGTCAAAACCAGAAACGCAGGACAGGCCATGGAGAAACACGAGACTTGCTACGCTGATGGGCTGGATGTAAATTGCCAAGAGGCACTCTGGAGAAGTGTACGGTGTGTCCTGAAACATCTAAAAAACTCAGCTTAGAGAGCATAGGGCACTTCCACTCATGGGCGTATAAATTGGGAAAACTAAAAATCAGCACGACACAGGCACCCCAAAGTTTAGGGCTGCTCTGTTGACAAGAACCTCCACTTTGTTACACCTTAAATATCCCACGAAAGAGAAAAATGGATAAAGAAGTTGTGGTCCTTATGTACAATGGAATATCACTCAGCCATGAAATCAACGTCATAAGGCTAGTAGCAGCATGATGAGTGGATTTAGGTACGACGATTCTAAGTGAAATAAGTCACACAGAAAAAGACACTTATCATAAGATATCACTTATAGAGGGAATGTAAAAACCTCTACCCTTGAACTGAATTACAAAACAGAACAGAGTCACACGTTTAGAAAACACACTATGGCTGCCTAACGGGAAAGGTGAGGTGAGGTGATGCATAAAACAAGGGTTTCAAATTAGCTCAGATACCGTTCCATAAACCCAATATGTAATAGACAAGACCTACTCCTTGCTCAGTGAACTGGACTCAACACCCCCTATTCACCGCCCAAGAATATATCTGACTGTAAGAATCTTAAAACCTATGTATTGATATCTCTCTGTAAGTGAGTCAAGTGGGTGTAAAGATGCATAAACACAGCAGTGAAAAGCAGCTAAACCCCATTATAAAACTCAATTAATTTTAAAAACCCGTGAAACAAAGACAGTGAAAGAGAGAGAAATTCTTACAAAATTCGTTCAGGGGCTGTGATGCCACCTGGATTGACCATATCTAGACCCGCAGCTGATTGAGACATAAGGGTGGACACTCTAGGGGCTGAGAGGTTTGGTGAGGTTGGGTGACCAAACGCAGACCCTTTAAAGTAATACTGCGTGGTACCCATCCCATGAGTCCCAAATCTCCAGGTTCAAGGGCATCTTCCTACATCGAAACCATGCATGAGAAACCCAGAAGAAGTTACACCGTGTGAACGGGAAAGGTTTCTAAACCGCACCTCATTTCTCATCTCCTTGTGCTCGGGTACGCCATTCCAGCCGCTTTACTAGCATTCTCCCACCTTGGAGAATCAGCACCTTTAACCTCCTGTTCCATACAGGTTGCAATTTGTCCTGAGGATGTACGGGAAGAGGGGGAAGCAATGATAGACTAGCTCTAGGTTTTGGGACAGGCACAGGTCACTCTATTTTCCCATCAGGAAGAAGAATTAACCGCAGGCTCAGTCTGCTGACCGGAACCAGAATAGGGCCTGAAGCAATCCTGCGCTTTTGCGGCTAGCTCCCAAAACAGCGAGTTGAAAAATGGAGCTCAGGGGCACTGCAATTCACAAACCTGCAGAGTTATAAATGTTAACTCTCGTCCAAAAATAGATTGAGAAAAGGCAACGAAGAGGATTTGAAAGCAAGGCAGAATTGCAGGAAACAGATTTCAGGAGGCAGATTCGAATCGCCTTTAAAGCACAGGAAAAGCGGCAAAACCTCGACAATGATGCCCTTGGCCAAAAAGGGCGTATGCGTTTTTTCCTGAATATATTCAGGAAAAAACGCATACGCCCTTTTTGGCCAACCAAGCAACCTGGAAAGGCAAATCAGGGCTACAAAGAAGTCTCGCTTCCCATCGGTCAAAAGGGCCATGCTGAATAAAGTGTCAAAACCAGAAATGCAGGAAAGGCCACGGAGAAACGGGAGCCTTGCTACGCTGATGGGCGGGATGTAAATTGCCAACAGCCACTCTGGAGAAGTGTACGGTGTGTCCTGAAACATTTACAAAACTCAGCTTAGAGAGCATAGGGCACTTCCACTCATGGGCGTATAAATTGGGAAAACTAAAAATCAGCAAGACACAAGCACCCCAAAGTTTAGGGCTGCTCTGTTGACAAGAACCTCCACTTTGTTACACCTTAAATATCCCACGAAAGAGAAAAATGGATAAAGAAGTTGTGGTCCTTATGTACAATGGAATATCACTCAGCCATGAAATCAACGTCATAAGGCTAGTAGCAGCATGATGAGTGGATTTAGGTACGACGATTCTAAGTGCAATAAGTCACACAGAAAAAGACACTTATCATAAGATATCACTTATAGAGGGAATGTAAAAACCAATACCTTTGAACTGAATTACAAAACAGAACAGAGTCACACGGTTAGAAAACACACTATGGCTACCTAACGGGAAAGGTGAGGTGGGGTGATGCATAAAACAAGGGTTTCAAATTAGCTCAGATACCGTTCCAAAAACCCAATATGTAATAGACAAGACCTACTCCTTGCTCAGTGAACTGGACTCAACACCCCCTATTCACCGCCAAAGAATATATCTGACTAGAAAGAATCTTAAAACCTATGTATTCTTATCTCTCTGTAAGTGAGTCAAGTGAGTGTAAAGCTGCATAAACACAGCAGTGAAAAGCAGCTAAACCCCATTATGAAACTCAATTAATTTTAAAAACCCGTGAAACAAAGACAGTGAAAGAGAGAGAAATTCTTACAAAATTCGTTCAGGGGCTGTGATGCCACCTGGGTTGACCATATCTAGACCCGCAGCTGATTGAGACATAAGGGTGGACACTCTTGGGGCTGAGAGGTTTGGTGAGGTTGGGTGAGCAAACACAGACGCTTTAAAGTAATACTGCGTGGTACCCATCCCATGGGTCCCAAATCTCCAGGTTCAAGGGCATCTTCCTACATCGAAATCATGCATGAGAAACCCAGAAGACGGTACACCGAGTGATCGGGAAAGGTTTCTAAAACGCACCTCATTTCTCATCTCCTTGTGCTCGGGTTCGCCATTCCAGCCGCTTTACTAGCAATCTCCCTCCTTAGAGAATCAGCACCTTTAACCTCCTGTTCCATACAGGTTGCAATGTGTTCTGAGGATGAACGGGAAGAGGGGGAACCAATGAGAGACTAGCTCTAGGTGTTGCGACAGGCACAGATCACTCTATTTTCCCATCAGGAAGAAGAATTATCCACAGGCTCAGTCTGCCGCCCGGAAGCAGAATAGGGCCTAAAGCAATCCTGCGCTTTTTCGGCCAGCTCCCAAGAGAGCGAGTTGAAAAATGGAGCTCAGGGGCACTGCAATTCACAAACCTGCAGAATTATAAATGATAACTCTCGTCTAAAAATATATTGAGGGAAGGCAACAAAGAGGATTTGAAAGCAAGGCAGAATTGCAGGAAACAGATTTCAGGAGGCAGATTCGAATCGCCTTTAAAGCACAGGAAAAGTGGCAAAACCTCGACAATGATGCCCTTGTCCAAGAAGGGCGTATGCGTTTTTTCCTGAATATAATCAGGAAAAAACGCATACGCCCTTCTTGGCCAACCAAGCAACCTGGAAAGGCAAATCAGCGCTACAAAGAAGTCTCGCTTCCCATCGGTCAAAAGGGCCATGCTGAATAAAGTGTCAAAACCAGAAACGCAGGACAGGCCATGGAGAAACACGAGACTTGCTACGCAGATGGGCTGGAGGTAAATTGCCAAGAGGCACTCTGGAGAAGTGTACGGTGTGTCCTGAAACATCTAAAAAACTCAGCTTAGAGAGCATAGGGCACTTCCACTCATGGGCGTATAAATTGGGAAAACTAAAAATCAGCACGACACAGGCACCCCAAAGTTTAGGGCTGCTCTGTTGACAAGAACCTCCACTTTGTTACACCTTAAATATCCCACGAAAGAGAAAAATGGATAAAGAAGTTGTGGTCCTTATGTACAATGGAATATCACTCAGCCATGAAATCAACGTCATAAGGCTAGTAGCAGCATGATGAGTGGATTTAGGTACGACGATTCTAAGTGAAATAAGTCACACAGAAAAAGACACTTATCATAAGATATCACTTATAGAGGGAATGTAAAAACCTCTACCCTTGAACTGAATTACAAAACAGAACAGAGTCACACGGTTAGAAAACACACTATGGCTGCCTAACGGGAAAGGTGAGGTGAGGTGATGCATAAAACAAGGGTTTCAAATTAGCTCAGATACCGTTCCATAAACCCAATATGTAATAGACAAGACCTACTCCTTGCTCAGTGAACTGGACTCAACACCCCCTATTCACCGCCCAAGAATATATCTGACTAGTAAGAATCTTAAAACCTATGTATTGATATCTCTCTGTAAGTGAGTCAAGTGGGTGTAAAGATGCATAAACACAGCAGTGAAAAGCAGCTAAACCCCATTATAAAACTCAATTAATTTTAAAAACCCGTGAAACAAAGACAGTGAAAGAGAGAGAAATTCTTACAAAATTCGTTCAGGGGCTGTGATGCCACCTGGATTGACCATATCTAGACCCGCAGCTGATTGAGACATAAGGGTGGACACTCTTGGGGCTGAGAGGTTTGGTGAGGTTGGGTGACCAAACGCAGACCCTTTAAAGTAATACTGCGTGGTACCCATCCCATGGGTCCCAAATCTCCAGGTTCAAGGGCATCTTCCTACATCGAAACCATGCATGAGAAACCCAGAAGAAGTTACACCGTGTGAACGGGAAAGGTTTCTAAACCGCACCTCATTTCTCATCTCCTTGTGCTCGGGTACGCCATTTCAGCCGCTTTACTAGCATTCTCCCACCTTGTAGAATCTGCACCTTTAACCTCCTGTTCCATACAGGTTGCAATTTGTCCTGAGGATGTACGGGAAGAGGGGGAAGCAATGATAGACTAGCTCTAGGTTTTGGGACAGGCACAGGTCACTCTATTTTCCCATCAGGAAGAAGAATTAACCGCAGGCTCAGTCTGCTGACCGGAACCAGAATAGGGCCTGAAGCAATCCTGCGCTTTTGCGGCTAGCTCCCAAAACAGCGAGTTGAAAAATGGAGCTCAGGGGCACTGCAATTCACAAACCTGCAGAGTTATAAATGTTAACTCTCGTCCACAAATAGATTGAGGAAAGGCAACGAAGAGGATTTGAAAGCAAGGCAGAATTGCAGGAAACAGATTTCAGGAGGCAGATTCGAATCGCCTTTAAAGCACAGGAAAAGCGGCAAAACCTCGACAATGATGCCCTTGGCCAAAAAGGGCGTATGCGTTTTTTCCTGAATATATTCAGGAAAAAACGCATACGCCCTTTTTGGCCAACCAAGCAACCTGGAAAGGCAAATCAGGGCTACAAAGAAGTCTCGCTTCCCATCGGTCAAAAGGGCCATGCTGAATAAAGTGTCAAAACCAGAAATGCAGGAAAGGCCACGGAGAAACGGGAGCCTTGCTACGCTGATGGGCGGGATGTAAATTGCCAACAGCCACTCTGGAGAAGTGTACGGTGTGTCCTGAAACATTTACAAAACTCAGCTTAGAGAGCATAGGGCACTTCCACTCATGGGCGTATAAATTGGGAAAACTAAAAATCAGCAAGACACAAGCACCCCAAAGTTTAGGGCTGCTCTGTTGACAAGAACCTCCACTTTGTTACACCTTAAATATCCCACGAAAGAGAAAAATGGATAAAGAAGTTGTGGTCCTTATGTACAATGGAATATCACTCAGCCATGAAATCAACGTCATAAGGCTAGTAGCAGCATGATGAGTGGATTTAGGTACGACGATTCTAAGTGCAATAAGTCACACAGAAAAAGACACTTATCATAAGATATCACTTATAGAGGGAATGTAAAAACCAATACCTTTGAACTGAATTACAAAACAGAACAGAGTCACACGGTTAGAAAACACACTATGGCTACCTAACGGGAAAGGTGAGGTGGGGTGATGCATAAAACAAGGGTTTCAAATTAGCTCAGATACCGTTCCAAAAACCCAATATGTAATAGACAAGACCTACTCCTTGCTCAGTGAACTGGACTCAACACCCCCTATTCAGCGCCCAAGAATATATCTGACTAGAAAGAATCTTAAAACCTATGTATTCTTATCTCTCTGTAAGTGAGTCAAGTGAGTGTAAAGCTGCATAAACACAGCAGTGAAAAGCAGCTAAACCCCATTATGAAACTCAATTAATTTTAAAAACCCGTGAAACAAAGACAGTGAAAGAGAGAGAAATTCTTACAAAATTCGTTCAGGGGCTGTGATGCCACCTGGGTTGACCATATCTAGACCCGCAGCTGATTGAGACATAAGGGTGGACACTCTTGGGGCTGAGAGGTTTGGTGAGGTTGGGTGAGCAAACACAGACGCTTTAAAGTAATACTGCGTGGTACCCATCCCATGGGTCCCAAATCTCCAGGTTCAAGGGCATCTTCCTACATCGAAATCATGCATGAGAAACCCAGAAGACGGTACACCGAGTGATCGGGAAAGGTTTCTAAAACGCACCTCATTTCTCATCTCCTTGTGCTCGGGTTCGCCATTCCAGCCGCTTTACTAGCAATCTCCCTCCTTAGAGAATCAGCACCTTTAACCTCCTGTTCCATACAGGTTGCAATGTGTTCTGAGGATGAACGGGAAGAGGGGGAACCAATGAGAGACTAGCTCTAGGTGTTGCGACAGGCACAGATCACTCTATTTTCCCATCAGGAAGAAGAATTATCCACAGGCTCAGTCTGCCGCCCGGAAGCAGAATAGGGCCTAAAGCAATCCTGCGCTTTTTCGGCCAGCTCCCAAGAGAGCGAGTTGAAAAATGGAGCTCAGGGGCACTGCAATTCACAAACCTGCAGAATTATAAATGATAACTCTCGTCTAAAAATATATTGAGGGAAGGCAACAAAGAGGATTTGAAAGCAAGGCAGAATTGCAGGAAACAGATTTCAGGAGGCAGATTCGAATCGCCTTTAAAGCACAGGAAAAGTGGCAAAACCTCGACAATGATGCCCTTGTCCAAGAAGGGCGTATGCGTTTTTTCCTGAATATAATCAGGAAAAAACGCATACGCCCTTCTTGGCCAACCAAGCAACCTGGAAAGGCAAATCAGCGCTACAAAGAAGTCTCGCTTCCCATCGGTCAAAAGGGCCATGCTGAATAAAGTGTCAAAACCAGAAACGCAGGACAGGCCATGGAGAAACACGAGACTTGCTACGCAGATGGGCTGGAGGTAAATTGCCAAGAGGCACTCTGGAGAAGTGTACGGTGTGTCCTGAAACATCTAAAAAACTCAGCTTAGAGAGCATAGGGCACTTCCACTCATGGGCGTATAAATTGGGAAAACTAAAAATCAGCACGACACAGGCACCCCAAAGTTTAGGGCTGCTCTGTTGACAAGAACCTCCACTTTGTTACACCTTAAATATCCCACGAAAGAGAAAAATGGATAAAGAAGTTGTGGTCCTTATGTACAATGGAATATCACTCAGCCATGAAATCAACGTCATAAGGCTAGTAGCAGCATGATGAGTGGATTTAGGTACGACGATTCTAAGTGAAATAAGTCACACAGAAAAAGACACTTATCATAAGATATCACTTATAGAGGGAATGTAAAAACCTCTACCCTTGAACTGAATTACAAAACAGAACAGAGTCACACGGTTAGAAAACACACTATGGCTGCCTAACGGGAAAGGTGAGGTGAGGTGATGCATAAAACAAGGGTTTCAAATTAGCTCAGATACCGTTCCATAAACCCAATATGTAATAGACAAGACCTACTCCTTGCTCAGTGAACTGGACTCAACACCCCCTATTCACCGCCCAAGAATATATCTGACTAGTAAGAATCTTAAAACCTATGTATTGATATCTCTCTGTAAGTGAGTCAAGTGGGTGTAAAGATGCATAAACACAGCAGTGAAAAGCAGCTAAACCCCATTATAAAACTCAATTAATTTTAAAAACCCGTGAAACAAAGACAGTGAAAGAGAGAGAAATTCTTACAAAATTCGTTCAGGGGCTGTGATGCCACCTGGATTGACCATATCTAGACCCGCAGCTGATTGAGACATAAGGGTGGACACTCTTGGGGCTGAGAGGTTTGGTGAGGTTGGGTGACCAAACGCAGACCCTTTAAAGTAATACTGCGTGGTACCCATCCCATGGGTCCCAAATCTCCAGGTTCAAGGGCATCTTCCTACATCGAAACCATGCATGAGAAACCCAGAAGAAGTTACACCGTGTGAACGGGAAAGGTTTCTAAACCGCACCTCATTTCTCATCTCCTTGTGCTCGGGTACGCCATTTCAGCCGCTTTACTAGCATTCTCCCACCTTGTAGAATCTGCACCTTTAACCTCCTGTTCCATACAGGTTGCAATTTGTCCTGAGGATGTACGGGAAGAGGGGGAAGCAATGATAGACTAGCTCTAGGTTTTGGGACAGGCACAGGTCACTCTATTTTCCCATCAGGAAGAAGAATTAACCGCAGGCTCAGTCTGCTGACCGGAACCAGAATAGGGCCTGAAGCAATCCTGCGCTTTTGCGGCTAGCTCCCAAAACAGCGAGTTGAAAAATGGAGCTCAGGGGCACTGCAATTCACAAACCTGCAGAGTTATAAATGTTAACTCTCGTCCACAAATAGATTGAGGAAAGGCAACGAAGAGGATTTGAAAGCAAGGCAGAATTGCTGGAAACAGATTTCAAGAGGCAGATTCGAATCGCCTTTAAAGCACAGGAAAAGCGGCAAAACCTCGACAATGATGCCCTTGGCCAAAAAGGGCGTATGCGTTTTTTCCTGAATATATTCAGGAAAAAACGCATACGCCCTTTTTGGCCAACCAAGCAACCTGGAAAGGCAAATCAGGGCTACAAAGAAGTCTCGCTTCCCATCGGTCAAAAGGGCCATGCTGAATAAAGTGTCAAAACCAGAAATGCAGGAAAGGCCACGGAGAAACGGGAGCCTTGCTACGCTGATGGGCGGGATGTAAATTGCCAACAGCCACTCTGGAGAAGTGTACGGTGTGTCCTGAAACATTTACAAAACTCAGCTTAGAGAGCATAGGGCACTTCCACTCATGGGCGTATAAATTGGGAAAACTAAAAATCAGCAAGACACAAGCACCCCAAAGTTTAGGGCTGCTCTGTTGACAAGAACCTCCACTTTGTTACACCTTAAATATCCCAGGAAAGAGAAAAATGGATAAAGAAGTTGTGGTCCTTATGTACAATGGAATATCACTCAGCCATGAAATCAACGTCATAAGGCTAGTAGCAGCATGATGAGTGGATTTAGGTACGACGATTCTAAGTGCAATAAGTCACACAGAAAAAGACACTTATCATAAGATATCACTTATAGAGGGAATGTAAAAACCAATACCCTTGAACTGAATTACAAAACAGAACAGAGTCACACGGTTAGAAAACACACTATGGCTACCTAACGGGAAAGGTGAGGTGGGGTGATGCATAAAACAAGGGTTTCAAATTAGCTCAGATACCGTTCCAAAAACCCAATATGTAATAGACAAGACCTACTCCTTGCTCAGTGAACTGGACTCAACACCCCCTATTCACCGCCAAAGAATATATCTGACTAGAAAGAATCTTAAAACCTATGTATTCTTATCTCTCTGTAAGTGAGTCAAGTGAGTGTAAAGCTGCATAAACACAGCAGTGAAAAGCAGCTAAACCCCATTATGAAACTCAATTAATTTTAAAAACCCGTGAAACAAAGTCAGTGAAAGAGAGAGAAATTCTTACAAAATTCGTTCAGGGGCTGTGATGCCACCTGGGTTGACCATATCTAGACCCGCAGCTGATTGAGACATAAGGGTGGACACTCTTGGGGCTGAGAGGTTTGGTGAGGTTGGGTGAGCAAACACAGACGCTTTAAAGTAATACTGCGTGGTACCCATCCCATGGGTCCCAAATCTCCAGGTTCAAGGGCATCTTCCTACATCGAAAACATGCATGAGAAACCCAGAAGACGGTACACCGAGTGATCGGGAAAGGTTTCTAAAACGCACCTCATTTCTCATCTCCTTGTGCTCGGGTTCGCCATTCCAGCCGCTTTACTAGCAATCTCCCTCCTTAGAGAATCAGCACCTTTAACCTCCTGTTCCGTACAGGTTGCAATGTGTTCTGAGGATGAACGGGAAGAGGGGGAACCAATGAGAGACTAGCTCTAGGTGTTGCGACAGGCACAGATCACTCTATTTTCCCATCAGGAAGAAGAATTAACCACAGGCTCAGTCTGCCGCCCGGAAGCAGAATAGGGCCTAAAGCAATCCTGCGCTTTTTCGGCCAGCTCCCAAGAGAGCGAGTTGAAAAATGGAGCTCAGGGGCACTGCAATTCACAAACCTGCAGAATTATAAATGATAACTCTCGTCTAAAAATATATTGAGGGAAGGCAACAAAGAGGATTTGAAAGCAAGGCAGAATTGCAGGAAACAGATTTCAGGAGGCAGATTCGAATCGCCTTTAAAGCACAGGAAAAGTGGCAAAACCTCGACAATGATGCCCTTGTCCAAAAAGGGCGTATGCGTTTTTTCCTGAATATATTCAGGAAAAAATGCATACGCCCTTTTTGGCCAACCAAGCAACCTGGAAAGGCAAATCAGCGCTACAAAGAAGTCTCGCTTCCCATCGGTCAAAAGGGCCATGCTGAATAAAGTGTCAAAACCAGAAACGCAGGACAGGCCATGGAGAAACACGAGACTTGCTACGCTGATGGGCTGGATGTAAATTGCCAAGAGGCACTCTGGAGAAGTGTACGGTGTGTCCTGAAACATCTAAAAAACTCAGCTTAGAGAGCATAGGGCACTTCCACTCATGGGCGTATAAATTGGGAAAACTAAAAATCAGCACGACACAGGCACCCCAAAGTTTAGGGCTGCTCTGTTGACAAGAACCTCCACTTTGTTACACCTTAAATATCCCACGAAAGAGAAAAATGGATAAAGAAGTTGTGGTCCTTATGTACAATGGAATATCACTCAGCCATGAAATCAACGTCATAAGGCTAGTAGCAGCATGATGAGTGGATTTAGGTACGACGATTCTAAGTGAAATAAGTCACACAGAAAAAGACACTTATCATAAGATATCACTTATAGAGGGAATGTAAAAACCTCTACCCTTGAACTGAATTACAAAACAGAACAGAGTCACACGTTTAGAAAACACACTATGGCTGCCTAACGGGAAAGGTGAGGTGAGGTGATGCATAAAACAAGGGTTTCAAATTAGCTCAGATACCGTTCCATAAACCCAATATGTAATAGACAAGACCTACTCCTTGCTCAGTGAACTGGACTCAACACCCCCTATTCACCGCCCAAGAATATATCTGACTGTAAGAATCTTAAAACCTATGTATTGATATCTCTCTGTAAGTGAGTCAAGTGGGTGTAAAGATGCATAAACACAGCAGTGAAAAGCAGCTAAACCCCATTATAAAACTCAATTAATTTTAAAAACCCGTGAAACAAAGACAGTGAAAGAGAGAGAAATTCTTACAAAATTCGTTCAGGGGCTGTGATGCCACCTGGATTGACCATATCTAGACCCGCAGCTGATTGAGACATAAGGGTGGACACTCTAGGGGCTGAGAGTTTTGGTGAGGTTGGGTGACCAAACGCAGACCCTTTAAAGTAATACTGCGTGGTACCCATCCCATGAGTCCCAAATCTCCAGGTTCAAGGGCATCTTCCTACATCGAAACCATGCATGAGAAACCCAGAAGAAGTTACACCGTGTGAACGGGAAAGGTTTCTAAACCGCACCTCATTTCTCATCTCCTTGTGCTCGGGTACGCCATTCCAGCCGCTTTACTAGCATTCTCCCACCTTGGAGAATCAGCACCTTTAACCTCCTGTTCCATACAGGTTGCAATTTGTCCTGAGGATGTACGGGAAGAGGGGGAAGCAATGATAGACTAGCTCTAGGTTTTGGGACAGGCACAGGTCACTCTATTTTCCCATCAGGAAGAAGAATTAACCGCAGGCTCAGTCTGCTGACCGGAACCAGAATAGGGCCTGAAGCAATCCTGCGCTTTTGCGGCTAGCTCCCAAAACAGCGAGTTGAAAAATGGAGCTCAGGGGCACTGCAATTCACAAACCTGCAGAGTTATAAATGTTAACTCTCGTCCAAAAATAGATTGAGGAAAGGCAACGAAGAGGATTTGAAAGCAAGGCAGAATTGCAGGAAACAGATTTCAGGAGGCAGATTCGAATCGCCTTTAAAGCACAGGAAAAGCGGCAAAACCTCGACAATGATGCCCTTGGCCAAAAAGGGCGTATGCGTTTTTTCCTGAATATATTCAGGAAAAAACGCATACGCCCTTTTTGGCCAACCAAGCAACCTGGAAAGGCAAATCAGGGCTACAAAGAAGTCTCGCTTCCCATCGGTCAAAAGGGCCATGCTGAATAAAGTGTCAAAACCAGAAATGCAGGAAAGGCCACGGAGAAACGGGAGCCTTGCTACGCTGATGGGCGGGATGTAAATTGCCAACAGCCACTCTGGAGAAGTGTACGGTGTGTCCTGAAACATTTACAAAACTCAGCTTAGAGAGCATAGGGCACTTCCACTCATGGGCGTATAAATTGGGAAAACTAAAAATCAGCAAGACACAAGCACCCCAAAGTTTAGGGCTGCTCTGTTGACAAGAACCTCCACTTTGTTACACCTTAAATATCCCACGAAAGAGAAAAATGGATAAAGAAGTTGTGGTCCTTATGTACAATGGAATATCACTCAGCCATGAAATCAACGTCATAAGGCTAGTAGCAGCATGATGAGTGGATTTAGGTACGACGATTCTAAGTGCAATAAGTCACACAGAAAAAGACACTTATCATAAGATATCACTTATAGAGGGAATGTAAAAACCAATACCTTTGAACTGAATTACAAAACAGAACAGAGTCACACGGTTAGAAAACACACTATGGCTACCTAACGGGAAAGGTGAGGTGGGGTGATGCATAAAACAAGGGTTTCAAATTAGCTCAGATACCGTTCCAAAAACCCAATATGTAATAGACAAGACCTACTCCTTGCTCAGTGAACTGGACTCAACACCCCCTATTCACCGCCAAAGAATATATCTGACTAGAAAGAATCTTAAAACCTATGTATTCTTATCTCTCTGTAAGTGAGTCAAGTGAGTGTAAAGCTGCATAAACACAGCAGTGAAAAGCAGCTAAACCCCATTATGAAACTCAATTAATTTTAAAAACCCGTGAAACAAAGACAGTGAAAGAGAGAGAAATTCTTACAAAATTCGTTCAGGGGCTGTGATGCCACCTGGGTTGACCATATCTAGACCCGCAGCTGATTGAGACATAAGGGTGGACACTCTTGGGGCTGAGAGGTTTGGTGAGGTTGGGTGAGCAAACACAGACGCTTTAAAGTAATACTGCGTGGTACCCATCCCATGGGTCCCAAATCTCCAGGTTCAAGGGCATCTTCCTACATCGAAATCATGCATGAGAAACCCAGAAGACGGTACACCGAGTGATCGGGAAAGGTTTCTAAAACGCACCTCATTTCTCATCTCCTTGTGCTCGGGTTCGCCATTCCAGCCGCTTTACTAGCAATCTCCCTCCTTAGAGAATCAGCACCTTTAACCTCCTGTTCCATACAGGTTGCAATGTGTTCTGAGGATGAACGGGAAGAGGGGGAACCAATGAGAGACTAGCTCTAGGTGTTGCGACAGGCACAGATCACTCTATTTTCCCATCAGGAAGAAGAATTATCCACAGGCTCAGTCTGCCGCCCGGAAGCAGAATAGGGCCTAAAGCAATCCTGCGCTTTTTCGGCCAGCTCCCAAGAGAGCGAGTTGAAAAATGGAGCTCAGGGGCACTGCAATTCACAAACCTGCAGAATTATAAATGATAACTCTCGTCTAAAAATATATTGAGGGAAGGCAACAAAGAGGATTTGAAAGCAAGGCAGAATTGCAGGAAACAGATTTCAGGAGGCAGATTCGAATCGCCTTTAAAGCACAGGAAAAGTGGCAAAACCTCGACAATGATGCCCTTGTCCAAGAAGGGCGTATGCGTTTTTTCCTGAATATAATCAGGAAAAAACGCATACGCCCTTCTTGGCCAACCAAGCAACCTGGAAAGGCAAATCAGCGCTACAAAGAAGTCTCGCTTCCCATCGGTCAAAAGGGCCATGCTGAATAAAGTGTCAAAACCAGAAACGCAGGACAGGCCATGGAGAAACACGAGACTTGCTACGCAGATGGGCTGGAGGTAAATTGCCAAGAGGCACTCTGGAGAAGTGTACGGTGTGTCCTGAAACATCTAAAAAACTCAGCTTAGAGAGCATAGGGCACTTCCACTCATGGGCGTATAAATTGGGAAAACTAAAAATCAGCACGACACAGGCACCCCAAAGTTTAGGGCTGCTCTGTTGACAAGAACCTCCACTTTGTTACACCTTAAATATCCCACGAAAGAGAAAAATGGATAAAGAAGTTGTGGTCCTTATGTACAATGGAATATCACTCAGCCATGAAATCAACGTCATAAGGCTAGTAGCAGCATGATGAGTGGATTTAGGTACGACGATTCTAAGTGAAATAAGTCACACAGAAAAAGACACTTATCATAAGATATCACTTATAGAGGGAATGTAAAAACCTCTACCCTTGAACTGAATTACAAAACAGAACAGAGTCACACGGTTAGAAAACACACTATGGCTGCCTAACGGGAAAGGTGAGGTGAGGTGATGCATAAAACAAGGGTTTCAAATTAGCTCAGATACCGTTCCATAAACCCAATATGTAATAGACAAGACCTACTCCTTGCTCAGTGAACTGGACTCAACACCCCCTATTCACCGCCCAAGAATATATCTGACTAGTAAGAATCTTAAAACCTATGTATTGATATCTCTCTGTAAGTGAGTCAAGTGGGTGTAAAGATGCATAAACACAGCAGTGAAAAGCAGCTAAACCCCATTATAAAACTCAATTAATTTTAAAAACCCGTGAAACAAAGACAGTGAAAGAGAGAGAAATTCTTACAAAATTCGTTCAGGGGCTGTGATGCCACCTGGATTGACCATATCTAGACCCGCAGCTGATTGAGACATAAGGGTGGACACTCTTGGGGCTGAGAGGTTTGGTGAGGTTGGGTGACCAAACGCAGACCCTTTAAAGTAATACTGCGTGGTACCCATCCCATGGGTCCCAAATCTCCAGGTTCAAGGGCATCTTCCTACATCGAAACCATGCATGAGAAACCCAGAAGAAGTTACACCGTGTGAACGGGAAAGGTTTCTAAACCGCACCTCATTTCTCATCTCCTTGTGCTCGGGTACGCCATTTCAGCCGCTTTACTAGCATTCTCCCACCTTGTAGAATCTGCACCTTTAACCTCCTGTTCCATACAGGTTGCAATTTGTCCTGAGGATGTACGGGAAGAGGGGGAAGCAATGATAGACTAGCTCTAGGTTTTGGGACAGGCACAGGTCACTCTATTTTCCCATCAGGAAGAAGAATTAACCGCAGGCTCAGTCTGCTGACCGGAACCAGAATAGGGCCTGAAGCAATCCTGCGCTTTTGCGGCTAGCTCCCAAAACAGCGAGTTGAAAAATGGAGCTCAGGGGCACTGCAATTCACAAACCTGCAGAGTTATAAATGTTAACTCTCGTCCACAAATAGATTGAGGAAAGGCAACGAAGAGGATTTGAAAGCAAGGCAGAATTGCTGGAAACAGATTTCAAGAGGCAGATTCGAATCGCCTTTAAAGCACAGGAAAAGCGGCAAAACCTCGACAATGATGCCCTTGGCCAAAAAGGGCGTATGCGTTTTTTCCTGAATATATTCAGGAAAAAACGCATACGCCCTTTTTGGCCAACCAAGCAACCTGGAAAGGCAAATCAGGGCTACAAAGAAGTCTCGCTTCCCATCGGTCAAAAGGGCCATGCTGAATAAAGTGTCAAAACCAGAAATGCAGGAAAGGCCACGGAGAAACGGGAGCCTTGCTACGCTGATGGGCGGGATGTAAATTGCCAACAGCCACTCTGGAGAAGTGTACGGTGTGTCCTGAAACATTTACAAAACTCAGCTTAGAGAGCATAGGGCACTTCCACTCATGGGCGTATAAATTGGGAAAACTAAAAATCAGCAAGACACAAGCACCCCAAAGTTTAGGGCTGCTCTGTTGACAAGAACCTCCACTTTGTTACACCTTAAATATCCCACGAAAGAGAAAAATGGATAAAGAAGTTGTGGTCCTTATGTACAATGGAATATCACTCAGCCATGAAATCAACGTCATAAGGCTAGTAGCAGCATGATGAGTGGATTTAGGTACGACGATTCTAAGTGCAATAAGTTACACAGAAAAAGACACTTATCATAAGATATCACTTATAGAGGGAATGTAAAAACCAATACCCTTGAACTGAATTACAAAACAGAACAGAGTCACACGGTTAGAAAACACACTATGGCTACCTAACGGGAAAGGTGAGGTGGGGTGATGCATAAAACAAGGGTTTCAAATTAGCTCAGATACCGTTCCAAAAACCCAATATGTAATAGACAAGACCTACTCCTTGCTCAGTGAACTGGACTCAACACCCCCTATTCACCGCCAAAGAATATATCTGACTAGAAAGAATCTTAAAACCTATGTATTCTTATCTCTCTGTAAGTGAGTCAAGTGAGTGTAAAGCTGCATAAACACAGCAGTGAAAAGCAGCTAAACCCCATTATGAAACTCAATTAATTTTAAAAACCCGTGAAACAAAGACAGTGAAAGAGAGAGAAATTCTTACAAAATTCGTTCAGGGGCTGTGATGCCACCTGGGTTGACCATATCTAGACCCGCAGCTGATTGAGACATAAGGGTGGACACTCTTGGGGCTGAGAGGTTTGGTGAGGTTGGGTGAGCAAACACAGACGCTTTAAAGTAATACTGCGTGGTACCCATCCCATGGGTCCCAAATCTCCAGGTTCAAGGGCATCTTCCTACATCGAAAACATGCATGAGAAACCCAGAAGACGGTACACCGAGTGATCGGGAAAGGTTTCTAAAACGCACCTCATTTCTCATCTCCTTGTGCTCGGGTTCGCCATTCCAGCCGCTTTACTAGCAATCTCCCTCCTTAGAGAATCAGCACCTTTAACCTCCTGTTCCGTACAGGTTGCAATGTGTTCTGAGGATGAACGGGAATAGGGGGAACCAATGAGAGACTAGCTCTAGGTGTTGCGACAGGCACAGATCACTCTATTTTCCCATCAGGAAGAAGAATTAACCACAGGCTCAGTCTGCCGCCCGGAAGCAGAATAGGGCCTAAAGCAATCCTGCGCTTTTTCGGCCAGCTCCCAAGAGAGCGAGTTGAAAAATGGAGCTCAGGGGCACTGCAATTCACAAACCTGCAGAATTATAAATGATAACTCTCGTCTAAAAATATATTGAGGGAAGGCAACAAAGAGGATTTGAAAGCAAGGCAGAATTGCAGGAAACAGATTTCAGGAGGCAGATTCGAATCGCCTTTAAAGCACAGGAAAAGTGGCAAAACCTCGACAATGATGCCCTTGTCCAAAAAGGGCGTATGCGTTTTTTCCTGAATATATTCAGGAAAAAACGCATACGCCCTTTTTGGCCAACCAAGCAACCTGGAAAGGCAAATCAGCGCTACAAAGAAGTCTCGCTTCCCATCGGTCAAAAGGGCCATGCTGAATAAAGTGTCAAAACCAGAAACGCAGGACAGGCCATGGAGAAACACGAGACTTGCTACGCTGATGGGCTGGATGTAAATTGCCAAGAGGCACTCTGGAGAAGTGTACGGTGTGTCCTGAAACATCTAAAAAACTCAGCTTAGAGAGCATAGGGCACTTCCACTCATGGGCGTATAAATTGGGAAAACTAAAAATCAGCACGACACAGGCACCCCAAAGTTTAGGGCTGCTCTGTTGACAAGAACCTCCACTTTGTTACACCTTAAATATCCCACGAAAGAGAAAAATGGATAAAGAAGTTGTGGTCCTTATGTACAATGGAATATCACTCAGCCATGAAATCAACGTCATAAGGCTAGTAGCAGCATGATGAGTGGATTTAGGTACGACGATTCTAAGTGAAATAAGTCACACAGAAAAAGACACTTATCATAAGATATCACTTATAGAGGGAATGTAAAAACCTCTACCCTTGAACTGAATTACAAAACAGAACAGAGTCACACGTTTAGAAAACACACTATGGCTGCCTAACGGGAAAGGTGAGGTGAGGTGATGCATAAAACAAGGGTTTCAAATTAGCTCAGATACCGTTCCATAAACCCAATATGTAATAGACAAGACCTACTCCTTGCTCAGTGAACTGGACTCAACACCCCCTATTCACCGCCCAAGAATATATCTGACTGTAAGAATCTTAAAACCTATGTATTGATATCTCTCTGTAAGTGAGTCAAGTGGGTGTAAAGATGCATAAACACAGCAGTGAAAAGCAGCTAAACCCCATTATAAAACTCAATTAATTTTAAAAACCCGTGAAACAAAGACAGTGAAAGAGAGAGAAATTCTTACAAAATTCGTTCAGGGGCTGTGATGCCACCTGGATTGACCATATCTAGACCCGCAGCTGATTGAGACATAAGGGTGGACACTCTAGGGGCTGAGAGGTTTGGTGAGGTTGGGTGACCAAACGCAGACCCTTTAAAGTAATACTGCGTGGTACCCATCCCATGAGTCCCAAATCTCCAGGTTCAAGGGCATCTTCCTACATCGAAACCATGCATGAGAAACCCAGAAGAAGTTACACCGTGTGAACGGGAAAGGTTTCTAAACCGCACCTCATTTCTCATCTCCTTGTGCTCGGGTACGCCATTCCAGCCGCTCTACTAGCATTCTCCCACCTTGGAGAATCAGCACCTTTAACCTCCTGTTCCATACAGGTTGCAATTTGTCCTGAGGATGTACGGGAAGAGGGGGAAGCAATGATAGACTAGCTCTAGGTTTTGGGACAGGCACAGGTCACTCTATTTTCCCATCAGGAAGAAGAATTAACCGCAGGCTCAGTCTGCTGACCGGAACCAGAATAGGGCCTGAAGCAATCCTGCGCTTTTGCGGCTAGCTCCCAAAACAGCGAGTTGAAAAATGGAGCTCAGGGGCACTGCAATTCACAAACCTGCAGAGTTATAAATGTTAACTCTCGTCCAAAAATAGATTGAGGAAAGGCAACGAAGAGGATTTGAAAGCAAGGCAGAATTGCAGGAAACAGATTTCAGGAGGCAGATTCGAATCGCCTTTAAAGCACAGGAAAAGCGGCAAAACCTCGACAATGATGCCCTTGGCCAAAAAGGGCGTATGCGTTTTTTCCTGAATATATTCAGGAAAAAACGCATACGCCCTTTTTGGCCAACCAAGCAACCTGGAAAGGCAAATCAGGGCTACAAAGAAGTCTCGCTTCCCATCGGTCAAAAGGGCCATGCTGAATAAAGTGTCAAAACCAGAAATGCAGGAAAGGCCACGGAGAAACGGGAGCCTTGCTACGCTGATGGGCGGGATGTAAATTGCCAACAGCCACTCTGGAGAAGTGTACGGTGTGTCCTGAAACATTTACAAAACTCAGCTTAGAGAGCATAGGGCACTTCCACTCATGGGCGTATAAATTGGGAAAACTAAAAATCAGCAAGACACAAGCACCCCAAAGTTTAGGGCTGCTCTGTTGACAAGAACCTCCACTTTGTTACACCTTAAATATCCCACGAAAGAGAAAAATGGATAAAGAAGTTGTGGTCCTTATGTACAATGGAATATCACTCAGCCATGAAATCAACGTCATAAGGCTAGTAGCAGCATGATGAGTGGATTTAGGTACGACGATTCTAAGTGCAATAAGTCACACAGAAAAAGACACTTATCATAAGATATCACTTATAGAGGGAATGTAAAAACCAATACCTTTGAACTGAATTACAAAACAGAACAGAGTCACACGGTTAGAAAACACACTATGGCTACCTAACGGGAAAGGTGAGGTGGGGTGATGCATAAAACAAGGGTTTCAAATTAGCTCAGATACCGTTCCAAAAACCCAATATGTAATAGACAAGACCTACTCCTTGCTCAGTGAACTGGACTCAACACCCCCTATTCAGCGCCCAAGAATATATCTGACTAGAAAGAATCTTAAAACCTATGTATTCTTATCTCTCTGTAAGTGAGTCAAGTGAGTGTAAAGCTGCATAAACACAGCAGTGAAAAGCAGCTAAACCCCATTATGAAACTCAATTAATTTTAAAAACCCGTGAAACAAAGACAGTGAAAGAGAGAGAAATTCTTACAAAATTCGTTCAGGGGCTGTGATGCCACCTGGGTTGACCATATCTAGACCCGCAGCTGATTGAGACATAAGGGTGGACACTCTTGGGGCTGAGAGGTTTGGTGAGGTTGGGTGAGCAAACACAGACGCTTTAAAGTAATACTGCGTGGTACCCATCCCATGGGTCCCAAATCTCCAGGTTCAAGGGCATCTTCCTACATCGAAATCATGCATGAGAAACCCAGAAGACGGTACACCGAGTGATCGGGAAAGGTTTCTAAAACGCACCTCATTTCTCATCTCCTTGTGCTCGGGTTCGCCATTCCAGCCGCTTTACTAGCAATCTCCCTCCTTAGAGAATCAGCACCTTTAACCTCCTGTTCCATACAGGTTGCAATGTGTTCTGAGGATGAACGGGAAGAGGGGGAACCAATGAGAGACTAGCTCTAGGTGTTGCGACAGGCACAGATCACTCTATTTTCCCATCAGGAAGAAGAATTAACCACAGGCTCAGTCTGCCGCCCGGAAGCAGAATAGGGCCTAAAGCAATCCTGCGCTTTTTCGGCCAGCTCCCAAGAGAGCGAGTTGAAAAATGGAGCTCAGGGGCACTGCAATTCACAAACCTGCAGAATTATAAATGATAACTCTCGTCTAAAAATATATTGAGGGAAGGCAACAAAGAGGATTTGAAAGCAAGGCAGAATTGCAGGAAACAGATTTCAGGAGGCAGATTCGAATCGCCTTTAAAGCACAGGAAAAGTGGCAAAACCTCGACAATGATGCCCTTGTCCAAGAAGGGCGTATGCGTTTTTTCCTGAATATAATCAGGAAAAAACGCATACGCCCTTCTTGGCCAACCAAGCAACCTGGAAAGGCAAATCAGCGCTACAAAGAAGTCTCGCTTCCCATCGGTCAAAAGGGCCATGCTGAATAAAGTGTCAAAACCAGAAACGCAGGACAGGCCATGGAGAAACACGAGACTTGCTACGCAGATGGGCTGGATGTAAATTGCCAAGAGGCACTCTGGAGAAGTGTACGGTGTGTCCTGAAACATCTAAAAAACTCAGCTTAGAGAGCATAGGGCACTTCCACTCATGGGCGTATAAATTGGGAAAACTAAAAATCAGCACGACACAGGCACCCCAAAGTTTAGGGCTGCTCTGTTGACAAGAACCTCCACTTTGTTACACCTTAAATATCCCACGAAAGAGAAAAATGGATAAAGAAGTTGTGGTCCTTATGTACAATGGAATATCACTCAGCCATGAAATCAACGTCATAAGGCTAGTAGCAGCATGATGAGTGGGTTTAGGTACGACGATTCTAAGTGAAATAAGTCACACAGAAAAAGACACTTATCATAAGATATCACTTATAGAGGGAATGTAAAAACCGCTACCCTTGAACTGAATTACAAAAGAGAACAGAGTCACACGGTTAGAAAACACACTATGGCTGCCTAACGGGAAAGGTGAGGTGGGGTGATGCATAAAACAAGGGTTTCAAATTAGCTCAGATACCGTTCCATAAACGCAATATGTAATAGACAAGACCTACACCTTGCTCAGGGAACTGGACTCAACACCCCCTATTCACAACCCAAAAATATATCTGACTAGTAAGAATCTTAAAACCTATGTATTGATATCACTCTGTAAGTGAGTCAAGTGGGTGTAAAGCTGCATAAACACAGCAGTGAAAAGCAGCTAAACCCCATTATAAAACTCAATTAATTTTAAAAACCCTTGAAACAGAGACAGTGAAAGAGAGAGAAATTCTTACAAAATTCGTTCAGGGGCTGTGATGCCACCTGGATTGACCATATCTAGACCTGCAGCTGATTGAGACATAAGGGTGGACACTCTTGGGGCTGAGAGGTTTGGTGAGGTTGGGTGAGCAAACGCAGACGCTTTAAAGTAATACCGCGTGGTACCCATCCCATGCGTCCCAAATCTCCAGGTTCAAGGGCATTTCCTACATCGAAAACATGCATGAGAAACCCAGAGGATGGTCCACCGAGTGATCGGGAAAGGTTTCTAAAACGCACCTCATTTCTCATCTCCTTGTGCTCGGGTTCGCCATTCCAGCCACTTTACTAGCAATCTCCCTCCTTGGAGAATCAGCACCTTTAACCTCCTGTTCCATACAGGTTGCAATTTGTCCTGAGGATGCACTGAAAGAGGGGGAACCAATGAGAGACTAGCTCTAGGTGTTGGGACAGGCACAGGTCACTCTATTTTCCCATCAGGAAGAAGAATTAACCACATGCTCAGTCTGCCGCCCGGAAGCAGAATAGGGCCTAAAGCAATCCTGCGCTTTTGCGGCCAGCTCCCAAGAGAGCGAGTTGAAACATGGAGCTCAGGGGCACTGCAATTCACAAACCTGCAGACTTATAAATGATAACTCTCGTCTAAAAATATATTGAGGGAAGGCAACAAAGAGGATTTGAAAGCAAGGCAGAATTGCAGGAAACAGATTTCAGGAGGCAGATTCGAATCGCCTTTAAAGCACAGGAAAAGTGGCAAAACCTCGACAATGATGCCCTTGGCCAAAAAGGGCGTATGCGTTTCTTCCTGAATATATTCAGGAAAAAACGCATACGCCCTTTTTGGCCAACCAAGCAACCTGGAAAGGCCAATCAGCGCTACAAAGAAGTCTCGCTTCCCATCGGTCAAAAGGGCCATGCTGAATAAAGTGTCAAAACCAGAAACGCAGGACAGGCCATGGAGAAACACGAGACTTGCTACGCTGATGGGCTGGATGTAAATTGCCAAGAGGCACTCTGGAGAAGTGTACGGTGTGTCCTGAAACATCTAAAAAACTCAGCTTAGAGAGCATAGGGCACTTCCACTCATGGGCGTATAAATTGGGAAAACTAAAAATCAGCACGACACAGGCACCCCAAAGTTTAGGGCTGCTCTGTTGACAAGAACCTCCACTTTGTTACACCTTAAATATCCCACGAAAGAGAAAAATGGATAAAGAAGTTGTGGTCCTTATGTACAATGGAATATCACTCAGCCATGAAATCAACGTCATAAGGCTAGTAGCAGCATGATGAGTGGATTTAGGTACGACGATTCTAAGTGAAATAAGTCACACAGAAAAAGACACTTATCATAAGATATCACTTATAGAGGGAATGTAAAAACCTCTACCCTTGAACTGAATTACAAAACAGAACAGAGTCACACGGTTAGAAAACACACTATGGCTGCCTAACGGGAAAGGTGAGGTGAGGTGATGCATAAAACAAGGGTTTCAAATTAGCTCAGATACCGTTCCATAAACCCAATATGTAATAGACAAGACCTACTCCTTGCTCAGTGAACTGGACTCAACACCCCCTATTCACCGCCCAAGAATATATCTGACTAGTAAGAATCTTAAAACCTATGTATTGATATCTCTCTGTAAGTGAGTCAAGTGGGTGTAAAGATGCATAAACACAGCAGTGAAAAGCAGCTAAACCCCATTATAAAACTCAATTAATTTTAAAAACCCGTGAAACAAAGACAGTGAAAGAGAGAGAAATTCTTACAAAATTCGTTCAGGGGCTGTGATGCCACCTGGATTGACCATATCTAGACCCGCAGCTGATTGAGACATAAGGGTGGACACTCTTGGGGCTGAGAGGTTTGGTGAGGTTGGGTGACCAAACGCAGACCCTTTAAAGTAATACTGCGTGGTACCCATCCCATGGGTCCCAAATCTCCAGGTTCAAGGGCATCTTCCTACATCGAAACCATGCATGAGAAACTCAGAAGAAGTTACACCGTGTGAACGGGAAAGGTTTCTAAACCGCACCTCATTTCTCATCTCCTTGTGCTCGGGTACGCCATTTCAGCCGCTTTACTAGCATTCTCCCACCTTGTAGAATCTGCACCTTTAACCTCCTGTTCCATACAGGTTGCAATTTGTCCTGAGGATGTACGGGAAGAGGGGGAAGCAATGATAGACTAGCTCTAGGTTTTGGGACAGGCACAGGTCACTCTATTTTCCCATCAGGAAGAAGAATTAACCGCAGGCTCAGTCTGCTGACCGGAACCAGAATAGGGCCTGAAGCAATCCTGCGCTTTTGCGGCTAGCTCCCAAAACAGCGAGTTGAAAAATGGAGCTCAGGGGCACTGCAATTCACAAACCTGCAGAGTTATAAATGTTAACTCTCGTCCACAAATAGATTGAGGAAAGGCAACGAAGAGGATTTGAAAGCAAGGCAGAATTGCTGGAAACAGATTTCAAGAGGCAGATTCGAATCGCCTTTAAAGCACAGGAAAAGCGGCAAAACCTCGACAATGATGCCCTTGGCCAAAAAGGGCGTATGCGTTTTTTCCTGAATATATTCAGGAAAAAACGCATACGCCCTTTTTGGCCAACCAAGCAACCTGGAAAGGCAAATCAGGGCTACAAAGAAGTCTCGCTTCCCATCGGTCAAAAGGGCCATGCTGAATAAAGTGTCAAAACCAGAAATGCAGGAAAGGCCACGGAGAAACGGGAGCCTTGCTACGCTGATGGGCGGGATGTAAATTGCCAACAGCCACTCTGGAGAAGTGTACGGTGTGTCCTGAAACATTTACAAAACTCAGCTTAGAGAGCATAGGGCACTTCCACTCATGGGCGTATAAATTGGGAAAACTAAAAATCAGCAAGACACAAGCACCCCAAAGTTTAGGGCTGCTCTGTTGACAAGAACCTCCACTTTGTTACACCTTAAATATCCCACGAAAGAGAAAAATGGATAAAGAAGTTGTGGTCCTTATGTACAATGGAATATCACTCAGCCATGAAATCAACGTCATAAGGCTAGTAGCAGCATGATGAGTGGATTTAGGTACGACGATTCTAAGTGCAATAAGTCACACAGAAAAAGACACTTATCATAAGATATCACTTATAGAGGGAATGTAAAAACCAATACCCTTGAACTGAATTACAAAACAGAACAGAGTCACACGGTTAGAAAACACACTATGGCTACCTAACGGGAAAGGTGAGGTGGGGTGATGCATAAAACAAGGGTTTCAAATTAGCTCAGATACCGTTCCAAAAACCCAATATGTAATAGACAAGACCTACTCCTTGCTCAGTGAACTGGACTCAACACCCCCTATTCACCGCCAAAGAATATATCTGACTAGAAAGAATCTTAAAACCTATGTATTCTTATCTCTCTGTAAGTGAGTCAAGTGAGTGTAAAGCTGCATAAACACAGCAGTGAAAAGCAGCTAAACCCCATTATGAAACTCAATTAATTTTAAAAACCCGTGAAACAAAGACAGTGAAAGAGAGAGAAATTCTTACAAAATTCGTTCAGGGGCTGTGATGCCACCTGGGTTGACCATATCTAGACCCGCAGCTGATTGAGACATAAGGGTGGACACTCTTGGGGCTGAGAGGTTTGGTGAGGTTGGGTGAGCAAACACAGACGCTTTAAAGTAATACTGCGTGGTACCCATCCCATGGGTCCCAAATCTCCAGGTTCAAGGGCATCTTCGTACATCGAAAACATGCATGAGAAACCCAGAAGACGGTACACCGAGTGATCGGGAAAGGTTTCTAAAACGCACCTCATTTCTCATCTCCTTGTGCTCGGGTTCGCCATTCCAGCCGCTTTACTAGCAATCTCCCTCCTTAGAGAATCAGCACCTTTAACCTCCTGTTCCGTACAGGTTGCAATGTGTTCTGAGGATGAACGGGAAGAGGGGGAACCAATGAGAGACTAGCTCTAGGTGTTGCGACAGGCACAGATCACTCTATTTTCCCATCAGGAAGAAGAATTAACCACAGGCTCAGTCTGCCGCCCGGAAGCAGAATAGGGCCTAAAGCAATCCTGCGCTTTTTCGGCCAGCTCCCAAGAGAGCGAGTTGAAAAATGGAGCTCAGGGGCACTGCAATTCACAAACCTGCAGAATTATAAATGATAACTCTCGTCTAAAAATATATTGAGGGAAGGCAACAAAGAGGATTTGAAAGCAAGGCAGAATTGCAGGAAACAGATTTCAGGAGGCAGATTCGAATCGCCTTTAAAGCACAGGAAAAGTGGCAAAACCTCGACAATGATGCCCTTGGCCAAAAAGGGCGTATGCGTTTTTTCCTGAATATATTCAGGAAAAAACGCATACGCCCTTTTTGGCCAACCAAGCAACCTGGAAAGGCAAATCAGCGCTACAAAGAAGTCTCGCTTCCCATCGGTCAAAAGGGCCATGCTGAATAAAGTGTCAAAACCAGAAACGCAGGACAGGCCATGGAGAAACACGAGACTTGCTACGCTGATGGGCTGGATGTAAATTGCCAAGAGGCACTCTGGAGAAGTGTACGGTGTGTCCTGAAACATCTAAAAAACTCAGCTTAGAGAGCATAGGGCACTTCCACTCATGGGCGTATAAATTGGGAAAACTAAAAATCAGCACGACACAGGCACCCCAAAGTTTAGGGCTGCTCTGTTGACAAGAACCTCCACTTTGTTACACCTTAAATATCCCACGAAAGAGAAAAATGGATAAAGAAGTTGTGGTCCTTATGTACAATGGAATATCACTCAGCCATGAAATCAACGTCATAAGGCTAGTAGCAGCATGATGAGTGGATTTAGGTACGACGATTCTAAGTGAAATAAGTCACACAGAAAAAGACACTTATCATAAGATATCACTTATAGAGGGAATGTAAAAACCTCTACCCTTGAACTGAATTACAAAACAGAACAGAGTCACACGTTTAGAAAACACACTATGGCTGCCTAACGGGAAAGGTGAGGTGAGGTGATGCATAAAACAAGGGTTTCAAATTAGCTCAGATACCGTTCCATAAACCCAATATGTAATAGACAAGACCTACTCCTTGCTCAGTGAACTGGACTCAACACCCCCTATTCACCGCCCAAGAATATATCTGACTGTAAGAATCTTAAAACCTATGTATTGATATCTCTCTGTAAGTGAGTCAAGTGGGTGTAAAGATGCATAAACACAGCAGTGAAAAGCAGCTAAACCCCATTATAAAACTCAATTAATTGTAAAAACCCGTGAAACAAAGACAGTGAAAGAGAGAGAAATTCTTACAAAATTCGTTCAGGGGCTGTGATGCCACCTGGATTGACCATATCTAGACCCGCAGCTGATTGAGACATAAGGGTGGACACTCTAGGGGCTGAGAGGTTTGGTGAGGTTGGGTGACCAAACGCAGACCCTTTAAAGTAATACTGCGTGGTACCCATCCCATGAGTCCCAAATCTCCAGGTTCAAGGGCATCTTCCTACATCGAAACCATGCATGAGAAACCCAGAAGAAGTTACACCGTGTGAACGGGAAAGGTTTCTAAACCGCACCTCATTTCTCATCTCCTTGTGCTCGGGTACGCCATTCCAGCCGCTTTACTAGCATTCTCCCACCTTGGAGAATCAGCACCTTTAACCTCCTGTTCCATACAGGTTGCAATTTGTCCTGAGGATGTACGGGAAGAGGGGGAAGCAATGATAGACTAGCTCTAGGTTTTGGGACAGGCACAGGTCACTCTATTTTCCCATCAGGAAGAAGAATTAACCGCAGGCTCAGTCTGCTGACCGGAACCAGAATAGGGCCTGAAGCAATCCTGCGCTTTTGCGGCTAGCTCCCAAAACAGCGAGTTGAAAAATGGAGCTCAGGGGCACTGCAATTCACAAACCTGCAGAGTTATAAATGTTAACTCTCGTCCAAAAATAGATTGAGGAAAGGCAACGAAGAGGATTTGAAAGCAAGGCAGAATTGCAGGAAACAGATTTCAGGAGGCAGATTCGAATCGCCTTTAAAGCACAGGAAAAGCGGCAAAACCTCGACAATGATGCCCTTGGCCAAAAAGGGCGTATGCGTTTTTTCCTGAATATATTCAGGAAAAAACGCATACGCCCTTTTTGGCCAACCAAGCAACCTGGAAAGGCAAATCAGGGCTACAAAGAAGTCTCGCTTCCCATCGGTCAAAAGGGCCATGCTGAATAAAGTGTCAAAACCAGAAATGCAGGAAAGGCCACGGAGAAACGGGAGCCTTGCTACGCTGATGGGCGGGATGTAAATTGCCAACAGCCACTCTGGAGAAGTGTACGGTGTGTCCTGAAACATTTACAAAACTCAGCTTAGAGAGCATAGGGCACTTCCACTCATGGGCGTATAAATTGGGAAAACTAAAAATCAGCAAGACACAAGCACCCCAAAGTTTAGGGCTGCTCTGTTGACAAGAACCTCCACTTTGTTACACCTTAAATATCCCACGAAAGAGAAAAATGGATAAAGAAGTTGTGGTCCTTATGTACAATGGAATATCACTCAGCCATGAAATCAACGTCATAAGGCTAGTAGCAGCATGATGAGTGGATTTAGGTACGACGATTCTAAGTGCAATAAGTCACACAGAAAAAGACACTTATCATAAGATATCACTTATAGAGGGAATGTAAAAACCAATACCTTTGAACTGAATTACAAAACAGAACAGAGTCACACGGTTAGAAAACACACTATGGCTACCTAACGGGAAAGGTGAGGTGGGGTGATGCATAAAACAAGGGTTTCAAATTAGCTCAGATACCGTTCCAAAAACCCAATATGTAATAGACAAGACCTACTCCTTGCTCAGTGAACTGGACTCAACACCCCCTATTCAGCGCCCAAGAATATATCTGACTAGAAAGAATCTTAAAACCTATGTATTCTTATCTCTCTGTAAGTGAGTCAAGTGAGTGTAAAGCTGCATAAACACAGCAGTGAAAAGCAGCTAAACCCCATTATGAAACTCAATTAATTTTAAAAACCCGTGAAACAAAGACAGTGAAAGAGAGAGAAATTCTTACAAAATTCGTTCAGGGGCTGTGATGCCACCTGGGTTGACCATATCTAGACCCGCAGCTGATTGAGACATAAGGGTGGACACTCTTGGGGCTGAGAGGTTTGGTGAGGTTGGGTGAGCAAACACAGACGCTTTAAAGTAATACTGCGTGGTACCCATCCCATGGGTCCCAAATCTCCAGGTTCAAGGGCATCTTCCTACATCGAAATCATGCATGAGAAACCCAGAAGACGGTACACCGAGTGATCGGGAAAGGTTTCTAAAACGCACCTCATTTCTCATCTCCTTGTGCTCGGGTTCGCCATTCCAGCCGCTTTACTAGCAATCTCCCTCCTTAGAGAATCAGCACCTTTAACCTCCTGTTCCATACAGGTTGCAATGTGTTCTGAGGATGAACGGGAAGAGGGGGAACCAATGAGAGACTAGCTCTAGGTGTTGCGACAGGCACAGATCACTCTATTTTCCCATCAGGAAGAAGAATTAACCACAGGCTCAGTCTGCCGCCCGGAAGCAGAATAGGGCCTAAAGCAATCCTGCGCTTTTTCGGCCAGCTCCCAAGAGAGCGAGTTGAAAAATGGAGCTCAGGGGCACTGCAATTCACAAACCTGCAGAATTATAAATGATAACTCTCGTCTAAAAATATATTGAGGGAAGGCAACAAAGAGGATTTGAAAGCAAGGCAGAATTGCAGGAAACAGATTTCAGGAGGCAGATTCGAATCGCCTTTAAAGCACAGGAAAAGTGGCAAAACCTCGACAATGATGCCCTTGTCCAAGAAGGGCGTATGCGTTTTTTCCTGAATATAATCAGGAAAAAACGCATACGCCCTTCTTGGCCAACCAAGCAACCTGGAAAGGCAAATCAGCGCTACAAAGAAGTCTCGCTTCCCATCGGTCAAAAGGGCCATGCTGAATAAAGTGTCAAAACCAGAAACGCAGGACAGGCCATGGAGAAACACGAGACTTGCTACGCAGATGGGCTGGAGGTAAATTGCCAAGAGGCACTCTGGAGAAGTGTACGGTGTGTCCTGAAACATCTAAAAAACTCAGCTTAGAGAGCATAGGGCACTTCCACTCATGGGCGTATAAATTGGGAAAACTAAAAATCAGCACGACACAGGCACCCCAAAGTTTAGGGCTGCTCTGTTGACAAGAACCTCCACTTTGTTACACCTTAAATATCCCACGAAAGAGAAAAATGGATAAAGAAGTTGTGGTCCTTGTGTACAATGGAATATCACTCAGCCATGAAATCAACGTCATAAGGCTAGTAGCAGCATGATGAGTGGATTTAGGTACGACGATTCTAAGTGAAATAAGTCACACAGAAAAAGACACTTATCATAAGATATCACTTATAGAGGGAATGTAAAAACCTCTACCCTTGAACTGAATTACAAAACAGAACAGAGTCACACGGTTAGAAAACACACTATGGCTGCCTAACGGGAAAGGTGAGGTGAGGTGATGCATAAAACAAGGGTTTCAAATTAGCTCAGATACCGTTCCATAAACCCAATATGTAATAGACAAGACCTACTCCTTGCTCAGTGAACTGGACTCAACACCCCCTATTCACCGCCCAAGAATATATCTGACTAGTAAGAATCTTAAAACCTATGTATTGATATCTCTCTGTAAGTGAGTCAAGTGGGTGTAAAGATGCATAAACACAGCAGTGAAAAGCAGCTAAACCCCATTATAAAACTCAATTAATTTTAAAAACCCGTGAAACAAAGACAGTGAAAGAGAGAGAAATTCTTACAAAATTCGTTCAGGGGCTGTGATGCCACCTGGATTGACCATATCTAGACCCGCAGCTGATTGAGACATAAGGGTGGACACTCTTGGGGCTGAGAGGTTTGGTGAGGTTGGGTGACCAAACGCAGACCCTTTAAAGTAATACTGCGTGGTACCCATCCCATGGGTCCCAAATCTCCAGGTTCAAGGGCATCTTCCTACATCGAAACCATGCATGAGAAACCCAGAAGAAGTTACACCGTGTGAACGGGAAAGGTTTCTAAACCGCACCTCATTTCTCATCTCCTTGTGCTCGGGTACGCCATTTCAGCCGCTTTACTAGCATTCTCCCACCTTGTAGAATCTGCACCTTTAACCTCCTGTTCCATACAGGTTGCAATTTGTCCTGAGGATGTACGGGAAGAGGGGGAAGCAATGATAGACTAGCTCTAGGTTTTGGGACAGGCACAGGTCACTCTATTTTCCCATCAGGAAGAAGAATTAACCGCAGGCTCAGTCTGCTGACCGGAACCAGAATAGGGCCTGAAGCAATCCTGCGCTTTTGCGGCTAGCTCCCAAAACAGCGAGTTGAAAAATGGAGCTCAGGGGCACTGCAATTCACAAACCTGCAGAGTTATAAATGTTAACTCTCGTCCACAAATAGATTGAGGAAAGGCAACGAAGAGGATTTGAAAGCAAGGCAGAATTGCTGGAAACAGATTTCAAGAGGCAGATTCGAATCGCCTTTAAAGCACAGGAAAAGCGGCAAAACCTCGACAATGATGCCCTTGGCCAAAAAGGGCGTATGCGTTTTTTCCTGAATATATTCAGGAAAAAACGCATACGCCCTTTTTGGCCAACCAAGCAACCTGGAAAGGCAAATCAGGGCTACAAAGAAGTCTCGCTTCCCATCGGTCAAAAGGGCCATGCTGAATAAAGTGTCAAAACCAGAAATGCAGGAAAGGCCACGGAGAAACGGGAGCCTTGCTACGCTGATGGGCGGGATGTAAATTGCCAACAGCCACTCTGGAGAAGTGTACGGTGTGTCCTGAAACATTTACAAAACTCAGCTTAGAGAGCATAGGGCACTTCCACTCATGGGCGTATAAATTGGGAAAACTAAAAATCAGCAAGACACAAGCACCCCAAAGTTTAGGGCTGCTCTGTTGACAAGAACCTCCACTTTGTTACACCTTAAATATCCCACGAAAGAGAAAAATGGATAAAGAAGTTGTGGTCCTTATGTACAATGGAATATCACTCAGCCATGAAATCAACGTCATAAGGCTAGTAGCAGCATGATGAGTGGATTTAGGTACGACGATTCTAAGTGCAATAAGTCACACAGAAAAAGACACTTATCATAAGATATCACTTATAGAGGGAATGTAAAAACCAATACCTTTGAACTGAATTACAAAACAGAACAGAGTCACACGGTTAGAAAACACACTATGGCTACCTAACGGGAAAGGTGAGGTGGGGTGATGCATAAAACAAGGGTTTCAAATTAGCTCAGATACCGTTCCAAAAACCCAATATGTAATAGACAAGACCTACTCCTTGCTCAGTGAACTGGACTCAACACCCCCTATTCAGCGCCCAAGAATATATCTGACTAGAAAGAATCTTAAAACCTATGTATTCTTATCTCTCTGTAAGTGAGTCAAGTGAGTGTAAAGCTGCATAAACACAGCAGTGAAAAGCAGCTAAACCCCATTATGAAACTCAATTAATTTTAAAAACCCGTGAAACAAAGACAGTGAAAGAGAGAGAAATTCTTACAAAATTCGTTCAGGGGCTGTGATGCCACCTGGGTTGACCATATCTAGACCCGCAGCTGATTGAGACATAAGGGTGGACACTCTTGGGGCTGAGAGGTTTGGTGAGGTTGGGTGAGCAAACACAGACGCTTTAAAGTAATACTGCGTGGTACCCATCCCATGGGTCCCAAATCTCCAGGTTCAAGGGCATCTTCCTACATCGAAATCATGCATGAGAAACCCAGAAGACGGTACACCGAGTGATCGGGAAAGGTTTCTAAAACGCACCTCATTTCTCATCTCCTTGTGCTCGGGTTCGCCATTCCAGCCGCTTTACTAGCAATCTCCCTCCTTAGAGAATCAGCACCTTTAACCTCCTGTTCCATACAGGTTGCAATGTGTTCTGAGGATGAACGGGAAGAGGGGGAACCAATGAGAGACTAGCTCTAGGTGTTGCGACAGGCACAGATCACTCTATTTTCCCATCAGGAAGAAGAATTAACCACAGGCTCAGTCTGCCGCCCGGAAGCAGAATAGGGCCTAAAGCAATCCTGCGCTTTTTCGGCCAGCTCCCAAGAGAGCGAGTTGAAAAATGGAGCTCAGGGGCACTGCAATTCACAAACCTGCAGAATTATAAATGATAACTCTCGTCTAAAAATATATTGAGGGAAGGCAACAAAGAGGATTTGAAAGCAAGGCAGAATTGCAGGAAACAGATTTCAGGAGGCAGATTCGAATCGCCTTTAAAGCACAGGAAAAGTGGCAAAACCTCGACAATGATGCCCTTGTCCAAGAAGGGCGTATGCGTTTTTTCCTGAATATAATCAGGAAAAAACGCATACGCCCTTCTTGGCCAACCAAGCAACCTGGAAAGGCAAATCAGCGCTACAAAGAAGTCTCGCTTCCCATCGGTCAAAAGGGCCATGCTGAATAAAGTGTCAAAACCAGAAACGCAGGACAGGCCATGGAGAAACACGAGACTTGCTACGCAGATGGGCTGGATGTAAATTGCCAAGAGGCACTCTGGAGAAGTGTACGGTGTGTCCTGAAACATCTAAAAAACTCAGCTTAGAGAGCATAGGGCACTTCCACTCATGGGCGTATAAATTGGGAAAACTAAAAATCAGCACGACACAGGCACCCCAAAGTTTAGGGCTGCTCTGTTGACAAGAACCTCCACTTTGTTACACCTTAAATATCCCACGAAAGAGAAAAATGGATAAAGAAGTTGTGGTCCTTATGTACAATGGAATATCACTCAGCCATGAAATCAACGTCATAAGGCTAGTAGCAGCATGATGAGTGGATTTAGGTACGACGATTCTAAGTGAAATAAGTCACACAGAAAAAGACACTTATCATAAGATATCACTTATAGAGGGAATGTAAAAACCTCTACCCTTGAACTGAATTACAAAACAGAACAGAGTCACACGGTTAGAAAACACACTATGGCTGCCTAACGGGAAAGGTGAGGTGAGGTGATGCATAAAACAAGGGTTTCAAATTAGCTCAGATACCGTTCCATAAACCCAATATGTAATAGACAAGACCTACTCCTTGCTCAGTGAACTGGACTCAACACCCCCTATTCACCGCCCAAGAATATATCTGACTAGTAAGAATCTTAAAACCTATGTATTGATATCTCTCTGTAAGTGAGTCAAGTGGGTGTAAAGATGCATAAACACAGCAGTGAAAAGCAGCTAAACCCCATTATAAAACTCAATTAATTTTAAAAACCCGTGAAACAAAGACAGTGAAAGAGAGAGAAATTCTTACAAAATTCGTTCAGGGGCTGTGATGCCACCTGGATTGACCATATCTAGACCCGCAGCTGATTGAGACATAAGGGTGGACACTCTTGGGGCTGAGAGGTTTGGTGAGGTTGGGTGACCAAACGCAGACCCTTTAAAGTAATACTGCGTGGTACCCATCCCATGGGTCCCAAATCTCCAGGTTCAAGGGCATCTTCCTACATCGAAACCATGCATGAGAAACCCAGAAGAAGTTACACCGTGTGAACGGGAAAGGTTTCTAAACCGCACCTCATTTCTCATCTCCTTGTGCTCGGGTACGCCATTTCAGCCGCTTTACTAGCATTCTCCCACCTTGTAGAATCTGCACCTTTAACCTCCTGTTCCATACAGGTTGCAATTTGTCCTGAGGATGTACGGGAAGAGGGGGAAGCAATGATAGACTAGCTCTAGGTTTTGGGACAGGCACAGGTCACTCTATTTTCCCATCAGGAAGAAGAATTAACCGCAGGCTCAGTCTGCTGACCGGAACCAGAATAGGGCCTGAAGCAATCCTGCGCTTTTGCGGCTAGCTCCCAAAACAGCGAGTTGAAAAATGGAGCTCAGGGGCACTGCAATTCACAAACCTGCAGAGTTATAAATGTTAACTCTCGTCCACAAATAGATTGAGGAAAGGCAACGAAGAGGATTTGAAAGCAAGGCAGAATTGCTGGAAACAGATTTCAAGAGGCAGATTCGAATCGCCTTTAAAGCACAGGAAAAGCGGCAAAACCTCGACAATGATGCCCTTGGCCAAAAAGGGCGTATGCGTTTTTTCCTGAATATATTCAGGAAAAAACGCATACGCCCTTTTTGGCCAACCAAGCAACCTGGAAAGGCAAATCAGGGCTACAAAGAAGTCTCGCTTCCCATCGGTCAAAAGGGCCATGCTGAATAAAGTGTCAAAACCAGAAATGCAGGAAAGGCCACGGAGAAACGGGAGCCTTGCTACGCTGATGGGCGGGATGTAAATTGCCAACAGCCACTCTGGAGAAGTGTACGGTGTGTCCTGAAACATTTACAAAACTCAGCTTAGAGAGCATAGGGCACTTCCACTCATGGGCGTATAAATTGGGAAAACTAAAAATCAGCAAGACACAAGCACCCCAAAGTTTAGGGCTGCTCTGTTGACAAGAACCTCCACTTTGTTACACCTTAAATATCCCACGAAAGAGAAAAATGGATAAAGAAGTTGTGGTCCTTATGTACAATGGAATATCACTCAGCCATGAAATCAACGTCATAAGGCTAGTAGCAGCATGATGAGTGGATTTAGGTACGACGATTCTAAGTGCAATAAGTCACACAGAAAAAGACACTTATCATAAGATATCACTTATAGAGGGAATGTAAAAACCAATACCTTTGAACTGAATTACAAAACAGAACAGAGTCACACGGTTAGAAAACACACTATGGCTACCTAACGGGAAAGGTGAGGTGGGGTGATGCATAAAACAAGGGTTTCAAATTAGCTCAGATACCGTTCCAAAAACCCAATATGTAATAGACAAGACCTACTCCTTGCTCAGTGAACTGGACTCAACACCCCCTATTCAGCGCCCAAGAATATATCTGACTAGAAAGAATCTTAAAACCTATGTATTCTTATCTCTCTGTAAGTGAGTCAAGTGAGTGTAAAGCTGCATAAACACAGCAGTGAAAAGCAGCTAAACCCCATTATGAAACTCAATTAATTTTAAAAACCCGTGAAACAAAGACAGTGAAAGAGAGAGAAATTCTTACAAAATTCGTTCAGGGGCTGTGATGCCACCTGGGTTGACCATATCTAGACCCGCAGCTGATTGAGACATAAGGGTGGACACTCTTGGGGCTGAGAGGTTTGGTGAGGTTGGGTGAGCAAACACAGACGCTTTAAAGTAATACTGCGTGGTACCCATCCCATGGGTCCCAAATCTCCAGGTTCAAGGGCATCTTCCTACATCGAAATCATGCATGAGAAACCCAGAAGACGGTACACCGAGTGATCGGGAAAGGTTTCTAAAACGCACCTCATTTCTCATCTCCTTGTGCTCGGGTTCGCCATTCCAGCCGCTTTACTAGCAATCTCCCTCCTTAGAGAATCAGCACCTTTAACCTCCTGTTCCATACAGGTTGCAATGTGTTCTGAGGATGAACGGGAAGAGGGGGAACCAATGAGAGACTAGCTCTAGGTGTTGCGACAGGCACAGATCACTCTATTTTCCCATCAGGAAGAAGAATTATCCACAGGCTCAGTCTGCCGCCCGGAAGCAGAATAGGGCCTAAAGCAATCCTGCGCTTTTTCGGCCAGCTCCCAAGAGAGCGAGTTGAAAAATGGAGCTCAGGGGCACTGCAATTCACAAACCTGCAGAATTATAAATGATAACTCTCGTCTAAAAATATATTGAGGGAAGGCAACAAAGAGGATTTGAAAGCAAGGCAGAATTGCAGGAAACAGATTTCAGGAGGCAGATTCGAATCGCCTTTAAAGCACAGGAAAAGTGGCAAAACCTCGACAATGATGCCCTTGTCCAAGAAGGGCGTATGCGTTTTTTCCTGAATATAATCAGGAAAAAACGCATACGCCCTTCTTGGCCAACCAAGCAACCTGGAAAGGCAAATCAGCGCTACAAAGAAGTCTCGCTTCCCATCGGTCAAAAGGGCCATGCTGAATAAAGTGTCAAAACCAGAAACGCAGGACAGGCCATGGAGAAACACGAGACTTGCTACGCAGATGGGCTGGAGGTAAATTGCCAAGAGGCACTCTGGAGAAGTGTACGGTGTGTCCTGAAACATCTAAAAAACTCAGCTTAGAGAGCATAGGGCACTTCCACTCATGGGCGTATAAATTGGGAAAACTAAAAATCAGCACGACACAGGCACCCCAAAGTTTAGGGCTGCTCTGTTGACAAGAACCTCCACTTTGTTACACCTTAAATATCCCACGAAAGAGAAAAATGGATAAAGAAGTTGTGGTCCTTATGTACAATGGAATATCACTCAGCCATGAAATCAACGTCATAAGGCTAGTAGCAGCATGATGAGTGGATTTAGGTACGACGATTCTAAGTGAAATAAGTCACACAGAAAAAGACACTTATCATAAGATATCACTTATAGAGGGAATGTAAAAACCTCTACCCTTGAACTGAATTACAAAACAGAACAGAGTCACACGGTTAGAAAACACACTATGGCTGCCTAACGGGAAAGGTGAGGTGAGGTGATGCATAAAACAAGGGTTTCAAATTAGCTCAGATACCGTTCCATAAACCCAATATGTAATAGACAAGACCTACTCCTTGCTCAGTGAACTGGACTCAACACCCCCTATTCACCGCCCAAGAATATATCTGACTAGTAAGAATCTTAAAACCTATGTATTGATATCTCTCTGTAAGTGAGTCAAGTGGGTGTAAAGATGCATAAACACAGCAGTGAAAAGCAGCTAAACCCCATTATAAAACTCAATTAATTTTAAAAACCCGTGAAACAAAGACAGTGAAAGAGAGAGAAATTCTTACAAAATTCGTTCAGGGGCTGTGATGCCACCTGGATTGACCATATCTAGACCCGCAGCTGATTGAGACATAAGGGTGGACACTCTTGGGGCTGAGAGGTTTGGTGAGGTTGGGTGACCAAACGCAGACCCTTTAAAGTAATACTGCGTGGTACCCATCCCATGGGTCCCAAATCTCCAGGTTCAAGGGCATCTTCCTACATCGAAACCATGCATGAGAAACCCAGAAGAAGTTACACCGTGTGAACGGGAAAGGTTTCTAAACCGCACCTCATTTCTCATCTCCTTGTGCTCGGGTACGCCATTTCAGCCGCTTTACTAGCATTCTCCCACCTTGTAGAATCTGCACCTTTAACCTCCTGTTCCATACAGGTTGCAATTTGTCCTGAGGATGTACGGGAAGAGGGGGAAGCAATGATAGACTAGCTCTAGGTTTTGGGACAGGCACAGGTCACTCTATTTTCCCATCAGGAAGAAGAATTAACCGCAGGCTCAGTCTGCTGACCGGAACCAGAATAGGGCCTGAAGCAATCCTGCGCTTTTGCGGCTAGCTCCCAAAACAGCGAGTTGAAAAATGGAGCTCAGGGGCACTGCAATTCACAAACCTGCAGAGTTATAAATGTTAACTCTCGTCCACAAATAGATTGAGGAAAGGCAACGAAGAGGATTTGAAAGCAAGGCAGAATTGCTGGAAACAGATTTCAAGAGGCAGATTCGAATCGCCTTTAAAGCACAGGAAAAGCGGCAAAACCTCGACAATGATGCCCTTGGCCAAAAAGGGCGTATGCGTTTTTTCCTGAATATATTCAGGAAAAAACGCATACGCCCTTTTTGGCCAACCAAGCAACCTGGAAAGGCAAATCAGGGCTACAAAGAAGTCTCGCTTCCCATCGGTCAAAAGGGCCATGCTGAATAAAGTGTCAAAACCAGAAATGCAGGAAAGGCCACGGAGAAACGGGAGCCTTGCTACGCTGATGGGCGGGATGTAAATTGCCAACAGCCACTCTGGAGAAGTGTACGGTGTGTCCTGAAACATTTACAAAACTCAGCTTAGAGAGCATAGGGCACTTCCACTCATGGGCGTATAAATTGGGAAAACTAAAAATCAGCAAGACACAAGCACCCCAAAGTTTAGGGCTGCTCTGTTGACAAGAACCTCCACTTTGTTACACCTTAAATATCCCAGGAAAGAGAAAAATGGATAAAGAAGTTGTGGTCCTTATGTACAATGGAATATCACTCAGCCATGAAATCAACGTCATAAGGCTAGTAGCAGCATGATGAGTGGATTTAGGTACGACGATTCTAAGTGCAATAAGTCACACAGAAAAAGACACTTATCATAAGATATCACTTATAGAGGGAATGTAAAAACCAATACCCTTGAACTGAATTACAAAACAGAACAGAGTCACACGGTTAGAAAACACACTATGGCTACCTAACGGGAAAGGTGAGGTGGGGTGATGCATAAAACAAGGGTTTCAAATTAGCTCAGATACCGTTCCAAAAACCCAATATGTAATAGACAAGACCTACTCCTTGCTCAGTGAACTGGACTCAACACCCCCTATTCACCGCCAAAGAATATATCTGACTAGAAAGAATCTTAAAACCTATGTATTCTTATCTCTCTGTAAGTGAGTCAAGTGAGTGTAAAGCTGCATAAACACAGCAGTGAAAAGCAGCTAAACCCCATTATGAAACTCAATTAATTTTAAAAACCCGTGAAACAAAGTCAGTGAAAGAGAGAGAAATTCTTACAAAATTCGTTCAGGGGCTGTGATGCCACCTGGGTTGACCATATCTAGACCCGCAGCTGATTGAGACATAAGGGTGGACACTCTTGGGGCTGAGAGGTTTGGTGAGGTTGGGTGAGCAAACACAGACGCTTTAAAGTAATACTGCGTGGTACCCATCCCATGGGTCCCAAATCTCCAGGTTCAAGGGCATCTTCCTACATCGAAAACATGCATGAGAAACCCAGAAGACGGTACACCGAGTGATCGGGAAAGGTTTCTAAAACGCACCTCATTTCTCATCTCCTTGTGCTCGGGTTCGCCATTCCAGCCGCTTTACTAGCAATCTCCCTCCTTAGAGAATCAGCACCTTTAACCTCCTGTTCCGTACAGGTTGCAATGTGTTCTGAGGATGAACGGGAAGAGGGGGAACCAATGAGAGACTAGCTCTAGGTGTTGCGACAGGCACAGATCACTCTATTTTCCCATCAGGAAGAAGAATTAACCACAGGCTCAGTCTGCCGCCCGGAAGCAGAATAGGGCCTAAAGCAATCCTGCGCTTTTTCGGCCAGCTCCCAAGAGAGCGAGTTGAAAAATGGAGCTCAGGGGCACTGCAATTCACAAACCTGCAGAATTATAAATGATAACTCTCGTCTAAAAATATATTGAGGGAAGGCAACAAAGAGGATTTGAAAGCAAGGCAGAATTGCAGGAAACAGATTTCAGGAGGCAGATTCGAATCGCCTTTAAAGCACAGGAAAAGTGGCAAAACCTCGACAATGATGCCCTTGTCCAAAAAGGGCGTATGCGTTTTTTCCTGAATATATTCAGGAAAAAATGCATACGCCCTTTTTGGCCAACCAAGCAACCTGGAAAGGCAAATCAGCGCTACAAAGAAGTCTCGCTTCCCATCGGTCAAAAGGGCCATGCTGAATAAAGTGTCAAAACCAGAAACGCAGGACAGGCCATGGAGAAACACGAGACTTGCTACGCTGATGGGCTGGATGTAAATTGCCAAGAGGCACTCTGGAGAAGTGTACGGTGTGTCCTGAAACATCTAAAAAACTCAGCTTAGAGAGCATAGGGCACTTCCACTCATGGGCGTATAAATTGGGAAAACTAAAAATCAGCACGACACAGGCACCCCAAAGTTTAGGGCTGCTCTGTTGACAAGAACCTCCACTTTGTTACACCTTAAATATCCCACGAAAGAGAAAAATGGATAAAGAAGTTGTGGTCCTTATGTACAATGGAATATCACTCAGCCATGAAATCAACGTCATAAGGCTAGTAGCAGCATGATGAGTGGATTTAGGTACGACGATTCTAAGTGAAATAAGTCACACAGAAAAAGACACTTATCATAAGATATCACTTATAGAGGGAATGTAAAAACCTCTACCCTTGAACTGAATTACAAAACAGAACAGAGTCACACGTTTAGAAAACACACTATGGCTGCCTAACGGGAAAGGTGAGGTGAGGTGATGCATAAAACAAGGGTTTCAAATTAGCTCAGATACCGTTCCATAAACCCAATATGTAATAGACAAGACCTACTCCTTGCTCAGTGAACTGGACTCAACACCCCCTATTCACCGCCCAAGAATATATCTGACTGTAAGAATCTTAAAACCTATGTATTGATATCTCTCTGTAAGTGAGTCAAGTGGGTGTAAAGATGCATAAACACAGCAGTGAAAAGCAGCTAAACCCCATTATAAAACTCAATTAATTTTAAAAACCCGTGAAACAAAGACAGTGAAAGAGAGAGAAATTCTTACAAAATTCGTTCAGGGGCTGTGATGCCACCTGGATTGACCATATCTAGACCCGCAGCTGATTGAGACATAAGGGTGGACACTCTAGGGGCTGAGAGTTTTGGTGAGGTTGGGTGACCAAACGCAGACCCTTTAAAGTAATACTGCGTGGTACCCATCCCATGAGTCCCAAATCTCCAGGTTCAAGGGCATCTTCCTACATCGAAACCATGCATGAGAAACCCAGAAGAAGTTACACCGTGTGAACGGGAAAGGTTTCTAAACCGCACCTCATTTCTCATCTCCTTGTGCTCGGGTACGCCATTCCAGCCGCTTTACTAGCATTCTCCCACCTTGGAGAATCAGCACCTTTAACCTCCTGTTCCATACAGGTTGCAATTTGTCCTGAGGATGTACGGGAAGAGGGGGAAGCAATGATAGACTAGCTCTAGGTTTTGGGACAGGCACAGGTCACTCTATTTTCCCATCAGGAAGAAGAATTAACCGCAGGCTCAGTCTGCTGACCGGAACCAGAATAGGGCCTGAAGCAATCCTGCGCTTTTGCGGCTAGCTCCCAAAACAGCGAGTTGAAAAATGGAGCTCAGGGGCACTGCAATTCACAAACCTGCAGAGTTATAAATGTTAACTCTCGTCCAAAAATAGATTGAGGAAAGGCAACGAAGAGGATTTGAAAGCAAGGCAGAATTGCAGGAAACAGATTTCAGGAGGCAGATTCGAATCGCCTTTAAAGCACAGGAAAAGCGGCAAAACCTCGACAATGATGCCCTTGGCCAAAAAGGGCGTATGCGTTTTTTCCTGAATATATTCAGGAAAAAACGCATACGCCCTTTTTGGCCAACCAAGCAACCTGGAAAGGCAAATCAGGGCTACAAAGAAGTCTCGCTTCCCATCGGTCAAAAGGGCCATGCTGAATAAAGTGTCAAAACCAGAAATGCAGGAAAGGCCACGGAGAAACGGGAGCCTTGCTACGCTGATGGGCGGGATGTAAATTGCCAACAGCCACTCTGGAGAAGTGTACGGTGTGTCCTGAAACATTTACAAAACTCAGCTTAGAGAGCATAGGGCACTTCCACTCATGGGCGTATAAATTGGGAAAACTAAAAATCAGCAAGACACAAGCACCCCAAAGTTTAGGGCTGCTCTGTTGACAAGAACCTCCACTTTGTTACACCTTAAATATCCCACGAAAGAGAAAAATGGATAAAGAAGTTGTGGTCCTTATGTACAATGGAATATCACTCAGCCATGAAATCAACGTCATAAGGCTAGTAGCAGCATGATGAGTGGATTTAGGTACGACGATTCTAAGTGCAATAAGTCACACAGAAAAAGACACTTATCATAAGATATCACTTATAGAGGGAATGTAAAAACCAATACCTTTGAACTGAATTACAAAACAGAACAGAGTCACACGGTTAGAAAACACACTATGGCTACCTAACGGGAAAGGTGAGGTGGGGTGATGCATAAAACAAGGGTTTCAAATTAGCTCAGATACCGTTCCAAAAACCCAATATGTAATAGACAAGACCTACTCCTTGCTCAGTGAACTGGACTCAACACCCCCTATTCACCGCCAAAGAATATATCTGACTAGAAAGAATCTTAAAACCTATGTATTCTTATCTCTCTGTAAGTGAGTCAAGTGAGTGTAAAGCTGCATAAACACAGCAGTGAAAAGCAGCTAAACCCCATTATGAAACTCAATTAATTTTAAAAACCCGTGAAACAAAGACAGTGAAAGAGAGAGAAATTCTTACAAAATTCGTTCAGGGGCTGTGATGCCACCTGGGTTGACCATATCTAGACCCGCAGCTGATTGAGACATAAGGGTGGACACTCTTGGGGCTGAGAGGTTTGGTGAGGTTGGGTGAGCAAACACAGACGCTTTAAAGTAATACTGCGTGGTACCCATCCCATGGGTCCCAAATCTCCAGGTTCAAGGGCATCTTCCTACATCGAAATCATGCATGAGAAACCCAGAAGACGGTACACCGAGTGATCGGGAAAGGTTTCTAAAACGCACCTCATTTCTCATCTCCTTGTGCTCGGGTTCGCCATTCCAGCCGCTTTACTAGCAATCTCCCTCCTTAGAGAATCAGCACCTTTAACCTCCTGTTCCATACAGGTTGCAATGTGTTCTGAGGATGAACGGGAAGAGGGGGAACCAATGAGAGACTAGCTCTAGGTGTTGCGACAGGCACAGATCACTCTATTTTCCCATCAGGAAGAAGAATTAACCACAGGCTCAGTCTGCCGCCCGGAAGCAGAATAGGGCCTAAAGCAATCCTGCGCTTTTTCGGCCAGCTCCCAAGAGAGCGAGTTGAAAAATGGAGCTCAGGGGCACTGCAATTCACAAACCTGCAGAATTATAAATGATAACTCTCGTCTAAAAATATATTGAGGGAAGGCAACAAAGAGGCTTTGAAAGCAAGGCAGAATTGCAGGAAACAGATTTCAGGAGGCAGATTCGAATCGCCTTTAAAGCACAGGAAAAGTGGCAAAACCTCGACAATGATGCCCTTGTCCAAGAAGGGCGTATGCGTTTTTTCCTGAATATAATCAGGAAAAAACGCATACGCCCTTCTTGGCCAACCAAGCAACCTGGAAAGGCAAATCAGCGCTACAAAGAAGTCTCGCTTCCCATCGGTCAAAAGGGCCATGCTGAATAAAGTGTCAAAACCAGAAACGCAGGACAGGCCATGGAGAAACACGAGACTTGCTACGCAGATGGGCTGGAGGTAAATTGCCAAGAGGCACTCTGGAGAAGTGTACGGTGTGTCCTGAAACATCTAAAAAACTCAGCTTAGAGAGCATAGGGCACTTCCACTCATGGGCGTATAAATTGGGAAAACTAAAAATCAGCACGACACAGGCACCCCAAAGTTTAGGGCTGCTCTGTTGACAAGAACCTCCACTTTGTTACACCTTAAATATCCCACGAAAGAGAAAAATGGATAAAGAAGTTGTGGTCCTTATGTACAATGGAATATCACTCAGCCATGAAATCAACGTCATAAGGCTAGTAGCAGCATGATGAGTGGATTTAGGTACGACGATTCTAAGTGAAATAAGTCACACAGAAAAAGACACTTATCATAAGATATCACTTATAGAGGGAATGTAAAAACCTCTACCCTTGAACTGAATTACAAAACAGAACAGAGTCACACGGTTAGAAAACACACTATGGCTGCCTAACGGGAAAGGTGAGGTGAGGTGATGCATAAAACAAGGGTTTCAAATTAGCTCAGATACCGTTCCATAAACCCAATATGTAATAGACAAGACCTACTCCTTGCTCAGTGAACTGGACTCAACACCCCCTATTCACCGCCCAAGAATATATCTGACTAGTAAGAATCTTAAAACCTATGTATTGATATCTCTCTGTAAGTGAGTCAAGTGGGTGTAAAGATGCATAAACACAGCAGTGAAAAGCAGCTAAACCCCATTATAAAACTCAATTAATTTTAAAAACCCGTGAAACAAAGACAGTGAAAGAGAGAGAAATTCTTACAAAATTCGTTCAGGGGCTGTGATGCCACCTGGATTGACCATATCTAGACCCGCAGCTGATTGAGACATAAGGGTGGACACTCTTGGGGCTGAGAGGTTTGGTGAGGTTGGGTGACCAAACGCAGACCCTTTAAAGTAATACTGCGTGGTACCCATCCCATGGGTCCCAAATCTCCAGGTTCAAGGGCATCTTCCTACATCGAAACCATGCATGAGAAACCCAGAAGAAGTTACACCGTGTGAACGGGAAAGGTTTCTAAACCGCACCTCATTTCTCATCTCCTTGTGCTCGGGTACGCCATTTCAGCCGCTTTACTAGCATTCTCCCACCTTGTAGAATCTGCACCTTTAACCTCCTGTTCCATACAGGTTGCAATTTGTCCTGAGGATGTACGGGAAGAGGGGGAAGCAATGATAGACTAGCTCTAGGTTTTGGGACAGGCACAGGTCACTCTATTTTCCCATCAGGAAGAAGAATTAACCGCAGGCTCAGTCTGCTGACCGGAACCAGAATAGGGCCTGAAGCAATCCTGCGCTTTTGCGGCTAGCTCCCAAAACAGCGAGTTGAAAAATGGAGCTCAGGGGCACTGCAATTCACAAACCTGCAGAGTTATAAATGTTAACTCTCGTCCACAAATAGATTGAGGAAAGGCAACGAAGAGGATTTGAAAGCAAGGCAGAATTGCTGGAAACAGATTTCAAGAGGCAGATTCGAATCGCCTTTAAAGCACAGGAAAAGCGGCAAAACCTCGACAATGATGCCCTTGGCCAAAAAGGGCGTATGCGTTTTTTCCTGAATATATTCAGGAAAAAACGCATACGCCCTTTTTGGCCAACCAAGCAACCTGGAAAGGCAAATCAGGGCTACAAAGAAGTCTCGCTTCCCATCGGTCAAAAGGGCCATGCTGAATAAAGTGTCAAAACCAGAAATGCAGGAAAGGCCACGGAGAAACGGGAGCCTTGCTACGCTGATGGGCGGGATGTAAATTGCCAACAGCCACTCTGGAGAAGTGTACGGTGTGTCCTGAAACATTTACAAAACTCAGCTTAGAGAGCATAGGGCACTTCCACTCATGGGCGTATAAATTGGGAAAACTAAAAATCAGCAAGACACAAGCACCCCAAAGTTTAGGGCTGCTCTGTTGACAAGAACCTCCACTTTGTTACACCTTAAATATCCCACGAAAGAGAAAAATGGATAAAGAAGTTGTGGTCCTTATGTACAATGGAATATCACTCAGCCATGAAATCAACGTCATAAGGCTAGTAGCAGCATGATGAGTGGATTTAGGTACGACGATTCTAAGTGCAATAAGTTACACAGAAAAAGACACTTATCATAAGATATCACTTATAGAGGGAATGTAAAAACCAATACCCTTGAACTGAATTACAAAACAGAACAGAGTCACACGGTTAGAAAACACACTATGGCTACCTAACGGGAAAGGTGAGGTGGGGTGATGCATAAAACAAGGGTTTCAAATTAGCTCAGATACCGTTCCAAAAACCCAATATGTAATAGACAAGACCTACTCCTTGCTCAGTGAACTGGACTCAACACCCCCTATTCACCGCCAAAGAATATATCTGACTAGAAAGAATCTTAAAACCTATGTATTCTTATCTCTCTGTAAGTGAGTCAAGTGAGTGTAAAGCTGCATAAACACAGCAGTGAAAAGCAGCTAAACCCCATTATGAAACTCAATTAATTTTAAAAACCCGTGAAACAAAGACAGTGAAAGAGAGAGAAATTCTTACAAAATTCGTTCAGGGGCTGTGATGCCACCTGGGTTGACCATATCTAGACCCGCAGCTGATTGAGACATAAGGGTGGACACTCTTGGGGCTGAGAGGTTTGGTGAGGTTGGGTGAGCAAACACAGACGCTTTAAAGTAATACTGCGTGGTACCCATCCCATGGGTCCCAAATCTCCAGGTTCAAGGGCATCTTCCTACATCGAAAACATGCATGAGAAACCCAGAAGACGGTACACCGAGTGATCGGGAAAGGTTTCTAAAACGCACCTCATTTCTCATCTCCTTGTGCTCGGGTTCGCCATTCCAGCCGCTTTACTAGCAATCTCCCTCCTTAGAGAATCAGCACCTTTAACCTCCTGTTCCGTACAGGTTGCAATGTGTTCTGAGGATGAACGGGAATAGGGGGAACCAATGAGAGACTAGCTCTAGGTGTTGCGACAGGCACAGATCACTCTATTTTCCCATCAGGAAGAAGAATTAACCACAGGCTCAGTCTGCCGCCCGGAAGCAGAATAGGGCCTAAAGCAATCCTGCGCTTTTTCGGCCAGCTCCCAAGAGAGCGAGTTGAAAAATGGAGCTCAGGGGCACTGCAATTCACAAACCTGCAGAATTATAAATGATAACTCTCGTCTAAAAATATATTGAGGGAAGGCAACAAAGAGGATTTGAAAGCAAGGCAGAATTGCAGGAAACAGATTTCAGGAGGCAGATTCGAATCGCCTTTAAAGCACAGGAAAAGTGGCAAAACCTCGACAATGATGCCCTTGTCCAAAAAGGGCGTATGCGTTTTTTCCTGAATATATTCAGGAAAAAACGCATACGCCCTTTTTGGCCAACCAAGCAACCTGGAAAGGCAAATCAGCGCTACAAAGAAGTCTCGCTTCCCATCGGTCAAAAGGGCCATGCTGAATAAAGTGTCAAAACCAGAAACGCAGGACAGGCCATGGAGAAACACGAGACTTGCTACGCTGATGGGCTGGATGTAAATTGCCAAGAGGCACTCTGGAGAAGTGTACGGTGTGTCCTGAAACATCTAAAAAACTCAGCTTAGAGAGCATAGGGCACTTCCACTCATGGGCGTATAAATTGGGAAAACTAAAAATCAGCACGACACAGGCACCCCAAAGTTTAGGGCTGCTCTGTTGACAAGAACCTCCACTTTGTTACACCTTAAATATCCCACGAAAGAGAAAAATGGATAAAGAAGTTGTGGTCCTTATGTACAATGGAATATCACTCAGCCATGAAATCAACGTCATAAGGCTAGTAGCAGCATGATGAGTGGATTTAGGTACGACGATTCTAAGTGAAATAAGTCACACAGAAAAAGACACTTATCATAAGATATCACTTATAGAGGGAATGTAAAAACCTCTACCCTTGAACTGAATTACAAAACAGAACAGAGTCACACGTTTAGAAAACACACTATGGCTGCCTAACGGGAAAGGTGAGGTGAGGTGATGCATAAAACAAGGGTTTCAAATTAGCTCAGATACCGTTCCATAAACCCAATATGTAATAGACAAGACCTACTCCTTGCTCAGTGAACTGGACTCAACACCCCCTATTCACCGCCCAAGAATATATCTGACTGTAAGAATCTTAAAACCTATGTATTGATATCTCTCTGTAAGTGAGTCAAGTGGGTGTAAAGATGCATAAACACAGCAGTGAAAAGCAGCTAAACCCCATTATAAAACTCAATTAATTTTAAAAACCCGTGAAACAAAGACAGTGAAAGAGAGAGAAATTCTTACAAAATTCGTTCAGGGGCTGTGATGCCACCTGGATTGACCATATCTAGACCCGCAGCTGATTGAGACATAAGGGTGGACACTCTAGGGGCTGAGAGGTTTGGTGAGGTTGGGTGACCAAACGCAGACCCTTTAAAGTAATACTGCGTGGTACCCATCCCATGAGTCCCAAATCTCCAGGTTCAAGGGCATCTTCCTACATCGAAACCATGCATGAGAAACCCAGAAGAAGTTACACCGTGTGAACGGGAAAGGTTTCTAAACCGCACCTCATTTCTCATCTCCTTGTGCTCGGGTACGCCATTCCAGCCGCTCTACTAGCATTCTCCCACCTTGGAGAATCAGCACCTTTAACCTCCTGTTCCATACAGGTTGCAATTTGTCCTGAGGATGTACGGGAAGAGGGGGAAGCAATGATAGACTAGCTCTAGGTTTTGGGACAGGCACAGGTCACTCTATTTTCCCATCAGGAAGAAGAATTAACCGCAGGCTCAGTCTGCTGACCGGAACCAGAATAGGGCCTGAAGCAATCCTGCGCTTTTGCGGCTAGCTCCCAAAACAGCGAGTTGAAAAATGGAGCTCAGGGGCACTGCAATTCACAAACCTGCAGAGTTATAAATGTTAACTCTCGTCCAAAAATAGATTGAGGAAAGGCAACGAAGAGGATTTGAAAGCAAGGCAGAATTGCAGGAAACAGATTTCAGGAGGCAGATTCGAATCGCCTTTAAAGCACAGGAAAAGCGGCAAAACCTCGACAATGATGCCCTTGGCCAAAAAGGGCGTATGCGTTTTTTCCTGAATATATTCAGGAAAAAACGCATACGCCCTTTTTGGCCAACCAAGCAACCTGGAAAGGCAAATCAGGGCTACAAAGAAGTCTCGCTTCCCATCGGTCAAAAGGGCCATGCTGAATAAAGTGTCAAAACCAGAAATGCAGGAAAGGCCACGGAGAAACGGGAGCCTTGCTACGCTGATGGGCGGGATGTAAATTGCCAACAGCCACTCTGGAGAAGTGTACGGTGTGTCCTGAAACATTTACAAAACTCAGCTTAGAGAGCATAGGGCACTTCCACTCATGGGCGTATAAATTGGGAAAACTAAAAATCAGCAAGACACAAGCACCCCAAAGTTTAGGGCTGCTCTGTTGACAAGAACCTCCACTTTGTTACACCTTAAATATCCCACGAAAGAGAAAAATGGATAAAGAAGTTGTGGTCCTTATGTACAATGGAATATCACTCAGCCATGAAATCAACGTCATAAGGCTAGTAGCAGCATGATGAGTGGATTTAGGTACGACGATTCTAAGTGCAATAAGTCACACAGAAAAAGACACTTATCATAAGATATCACTTATAGAGGGAATGTAAAAACCAATACCTTTGAACTGAATTACAAAACAGAACAGAGTCACACGGTTAGAAAACACACTATGGCTACCTAACGGGAAAGGTGAGGTGGGGTGATGCATAAAACAAGGGTTTCAAATTAGCTCAGATACCGTTCCAAAAACCCAATATGTAATAGACAAGACCTACTCCTTGCTCAGTGAACTGGACTCAACACCCCCTATTCAGCGCCCAAGAATATATCTGACTAGAAAGAATCTTAAAACCTATGTATTCTTATCTCTCTGTAAGTGAGTCAAGTGAGTGTAAAGCTGCATAAACACAGCAGTGAAAAGCAGCTAAACCCCATTATGAAACTCAATTAATTTTAAAAACCCGTGAAACAAAGACAGTGAAAGAGAGAGAAATTCTTACAAAATTCGTTCAGGGGCTGTGATGCCACCTGGGTTGACCATATCTAGACCCGCAGCTGATTGAGACATAAGGGTGGACACTCTTGGGGCTGAGAGGTTTGGTGAGGTTGGGTGAGCAAACACAGACGCTTTAAAGTAATACTGCGTGGTACCCATCCCATGGGTCCCAAATCTCCAGGTTCAAGGGCATCTTCCTACATCGAAATCATGCATGAGAAACCCAGAAGACGGTACACCGAGTGATCGGGAAAGGTTTCTAAAACGCACCTCATTTCTCATCTCCTTGTGCTCGGGTTCGCCATTCCAGCCGCTTTACTAGCAATCTCCCTCCTTAGAGAATCAGCACCTTTAACCTCCTGTTCCATACAGGTTGCAATGTGTTCTGAGGATGAACGGGAAGAGGGGGAACCAATGAGAGACTAGCTCTAGGTGTTGCGACAGGCACAGATCACTCTATTTTCCCATCAGGAAGAAGAATTAACCACAGGCTCAGTCTGCCGCCCGGAAGCAGAATAGGGCCTAAAGCAATCCTGCGCTTTTTCGGCCAGCTCCCAAGAGAGCGAGTTGAAAAATGGAGCTCAGGGGCACTGCAATTCACAAACCTGCAGAATTATAAATGATAACTCTCGTCTAAAAATATATTGAGGGAAGGCAACAAAGAGGATTTGAAAGCAAGGCAGAATTGCAGGAAACAGATTTCAGGAGGCAGATTCGAATCGCCTTTAAAGCACAGGAAAAGTGGCAAAACCTCGACAATGATGCCCTTGTCCAAGAAGGGCGTATGCGTTTTTTCCTGAATATAATCAGGAAAAAACGCATACGCCCTTCTTGGCCAACCAAGCAACCTGGAAAGGCAAATCAGCGCTACAAAGAAGTCTCGCTTCCCATCGGTCAAAAGGGCCATGCTGAATAAAGTGTCAAAACCAGAAACGCAGGACAGGCCATGGAGAAACACGAGACTTGCTACGCAGATGGGCTGGATGTAAATTGCCAAGAGGCACTCTGGAGAAGTGTACGGTGTGTCCTGAAACATCTAAAAAACTCAGCTTAGAGAGCATAGGGCACTTCCACTCATGGGCGTATAAATTGGGAAAACTAAAAATCAGCACGACACAGGCACCCCAAAGTTTAGGGCTGCTCTGTTGACAAGAACCTCCACTTTGTTACACCTTAAATATCCCACGAAAGAGAAAAATGGATAAAGAAGTTGTGGTCCTTATGTACAATGGAATATCACTCAGCCATGAAATCAACGTCATAAGGCTAGTAGCAGCATGATGAGTGGGTTTAGGTACGACGATTCTAAGTGAAATAAGTCACACAGAAAAAGACACTTATCATAAGATATCACTTATAGAGGGAATGTAAAAACCGCTACCCTTGAACTGAATTACAAAAGAGAACAGAGTCACACGGTTAGAAAACACACTATGGCTGCCTAACGGGAAAGGTGAGGTGGGGTGATGCATAAAACAAGGGTTTCAAATTAGCTCAGATACCGTTCCATAAACGCAATATGTAATAGACAAGACCTACACCTTGCTCAGGGAACTGGACTCAACACCCCCTATTCACAACCCAAAAATATATCTGACTAGTAAGAATCTTAAAACCTATGTATTGATATCACTCTGTAAGTGAGTCAAGTGGGTGTAAAGCTGCATAAACACAGCAGTGAAAAGCAGCTAAACCCCATTATAAAACTCAATTAATTTTAAAAACCCTTGAAACAGAGACAGTGAAAGAGAGAGAAATTCTTACAAAATTCGTTCAGGGGCTGTGATGCCACCTGGATTGACCATATCTAGACCTGCAGCTGATTGAGACATAAGGGTGGACACTCTTGGGGCTGAGAGGTTTGGTGAGGTTGGGTGAGCAAACGCAGACGCTTTAAAGTAATACCGCGTGGTACCCATCCCATGCGTCCCAAATCTCCAGGTTCAAGGGCATTTCCTACATCGAAAACATGCATGAGAAACCCAGAGGATGGTCCACCGAGTGATCGGGAAAGGTTTCTAAAACGCACCTCATTTCTCATCTCCTTGTGCTCGGGTTCGCCATTCCAGCCACTTTACTAGCAATCTCCCTCCTTGGAGAATCAGCACCTTTAACCTCCTGTTCCATACAGGTTGCAATTTGTCCTGAGGATGCACTGAAAGAGGGGGAACCAATGAGAGACTAGCTCTAGGTGTTGGGACAGGCACAGGTCACTCTATTTTCCCATCAGGAAGAAGAATTAACCACATGCTCAGTCTGCCGCCCGGAAGCAGAATAGGGCCTAAAGCAATCCTGCGCTTTTGCGGCCAGCTCCCAAGAGAGCGAGTTGAAACATGGAGCTCAGGGGCACTGCAATTCACAAACCTGCAGACTTATAAATGATAACTCTCGTCTAAAAATATATTGAGGGAAGGCAACAAAGAGGATTTGAAAGCAAGGCAGAATTGCAGGAAACAGATTTCAGGAGGCAGATTCGAATCGCCTTTAAAGCACAGGAAAAGTGGCAAAACCTCGACAATGATGCCCTTGGCCAAAAAGGGCGTATGCGTTTTTTCCTGAATATATTCAGGAAAAAACGCATACGCCCTTTTTGGCCAACCAAGCAACCTGGAAAGGCCAATCAGCGCTACAAAGAAGTCTCGCTTCCCATCGGTCAAAAGGGCCATGCTGAATAAAGTGTCAAAACCAGAAACGCAGGACAGGCCATGGAGAAACACGAGACTTGCTACGCTGATGGGCTGGATGTAAATTGCCAAGAGGCACTCTGGAGAAGTGTACGGTGTGTCCTGAAACATCTAAAAAACTCAGCTTAGAGAGCATAGGGCACTTCCACTCATGGGCGTATAAATTGGGAAAACTAAAAATCAGCACGACACAGGCACCCCAAAGTTTAGGGCTGCTCTGTTGACAAGAACCTCCACTTTGTTACACCTTAAATATCCCACGAAAGAGAAAAATGGATAAAGAAGTTGTGGTCCTTATGTACAATGGAATATCACTCAGCCATGAAATCAACGTCATAAGGCTAGTAGCAGCATGATGAGTGGATTTAGGTACGACGATTCTAAGTGAAATAAGTCACACAGAAAAAGACACTTATCATAAGATATCACTTATAGAGGGAATGTAAAAACCTCTACCCTTGAACTGAATTACAAAACAGAACAGAGTCACACGGTTAGAAAACACACTATGGCTGCCTAACGGGAAAGGTGAGGTGAGGTGATGCATAAAACAAGGGTTTCAAATTAGCTCAGATACCGTTCCATAAACCCAATATGTAATAGACAAGACCTACTCCTTGCTCAGTGAACTGGACTCAACACCCCCTATTCACCGCCCAAGAATATATCTGACTAGTAAGAATCTTAAAACCTATGTATTGATATCTCTCTATAAGTGAGTCAAGTGGGTGTAAAGATGCATAAACACAGCAGTGAAAAGCAGCTAAACCCCATTATAAAACTCAATTAATTTTAAAAACCCGTGAAACAAAGACAGTGAAAGAGAGAGAAATTCTTACAAAATTCGTTCAGGGGCTGTGATGCCACCTGGATTGACCATATCTAGACCCGCAGCTGATTGAGACATAAGGGTGGACACTCTTGGGGCTGAGAGGTTTGGTGAGGTTGGGTGACCAAACGCAGACCCTTTAAAGTAATACTGCGTGGTACCCATCCCATGGGTCCCAAATCTCCAGGTTCAAGGGCATCTTCCTACATCGAAACCATGCATGAGAAACTCAGAAGAAGTTACACCGTGTGAACGGGAAAGGTTTCTAAACCGCACCTCATTTCTCATCTCCTTGTGCTCGGGTACGCCATTTCAGCCGCTTTACTAGCATTCTCCCACCTTGTAGAATCTGCACCTTTAACCTCCTGTTCCATACAGGTTGCAATTTGTCCTGAGGATGTACGGGAAGAGGGGGAAGCAATGATAGACTAGCTCTAGGTTTTGGGACAGGCACAGGTCACTCTATTTTCCCATCAGGAAGAAGAATTAACCGCAGGCTCAGTCTGCTGACCGGAACCAGAATAGGGCCTGAAGCAATCCTGCGCTTTTGCGGCTAGCTCCCAAAACAGCGAGTTGAAAAATGGAGCTCAGGGGCACTGCAATTCACAAACCTGCAGAGTTATAAATGTTAACTCTCGTCCACAAATAGATTGAGGAAAGGCAACGAAGAGGATTTGAAAGCAAGGCAGAATTGCTGGAAACAGATTTCAAGAGGCAGATTCGAATCGCCTTTAAAGCACAGGAAAAGCGGCAAAACCTCGACAATGATGCCCTTGGCCAAAAAGGGCGTATGCGTTTTTTCCTGAATATATTCAGGAAAAAACGCATACGCCCTTTTTGGCCAACCAAGCAACCTGGAAAGGCAAATCAGGGCTACAAAGAAGTCTCGCTTCCCATCGGTCAAAAGGGCCATGCTGAATAAAGTGTCAAAACCAGAAATGCAGGAAAGGCCACGGAGAAACGGGAGCCTTGCTACGCTGATGGGCGGGATGTAAATTGCCAACAGCCACTCTGGAGAAGTGTACGGTGTGTCCTGAAACATTTACAAAACTCAGCTTAGAGAGCATAGGGCACTTCCACTCATGGGCGTATAAATTGGGAAAACTAAAAATCAGCAAGACACAAGCACCCCAAAGTTTAGGGCTGCTCTGTTGACAAGAACCTCCACTTTGTTACACCTTAAATATCCCACGAAAGAGAAAAATGGATAAAGAAGTTGTGGTCCTTATGTACAATGGAATATCACTCAGCCATGAAATCAACGTCATAAGGCTAGTAGCAGCATGATGAGTGGATTTAGGTACGACGATTCTAAGTGCAATAAGTCACACAGAAAAAGACACTTATCATAAGATATCACTTATAGAGGGAATGTAAAAACCAATACCCTTGAACTGAATTACAAAACAGAACAGAGTCACACGGTTAGAAAACACACTATGGCTACCTAACGGGAAAGGTGAGGTGGGGTGATGCATAAAACAAGGGTTTCAAATTAGCTCAGATACCGTTCCAAAAACCCAATATGTAATAGACAAGACCTACTCCTTGCTCAGTGAACTGGACTCAACACCCCCTATTCACCGCCAAAGAATATATCTGACTAGAAAGAATCTTAAAACCTATGTATTCTTATCTCTCTGTAAGTGAGTCAAGTGAGTGTAAAGCTGCATAAACACAGCAGTGAAAAGCAGCTAAACCCCATTATGAAACTCAATTAATTTTAAAAACCCGTGAAACAAAGACAGTGAAAGAGAGAGAAATTCTTACAAAATTCGTTCAGGGGCTGTGATGCCACCTGGGTTGACCATATCTAGACCCGCAGCTGATTGAGACATAAGGGTGGACACTCTTGGGGCTGAGAGGTTTGGTGAGGTTGGGTGAGCAAACACAGACGCTTTAAAGTAATACTGCGTGGTACCCATCCCATGGGTCCCAAATCTCCAGGTTCAAGGGCATCTTCGTACATCGAAAACATGCATGAGAAACCCAGAAGACGGTACACCGAGTGATCGGGAAAGGTTTCTAAAACGCACCTCATTTCTCATCTCCTTGTGCTCGGGTTCGCCATTCCAGCCGCTTTACTAGCAATCTCCCTCCTTAGAGAATCAGCACCTTTAACCTCCTGTTCCGTACAGGTTGCAATGTGTTCTGAGGATGAACGGGAAGAGGGGGAACCAATGAGAGACTAGCTCTAGGTGTTGCGACAGGCACAGATCACTCTATTTTCCCATCAGGAAGAAGAATTAACCACAGGCTCAGTCTGCCGCCCGGAAGCAGAATAGGGCCTAAAGCAATCCTGCGCTTTTTCGGCCAGCTCCCAAGAGAGCGAGTTGAAAAATGGAGCTCAGGGGCACTGCAATTCACAAACCTGCAGAATTATAAATGATAACTCTCGTCTAAAAATATATTGAGGGAAGGCAACAAAGAGGATTTGAAAGCAAGGCAGAATTGCAGGAAACAGATTTCAGGAGGCAGATTCGAATCGCCTTTAAAGCACAGGAAAAGTGGCAAAACCTCGACAATGATGCCCTTGGCCAAAAAGGGCGTATGCGTTTTTTCCTGAATATATTCAGGAAAAAACGCATACGCCCTTTTTGGCCAACCAAGCAACCTGGAAAGGCAAATCAGCGCTACAAAGAAGTCTCGCTTCCCATCGGTCAAAAGGGCCATGCTGAATAAAGTGTCAAAACCAGAAACGCAGGACAGGCCATGGAGAAACACGAGACTTGCTACGCTGATGGGCTGGATGTAAATTGCCAAGAGGCACTCTGGAGAAGTGTATGGTGTGTCCTGAAACATCTAAAAAACTCAGCTTAGAGAGCATAGGGCACTTCCACTCATGGGCGTATAAATTGGGAAAACTAAAAATCAGCACGACACAGGCACCCCAAAGTTTAGGGCTGCTCTGTTGACAAGAACCTCCACTTTGTTACACCTTAAATATCCCACGAAAGAGAAAAATGGATAAAGAAGTTGTGGTCCTTATGTACAATGGAATATCACTCAGCCATGAAATCAACGTCATAAGGCTAGTAGCAGCATGATGAGTGGATTTAGGTACGACGATTCTAAGTGAAATAAGTCACACAGAAAAAGACACTTATCATAAGATATCACTTATAGAGGGAATGTAAAAACCTCTACCCTTGAACTGAATTACAAAACAGAACAGAGTCACACGTTTAGAAAACACACTATGGCTGCCTAACGGGAAAGGTGAGGTGAGGTGATGCATAAAACAAGGGTTTCAAATTAGCTCAGATACCGTTCCATAAACCCAATATGTAATAGACAAGACCTACTCCTTGCTCAGTGAACTGGACTCAACACCCCCTATTCACCGCCCAAGAATATATCTGACTGTAAGAATCTTAAAACCTATGTATTGATATCTCTCTGTAAGTGAGTCAAGTGGGTGTAAAGATGCATAAACACAGCAGTGAAAAGCAGCTAAACCCCATTATAAAACTCAATTAATTGTAAAAACCCGTGAAACAAAGACAGTGAAAGAGAGAGAAATTCTTACAAAATTCGTTCAGGGGCTGTGATGCCACCTGGATTGACCATATCTAGACCCGCAGCTGATTGAGACATAAGGGTGGACACTCTAGGGGCTGAGAGGTTTGGTGAGGTTGGGTGACCAAACGCAGACCCTTTAAAGTAATACTGCGTGGTACCCATCCCATGAGTCCCAAATCTCCAGGTTCAAGGGCATCTTCCTACATCGAAACCATGCATGAGAAACCCAGAAGAAGTTACACCGTGTGAACGGGAAAGGTTTCTAAACCGCACCTCATTTCTCATCTCCTTGTGCTCGGGTACGCCATTCCAGCCGCTTTACTAGCATTCTCCCACCTTGGAGAATCAGCACCTTTAACCTCCTGTTCCATACAGGTTGCAATTTGTCCTGAGGATGTACGGGAAGAGGGGGAAGCAATGATAGACTAGCTCTAGGTTTTGGGACAGGCACAGGTCACTCTATTTTCCCATCAGGAAGAAGAATTAACCGCAGGCTCAGTCTGCTGACCGGAACCAGAATAGGGCCTGAAGCAATCCTGCGCTTTTGCGGCTAGCTCCCAAAACAGCGAGTTGAAAAATGGAGCTCAGGGGCACTGCAATTCACAAACCTGCAGAGTTATAAATGTTAACTCTCGTCCAAAAATAGATTGAGGAAAGGCAACGAAGAGGATTTGAAAGCAAGGCAGAATTGCAGGAAACAGATTTCAGGAGGCAGATTCGAATCGCCTTTAAAGCACAGGAAAAGCGGCAAAACCTCGACAATGATGCCCTTGGCCAAAAAGGGCGTATGCGTTTTTTCCTGAATATATTCAGGAAAAAACGCATACGCCCTTTTTGGCCAACCAAGCAACCTGGAAAGGCAAATCAGGGCTACAAAGAAGTCTCGCTTCCCATCGGTCAAAAGGGCCATGCTGAATAAAGTGTCAAAACCAGAAATGCAGGAAAGGCCACGGAGAAACGGGAGCCTTGCTACGCTGATGGGCGGGATGTAAATTGCCAACAGCCACTCTGGAGAAGTGTACGGTGTGTCCTGAAACATTTACAAAACTCAGCTTAGAGAGCATAGGGCACTTCCACTCATGGGCGTATAAATTGGGAAAACTAAAAATCAGCAAGACACAAGCACCCCAAAGTTTAGGGCTGCTCTGTTGACAAGAACCTCCACTTTGTTACACCTTAAATATCCCACGAAAGAGAAAAATGGATAAAGAAGTTGTGGTCCTTATGTACAATGGAATATCACTCAGCCATGAAATCAACGTCATAAGGCTAGTAGCAGCATGATGAGTGGATTTAGGTACGACGATTCTAAGTGCAATAAGTCACACAGAAAAAGACACTTATCATAAGATATCACTTATAGAGGGAATGTAAAAACCAATACCTTTGAACTGAATTACAAAACAGAACAGAGTCACACGGTTAGAAAACACACTATGGCTACCTAACGGGAAAGGTGAGGTGGGGTGATGCATAAAACAAGGGTTTCAAATTAGCTCAGATACCGTTCCAAAAACCCAATATGTAATAGACAAGACCTACTCCTTGCTCAGTGAACTGGACTCAACACCCCCTATTCAGCGCCCAAGAATATATCTGACTAGAAAGAATCTTAAAACCTATGTATTCTTATCTCTCTGTAAGTGAGTCAAGTGAGTGTAAAGCTGCATAAACACAGCAGTGAAAAGCAGCTAAACCCCATTATGAAACTCAATTAATTTTAAAAACCCGTGAAACAAAGACAGTGAAAGAGAGAGAAATTCTTACAAAATTCGTTCAGGGGCTGTGATGCCACCTGGGTTGACCATATCTAGACCCGCAGCTGATTGAGACATAAGGGTGGACACTCTTGGGGCTGAGAGGTTTGGTGAGGTTGGGTGAGCAAACACAGACGCTTTAAAGTAATACTGCGTGGTACCCATCCCATGGGTCCCAAATCTCCAGGTTCAAGGGCATCTTCCTACATCGAAATCATGCATGAGAAACCCAGAAGACGGTACACCGAGTGATCGGGAAAGGTTTCTAAAACGCACCTCATTTCTCATCTCCTTGTGCTCGGGTTCGCCATTCCAGCCGCTTTACTAGCAATCTCCCTCCTTAGAGAATCAGCACCTTTAACCTCCTGTTCCATACAGGTTGCAATGTGTTCTGAGGATGAACGGGAAGAGGGGGAACCAATGAGAGACTAGCTCTAGGTGTTGCGACAGGCACAGATCACTCTATTTTCCCATCAGGAAGAAGAATTAACCACAGGCTCAGTCTGCCGCCCGGAAGCAGAATAGGGCCTAAAGCAATCCTGCGCTTTTTCGGCCAGCTCCCAAGAGAGCGAGTTGAAAAATGGAGCTCAGGGGCACTGCAATTCACAAACCTGCAGAATTATAAATGATAACTCTCGTCTAAAAATATATTGAGGGAAGGCAACAAAGAGGATTTGAAAGCAAGGCAGAATTGCAGGAAACAGATTTCAGGAGGCAGATTCGAATCGCCTTTAAAGCACAGGAAAAGTGGCAAAACCTCGACAATGATGCCCTTGTCCAAGAAGGGCGTATGCGTTTTTTCCTGAATATAATCAGGAAAAAACGCATACGCCCTTCTTGGCCAACCAAGCAACCTGGAAAGGCAAATCAGCGCTACAAAGAAGTCTCGCTTCCCATCGGTCAAAAGGGCCATGCTGAATAAAGTGTCAAAACCAGAAACGCAGGACAGGCCATGGAGAAACACGAGACTTGCTACGCAGATGGGCTGGAGGTAAATTGCCAAGAGGCACTCTGGAGAAGTGTACGGTGTGTCCTGAAACATCTAAAAAACTCAGCTTAGAGAGCATAGGGCACTTCCACTCATGGGCGTATAAATTGGGAAAACTAAAAATCAGCACGACACAGGCACCCCAAAGTTTAGGGCTGCTCTGTTGACAAGAACCTCCACTTTGTTACACCTTAAATATCCCACGAAAGAGAAAAATGGATAAAGAAGTTGTGGTCCTTGTGTACAATGGAATATCACTCAGCCATGAAATCAACGTCATAAGGCTAGTAGCAGCATGATGAGTGGATTTAGGTACGACGATTCTAAGTGAAATAAGTCACACAGAAAAAGACACTTATCATAAGATATCACTTATAGAGGGAATGTAAAAACCTCTACCCTTGAACTGAATTACAAAACAGAACAGAGTCACACGGTTAGAAAACACACTATGGCTGCCTAACGGGAAAGGTGAGGTGAGGTGATGCATAAAACAAGGGTTTCAAATTAGCTCAGATACCGTTCCATAAACCCAATATGTAATAGACAAGACCTACTCCTTGCTCAGTGAACTGGACTCAACACCCCCTATTCACCGCCCAAGAATATATCTGACTAGTAAGAATCTTAAAACCTATGTATTGATATCTCTCTGTAAGTGAGTCAAGTGGGTGTAAAGATGCATAAACACAGCAGTGAAAAGCAGCTAAACCCCATTATAAAACTCAATTAATTTTAAAAACCCGTGAAACAAAGACAGTGAAAGAGAGAGAAATTCTTACAAAATTCGTTCAGGGGCTGTGATGCCACCTGGATTGACCATATCTAGACCCGCAGCTGATTGAGACATAAGGGTGGACACTCTTGGGGCTGAGAGGTTTGGTGAGGTTGGGTGACCAAACGCAGACCCTTTAAAGTAATACTGCGTGGTACCCATCCCATGGGTCCCAAATCTCCAGGTTCAAGGGCATCTTCCTACATCGAAACCATGCATGAGAAACCCAGAAGAAGTTACACCGTGTGAACGGGAAAGGTTTCTAAACCGCACCTCATTTCTCATCTCCTTGTGCTCGGGTACGCCATTTCAGCCGCTTTACTAGCATTCTCCCACCTTGTAGAATCTGCACCTTTAACCTCCTGTTCCATACAGGTTGCAATTTGTCCTGAGGATGTACGGGAAGAGGGGGAAGCAATGATAGACTAGCTCTAGGTTTTGGGACAGGCACAGGTCACTCTATTTTCCCATCAGGAAGAAGAATTAACCGCAGGCTCAGTCTGCTGACCGGAACCAGAATAGGGCCTGAAGCAATCCTGCGCTTTTGCGGCTAGCTCCCAAAACAGCGAGTTGAAAAATGGAGCTCAGGGGCACTGCAATTCACAAACCTGCAGAGTTATAAATGTTAACTCTCGTCCACAAATAGATTGAGGAAAGGCAACGAAGAGGATTTGAAAGCAAGGCAGAATTGCTGGAAACAGATTTCAAGAGGCAGATTCGAATCGCCTTTAAAGCACAGGAAAAGCGGCAAAACCTCGACAATGATGCCCTTGGCCAAAAAGGGCGTATGCGTTTTTTCCTGAATATATTCAGGAAAAAACGCATACGCCCTTTTTGGCCAACCAAGCAACCTGGAAAGGCAAATCAGGGCTACAAAGAAGTCTCGCTTCCCATCGGTCAAAAGGGCCATGCTGAATAAAGTGTCAAAACCAGAAATGCAGGAAAGGCCACGGAGAAACGGGAGCCTTGCTACGCTGATGGGCGGGATGTAAATTGCCAACAGCCACTCTGGAGAAGTGTACGGTGTGTCCTGAAACATTTACAAAACTCAGCTTAGAGAGCATAGGGCACTTCCACTCATGGGCGTATAAATTGGGAAAACTAAAAATCAGCAAGACACAAGCACCCCAAAGTTTAGGGCTGCTCTGTTGACAAGAACCTCCACTTTGTTACACCTTAAATATCCCACGAAAGAGAAAAATGGATAAAGAAGTTGTGGTCCTTATGTACAATGGAATATCACTCAGCCATGAAATCAACGTCATAAGGCTAGTAGCAGCATGATGAGTGGATTTAGGTACGACGATTCTAAGTGCAATAAGTCACACAGAAAAAGACACTTATCATAAGATATCACTTATAGAGGGAATGTAAAAACCAATACCTTTGAACTGAATTACAAAACAGAACAGAGTCACACGGTTAGAAAACACACTATGGCTACCTAACGGGAAAGGTGAGGTGGGGTGATGCATAAAACAAGGGTTTCAAATTAGCTCAGATACCGTTCCAAAAACCCAATATGTAATAGACAAGACCTACTCCTTGCTCAGTGAACTGGACTCAACACCCCCTATTCAGCGCCCAAGAATATATCTGACTAGAAAGAATCTTAAAACCTATGTATTCTTATCTCTCTGTAAGTGAGTCAAGTGAGTGTAAAGCTGCATAAACACAGCAGTGAAAAGCAGCTAAACCCCATTATGAAACTCAATTAATTTTAAAAACCCGTGAAACAAAGACAGTGAAAGAGAGAGAAATTCTTACAAAATTCGTTCAGGGGCTGTGATGCCACCTGGGTTGACCATATCTAGACCCGCAGCTGATTGAGACATAAGGGTGGACACTCTTGGGGCTGAGAGGTTTGGTGAGGTTGGGTGAGCAAACACAGACGCTTTAAAGTAATACTGCGTGGTACCCATCCCATGGGTCCCAAATCTCCAGGTTCAAGGGCATCTTCCTACATCGAAATCATGCATGAGAAACCCAGAAGACGGTACACCGAGTGATCGGGAAAGGTTTCTAAAACGCACCTCATTTCTCATCTCCTTGTGCTCGGGTTCGCCATTCCAGCCGCTTTACTAGCAATCTCCCTCCTTAGAGAATCAGCACCTTTAACCTCCTGTTCCATACAGGTTGCAATGTGTTCTGAGGATGAACGGGAAGAGGGGGAACCAATGAGAGACTAGCTCTAGGTGTTGCGACAGGCACAGATCACTCTATTTTCCCATCAGGAAGAAGAATTAACCACAGGCTCAGTCTGCCGCCCGGAAGCAGAATAGGGCCTAAAGCAATCCTGCGCTTTTTCGGCCAGCTCCCAAGAGAGCGAGTTGAAAAATGGAGCTCAGGGGCACTGCAATTCACAAACCTGCAGAATTATAAATGATAACTCTCGTCTAAAAATATATTGAGGGAAGGCAACAAAGAGGATTTGAAAGCAAGGCAGAATTGCAGGAAACAGATTTCAGGAGGCAGATTCGAATCGCCTTTAAAGCACAGGAAAAGTGGCAAAACCTCGACAATGATGCCCTTGTCCAAGAAGGGCGTATGCGTTTTTTCCTGAATATAATCAGGAAAAAACGCATACGCCCTTCTTGGCCAACCAAGCAACCTGGAAAGGCAAATCAGCGCTACAAAGAAGTCTCGCTTCCCATCGGTCAAAAGGGCCATGCTGAATAAAGTGTCAAAACCAGAAACGCAGGACAGGCCATGGAGAAACACGAGACTTGCTACGCAGATGGGCTGGATGTAAATTGCCAAGAGGCACTCTGGAGAAGTGTACGGTGTGTCCTGAAACATCTAAAAAACTCAGCTTAGAGAGCATAGGGCACTTCCACTCATGGGCGTATAAATTGGGAAAACTAAAAATCAGCACGACACAGGCACCCCAAAGTTTAGGGCTGCTCTGTTGACAAGAACCTCCACTTTGTTACACCTTAAATATCCCACGAAAGAGAAAAATGGATAAAGAAGTTGTGGTCCTTATGTACAATGGAATATCACTCAGCCATGAAATCAACGTCATAAGGCTAGTAGCAGCATGATGAGTGGATTTAGGTACGACGATTCTAAGTGAAATAAGTCACACAGAAAAAGACACTTATCATAAGATATCACTTATAGAGGGAATGTAAAAACCTCTACCCTTGAACTGAATTACAAAACAGAACAGAGTCACACGGTTAGAAAACACACTATGGCTGCCTAACGGGAAAGGTGAGGTGAGGTGATGCATAAAACAAGGGTTTCAAATTAGCTCAGATACCGTTCCATAAACCCAATATGTAATAGACAAGACCTACTCCTTGCTCAGTGAACTGGACTCAACACCCCCTATTCACCGCCCAAGAATATATCTGACTAGTAAGAATCTTAAAACCTATGTATTGATATCTCTCTGTAAGTGAGTCAAGTGGGTGTAAAGATGCATAAACACAGCAGTGAAAAGCAGCTAAACCCCATTATAAAACTCAATTAATTTTAAAAACCCGTGAAACAAAGACAGTGAAAGAGAGAGAAATTCTTACAAAATTCGTTCAGGGGCTGTGATGCCACCTGGATTGACCATATCTAGACCCGCAGCTGATTGAGACATAAGGGTGGACACTCTTGGGGCTGAGAGGTTTGGTGAGGTTGGGTGACCAAACGCAGACCCTTTAAAGTAATACTGCGTGGTACCCATCCCATGGGTCCCAAATCTCCAGGTTCAAGGGCATCTTCCTACATCGAAACCATGCATGAGAAACCCAGAAGAAGTTACACCGTGTGAACGGGAAAGGTTTCTAAACCGCACCTCATTTCTCATCTCCTTGTGCTCGGGTACGCCATTTCAGCCGCTTTACTAGCATTCTCCCACCTTGTAGAATCTGCACCTTTAACCTCCTGTTCCATACAGGTTGCAATTTGTCCTGAGGATGTACGGGAAGAGGGGGAAGCAATGATAGACTAGCTCTAGGTTTTGGGACAGGCACAGGTCACTCTATTTTCCCATCAGGAAGAAGAATTAACCGCAGGCTCAGTCTGCTGACCGGAACCAGAATAGGGCCTGAAGCAATCCTGCGCTTTTGCGGCTAGCTCCCAAAACAGCGAGTTGAAAAATGGAGCTCAGGGGCACTGCAATTCACAAACCTGCAGAGTTATAAATGTTAACTCTCGTCCACAAATAGATTGAGGAAAGGCAACGAAGAGGATTTGAAAGCAAGGCAGAATTGCTGGAAACAGATTTCAAGAGGCAGATTCGAATCGCCTTTAAAGCACAGGAAAAGCGGCAAAACCTCGACAATGATGCCCTTGGCCAAAAAGGGCGTATGCGTTTTTTCCTGAATATATTCAGGAAAAAACGCATACGCCCTTTTTGGCCAACCAAGCAACCTGGAAAGGCAAATCAGGGCTACAAAGAAGTCTCGCTTCCCATCGGTCAAAAGGGCCATGCTGAATAAAGTGTCAAAACCAGAAATGCAGGAAAGGCCACGGAGAAACGGGAGCCTTGCTACGCTGATGGGCGGGATGTAAATTGCCAACAGCCACTCTGGAGAAGTGTACGGTGTGTCCTGAAACATTTACAAAACTCAGCTTAGAGAGCATAGGGCACTTCCACTCATGGGCGTATAAATTGGGAAAACTAAAAATCAGCAAGACACAAGCACCCCAAAGTTTAGGGCTGCTCTGTTGACAAGAACCTCCACTTTGTTACACCTTAAATATCCCACGAAAGAGAAAAATGGATAAAGAAGTTGTGGTCCTTATGTACAATGGAATATCACTCAGCCATGAAATCAACGTCATAAGGCTAGTAGCAGCATGATGAGTGGATTTAGGTACGACGATTCTAAGTGCAATAAGTCACACAGAAAAAGACACTTATCATAAGATATCACTTATAGAGGGAATGTAAAAACCAATACCCTTGAACTGAATTACAAAACAGAACAGAGTCACACGGTTAGAAAACACACTATGGCTACCTAACGGGAAAGGTGAGGTGGGGTGATGCATAAAACAAGGGTTTCAAATTAGCTCAGATACCGTTCCAAAAACCCAATATGTAATAGACAAGACCTACTCCTTGCTCAGTGAACTGGACTCAACACCCCCTATTCAGCGCCCAAGAATATATCTGACTAGAAAGAATCTTAAAACCTATGTATTCTTATCTCTCTGTAAGTGAGTCAAGTGAGTGTAAAGCTGCATAAACACAGCAGTGAAAAGCAGCTAAACCCCATTATGAAACTCAATTAATTTTAAAAACCCGTGAAACAAAGACAGTGAAAGAGAGAGAAATTCTTACAAAATTCGTTCAGGGGCTGTGATGCCACCTGGGTTGACCATATCTAGACCCGCAGCTGATTGAGACATAAGGGTGGACACTCTTGGGGCTGAGAGGTTTGGTGAGGTTGGGTGAGCAAACACAGACGCTTTAAAGTAATACTGCGTGGTACCCATCCCATGGGTCCCAAATCTCCAGGTTCAAGGGCATCTTCCTACATCGAAATCATGCATGAGAAACCCAGAAGACGGTACACCGAGTGATCGGGAAAGGTTTCTAAAACGCACCTCATTTCTCATCTCCTTGTGCTCGGGTTCGCCATTCCAGCCGCTTTACTAGCAATCTCCCTCCTTAGAGAATCAGCACCTTTAACCTCCTGTTCCATACAGGTTGCAATGTGTTCTGAGGATGAACGGGAAGAGGGGGAACCAATGAGAGACTAGCTCTAGGTGTTGCGACAGGCACAGATCACTCTATTTTCCCATCAGGAAGAAGAATTAACCACAGGCTCAGTCTGCCGCCCGGAAGCAGAATAGGGCCTAAAGCAATCCTGCGCTTTTTCGGCCAGCTCCCAAGAGAGCGAGTTGAAAAATGGAGCTCAGGGGCACTGCAATTCACAAACCTGCAGAATTATAAATGATAACTCTCGTCTAAAAATATATTGAGGGAAGGCAACAAAGAGGATTTGAAAGCAAGGCAGAATTGCAGGAAACAGATTTCAGGAGGCAGATTCGAATCGCCTTTAAAGCACAGGAAAAGTGGCAAAACCTCGACAATGATGCCCTTGTCCAAGAAGGGCGTATGCGTTTTTTCCTGAATATAATCAGGAAAAAACGCATACGCCCTTCTTGGCCAACCAAGCAACCTGGAAAGGCAAATCAGCGCTACAAAGAAGTCTCGCTTCCCATCGGTCAAAAGGGCCATGCTGAATAAAGTGTCAAAACCAGAAACGCAGGACAGGCCATGGAGAAACACGAGACTTGCTACGCAGATGGGCTGGATGTAAATTGCCAAGAGGCACTCTGGAGAAGTGTACGGTGTGTCCTGAAACATCTAAAAAACTCAGCTTAGAGAGCATAGGGCACTTCCACTCATGGGCGTATAAATTGGGAAAACTAAAAATCAGCACGACACAGGCACCCCAAAGTTTAGGGCTGCTCTGTTGACAAGAACCTCCACTTTGTTACACCTTAAATATCCCACGAAAGAGAAAAATGGATAAAGAAGTTGTGGTCCTTATGTACAATGGAATATCACTCAGCCATGAAATCAACGTCATAAGGCTAGTAGCAGCATGATGAGTGGATTTAGGTACGACGATTCTAAGTGAAATAAGTCACACAGAAAAAGACACTTATCATAAGATATCACTTATAGAGGGAATGTAAAAACCTCTACCCTTGAACTGAATTACAAAACAGAACAGAGTCACACGTTTAGAAAACACACTATGGCTGCCTAACGGGAAAGGTGAGGTGAGGTGATGCATAAAACAAGGGTTTCAAATTAGCTCAGATACCGTTCCATAAACCCAATATGTAATAGACAAGACCTACTCCTTGCTCAGTGAACTGGACTCAACACCCCCTATTCACCGCCCAAGAATATATCTGACTGTAAGAATCTTAAAACCTATGTATTGATATCTCTCTGTAAGTGAGTCAAGTGGGTGTAAAGATGCATAAACACAGCAGTGAAAAGCAGCTAAACCCCATTATAAAACTCAATTAATTGTAAAAACCCGTGAAACAAAGACAGTGAAAGAGAGAGAAATTCTTACAAAATTCGTTCAGGGGCTGTGATGCCACCTGGATTGACCATATCTAGACCCGCAGCTGATTGAGACATAAGGGTGGACACTCTAGGGGCTGAGAGGTTTGGTGAGGTTGGGTGACCAAACGCAGACCCTTTAAAGTAATACTGCGTGGTACCCATCCCATGAGTCCCAAATCTCCAGGTTCAAGGGCATCTTCCTACATCGAAACCATGCATGAGAAACCCAGAAGAAGTTACACCGTGTGAACGGGAAAGGTTTCTAAACCGCACCTCATTTCTCATCTCCTTGTGCTCGGGTACGCCATTCCAGCCGCTTTACTAGCATTCTCCCACCTTGGAGAATCAGCACCTTTAACCTCCTGTTCCATACAGGTTGCAATTTGTCCTGAGGATGTACGGGAAGAGGGGGAAGCAATGATAGACTAGCTCTAGGTTTTGGGACAGGCACAGGTCACTCTATTTTCCCATCAGGAAGAAGAATTAACCGCAGGCTCAGTCTGCTGACCGGAACCAAAATAGGGCCTGAAGCAATCCTGCGCTTTTGCGGCTAGCTCCCAAAACAGCGAGTTGAAAAATGGAGCTCAGGGGCACTGCAATTCACAAACCTGCAGAGTTATAAATGTTAACTCTCGTCCAAAAATAGATTGAGGAAAGGCAACGAAGAGGATTTGAAAGCAAGGCAGAATTGCAGGAAACAGATTTCAGGAGGCAGATTCGAATCGCCTTTAAAGCACAGGAAAAGCGGCAAAACCTCGACAATGATGCCCTTGGCCAAAAAGGGCGTATGCGTTTTTTCCTGAATATATTCAGGAAAAAACGCATACGCCCTTTTTGGCCAACCAAGCAACCTGGAAAGGCAAATCAGGGCTACAAAGAAGTCTCGCTTCCCATCGGTCAAAAGGGCCATGCTGAATAAAGTGTCAAAACCAGAAATGCAGGAAAGGCCACGGAGAAACGGGAGCCTTGCTACGCTGATGGGCGGGATGTAAATTGCCAACAGCCACTCTGGAGAAGTGTACGGTGTGTCCTGAAACATTTACAAAACTCAGCTTAGAGAGCATAGGGCACTTCCACTCATGGGCGTATAAATTGGGAAAACTAAAAATCAGCAAGACACAAGCACCCCAAAGTTTAGGGCTGCTCTGTTGACAAGAACCTCCACTTTGTTACACCTTAAATATCCCACGAAAGAGAAAAATGGATAAAGAAGTTGTGGTCCTTATGTACAATGGAATATCACTCAGCCATGAAATCAACGTCATAAGGCTAGTAGCAGCATGATGAGTGGATTTAGGTACGACGATTCTAAGTGCAATAAGTCACACAGAAAAAGACACTTATCATAAGATATCACTTATAGAGGGAATGTAAAAACCAATACCTTTGAACTGAATTACAAAACAGAACAGAGTCACACGGTTAGAAAACACACTATGGCTACCTAACGGGAAAGGTGAGGTGGGGTGATGCATAAAACAAGGGTTTCAAATTAGCTCAGATACCGTTCCAAAAACCCAATATGTAATAGACAAGACCTACTCCTTGCTCAGTGAACTGGACTCAACACCCCCTATTCAGCGCCCAAGAATATATCTGACTAGAAAGAATCTTAAAACCTATGTATTCTTATCTCTCTGTAAGTGAGTCAAGTGAGTGTAAAGCTGCATAAACACAGCAGTGAAAAGCAGCTAAACCCCATTATGAAACTCAATTAATTTTAAAAACCCGTGAAACAAAGACAGTGAAAGAGAGAGAAATTCTTACAAAATTCGTTCAGGGGCTGTGATGCCACCTGGGTTGACCATATCTAGACCCGCAGCTGATTGAGACATAAGGGTGGACACTCTTGGGGCTGAGAGGTTTGGTGAGGTTGGGTGAGCAAACACAGACGCTTTAAAGTAATACTGCGTGGTACCCATCCCATGGGTCCCAAATCTCCAGGTTCAAGGGCATCTTCCTACATCGAAATCATGCATGAGAAACCCAGAAGACGGTACACCGAGTGATCGGGAAAGGTTTCTAAAACGCACCTCATTTCTCATCTCCTTGTGCTCGGGTTCGCCATTCCAGCCGCTTTACTAGCAATCTCCCTCCTTAGAGAATCAGCACCTTTAACCTCCTGTTCCATACAGGTTGCAATGTGTTCTGAGGATGAACGGGAAGAGGGGGAACCAATGAGAGACTAGCTCTAGGTGTTGCGACAGGCACAGATCACTCTATTTTCCCATCAGGAAGAAGAATTAACCACAGGCTCAGTCTGCCGCCCGGAAGCAGAATAGGGCCTAAAGCAATCCTGCGCTTTTTCGGCCAGCTCCCAAGAGAGCGAGTTGAAAAATGGAGCTCAGGGGCACTGCAATTCACAAACCTGCAGAATTATAAATGATAACTCTCGTCTAAAAATATATTGAGGGAAGGCAACAAAGAGGATTTGAAAGCAAGGCAGAATTGCAGGAAACAGATTTCAGGAGGCAGATTCGAATTGCCTTTAAAGCACAGGAAAAGTGGCAAAACCTCGACAATGATGCCCTTGTCCAAGAAGGGCGTATGCGTTTTTTCCTGAATATAATCAGGAAAAAACGCATACGCCCTTCTTGGCCAACCAAGCAACCTGGAAAGGCAAATCAGCGCTACAAAGAAGTCTCGCTTCCCATCGGTCAAAAGGGCCATGCTGAATAAAGTGTCAAAACCAGAAACGCAGGACAGGCCATGGAGAAACACGAGACTTGCTACGCAGATGGGCTGGAGGTAAATTGCCAAGAGGCACTCTGGAGAAGTGTACGGTGTGTCCTGAAACATCTAAAAAACTCAGCTTAGAGAGCATAGGGCACTTCCACTCATGGGCGTATAAATTGGGAAAACTAAAAATCAGCACGACACAGGCACCCCAAAGTTTAGGGCTGCTCTGTTGACAAGAACCTCCACTTTGTTACACCTTAAATATCCCACGAAAGAGAAAAATGGATAAAGAAGTTGTGGTCCTTGTGTACAATGGAATATCACTCAGCCATGAAATCAACGTCATAAGGCTAGTAGCAGCATGATGAGTGGATTTAGGTACGACGATTCTAAGTGAAATAAGTCACACAGAAAAAGACACTTATCATAAGATATCACTTATAGAGGGAATGTAAAAACCTCTACCCTTGAACTGAATTACAAAACAGAACAGAGTCACACGGTTAGAAAACACACTATGGCTGCCTAACGGGAAAGGTGAGGTGAGGTGATGCATAAAACAAGGGTTTCAAATTAGCTCAGATACCGTTCCATAAACCCAATATGTAATAGACAAGACCTACTCCTTGCTCAGTGAACTGGACTCAACACCCCCTATTCACCGCCCAAGAATATATCTGACTAGTAAGAATCTTAAAACCTATGTATTGATATCTCTCTGTAAGTGAGTCAAGTGGGTGTAAAGATGCATAAACACAGCAGTGAAAAGCAGCTAAACCCCATTATAAAACTCAATTAATTTTAAAAACCCGTGAAACAAAGACAGTGAAAGAGAGAGAAATTCTTACAAAATTCGTTCAGGGGCTGTGATGCCACCTGGATTGACCATATCTAGACCCGCAGCTGATTGAGACATAAGGGTGGACACTCTTGGGGCTGAGAGGTTTGGTGAGGTTGGGTGACCAAACGCAGACCCTTTAAAGTAATACTGCGTGGTACCCATCCCATGGGTCCCAAATCTCCAGGTTCAAGGGCATCTTCCTACATCGAAACCATGCATGAGAAACCCAGAAGAAGTTACACCGTGTGAACGGGAAAGGTTTCTAAACCGCACCTCATTTCTCATCTCCTTGTGCTCGGGTACGCCATTTCAGCCGCTTTACTAGCATTCTCCCACCTTGTAGAATCTGCACCTTTAACCTCCTGTTCCATACAGGTTGCAATTTGTCCTGAGGATGTACGGGAAGAGGGGGAAGCAATGATAGACTAGCTCTAGGTTTTGGGACAGGCACAGGTCACTCTATTTTCCCATCAGGAAGAAGAATTAACCGCAGGCTCAGTCTGCTGACCGGAACCAGAATAGGGCCTGAAGCAATCCTGCGCTTTTGCGGCTAGCTCCCAAAACAGCGAGTTGAAAAATGGAGCTCAGGGGCACTGCAATTCACAAACCTGCAGAGTTATAAATGTTAACTCTCGTCCACAAATAGATTGAGGAAAGGCAACGAAGAGGATTTGAAAGCAAGGCAGAATTGCTGGAAACAGATTTCAAGAGGCAGATTCGAATCGCCTTTAAAGCACAGGAAAAGCGGCAAAACCTCGACAATGATGCCCTTGGCCAAAAAGGGCGTATGCGTTTTTTCCTGAATATATTCAGGAAAAAACGCATACGCCCTTTTTGGCCAACCAAGCAACCTGGAAAGGCAAATCAGGGCTACAAAGAAGTCTCGCTTCCCATCGGTCAAAAGGGCCATGCTGAATAAAGTGTCAAAACCAGAAATGCAGGAAAGGCCACGGAGAAACGGGAGCCTTGCTACGCTGATGGGCGGGATGTAAATTGCCAACAGCCACTCTGGAGAAGTGTACGGTGTGTCCTGAAACATTTACAAAACTCAGCTTAGAGAGCATAGGGCACTTCCACTCATGGGCGTATAAATTGGGAAAACTAAAAATCAGCAAGACACAAGCACCCCAAAGTTTAGGGCTGCTCTGTTGACAAGAACCTCCACTTTGTTACACCTTAAATATCCCACGAAAGAGAAAAATGGATAAAGAAGTTGTGGTCCTTATGTACAATGGAATATCACTCAGCCATGAAATCAACGTCATAAGGCTAGTAGCAGCATGATGAGTGGATTTAGGTACGACGATTCTAAGTGCAATAAGTCACACAGAAAAAGACACTTATCATAAGATATCACTTATAGAGGGAATGTAAAAACCAATACCTTTGAACTGAATTACAAAACAGAACAGAGTCACACGGTTAGAAAACACACTATGGCTACCTAACGGGAAAGGTGAGGTGGGGTGATGCATAAAACAAGGGTTTCAAATTAGCTCAGATACCGTTCCAAAAACCCAATATGTAATAGACAAGACCTACTCCTTGCTCAGTGAACTGGACTCAACACCCCCTATTCAGCGCCCAAGAATATATCTGACTAGAAAGAATCTTAAAACCTATGTATTCTTATCTCTCTGTAAGTGAGTCAAGTGAGTGTAAAGCTGCATAAACACAGCAGTGAAAAGCAGCTAAACCCCATTATGAAACTCAATTAATTTTAAAAACCCGTGAAACAAAGACAGTGAAAGAGAGAGAAATTCTTACAAAATTCGTTCAGGGGCTGTGATGCCACCTGGGTTGACCATATCTAGACCCGCAGCTGATTGAGACATAAGGGTGGACACTCTTGGGGCTGAGAGGTTTGGTGAGGTTGGGTGAGCAAACACAGACGCTTTAAAGTAATACTGCGTGGTACCCATCCCATGGGTCCCAAATCTCCAGGTTCAAGGGCATCTTCCTACATCGAAATCATGCATGAGAAACCCAGAAGACGGTACACCGAGTGATCGGGAAAGGTTTCTAAAACGCACCTCATTTCTCATCTCCTTGTGCTCGGGTTCGCCATTCCAGCCGCTTTACTAGCAATCTCCCTCCTTAGAGAATCAGCACCTTTAACCTCCTGTTCCATACAGGTTGCAATGTGTTCTGAGGATGAACGGGAAGAGGGGGAACCAATGAGAGACTAGCTCTAGGTGTTGCGACAGGCACAGATCACTCTATTTTCCCATCAGGAAGAAGAATTAACCACAGGCTCAGTCTGCCGCCCGGAAGCAGAATAGGGCCTAAAGCAATCCTGCGCTTTTTCGGCCAGCTCCCAAGAGAGCGAGTTGAAAAATGGAGCTCAGGGGCACTGCAATTCACAAACCTGCAGAATTATAAATGATAACTCTCGTCTAAAAATATATTGAGGGAAGGCAACAAAGAGGATTTGAAAGCAAGGCAGAATTGCAGGAAACAGATTTCAGGAGGCAGATTCGAATCGCCTTTAAAGCACAGGAAAAGTGGCAAAACCTCGACAATGATGCCCTTGTCCAAGAAGGGCGTATGCGTTTTTTCCTGAATATAATCAGGAAAAAACGCATACGCCCTTCTTGGCCAACCAAGCAACCTGGAAAGGCAAATCAGCGCTACAAAGAAGTCTCGCTTCCCATCGGTCAAAAGGGCCATGCTGAATAAAGTGTCAAAACCAGAAACGCAGGACAGGCCATGGAGAAACACGAGACTTGCTACGCAGATGGGCTGGATGTAAATTGCCAAGAGGCACTCTGGAGAAGTGTACGGTGTGTCCTGAAACATCTAAAAAACTCAGCTTAGAGAGCATAGGGCACTTCCACTCATGGGCGTATAAATTGGGAAAACTAAAAATCAGCACGACACAGGCACCCCAAAGTTTAGGGCTGCTCTGTTGACAAGAACCTCCACTTTGTTACACCTTAAATATCCCACGAAAGAGAAAAATGGATAAAGAAGTTGTGGTCCTTATGTACAATGGAATATCACTCAGCCATGAAATCAACGTCATAAGGCTAGTAGCAGCATGATGAGTGGATTTAGGTACGACGATTCTAAGTGAAATAAGTCACACAGAAAAAGACACTTATCATAAGATATCACTTATAGAGGGAATGTAAAAACCTCTACCCTTGAACTGAATTACAAAACAGAACAGAGTCACACGGTTAGAAAACACACTATGGCTGCCTAACGGGAAAGGTGAGGTGAGGTGATGCATAAAACAAGGGTTTCAAATTAGCTCAGATACCGTTCCATAAACCCAATATGTAATAGACAAGACCTACTCCTTGCTCAGTGAACTGGACTCAACACCCCCTATTCACCGCCCAAGAATATATCTGACTAGTAAGAATCTTAAAACCTATGTATTGATATCTCTCTGTAAGTGAGTCAAGTGGGTGTAAAGATGCATAAACACAGCAGTGAAAAGCAGCTAAACCCCATTATAAAACTCAATTAATTTTAAAAACCCGTGAAACAAAGACAGTGAAAGAGAGAGAAATTCTTACAAAATTCGTTCAGGGGCTGTGATGCCACCTGGATTGACCATATCTAGACCCGCAGCTGATTGAGACATAAGGGTGGACACTCTTGGGGCTGAGAGGTTTGGTGAGGTTGGGTGACCAAACGCAGACCCTTTAAAGTAATACTGCGTGGTACCCATCCCATGGGTCCCAAATCTCCAGGTTCAAGGGCATCTTCCTACATCGAAACCATGCATGAGAAACCCAGAAGAAGTTACACCGTGTGAACGGGAAAGGTTTCTAAACCGCACCTCATTTCTCATCTCCTTGTGCTCGGGTACGCCATTTCAGCCGCTTTACTAGCATTCTCCCACCTTGTAGAATCTGCACCTTTAACCTCCTGTTCCATACAGGTTGCAATTTGTCCTGAGGATGTACGGGAAGAGGGGGAAGCAATGATAGACTAGCTCTAGGTTTTGGGACAGGCACAGGTCACTCTATTTTCCCATCAGGAAGAAGAATTAACCGCAGGCTCAGTCTGCTGACCGGAACCAGAATAGGGCCTGAAGCAATCCTGCGCTTTTGCGGCTAGCTCCCAAAACAGCGAGTTGAAAAATGGAGCTCAGGGGCACTGCAATTCACAAACCTGCAGAGTTATAAATGTTAACTCTCGTCCACAAATAGATTGAGGAAAGGCAACGAAGAGGATTTGAAAGCAAGGCAGAATTGCTGGAAACAGATTTCAAGAGGCAGATTCGAATCGCCTTTAAAGCACAGGAAAAGCGGCAAAACCTCGACAATGATGCCCTTGGCCAAAAAGGGCGTATGCGTTTTTTCCTGAATATATTCAGGAAAAAACGCATACGCCCTTTTTGGCCAACCAAGCAACCTGGAAAGGCAAATCAGGGCTACAAAGAAGTCTCGCTTCCCATCGGTCAAAAGGGCCATGCTGAATAAAGTGTCAAAACCAGAAATGCAGGAAAGGCCACGGAGAAACGGGAGCCTTGCTACGCTGATGGGCGGGATGTAAATTGCCAACAGCCACTCTGGAGAAGTGTACGGTGTGTCCTGAAACATTTACAAAACTCAGCTTAGAGAGCATAGGGCACTTCCACTCATGGGCGTATAAATTGGGAAAACTAAAAATCAGCAAGACACAAGCACCCCAAAGTTTAGGGCTGCTCTGTTGACAAGAACCTCCACTTTGTTACACCTTAAATATCCCACGAAAGAGAAAAATGGATAAAGAAGTTGTGGTCCTTATGTACAATGGAATATCACTCAGCCATGAAATCAACGTCATAAGGCTAGTAGCAGCATGATGAGTGGATTTAGGTACGACGATTCTAAGTGCAATAAGTCACACAGAAAAAGACACTTATCATAAGATATCACTTATAGAGGGAATGTAAAAACCAATACCCTTGAACTGAATTACAAAACAGAACAGAGTCACACGGTTAGAAAACACACTATGGCTACCTAACGGGAAAGGTGAGGTGGGGTGATGCATAAAACAAGGGTTTCAAATTAGCTCAGATACCGTTCCAAAAACCCAATATGTAATAGACAAGACCTACTCCTTGCTCAGTGAACTGGACTCAACACCCCCTATTCAGCGCCCAAGAATATATCTGACTAGAAAGAATCTTAAAACCTATGTATTCTTATCTCTCTGTAAGTGAGTCAAGTGAGTGTAAAGCTGCATAAACACAGCAGTGAAAAGCAGCTAAACCCCATTATGAAACTCAATTAATTTTAAAAACCCGTGAAACAAAGACAGTGAAAGAGAGAGAAATTCTTACAAAATTCGTTCAGGGGCTGTGATGCCACCTGGGTTGACCATATCTAGACCCGCAGCTGATTGAGACATAAGGGTGGACACTCTTGGGGCTGAGAGGTTTGGTGAGGTTGGGTGAGCAAACACAGACGCTTTAAAGTAATACTGCGTGGTACCCATCCCATGGGTCCCAAATCTCCAGGTTCAAGGGCATCTTCCTACATCGAAATCATGCATGAGAAACCCAGAAGACGGTACACCGAGTGATCGGGAAAGGTTTCTAAAACGCACCTCATTTCTCATCTCCTTGTGCTCGGGTTCGCCATTCCAGCCGCTTTACTAGCAATCTCCCTCCTTAGAGAATCAGCACCTTTAACCTCCTGTTCCATACAGGTTGCAATGTGTTCTGAGGATGAACGGGAAGAGGGGGAACCAATGAGAGACTAGCTCTAGGTGTTGCGACAGGCACAGATCACTCTATTTTCCCATCAGGAAGAAGAATTAACCACAGGCTCAGTCTGCCGCCCGGAAGCAGAATAGGGCCTAAAGCAATCCTGCGCTTTTTCGGCCAGCTCCCAAGAGAGCGAGTTGAAAAATGGAGCTCAGGGGCACTGCAATTCACAAACCTGCAGAATTATAAATGATAACTCTCGTCTAAAAATATATTGAGGGAAGGCAACAAAGAGGATTTGAAAGCAAGGCAGAATTGCAGGAAACAGATTTCAGGAGGCAGATTCGAATCGCCTTTAAAGCACAGGAAAAGTGGCAAAACCTCGACAATGATGCCCTTGTCCAAGAAGGGCGTATGCGTTTTTTCCTGAATATAATCAGGAAAAAACGCATACGCCCTTCTTGGCCAACCAAGCAACCTGGAAAGGCAAATCAGCGCTACAAAGAAGTCTCGCTTCCCATCGGTCAAAAGGGCCATGCTGAATAAAGTGTCAAAACCAGAAACGCAGGACAGGCCATGGAGAAACACGAGACTTGCTACGCAGATGGGCTGGATGTAAATTGCCAAGAGGCACTCTGGAGAAGTGTACGGTGTGTCCTGAAACAACTAAAAAACTCAGCTTAGAGAGCATAGGGCACTTCCACTCATGGGCGTATAAATTGGGAAAACTAAAAATCAGCACGACACAGGCACCCCAAAGTTTAGGGCTGCTCTGTTGACAAGAACCTCCACTTTGTTACACCTTAAATATCCCAGGAAAGAGAAAAATGGATAAAGAAGTTGTGGTCCTTATGTACAATGGAATATCACTCAGCCATGAAATCAACGTCATAAGGCTAGTAGCAGCATGATGAGTGGGTTTAGGTACGACGATTCTAAGTGAAATAAGTCACACAGAAAAAGACACTTATCATAAGATATCACTTATACAGGGAATGTAAAAACCGCTACCCTTGAACTGAATTACAAAAGAGAACAGAGTCACACGGTTAGAAAACACACTATGGCTGCCTAACGGGAAAGGTGAGGTGGGGTGATGCATAAAACAAGGGTTTCAAATTAGCTCAGATACCGTTCCATAAACGCAATATGTAATAGACAAGACCTACTCCTTGCTCAGGGAACTGGACTCAACACCCCCTATTCACCACCCAAGAATATATCTGACTAGTAAGAATCTTAAAACCTATGTATTGATATCACTCTGTAAGTGAGTCAAGTGGGTGTAAAGCTGCATAAACACAGCAGTGAAAAGCAGCTAAACCCCATTATAAAACTCAATTAATTTTAAAAACCCTTGAAACAGAGACAGTGAAAGAGAGAGAAATTCTTACAAAATTCGTTCAGGGGCTGTGATGCCACCTGGATTGACCATATCTAGACCTGCAGCTGATTGAGACATAAGGGTGGACACTCTTGGGGCTGAGAGGTTTGGTGAGGTTGGGTGAGCAAACGCAGACGCTTTAAAGTAATACCGCGTGGTACCCATCCCATGGGTCCCAAATCTCCAGGTTCAAGGGCATTTCCTACATCGAAAACATGCATGAGAAACCCAGAGGATGGTCCACCGAGTGATCGGGAAAGGTTTCTAAAACGCACCTCATTTCTCATCTCCTTGTGCTCGGGTTCGCCATTCCAGCCACTTTACTAGCAATCTCCCTCCTTGGAGAATCAGCACCTTTAACCTCCTGTTCCATACAGGTTGCAATTTGTCCTGAGGATGAACTGAAAGAGGGGGAACCAATGAGAGACTAGCTCTAGGTGTTGGGACAGGCACAGGTCACTCTATTTTCCCATCAGGAAGAAGAATTAACCACATGCTCAGTCTGCCGCCCGGAAGCAGAATAGGGCCTAAAGCAATCCTGCGCTTTTGCGGCCAGCTCCCAAGAGAGCGAGTTGAAACATGGAGCTCAGGGGCACTGCAATTCACAAACCTGCAGACTTATAAATGATAACTCTCGTCTAAAAATATATTGAGGGAAGGCAACAAAGAGGATTTGAAAGCAAGGCAGAATTGCAGGAAACAGATTTCAGGAGGCAGATTCGAATCGCCTTTAAAGCACAGGAAAAGTGGCAAAACCTCGACAATGATGCCCTTGGCCAAAAAGGGCGTATGCGTTTTTTCCTGAATATATTCAGGAAAAAACGCATACGCCCTTTTTGGCCAACCAAGCAACCTGGAAAGGCCAATCAGCGCTACAAAGAAGTCTCGCTTCCCATCGGTCAAAAGGGCCATGCTGAATAAAGTGTCAAAACCAGAAACGCAGGACAGGCCATGGAGAAACACGAGACTTGCTACGCTGATGGGCTGGATGTAAATTGCCAAGAGGCACTCTGGAGAAGTGTACGGTGTGTCCTGAAACATCTAAAAAACTCAGCTTAGAGAGCATAGGGCACTTCCACTCATGGGCGTATAAATTGGGAAAACTAAAAATCAGCACGACACAGGCACCCCAAAGTTTAGGGCTGCTCTGTTGACAAGAACCTCCACTTTGTTACACCTTAAATATCCCACGAAAGAGAAAAATGGATAAAGAAGTTGTGGTCCTTATGTACAATGGAATATCACTCAGCCATGAAATCAACGTCATAAGGCTAGTAGCAGCATGATGAGTGGATTTAGGTACGACGATTCTAAGTGAAATAAGTCACACAGAAAAAGACACTTATCATAAGATATCACTTATAGAGGGAATGTAAAAACCTCTACCCTTGAACTGAATTACAAAACAGAACAGAGTCACACGGTTAGAAAACACACTATGGCTGCCTAACGGGAAAGGTGAGGTGAGGTGATGCATAAAACAAGGGTTTCAAATTAGCTCAGATACCGTTCCATAAACCCAATATGTAATAGACAAGACCTACTCCTTGCTCAGTGAACTGGACTCAACACCCCCTATTCACCGCCCAAGAATATATCTGACTAGTAAGAATCTTAAAACCTATGTATTGATATCTCTCTGTAAGTGAGTCAAGTGGGTGTAAAGATGCATAAACACAGCAGTGAAAAGCAGCTAAACCCCATTATAAAACTCAATTAATTTTAAAAACCCGTGAAACAAAGACAGTGAAAGAGAGAGAAATTCTTACAAAATTCGTTCAGGGGCTGTGATGCCACCTGGATTGACCATATCTAGACCCGCAGCTGATTGAGACATAAGGGTGGACACTCTTGGGGCTGAGAGGTTTGGTGAGGTTGGGTGACCAAACGCAGACCCTTTAAAGTAATACTGCGTGGTACCCATCCCATGGGTCCCAAATCTCCAGGTTCAAGGGCATCTTCCTACATCGAAACCATGCATGAGAAACCCAGAAGAAGTTACACCGTGTGAACGGGAAAGGTTTCTAAACCGCACCTCATTTCTCATCTCCTTGTGCTCGGGTACGCCATTTCAGCCGCTTTACTAGCATTCTCCCACCTTGTAGAATCTGCACCTTTAACCTCCTGTTCCATACAGGTTGCAATTTGTCCTGAGGATGTACGGGAAGAGGGGGAAGCAATGATAGACTAGCTCTAGGTTTTGGGACAGGCACAGGTCACTCTATTTTCCCATCAGGAAGAAGAATTAACCGCAGGCTCAGTCTGCTGACCGGAACCAGAATAGGGCCTGAAGCAATCCTGCGCTTTTGCGGCTAGCTCCCAAAACAGCGAGTTGAAAAATGGAGCTCAGGGGCACTGCAATTCACAAACCTGCAGAGTTATAAATGTTAACTCTCGTCCACAAATAGATTGAGGAAAGGCAACGAAGAGGATTTGAAAGCAAGGCAGAATTGCTGGAAACAGATTTCAAGAGGCAGATTCGAATCGCCTTTAAAGCACAGGAAAAGCGGCAAAACCTCGACAATGATGCCCTTGGCCAAAAAGGGCGTATGCGTTTTTTCCTGAATATATTCAGGAAAAAACGCATACGCCCTTTTTGGCCAACCAAGCAACCTGGAAAGGCAAATCAGGGCTACAAAGAAGTCTCGCTTCCCATCGGTCAAAAGGGCCATGCTGAATAAAGTGTCAAAACCAGAAATGCAGGAAAGGCCACGGAGAAACGGGAGCCTTGCTACGCTGATGGGCGGGATGTAAATTGCCAACAGCCACTCTGGAGAAGTGTACGGTGTGTCCTGAAACATTTACAAAACTCAGCTTAGAGAGCATAGGGCACTTCCACTCATGGGCGTATAAATTGGGAAAACTAAAAATCAGCAAGACACAAGCACCCCAAAGTTTAGGGCTGCTCTGTTGACAAGAACCTCCACTTTGTTACACCTTAAATATCCCACGAAAGAGAAAAATGGATAAAGAAGTTGTGGTCCTTATGTACAATGGAATATCACTCAGCCATGAAATCAACGTCATAAGGCTAGTAGCAGCATGATGAGTGGATTTAGGTACGACGATTCTAAGTGCAATAAGTCACACAGAAAAAGACACTTATCATAAGATATCACTTATAGAGGGAATGTAAAAACCAATACCTTTGAACTGAATTACAAAACAGAACAGAGTCACACGGTTAGAAAACACACTATGGCTACCTAACGGGAAAGGTGAGGTGGGGTGATGCATAAAACAAGGGTTTCAAATTAGCTCAGATACCGTTCCAAAAACCCAATATGTAATAGACAAGACCTACTCCTTGCTCAGTGAACTGGACTCAACACCCCCTATTCAGCGCCCAAGAATATATCTGACTAGAAAGAATCTTAAAACCTATGTATTCTTATCTCTCTGTAAGTGAGTCAAGTGAGTGTAAAGCTGCATAAACACAGCAGTGAAAAGCAGCTAAACCCCATTATGAAACTCAATTAATTTTAAAAACCCGTGAAACAAAGACAGTGAAAGAGAGAGAAATTCTTACAAAATTCGTTCAGGGGCTGTGATGCCACCTGGGTTGACCATATCTAGACCCGCAGCTGATTGAGACATAAGGGTGGACACTCTTGGGGCTGAGAGGTTTGGTGAGGTTGGGTGAGCAAACACAGACGCTTTAAAGTAATACTGCGTGGTACCCATCCCATGGGTCCCAAATCTCCAGGTTCAAGGGCATCTTCCTACATCGAAATCATGCATGAGAAACCCAGAAGACGGTACACCGAGTGATCGGGAAAGGTTTCTAAAACGCACTTCATTTCTCATCTCCTTGTGCTCGGGTTCGCCATTCCAGCCGCTTTACTAGCAATCTCCCTCCTTAGAGAATCAGCACCTTTAACCTCCTGTTCCATACAGGTTGCAATGTGTTCTGAGGATGAACGGGAAGAGGGGGAACCAATGAGAGACTAGCTCTAGGTGTTGCGACAGGCACAGATCACTCTATTTTCCCATCAGGAAGAAGAATTAACCACAGGCTCAGTCTGCCGCCCGGAAGCAGAATAGGGCCTAAAGCAATCCTGCGCTTTTTCGGCCAGCTCCCAAGAGAGCGAGTTGAAAAATGGAGCTCAGGGGCACTGCAATTCACAAACCTGCAGAATTATAAATGATAACTCTCGTCTAAAAATATATTGAGGGAAGGCAACAAAGAGGATTTGAAAGCAAGGCAGAATTGCAGGAAACAGATTTCAGGAGGCAGATTCGAATCGCCTTTAAAGCACAGGAAAAGTGGCAAAACCTCGACAATGATGCCCTTGTCCAAGAAGGGCGTATGCGTTTTTTCCTGAATATAATCAGGAAAAAACGCATACGCCCTTCTTGGCCAACCAAGCAACCTGGAAAGGCAAATCAGCGCTACAAAGAAGTCTCGCTTCCCATCGGTCAAAAGGGCCATGCTGAATAAAGTGTCAAAACCAGAAACGCAGGACAGGCCATGGAGAAACACGAGACTTGCTACGCAGATGGGCTGGAGGTAAATTGCCAAGAGGCACTCTGGAGAAGTGTACGGTGTGTCCTGAAACATCTAAAAAACTCAGCTTAGAGAGCATAGGGCACTTCCACTCATGGGCGTATAAATTGGGAAAACTAAAAATCAGCACGACACAGGCACCCCAAAGTTTAGGGCTGCTCTGTTGACAAGAACCTCCACTTTGTTACACCTTAAATATCCCACGAAAGAGAAAAATGGATAAAGAAGTTGTGGTCCTTATGTACAATGGAATATCACTCAGCCATGAAATCAACGTCATAAGGCTAGTAGCAGCATGATGAGTGGATTTAGGTACGACGATTCTAAGTGAAATAAGTCACACAGAAAAAGACACTTATCATAAGATATCACTTATAGAGGGAATGTAAAAACCTCTACCCTTGAACTGAATTACAAAACAGAACAGAGTCACACGGTTAGAAAACACACTATGGCTGCCTAACGGGAAAGGTGAGGTGAGGTGATGCATAAAACAAGGGTTTCAAATTAGCTCAGATACCGTTCCATAAACCCAATATGTAATAGACAAGACCTACTCCTTGCTCAGTGAACTGGACTCAACACCCCCTATTCACCGCCCAAGAATATATCTGACTAGTAAGAATCTTAAAACCTATGTATTGATATCTCTCTGTAAGTGAGTCAAGTGGGTGTAAAGATGCATAAACACAGCAGTGAAAAGCAGCTAAACCCCATTATAAAACTCAATTAATTTTAAAAACCCGTGAAACAAAGACAGTGAAAGAGAGAGAAATTCTTACAAAATTCGTTCAGGGGCTGTGATGCCACCTGGATTGACCATATCTAGACCCGCAGCTGATTGAGACATAATGGTGGACACTCTTGGGGCTGAGAGGTTTGGTGAGGTTGGGTGACCAAACGCAGACCCTTTAAAGTAATACTGCGTGGTACCCATCCCATGGGTCCCAAATCTCCAGGTTCAAGGGCATCTTCCTACATCGAAACCATGCATGAGAAACCCAGAAGAAGTTACACCGTGTGAACGGGAAAGGTTTCTAAACCGCACCTCATTTCTCATCTCCTTGTGCTCGGGTACGCCATTTCAGCCGCTTTACTAGCATTCTCCCACCTTGTAGAATCTGCACCTTTAACCTCCTGTTCCATACAGGTTGCAATTTGTCCTGAGGATGTACGGGAAGAGGGGGAAGCAATGATAGACTAGCTCTAGGTTTTGGGACAGGCACAGGTCACTCTATTTTCCCATCAGGAAGAAGAATTAACCGCAGGCTCAGTCTGCTGACCGGAACCAGAATAGGGCCTGAAGCAATCCTGCGCTTTTGCGGCTAGCTCCCAAAACAGCGAGTTGAAAAATGGAGCTCAGGGGCACTGCAATTCACAAACCTGCAGAGTTATAAATGTTAACTCTCGTCCACAAATAGATTGAGGAAAGGCAACGAAGAGGATTTGAAAGCAAGGCAGAATTGCTGGAAACAGATTTCAAGAGGCAGATTCGAATCGCCTTTAAAGCACAGGAAAAGCGGCAAAACCTCGACAATGATGCCCTTGGCCAAAAAGGGCGTATGCGTTTTTTCCTGAATATATTCAGGAAAAAACGCATACGCCCTTTTTGGCCAACCAAGCAACCTGGAAAGGCAAATCAGGGCTACAAAGAAGTCTCGCTTCCCATCGGTCAAAAGGGCCATGCTGAATAAAGTGTCAAAACCAGAAATGCAGGAAAGGCCACGGAGAAACGGGAGCCTTGCTACGCTGATGGGCGGGATGTAAATTGCCAACAGCCACTCTGGAGAAGTGTACGGTGTGTCCTGAAACATTTACAAAACTCAGCTTAGAGAGCATAGGGCACTTCCACTCATGGGCGTATAAATTGGGAAAACTAAAAATCAGCAAGACACAAGCACCCCAAAGTTTAGGGCTGCTCTGTTGACAAGAACCTCCACTTTGTTACACCTTAAATATCCCAGGAAAGAGAAAAATGGATAAAGAAGTTGTGGTCCTTATGTACAATGGAATATCACTCAGCCATGAAATCAACGTCATAAGGCTAGTAGCAGCATGATGAGTGGATTTAGGTACGACGATTCTAAGTGCAATAAGTCACACAGAAAAAGACACTTATCATAAGATATCACTTATAGAGGGAATGTAAAAACCAATACCCTTGAACTGAATTACAAAACAGAACAGAGTCACACGGTTAGAAAACACACTATGGCTACCTAACGGGAAAGGTGAGGTGGGGTGATGCATAAAACAAGGGTTTCAAATTAGCTCAGATACCGTTCCAAAAACCCAATATGTAATAGACAAGACCTACTCCTTGCTCAGTGAACTGGACTCAACACCCCCTATTCACCGCCAAAGAATATATCTGACTAGAAAGAATCTTAAAACCTATGTATTCTTATCTCTCTGTAAGTGAGTCAAGTGAGTGTAAAGCTGCATAAACACAGCAGTGAAAAGCAGCTAAACCCCATTATGAAACTCAATTAATTTTAAAAACCCGTGAAACAAAGACAGTGAAAGAGAGAGAAATTCTTACAAAATTCGTTCAGGGGCTGTGATGCCAACTGGATTGACCATATCTAGACCCGCAGCTGATTGAGACATAAGGGTGGACACTCTTGGGGCTGAGAGGTTTGGTGAGGTTGGGTGAGCAAACACAGACGCTTTAAAGTAATACTGCGTGGTACCCATCCCATGGGTCCCAAATCTCCAGGTTCAAGGGCATCTTCGTACATCGAAAACATGCATGAGAAACCCAGAAGACGGTACACCGAGTGATCGGGAAAGGTTTCTAAAACGCACCTCATTTCTCATCTCCTTGTGCTCGGGTTCGCCATTCCAGCCGCTTTACTAGCAATCTCCCTCCTTAGAGAATCAGCACCTTTAACCTCCTGTTCCGTACAGGTTGCAATGTGTTCTGAGGATGAACGGGAAGAGGGGGAACCAATGAGAGACTAGCTCTAGGTGTTGCGACAGGCACAGATCACTCTATTTTCCCATCAGGAAGAAGAATTAACCACAGGCTCAGTCTGCCGCCCGGAAGCAGAATAGGGCCTAAAGCAATCCTGCGCTTTTTCGGCCAGCTCCCAAGAGAGCGAGTTGAAAAATGGAGCTCAGGGGCACTGCAATTCACAAACCTGCAGAATTATAAATGATAACTCTCGTCTAAAAATATATTGAGGGAAGGCAACAAAGAGGATTTGAAAGCAAGGCAGAATTGCAGGAAACAGATTTCAGGAGGCAGATTCGAATCGCCTTTAAAGCACAGGAAAAGTGGCAAAACCTCGACAATGATGCCCTTGGCCAAAAAGGGCGTATGCGTTTTTTCCTGAATATATTCAGGAAAAAATGCATACGCCCTTTTTGGCCAACCAAGCAACCTGGAAAGGCAAATCAGCGCTACAAAGAAGTCTCGCTTCCCATCGGTCAAAAGGGCCATGCTGAATAAAGTGTCAAAACCAGAAACGCAGGACAGGCCATGGAGAAACACGAGACTTGCTACGCTGATGGGCTGGATGTAAATTGCCAAGAGGCACTCTGGAGAAGTGTACGGTGTGTCCTGAAACATCTAAAAAACTCAGCTTAGAGAGCATAGGGAACTTCCACTCATGGGCGTATAAATTGGGAAAACTAAAAATCAGCACGACACAGGCACCCCAAAGTTTAGGGCTGCTCTGTTGACAAGAACCTCCACTTTGTTACACCTTAAATATCCCACGAAAGAGAAAAATGGATAAAGAAGTTGTGGTCCTTATGTACAATGGAATATCACTCAGCCATGAAATCAACGTCATAAGGCTAGTAGCAGCATGATGAGTGGATTTAGGTACGACGATTCTAAGTGAAATAAGTCACACAGAAAAAGACACTTATCATAAGATATCACTTATAGAGGGAATGTAAAAACCTCTACCCTTGAACTGAATTACAAAACAGAACAGAGTCACACGGTTAGAAAACACACTATGGCTGCCTAACGGGAAAGGTGAGGTGAGGTGATGCATAAAACAAGGGTTTCAAATTAGCTCAGATACCGTTCCATAAACCCAATATGTAATAGACAAGACCTACTCCTTGCTCAGTGAACTGGACTCAACACCCCCTATTCACCGCCCAAGAATATATCTGACTGTAAGAATCTTAAAACCTATGTATTGATATCTCTCTGTAAGTGAGTCAAGTGGGTGTAAAGATGCATAAACACAGCAGTGAAAAGCAGCTAAACCCCATTATAAAACTCAATTAATTTTAAAAACCCGTGAAACAAAGACAGTGAAAGAGAGAGAAATTCTTACAAAATTCGTTCAGGGGCTGTGATGCCACCTGGATTGACCATATCTAGACCCGCAGCTGATTGAGACATAAGGGTGGACACTCTAGGGGCTGAGAGGTTTGGTGAGGTTGGGTGACCAAACGCAGTCCCTTTAAAGTAATACTGCGTGGTACCCATCCCATGAGTCCCAAATCTCCAGGTTCAAGGGCATCTTCCTACATCGAAACCATGCATGAGAAACCCAGAAGAAGTTACACCGTGTGAACGGGAAAGGTTTCTAAACCGCACCTCATTTCTCATCTCCTTGTGCTCGGGTACGCCATTCCAGCCGCTTTACTAGCATTCTCCCACCTTGGAGAATCAGCACCTTTAACCTCCTGTTCCATACAGGTTGCAATTTGTCCTGAGGATGTACGGGAAGAGGGGGAAGCAATGATAGACTAGCTCTAGGTTTTGGGACAGGCAGAGGTCACTCTATTTTCCCATCAGGAAGAAGAATTAACCGCAGGCTCAGTCTGCTGACCGGAACCAGAATAGGGCCTGAAGCAATCCTGCGCTTTTGCGGCTAGCTCCCAAAACAGCGAGTTGAAAAATGGAGCTCAGGGGCACTGCAATTCACAAACCTGCAGAGTTATAAATGTTAACTCTCGTCCAAAAATAGATTGAGGAAAGGCAACGAAGAGGATTTGAAAGCAAGGCAGAATTGCAGGAAACAGATTTCAGGAGGCAGATTCGAATCGCCTTTAAAGCACAGGAAAAGCGGCAAAACCTCGACAATGATGCCCTTGGCCAAAAAGGGCGTATGCGTTTTTTCCTGAATATATTCAGGAAAAAACGCATACGCCCTTTTTGGCCAACCAAGCAACCTGGAAAGGCAAATCAGGGCTACAAAGAAGTCTCGCTTCCCATCGGTCAAAAGGGCCATGCTGAATAAAGTGTCAAAACCAGAAATGCAGGAAAGGCCACGGAGAAACGGGAGCCTTGCTACGCTGATGGGCGGGATGTAAATTGCCAACAGCCACTCTGGAGAAGTGTACGGTGTGTCCTGAAACATTTACAAAACTCAGCTTAGAGAGCATAGGGCACTTCCACTCATGGGCGTATAAATTGGGAAAACTAAAAATCAGCAAGACACAAGCACCCCAAAGTTTAGGGCTGCTCTGTTGACAAGAACCTCCACTTTGTTACACCTTAAATATCCCACGAAAGAGAAAAATGGATAAAGAAGTTGTGGTCCTTATGTACAATGGAATATCACTCAGCCATGAAATCAACGTCATAAGGCTAGTAGCAGCATGATGAGTGGATTTAGGTACGACGATTCTAAGTGCAATAAGTCACACAGAAAAAGACACTTATCATAAGATATCACTTATAGAGGGAATGTAAAAACCAATACCTTTGAACTGAATTACAAAACAGAACAGAGTCACACGGTTAGAAAACACACTATGGCTACCTAACGGGAAAGGTGAGGTGGGGTGATGCATAAAACAAGGGTTTCAAATTAGCTCAGATACCGTTCCAAAAACCCAATATGTAATAGACAAGACCTACTCCTTGCTCAGTGAACTGGACTCAACACCCCCTATTCAGCGCCCAAGAATATATCTGACTAGAAAGAATCTTAAAACCTATGTATTCTTATCTCTCTGTAAGTGAGTCAAGTGAGTGTAAAGCTGCATAAACACAGCAGTGAAAAGCAGCTAAACCCCATTATGAAACTCAATTAATTTTAAAAACCCGTGAAACAAAGACAGTGAAAGAGAGAGAAATTCTTACAAAATTCGTTCAGGGGCTGTGATGCCACCTGGGTTGACCATATCTAGACCCGCAGCTGATTGAGACATAAGGGTGGACACTCTTGGGGCTGAGAGGTTTGGTGAGGTTGGGTGAGCAAACACAGACGCTTTAAAGTAATACTGCGTGGTACCCATCCCATGGGTCCCAAATCTCCAGGTTCAAGGGCATCTTCCTACATCGAAATCATGCATGAGAAACCCAGAAGACGGTACACCGAGTGATCGGGAAAGGTTTCTAAAACGCACCTCATTTCTCATCTCCTTGTGCTCGGGTTCGCCATTCCAGCCGCTTTACTAGCAATCTCCCTCCTTAGAGAATCAGCACCTTTAACCTCCTGTTCCGTACAGGTTGCAATGTGTTCTGAGGATGAACGGGAAGAGGGGGAACCAATGAGAGACTAGCTCTAGGTGTTGCGACAGGCACAGATCACTCTATTTTCCCATCAGGAAGAAGAATTAACCACAGGCTCAGTCTGCCGCCCGGAAGCAGAATAGGGCCTAAAGCAATCCTGCGCTTTTTCGGCCAGCTCCCAAGAGAGCGAGTTGAAAAATGGAGCTCAGGGGCACTGCAATTCACAAACCTGCAGAATTATAAATGATAACTCTCGTCTAAAAATATATTGAGGGAAGGCAACAAAGAGGATTTGAAAGCAAGGCAGAATTGCAGGAAACAGATTTCAGGAGGCAGATTCGAATCGCCTTTAAAGCACAGGAAAAGTGGCAAAACCTCGACAATGATGCCCTTGTCCAAGAAGGGCGTATGCGTTTTTTCCTGAATATAATCAGGAAAAAACGCATACGCCCTTCTTGGCCAACCAAGCAACCTGGAAAGGCAAATCAGCGCTACAAAGAAGTCTCGCTTCCCATCGGTCAAAAGGGCCATGCTGAATAAAGTGTCAAAACCAGAAACGCAGGACAGGCCATGGAGAAACACGAGACTTGCTACGCAGATGGGCTGGATGTAAATTGCCAAGAGGCACTCTGGAGAAGTGTACGGTGTGTCCTGAAACATCTAAAAAACTCAGCTTAGAGAGCATAGGGCACTTCCACTCATGGGCGTATAAATTGGGAAAACTAAAAATCAGCACGACACAGGCACCCCAAAGTTTAGGGCTGCTCTGTTGACAAGAACCTCCACTTTGTTACACCTTAAATATCCCACGAAAGAGAAAAATGGATAAAGAAGTTGTGGTCCTTATGTACAATGGAATATCACTCAGCCATGAAATCAACGTCATAAGGCTAGTAGCAGCATGATGAGTGGATTTAGGTACGACGATTCTAAGTGAAATAAGTCACACAGAAAAAGACACTTATCATAAGATATCACTTATAGAGGGAATGTAAAAACCTCTACCCTTGAACTGAATTACAAAACAGAACAGAGTCACACGGTTAGAAAACACACTATGGCTGCCTAACGGGAAAGGTGAGGTGAGGTGATGCATAAAACAAGGGTTTCAAATTAGCTCAGATACCGTTCCATAAACCCAATATGTAATAGACAAGACCTACTCCTTGCTCAGTGAACTGGACTCAACACCCCCTATTCACCGCCCAAGAATATATCTGACTAGTAAGAATCTTAAAACCTATGTATTGATATCTCTCTGTAAGTGAGTCAAGTGGGTGTAAAGATGCATAAACACAGCAGTGAAAAGCAGCTAAACCCCATTATAAAACTCAATTAATTTTAAAAACCCGTGAAACAAAGACAGTGAAAGAGAGAGAAATTCTTACAAAATTCGTTCAGGGGCTGTGATGCCACCTGGATTGACCATATCTAGACCCGCAGCTGATTGAGACATAAGGGTGGACACTCTTGGGGCTGAGAGGTTTGGTGAGGTTGGGTGACCAAACGCAGACCCTTTAAAGTAATACTGCGTGGTACCCATCCCATGGGTCCCAAATCTCCAGGTTCAAGGGCATCTTCCTACATCGAAACCATGCATGAGAAACCCAGAAGAAGTTACACCGTGTGAACGGGAAAGGTTTCTAAACCGCACCTCATTTCTCATCTCCTTGTGCTCGGGTACGCCATTTCAGCCGCTTTACTAGCATTCTCCCACCTTGTAGAATCTGCACCTTTAACCTCCTGTTCCATACAGGTTGCAATTTGTCCTGAGGATGTACGGGAAGAGGGGGAAGCAATGATAGACTAGCTCTAGGTTTTGGGACAGGCACAGGTCACTCTATTTTCCCATCAGGAAGAAGAATTAACCGCAGGCTCAGTCTGCTGACCGGAACCAGAATAGGGCCTGAAGCAATCCTGCGCTTTTGCGGCTAGCTCCCAAAACAGCGAGTTGAAAAATGGAGCTCAGGGGCACTGCAATTCACAAACCTGCAGAGTTATAAATGTTAACTCTCGTCCACAAATAGATTGAGGAAAGGCAACGAAGAGGATTTGAAAGCAAGGCAGAATTGCTGGAAACAGATTTCAAGAGGCAGATTCGAATCGCCTTTAAAGCACAGGAAAAGCGGCAAAACCTCGACAATGATGCCCTTGGCCAAAAAGGGCGTATGCGTTTTTTCCTGAATATATTCAGGAAAAAACGCATACGCCCTTTTTGGCCAACCAAGCAACCTGGAAAGGCAAATCAGGGCTACAAAGAAGTCTCGCTTCCCATCGGTCAAAAGGGCCATGCTGAATAAAGTGTCAAAACCAGAAATGCAGGAAAGGCCACGGAGAAACGGGAGCCTTGCTACGCTGATGGGCGGGATGTAAATTGCCAACAGCCACTCTGGAGAAGTGTACGGTGTGTCCTGAAACATTTACAAAACTCAGCTTAGAGAGCATAGGGCACTTCCACTCATGGGCGTATAAATTGGGAAAACTAAAAATCAGCAAGACACAAGCACCCCAAAGTTTAGGGCTGCTCTGTTGACAAGAACCTCCACTTTGTTACACCTTAAATATCCCACGAAAGAGAAAAATGGATAAAGAAGTTGTGGTCCTTATGTACAATGGAATATCACTCAGCCATGAAATCAACGTCATAAGGCTAGTAGCAGCATGATGAGTGGATTTAGGTACGACGATTCTAAGTGCAATAAGTCACACAGAAAAAGACACTTATCATAAGATATCACTTATAGAGGGAATGTAAAAACCAATACCCTTGAACTGAATTACAAAACAGAACAGAGTCACACGGTTAGAAAACACACTATGGCTACCTAACGGGAAAGGTGAGGTGGGGTGATGCATAAAACAAGGGTTTCAAATTAGCTCAGATACCGTTCCAAAAACCCAATATGTAATAGACAAGACCTACTCCTTGCTCAGTGAACTGGACTCAACACCCCCTATTCAGCGCCCAAGAATATATCTGACTAGAAAGAATCTTAAAACCTATGTATTCTTATCTCTCTGTAAGTGAGTCAAGTGAGTGTAAAGCTGCATAAACACAGCAGTGAAAAGCAGCTAAACCCCATTATGAAACTCAATTAATTTTAAAAACCCGTGAAACAAAGACAGTGAAAGAGAGAGAAATTCTTACAAAATTCGTTCAGGGGCTGTGATGCCACCTGGGTTGACCATATCTAGACCCGCAGCTGATTGAGACATAAGGGTGGACACTCTTGGGGCTGAGAGGTTTGGTGAGGTTGGGTGAGCAAACACAGACGCTTTAAAGTAATACTGCGTGGTACCCATCCCATGGGTCCCAAATCTCCAGGTTCAAGGGCATCTTCCTACATCGAAATCATGCATGAGAAACCCAGAAGACGGTACACCGAGTGATCGGGAAAGGTTTCTAAAACGCACCTCATTTCTCATCTCCTTGTGCTCGGGTTCGCCATTCCAGCCGCTTTACTAGCAATCTCCCTCCTTAGAGAATCAGCACCTTTAACCTCCTGTTCCATACAGGTTGCAATGTGTTCTGAGGATGAACGGGAAGAGGGGGAACCAATGAGAGACTAGCTCTAGGTGTTGCGACAGGCACAGATCACTCTATTTTCCCATCAGGAAGAAGAATTAACCACAGGCTCAGTCTGCCGCCCGGAAGCAGAATAGGGCCTAAAGCAATCCTGCGCTTTTTCGGCCAGCTCCCAAGAGAGCGAGTTGAAAAATGGAGCTCAGGGGCACTGCAATTCACAAACCTGCAGAATTATAAATGATAACTCTCGTCTAAAAATATATTGAGGGAAGGCAACAAAGAGGATTTGAAAGCAAGGCAGAATTGCAGGAAACAGATTTCAGGAGGCAGATTCGAATCGCCTTTAAAGCACAGGAAAAGTGGCAAAACCTCGACAATGATGCCCTTGTCCAAGAAGGGCGTATGCGTTTTTTCCTGAATATAATCAGGAAAAAACGCATACGCCCTTCTTGGCCAACCAAGCAACCTGGAAAGGCAAATCAGCGCTACAAAGAAGTCTCGCTTCCCATCGGTCAAAAGGGCCATGCTGAATAAAGTGTCAAAACCAGAAACGCAGGACAGGCCATGGAGAAACACGAGACTTGCTACGCAGATGGGCTGGATGTAAATTGCCAAGAGGCACTCTGGAGAAGTGTACGGTGTGTCCTGAAACAACTAAAAAACTCAGCTTAGAGAGCATAGGGCACTTCCACTCATGGGCGTATAAATTGGGAAAACTAAAAATCAGCACGACACAGGCACCCCAAAGTTTAGGGCTGCTCTGTTGACAAGAACCTCCACTTTGTTACACCTTAAATATCCCAGGAAAGAGAAAAATGGATAAAGAAGTTGTGGTCCTTATGTACAATGGAATATCACTCAGCCATGAAATCAACGTCATAAGGCTAGTAGCAGCATGATGAGTGGGTTTAGGTACGACGATTCTAAGTGAAATAAGTCACACAGAAAAAGACACTTATCATAAGATATCACTTATAGAGGGAATGTAAAAACCGCTACCCTTGAACTGAATTACAAAAGAGAACAGAGTCACACGGTTAGAAAACACACTATGGCTGCCTAACGGGAAAGGTGAGGTGGGGTGATGCATAAAACAAGGGTTTCAAATTAGCTCAGATACCGTTCCATAAACGCAATATGTAATAGACAAGACCTACTCCTTGCTCAGGGAACTGGACTCAACACCCCCTATTCACCACCCGAGAATATATCTGACTAGTAAGAATCTTAAAACCTATGTATTGATATCGCTCTGTAAGTGAGTCAAGTGGGTGTAAAGCTGCATAAACACAGCAGTGAAAAGCAGCTAAACCCCATTATAAAACTCAATTAATTTTAAAAACCCTTGAAACAGAGACAGTGAAAGAGAGAGAAATTCTTACAAAATTCGTTCAGGGGCTGTGATGCCACCTGGATTGACCATATCTAGACCTGCAGCTGATTGAGACATAAGGGTGGACACTCTTGGGGCTGAGAGGTTTGGTGAGGTTGGGTGAGCAAACGCAGACGCTTTAAAGTAATACCGCGTGGTACCCATCCCATGGGTCCCAAATCTCCAGGTTCAAGGGCATTTCCTACATCGAAAACATGCATGAGAAACCCAGAGGATGGTCCACCGAGTGATCGGGAAAGGTTTCTAAAACGCACCTCATTTCTCATCTCCTTGTGCTCGGGTTCGCCATTCCAGCCACTTTACTAGCAATCTCCCTCCTTGGAGAATCAGCACCTTTAACCTCCTGTTCCATACAGGTTGCAATTTGTCCTGAGGATGAACTGAAAGAGGGGGAACCAATGAGAGACTAGCTCTAGGTGTTGGGACAGGCACAGGTCACTCTATTTTCCCATCAGGAAGAAGAATTAACCACATGCTCAGTCTGCCGCCCGGAAGCAGAATAGGGCCTAAAGCAATCCTGCGCTTTTGCGGCCAGCTCCCAAGAGAGCGAGTTGAAACATGGAGCTCAGGGGCACTGCAATTCACAAACCTGCAGACTTATAAATGATAACTCTCGTCTAAAAATATATTGAGGGAAGGCAACAAAGAGGATTTGAAAGCAAGGCAGAATTGCAGGAAACAGATTTCAGGAGGCAGATTCGAATCGCCTTTAAAGCACAGGAAAAGTGGCAAAACCTCGACAATGATGCCCTTGGCCAAAAAGGGCGTATGCGTTTTTTCCTGAATATATTCAGGAAAAAACGCATACGCCCTTTTTGGCCAACCAAGCAACCTGGAAAGGCCAATCAGCGCTACAAAGAAGTCTCGCTTCCCATCGGTCAAAAGGGCCATGCTGAATAAAGTGTCAAAACCAGAAACGCAGGACAGGCCATGGAGAAACACGAGACTTGCTACGCTGATGGGCTGGATGTAAATTGCCAAGAGGCACTCTGGAGAAGTGTACGGTGTGTCCTGAAACATCTAAAAAACTCAGCTTAGAGAGCATAGGGCACTTCCACTCATGGGCGTATAAATTGGGAAAACTAAAAATCAGCACGACACAGGCACCCCAAAGTTTAGGGCTGCTCTGTTGACAAGAACCTCCACTTTGTTACACCTTAAATATCCCACGAAAGAGAAAAATGGATAAAGAAGTTGTGGTCCTTATGTACAATGGAATATCACTCAGCCATGAAATCAACGTCATAAGGCTAGTAGCAGCATGATGAGTGGATTTAGGTACGACGATTCTAAGTGAAATAAGTCACACAGAAAAAGACACTTATCATAAGATATCACTTATAGAGGGAATGTAAAAACCTCTACCCTTGAACTGAATTACAAAACAGAACAGAGTCACACGGTTAGAAAACACACTATGGCTGCCTAACGGGAAAGGTGAGGTGAGGTGATGCATAAAACAAGGGTTTCAAATTAGCTCAGATACCGTTCCATAAACCCAATATGTAATAGACAAGACCTACTCCTTGCTCAGTGAACTGGACTCAACACCCCCTATTCACCGCCCAAGAATATATCTGACTAGTAAGAATCTTAAAACCTATGTATTGATATCTCTCTGTAAGTGAGTCAAGTGGGTGTAAAGATGCATAAACACAGCAGTGAAAAGCAGCTAAACCCCATTATAAAACTCAATTAATTTTAAAAACCCGTGAAACAAAGACAGTGAAAGAGAGAGAAATTCTTACAAAATTCGTTCAGGGGCTGTGATGCCACCTGGATTGACCATATCTAGACCCGCAGCTGATTGAGACATAAGGGTGGACACTCTAGGGGCTGAGAGGTTTGGTGAGGTTGGGTGACCAAACGCAGACCCTTTAAAGTAATACTGCGTGGTACCCATCCCATGGGTCCCAAATCTCCAGGTTCAAGGGCATCTTCCTACATCGAAACCATGCATGAGAAACCCAGAAGAAGTTACACCGTGTGAACGGGAAAGGTTTCTAAACCGCACCTCATTTCTCATCTCCTTGTGCTCGGGTACGCCATTTCAGCCGCTTTACTAGCATTCTCCCACCTTGTAGAATCTGCACCTTTAACCTCCTGTTCCATACAGGTTGCAATTTGTCCTGAGGATGTACGGGAAGAGGGGGAAGCAATGATAGACTAGCTCTAGGTTTTGGGACAGGCACAGGTCACTCTATTTTCCCATCAGGAAGAAGAATTAACCGCAGGCTCAGTCTGCTGACCGGAACCAGAATAGGGCCTGAAGCAATCCTGCGCTTTTGCGGCTAGCTCCCAAAACAGCGAGTTGAAAAATGGAGCTCAGGGGCACTGCAATTCACAAACCTGCAGAGTTATAAATGTTAACTCTCGTCCACAAATAGATTGAGGAAAGGCAACGAAGAGGATTTGAAAGCAAGGCAGAATTGCTGGAAACAGATTTCAAGAGGCAGATTCGAATCGCCTTTAAAGCACAGGAAAAGCGGCAAAACCTCGACAATGATGCCCTTGGCCAAAAAGGGCGTATGCGTTTTTTCCTGAATATATTCAGGAAAAAACGCATACGCCCTTTTTGGCCAACCAAGCAACCTGGAAAGGCAAATCAGGGCTACAAAGAAGTCTCGCTTCCCATCGGTCAAAAGGGCCATGCTGAATAAAGTGTCAAAACCAGAAATGCAGGAAAGGCCACGGAGAAACGGGAGCCTTGCTACGCTGATGGGCGGGATGTAAATTGCCAACAGCCACTCTGGAGAAGTGTACGGTGTGTCCTGAAACATTTACAAAACTCAGCTTAGAGAGCATAGGGCACTTCCACTCATGGGCGTATAAATTGGGAAAACTAAAAATCAGCAAGACACAAGCACCCCAAAGTTTAGGGCTGCTCTGTTGACAAGAACCTCCACTTTGTTACACCTTAAATATCCCACGAAAGAGAAAAATGGATAAAGAAGTTGTGGTCCTTATGTACAATGGAATATCACTCAGCCATGAAATCAACGTCATAAGGCTAGTAGCAGCATGATGAGTGGATTTAGGTACGACGATTCTAAGTGCAATAAGTCACACAGAAAAAGACACTTATCATAAGATATCACTTATAGAGGGAATGTAAAAACCAATACCCTTGAACTGAATTACAAAACAGAACAGAGTCACACGGTTAGAAAACACACTATGGCTACCTAACGGGAAAGGTGAGGTGGGGTGATGCATAAAACAAGGGTTTCAAATTAGCTCAGATACCGTTCCAAAAACCCAATATGTAATAGACAAGACCTACTCCTTGCTCAGTGAACTGGACTCAACACCCCCTATTCAGCGCCCAAGAATATATCTGACTAGAAAGAATCTTAAAACCTATGTATTCTTATCTCTCTGTAAGTGAGTCAAGTGAGTGTAAAGCTGCATAAACACAGCAGTGAAAAGCAGCTAAACCCCATTATGAAACTCAATTAATTTTAAAAACCCGTGAAACAAAGACAGTGAAAGAGAGAGAAATTCTTACAAAATTCGTTCAGGGGCTGTGATGCCACCTGGGTTGACCATATCTAGACCCGCAGCTGATTGAGACATAAGGGTGGACACTCTTGGGGCTGAGAGGTTTGGTGAGGTTGGGTGAGCAAACACAGACGCTTTAAAGTAATACTGCGTGGTACCCATCCCATGGGTCCCAAATCTCCAGGTTCAAGGGCATCTTCCTACATCGAAATCATGCATGAGAAACCCAGAAGACGGTACACCGAGTGATCGGGAAAGGTTTCTAAAACGCACCTCATTTCTCATCTCCTTGTGCTCGGGTTCGCCATTCCAGCCGCTTTACTAGCAATCTCCCTCCTTAGAGAATCAGCACCTTTAACCTCCTGTTCCATACAGGTTGCAATGTGTTCTGAGGATGAACGGGAAGAGGGGGAACCAATGAGAGACTAGCTCTAGGTGTTGCGACAGGCACAGATCACTCTATTTTCCCATCAGGAAGAAGAATTAACCACAGGCTCAGTCTGCCGCCCGGAAGCAGAATAGGGCCTAAAGCAATCCTGCGCTTTTTCGGCCAGCTCCCAAGAGAGCGAGTTGAAAAATGGAGCTCAGGGGCACTGCAATTCACAAACCTGCAGAATTATAAATGATAACTCTCGTCTAAAAATATATTGAGGGAAGGCAACAAAGAGGATTTGAAAGCAAGGCAGAATTGCAGGAAACAGATTTCAGGAGGCAGATTCGAATCGCCTTTAAAGCACAGGAAAAGTGGCAAAACCTCGACAATGATGCCCTTGTCCAAGAAGGGCGTATGCGTTTTTTCCTGAATATAATCAGGAAAAAACGCATACGCCCTTCTTGGCCAACCAAGCAACCTGGAAAGGCAAATCAGCGCTACAAAGAAGTCTCGCTTCCCATCGGTCAAAAGGGCCATGCTGAATAAAGTGTCAAAACCAGAAACGCAGGACAGGCCATGGAGAAACACGAGACTTGCTACGCAGATGGGCTGGATGTAAATTGCCAAGAGGCACTCTGGAGAAGTGTACGGTGTGTCCTGAAACAACTAAAAAACTCAGCTTAGAGAGCATAGGGCACTTCCACTCATGGGCGTATAAATTGGGAAAACTAAAAATCAGCACGACACAGGCACCCCAAAGTTTAGGGCTGCTCTGTTGACAAGAACCTCCACTTTGTTACACCTTAAATATCCCAGGAAAGAGAAAAATGGATAAAGAAGTTGTGGTCCTTATGTACAATGGAATATCACTCAGCCATGAAATCAACGTCATAAGGCTAGTAGCAGCATGATGAGTGGGTTTAGGTACGACGATTCTAAGTGAAATAAGTCACACAGAAAAAGACACTTATCATAAGATATCACTTATAGAGGGAATGTAAAAACCGCTACCCTTGAACTGAATTACAAAAGAGAACAGAGTCACACGGTTAGAAAACACACTATGGCTGCCTAACGGGAAAGGTGAGGTGGGGTGATGCATAAAACAAGGGTTTCAAATTAGCTCAGATACCGTTCCATAAACGCAATATGTAATAGACAAGACCTACTCCTTGCTCAGGGAACTGGACTCAACACCCCCTATTCACCACCCAAGAATATATCTGACTAGTAAGAATCTTAAAACCTATGTATTGATAT